>NC_072402.2:137156428-137830000 GCF_028858775.2 Pan troglodytes
CCTGGACAGTCTTCCTCTAAGTCGGCCTGGCTAACTCCGACGCATCCTTCTTGTCACCATTTGTAACACTTTCTGCAAGAAACCTACCTTGACAGCCAGTCTGCGTTAGGTGCCTTGTAAGTGTGCTCTCCAAATCCCTGACCTTGCTGTGTAGCCCAGGCGTTTTGTATTATTCGCCCGTTTTGTAATTGGCTGTTCAGTCGTCAAACTCTCTCAGTGGGCTGCGAGTTTTGTGAGCTAAGGGACCCATGTCAGTCAAATCCCCACTGCAGAATCAGCATTAGGCGGGGCACACAATAGGTATTGGATCAATATTTTTTGCCTGACTGTAGGGTGGAAAAGGCTGGTCCTGATGCCGGCTGGAGCGACATGATCAAACAGGGACTGAAGGTCAGGTGGCCCAGTTAGGCGAAAGATAAGGGCCAGGTTAGCAAGCTGCGGAGAGACCACAGCACCCCACGGGCCCTCCAGTCACCCTGGCACGGGCGGGGCCTGACAGCTGCAGGCCCTGGGCGGGGCGGGGGCGGGGCTGGGGGCCGGAGGCAACAAGTCGTCACCGGTGACTCTGGGCTCGCGGTGGGTCCCCAGCTTCCCTACCCCATCCGCAACCCTACTCAGGCTCAGCATCTTTTCACAGGCCTCTATCCATCACCTCAGACCCAGGATCTCAGCCCTTGTGCGTCTTCAGGATCCTCATCCCTGATGTCTCCCGAACGCCGCCCTATCCCTCGTTCAGGCGGGGACCTAGTACCTTCCGTCCAGCGCTCCCCGCTGCCCAGAGTCGCCGCCATATCGGTTCCCAATCAGCAGGTCCGCCGAGCCTCCCCCGCGCCCGAGGCTGAAAGAGAAGGGGGCGCGGAGCGCGGGGCACGCTGGTCATTGTAGTCCAGTCCATATGAGCTCCCGGGGCACTGGACTACAACTCCCGGCAGGCTCTGCGCCAGAGACCGTGGGAGATGCAGAGAAGTGCTCGACCTTCGTCAGGAGATCTGTGGAAGAGTGCTGCTGCCAGCTGCCAGCTGCCTGCAGCACGGCTCTTGGCTTTTCCTCATTTGTAGAGTTGGGATAGTGGCTTCGGCCCTGCCTAACCCTAGGGACATCCAAAGAGGGGCGACTGAAGTCCTGCCTGGAAAGGGCTTCGCAAACTATAGGCTAGAGGGTGACAGTATGACTATTATGCTCCTCAGGGATGTCTTTTTGAAGCATACGCTAATGCCTGTTCTGTGCAGTCAATGGTAGGCCCTAGAGATTCAGAGATGGGTTTTGGGGATGCCGAACCCAGCCTTTGGAAGCTTGAGTCAGGAAAATAGAAAAGTGATGTAGATTTATGGGGTTGGAGGGCAATCTCAGTATGTCCCTACTGCCCCAGCTCCTCAGGCACTGGACATCAGAGGGTATCGGGGTGGAGAAAGAAGACATGGAAAGGTATTGGGGCCGGCATGAAGAGCCTCCATCTTTGCTGTTCCTGTCCTTCCTCCAACCCATCCTACTCCAACACCCCTCTGACACTTTTCTCCTCTCTTCCAGTCTAGTTATCTCTTTAGCCCATTCGTTTCTTTTCTGAAGGACCAGACATTGAGATTAGTAAAATGGAAATGAGGAAATAAATATTCTTGCTGTTCCTCATCCAGGTATGGATGGAACCTAGCAAAGAATAAAAGCAACACTTTCTTCATAGGTGGATGGCTACAGTTCATCCCCAAACAAAAAATTACCCAGAATTAACTGAGGTCTTACCCAAGAAGACCAAATCAATCATGATATCAACTAGCACCTACTTAGGCAGTTGGGGAGAGATGTATATTCCTGGACATAAACTTGGAAGGGTAAAAGCACCAAAGGGCATGCAGTTCCAGCCCTTGCCTACAGTCATGGCCCTGGCATCACTGACATTATGCCCACTTAAGAACTCAGAGAACGGCCGGGCGCGGTGGCTTATGCCTGTAATCCCAACACTTTGGGAGGCCGCGGCAGGCGGATCGCGAGGTCAGGAGATCGAGACCATTCTGACCAACATGGTGAAACCCCGTCTCTACCAAAAATACAAAAATTAGCTGGGCATGGTAGCGTGTGCCTGTAGTCCCAGCTGCTCAGGAGGCTGAGGCAGGAGAATCGCTTGAACCCGGGAGGCGGAGGTTGTAGTGAGCCAAGATCGCGTCACTGCACTCCAGCCTGGGCGACAGAGTGAGATTCTGTCTCAGAAAAAAAACAAAAAACAAAACTCAGATAACAAGGCCTTTCAAGTGGAAAAAGCACTGGTCTAGAAGTTGTATAGGTGTTATATTAATAGCTGGGGTTTTGCCACAAATCATTGCGTGATCCTGAACATCTCCTTTTTCCTTCTTCTTTGGCCTCAGTCTCATCACCTATAAAACGAGAAGGTTGGATTCAATTAGTAGTTTTGTTTGTTTGCTTTTTGAGACAGAGTCTTACCCTGTCGGCAGGCTGGAGTGTAGTGGCATAATCTCGGCTCACTGCAACCTCTGACTCCCTGGTTCAAGCGATTCTCCTGCATCAGCCTCCCGAGTAGCTGGGACTACAGTTGCACGCCACCATGCCCAGCTAATTTTTGTATTTTTGGTAGAGACGGGATTTCACCATGTTGGCCAAGATGGCCTCAATCTCCTGACCTTGTGATCTGCCCGCCTCAGCCTCCCAAAGTGGTGAGATTACAGGCGTGAGCCACCACACCCGGCCTCAATTATCAGTTTTTAAATTGAGGAATCCTTAAGGCTTAATGTGCAGATGTCTCTGGAATCTTCTATTGAGGAGTGGGAGCGGGGAGGAAGGCATAGCAGGGAAGGCACTAGCACCTCACCCTTCTTCAATCAAAGAAGCTCTGCTTTTTTCTGTTTTGTATTTTGTGGTCTACTAAAGGAAAGAAAACCTACATGTTTGAAAACTACCAAACCAGTTGACCACTAAAGGCTTGTGTCATTTGTAATATCAATTTCTCCTGGAGCACTTAAAGTCAGTGTTCTTCCCTCATCCCCACCCCCATAAGCACTGAGAAAGTAACAGTTGTCTAGAAATTTGGTCATTTTCACTTAATTTAGGAGGAGGAATTTAGCATAGTGGTTAAAAAATCTGCATAGGATTGCCGTAGGATATAATAAGATAATGCTTGCAAAGCTTTTAGCACCTCATCTGGCATGTAGTATGTGTTTAATAAATGCTGACCACTGTTACAGACTGGCTCAGAGGAAGAGAAACCATTTTTTATAGTTTGACATTGTAAATTAGGAGCAAAGGGGTGTATATGGGGTATATCATAAGGTCCTGGATATAACTAACTGGACCCCATTCCTGTCTATCTGGCAATCATTACCTGCAAATAAGACAAGAAGCAAAACACTACCAAAAAGGGCTGGGAAGCTGCTTGTCCATGCACCCTCACCCCTGAATCCAGCCACTAAAACTGGTGATTTTCTCCCTTTCAGAAACAGAAGAAGATGGCAAAAGTGAACTAGTATGAGAAGGTTTTGGGTCATCCTAAATCCAATGAATTATGGATGTCCTTAAACTTGAGAGGCAAAGGAGGCCCCAGAACCATGAGATGAGTCAAAAGCTCAGCTCTAGGACACTGGACCTATGACCAGCTAACTAATCCACGGAGCAGTGTACTCACAGAAAGCTGGATCCTGAAGGTCCTTCTTGTGCTCTGCAGCTGAGGGACCTGATCAGGGACATCCATCAGGTGGTTGAATATAAAAAGGAAGTTCTTCTGGTTTGGGGAGGCTAGACCGCCTGCTCTAGAAGATGGACAGCTGAGGGTGGGATGGACCTTGGTGTCCAGGGGCACAGGGAAAAGGTCTGGAGGTACTACCTGGAGATGTTAGAATACCATGAAGTCAGAGGTGTTTGGCTGAGAGTGGGCTGTTAGAGCACTGTAGGGGTTAACTGGATTGAGAGGAGCAACTATGAATTATGAGACTATCTAGGAGCAGAGCCTAGGTTCAAGAGTATTGGACAAGATTTGGGAAGCTGGGGCCTCTTCCCAAATCTTAGCTGCTGTCTGGTAGCTAAGCATCCTCTCTCCTCATGCTCTGAAACCTTACATCCCCTTCTTTTCCAGACTTCTTTTCATTTACTTCTAGAACAGTAACAAAAATGGTTTAGCATTATGACCTTCTCAAATATTGCCAAGTATCCACATGTATTCTTCAGTTTGTTTACACCTCAACTAACACTTCTGGATGAATTTTTTTTTATGATCGCATCACTTGGACTAACGCGAAACTCTAAAGCTCAAAATTAAGAATACTTCTGTGCCAGTTTTTGCTTAAACTCATCAACTAGTCAGCAAAAATAATCCTCACTGTAAAGTTCAATTTCTGTGTTTTGTAAAAGAGGAAGCTGTGGGCCCAAAGAGTATAGGATGGAGATGCCAGTTGAAAAGGACCCGCAGGAAAAGTGAGAGGGTAACTGGGAAGGAGATAAGGGAAGAGAAATTGGGGTCTCCAAGGCAGTTCTCAAAGAGAAGGAGGTAGATGTGGAAAGAAGTTTGACGAAGAGAGAAAGGAGGACATCCACAAACCCAGGAAAAGACTGGTGGACAGAATCACACAGTGTTTTCCAGCACATTCAAATTTAATAGAGTAGTACTAGCTGGGCTTGGGGAAATTGTGTGCCAGAACTAGGTCAGGGGGGCCTGCAATGATCCTTCATCTGCTAAACCATTTTACCTTAGGGCCAGCCTCAGATTTCTCTCAGTTTTCTCCACTTACTTTATTTTTTTGAGACAGGGTCTTATTCTGTTACGCGGGCTGGAGTGCAGTGGCGCTATCACAACTCACTGTAGCCTTGATCTCTTGGGCTCAAGCGATCCTCCCACCTCAGCCTCCTGAGTAGCTGGGACCACAGGCACATGCCACTATGCCCACTATGCCTGGCTCTTTTTTTTTTTTTTTTTTTTTTTTTTTTTTTAAGATATGGGATCTCACTATGTTACCCAGGCTGGTCTGGAACTCCTGGGTTCAAGCAATCCTGCCCCCGGGGACTTCCCAAGTGTTGGGATTACAGGCGCCTCCACTTACTTACATGTTGAACTGTAATGGATTCTTGCTGGCGATACTGAGGTTTGTCCTGTGCCCTATATGATTGAGATGCTGCCCCATCCAGCCCTAGAAGAAAGAAGCTGAGTAAATGATCCTCCTGTCCCACTGGGCCTGTGTGTCTGTGCCGGTTTATTGGTTGCCCTCCCATAGGATGAGGGAAAAAATGAGAGAAGGACATTCTGCAGCTAGCCCCCAATCCCCGCCACCTGTTCCTGTTTAAGGACCGTGTAGTCCTGTGTGAGAAAAGGGAGGAAGTCATCTTGTAAACAATCATCATCCTGTTGTCTAGACATGAAGGAAGAGATAGGGTTTCAAGGAAGCTGCAAGGGCTGCAGAAGGCTGCACTCAGATTTCCTGTCAGAGGTGGGGTCTTGGATTTGCATAAATAGTAGGCTCCTCAGGAGAAACCTCTCTATTAGAGTTTGCTCCAGAGCAGAATTCAGCATTTAATTCATCCTCAACCCCTTCCCAAAGGATAGAGTTACTTAGCAACAGGAAAATCCACATGGCTTATGTGGTACTGCGGTGTCAGTGTCAGGGTAAAAGCCTTTCAATCTCAAAGATTATTAATACCAGTTGTCTCCCTCTTCCCCCACATATAAATACCTTATGACTAACAGCTTATATATGCAGGTCATTGCCCAGAGTCAGAGGAAAATGTGTGGTTTTATAATGAAGATGTCAGCTGAGTTACCTAGAATGAAGCCCCATGTCCTTGACCTGATTAGTCCAGTATGATGAGCAGCTGTACTGAGTGCCCATGGCAGGCAGAATAACAACAGCACAAACAGAATCCTAGACATTGTTATGTCACCTGAAGGGTTCCATCCCAATGGTGGATGTTGGACCAGAAGTGGCTACTAAGTCATGTGCTGTTGGCTGTGAGATTTGAATCAAATATATATGAATTATTTAAAAAATACTAGCCAAGGCCGGGCGTGGTGGCTCACACCTGTAATCCCACAACTTTGGAAGGCTGAGGTGGCCGGATCACCTGAGGTCAGGAGTTCGAGACCAGCCTGCCCAATATGGTGAAATCCCATTTTTTGTACTAAAAATACAAAATTAGCCAGGCGTGGTGGCGGGCACCTGTAATCCCAGCTACTCAGGAGGCTGAGGCAGGAGAATCACTTGAACCTGGGAGGCAGAGGTTGCAGTGAGTGGAGATCGTGCCATTGCACTCCAGCCTGGCCAACAAGTGTGAAACTCCATCTCAAAAAAAAAAACAAACAAAAAACAAACAACTAACCAGGTGTGATGGCTCACACCTATAATCCCAGCACTTTGGGAGGCTGAGGGGGGAGGATGTCTTGAGCCCAGTAGTTTGTAACCAGCCTGAGCAACGTAGCAGGACCTCATTTCTACAAAAAATTTAAATAAATTAGCCGGTTGTGGTGGCACATGTCTATAGTCCCAGCTACTTGGGAGGCTGAGGCAGAAGGATCATTTGAGCCCAGGAGTTTGATGTTGCAGTGAGCTATGATTGTGCCATGCCACTGCACTCCAGCCTGGGAGGCAGAGCCAGACCCTGTCTTCCCTCCCCTCAAAAAATACTGCAGTATTGCTTTCGTAGGTTAGGTACCCCACAAAATAGACTCTGAGATGCTGAGATTTGCATACTAAAGGTTTCTTAGTGAGCACCCCTGGAACAACAGCTATGAGGAGTAAGGGAAGTAGGAATGGGGGCAAAGGAATTGAGGCAAGGGGTCCAGGTCTTCATCCCCACTCTTAGCCCCCATCAGCCAATCATCAACCAGCCGTGAGTCCTCAGCAGCCAACAATCCCACAGCTGGGGAACAAGCGCCTTGATCCTGAAGTGGGACCTGGGTGCTGGTGCCCTACTCCAAGCTGTCTGCTACAATTGCTCACTTCCCAAGTATCTCCATGTTTATTATCCCATTTTACCTAGCCACTAGCCTGTGAGGTAGCCAGGGCCAGATAGGGCGCATTCTTCCCTGTTAATACACAGGAGAAATGGAACTCCTGAGAATGTGAAAGGCTTGTCCAGAGCTGCCTGCGACTTGTCTCTGGCTCTCACCCAGAGTGATCTCTACTTAGCACATTGTATTCATTTTTTCCTATGTCCAGAGTCTATAGAACTGTGGAATGTAAGAATGAGAAAAGATAGTGAAGGCCAAGTCGTCCAGCCAGCTCACTTTAAAACCCGCCAGGCATGGTGGCTCATGCCTGTAATCCTAGCACTTTGGGAAGTCAGGGCAAGAGGATCACTTGAGCTCAGGAGTTTGAGACTGGCCTGGCCAACACGGCAAGAGCTTGTCTCTACAAAAAATTTAAAAAAATTAGCTAGGTGCAGTGGCTCATGCCAAGAGTCCCAGTTACTTAGGAGGCTGAGGTAGGATTGGTTGAGCTCAGGAACTCAAGGCTGCAGTGAGCCATGATTGTACCACTGCACTCCAGCAGTGGTACAAAAAAAAAAAAAAAGTAAAGATATAAGAGAACAGGCTTGGAGGAGGGGGACAATTGCACCCAAAGTCTGTGGCAGAGCCCAATCTTATGATCAGATTTCCTTCATCCAAGAGCCAGTTTAGATTACCTAGGAAGTGCTGGGCACAGTGTGTCATGCAGGAGCTACAGACATGGGCAGGTTACAGGCCCTGTCCTAGGGGATTTTAGAATACAGTAAGTTCTCTTCTCTTCTCCTTTTCTTTTTTTCCTTCCTTCCTTCCTTCCCTTCCTCCCTTCCTCCCTTCCTCCCTCCCTTCCTCCCTTTTCTTTCTTTCCCTCTCTTTATTTCCTTCTTTCTTTCTTTTTCTTTCTTTCTTTCTTCTTTCTTCTTTCTTTCTCTCTCTCTCTCTCTCGCTTTCTTTCTTTCTTTCTTTTCTCTTCCTTTGTTTTCTTTCTTTCACGTCTTACCCTGTCACCCAGGCTGGAGGAGAGTGGTGCAATCAACCATGGCTCACTGCAGCCTCTACCTCCCAGAAGCAAGTGATCCCCAGCCTCCTGAGTAGCTGGGACCACAGGTATGTGCCACCACACCCTGCTAATTTTTGTATTTTTTTGTACAGACAAGGGCTTGCCATGTTGCCCAGCCTGGTTGATATGGTTTGGTTCTGTGTCTCCACCAAAATCTCATCTTGAATTGTAATCCCCATAACCCCCAAATGTCGAGGGAGGGATCAGGTGGGTGGTGATTGGATAAAGGGAGTGGTTTCCTCCATGCTGTTCTCATGGTAGTGAGTGAGTTCTCACGAGATCTGATAGTTTTATACGGCAGTTTTTCCTGATCTTGCTCACTCTCTCTCCTGTTGCCTTGTGAAGAAGGTGCCTGCTTCCCCTTCCATCATGATTGTAAGTTTCCTGAGGCCTCCCCAGCCATGCGGAACTGAGTCTACTAAACCTCTTTCCTTATAATTACCCAGTATTTCTTTATAGCAGTGTGAAAATGGTCTAATACACTTGTCTTGAACTCCTGCCTCAAGCGATCCTCCTGAACCTTGGCCTCCCAGAGTGCTGGGATTACAGGCATGTGCCACTATGCCCTGCTCACTCGGTTTCTACAGTCTCATTTTAATAATTTTAATGAGACAGAGGGGATGAAACTTGTTGTTCTAGCCTGTCTCTCTCATCGCCTTGAGAAGTCTGAATCAGGAAAAAATAGCATATTGTTGCTTCAGAATGAGTAAGCTGTGTTCTCCCTATGTTCCAAATTGCCAATTAAGTTAAATACTCCCGAAAGACACACATGGATGACTCCTCCCTTGATTTTCCCCAAGATTCATTTCCAGACTAGGGTCATGGTAAACATGACTAAGACTAAGAAAGCAGACACCTCCTTTCTTTTCCTCCTTCTCTTTAAATGACTTTCCAGTATTTCTACAATCTTTCATTCTATATTTGGACACAAGATAACTGTTGTATGGGGTAAAGTGGGTGGGGTTTGTGTTGATGAAGTCACAGACCTATCTTCACCGCAAACCTTCCCAGGGTTCATCCCATAGCTAAGACCAAAGTGATGCATGTCTACCCGGGGGCAGGCAGAGGACATTTGCCCTTTTCTCATTCACCTCTCCCCAAGAGGTGACTTAGGAACTTCCCTAAGAAGTTTCCTAGTCAAAACTTCTTTCTTGATGACGACTGGTCACTGTTTACAGCCCCTTGTTTCTCTCCTCTATTGGAGTGGTTAGTCAGTCGCCTCAACCCTACTAATAAAAATAAACCAGGTGATACTCTGGTTTCTCTTCAGATCATATAAATCTTTCACCTTTTACTAAAGATTCCTGTGGAGAGTTTTTGAGTTTTTAGCTAATTTTTTGAGCCTTTGCTTTAGCAAGGCTAGTATAAAGAAGAAGAAGAAGGGGGAAAAAAAACCCCAAAAACAATGACTGGGTGTGGTGGGTCACACCTGTAATCCCAGCAGTTTGGGAGGCTGAGGCGGGTGGATCACTTGAGGTCAGGAGTTCGAGACCAGCATGACCAACATGGTAAAACCCTGTCACTACTAAAAAAATACAAAAATTAGCCAGGCATGATGGCACACGCCTGTAGCTCCAGCTATTTAGGAGGCTGAACCAGGAGAACCACTTGAACCCTCGGGAGGTAGAGGTTGTGGTGAGCCAAGATCACGCCACTGCACTCCAGCCTGGGAGACAGAGTGAGACTCCATCTCAAGAAAAAAACAAAAGCAACAACAACAAAACCCAGGTGAACTTGATAAAACCTGACACAAAGTCCCTTCTATCGACCATCCAAGTTTCTCAGAGAGCTGCCCATAGGGGCAGAAACCTGCATGTATGTCTGGTCTAGGAAACAAGGCCCAAAAGCTGCTAGAACATACTGTTAAGAAATGTGCATGGGAGCATAGACCTCAAAAGTAATTAGACTGCAGGCTAGAAAATAATTTTAATGCAAAGTAGAAAGTATCAATCCACCTCGTCACTTTCCTTGCTCTCGCTCTGTCACCTCCTCTTTCCTGTGGCTCTGAGGAGGTGGGAGAAGCAGGCAGTATTTCCACAGCAGCTGTCCATATAGGAAAGAGTCTCCCCTATTGGTAGCTTGCTCCCAGATCTGGGGCAATGCTAGTGTCCTTTAGGTCTAGAAGCAGACATGAAACAATAAAATAATTTACATGTGGTTCATTGCCTCTACTAATTCCATCTCTTCCTCCTTGTAGTCACAGGGCAGCTGCATCATCCTTGGACTCATGGGGACCCAAAGTTGCTTTTAAAGAACCTGCAAAATAAATGCATAATGGGGAAGGGTGAACTTTTTAGGATTGGCGGGGTACAGAAGAGGGGAGAAAAGCCAGAGTCTTTGAAAGTATCTCCTTTCTGGCCTGAAAGTAGGAGGAGGAAGGGAAAGGTGAATTTGGGGAAGGAAGGCAGGAAACAGAAAAATGTACCTTCTCTGCTGAGAGACTTTGTTTGCCATTATTCATGTTGATGTTCTTCATGGAGATAAGGGTGATGCTGTCTTTCTCTCCATTGGCTGTGGAGCAGCTGGGGGAGGAAGGGGGTCTGGGTTAAAGAGAGGAGGAGGGCAGGGCAATGGGGAGTCAAGGAACTGTGAGGTTGTTGAGCCTTAGACCTTT
Organism: Pan troglodytes; assembly: GCF_028858775.2. Classification (NCBI taxonomy): domain Eukaryota; kingdom Metazoa; phylum Chordata; class Mammalia; order Primates; family Hominidae; genus Pan; species Pan troglodytes. The sequence goes on from NC_072402.2 coordinate 137,167,034, forward strand.
GTCTCAAAAAATCTATATTTTGGTGGTGGATCATAATGAAATGCGAGTGTGCTTTGAAGACTGAAAGACTGCATTTATTTATTTATTTAGAGATGGAGTCTCACTCTGTCGCCCAGGCTGGAGTGCAATGGTGCAATCTCAGTTCACTGCAACCTCCACCTCTCGGGTTCAAGCGATTCTCCTGCCTCAGCCTCCTGAGTAGCTGGGATTACAAGCACGTGCCACCATGCCCGGCTAATTTTTGTATTTTTTAGTAGAGACAGGATTTTACCATGTTGGCCAGGCTGGTCTTGAATGCCTGACCTCAAATGATCCAGCCATCTTGGCCTCCCGAAGTGCTGGGATTACAGGTGTGAGCCACTGCACCTGGCCAAGACTTGCATTTAAATTTTGGTTTTACTACCTACTACTTGTTTGATCTTTACCAAGTTACAACCTCTATTAAAGCCTCAATTTTATTTTTTTAGTTTTTATTGAGACAGGGTCTTGCTCTGTCACCCAGACTGGAGTGCTGTGGCACGATCACAGCTCACTGCAGCCTTGACCCCCTGAGCTCACACAATCTACCTGCCTCAGTGTCCCAAAGTACTGAGATTACAGGTGTGAGCCATCGCATCCGCTAAAGCCTCAATTTTTTTTTTCCCCCTTGAAACGGAGTCTTGCTCTGTCACCCAGGCTGGAGTGCAGTGGCACCATCTCAGCTCACTGCAACCTCCGCCTCTGGGTTCAAGCAATTCTCCTGCCTCAGCTTCCCGAGTAGCTGGGATTATAGGCGCCTGCCACCGTGCCCAGCTAATTTTTGTATTTTTAGTAGAGACTGGGTTTCAACATTTTGACCAGGCTGGTCTTGAACTCCTGACCTCGTGATCCACCCACCTTGGCCTCCCAAAGTGCTGAGATTACAGGCATGAGCCACCGCGCCTGGCCTAAAGCCTCAATTTTTAAAATGTATAATGGAGTAATGTCTTGGCTTACACCTATAATCCCAGCATTTTGGGAGGCTGAGGCAGAAGGATCACTTGAGACCAGGAGTTTGAGACCAGCCTGGCCAACATAGTGACATCTTATATCTATTAAAAAAATTAAAAATTAGCTGGGCATGGTGGCACATGCCTGTAGTCCCAGCTACTTGACAGGCTGAGGTGGGAGGATCATTTGAGCCCTGTTGGCATCACTGCACTCCAGCCTGGGCAACAGAGCAAGCCTGTTCCTTAAAAAAAAAAAAAAAAAGGCTGGGCGTGGTGGCTCATGCCTGTAATCCCAGCGCTTTGGTGGATCACAAGGTCAGGAGTTTGAGACCAGCCTGGCCAACATGGTGAAACCCTGTCTCTACTAAAAATACAAAAATTAGTTGGGTGTGGTGGCTCATGCCTGTAGTCCCAGCTACTCGGGAGGCTGAGGCAGGAGAATCACTTGAACCTGGGAGGCAGAGGTTGCAGTGAGCTGAGATTGTACCACTGCACTCCAGCCCAGGCAACAGAGCAAGACTCCATGTCCAAAAAAAAAAAAAAAAAAAAAAAAAGTAATATATACCTTGAATAATTGCTATAAAGATTTGAGATAATATTATAAAATATATACCATTGTGTTCGGCACATAATAAGTATTCAATAAGTGGTTCCTAAGCTTAGAGATAATGTCTTTTTATATTAGAATCTGAATTCCTACACTTTTCATGATGGGGTTATAGAGGCTTAGCCCTGGTGTTGAAGAGTTTCAGTCCATCTCCTGTCACTTGATTGTTCCCTTTCAGGTCTGCCCCTGTCCTGCCCACCCCAGCCCTGGCCTCAGAGGAGCCTGTCAGGATTGTATGTGTGTGGTATGTGTGTGTGGTGTGAGGGGTGTATATGTGTGGTATGGGGTATGTGGTGTGAGGTGTTGTGTGTGTGTGTGGTGTAATGCATGTGTGGTGTGTGTGTATGTGGTGTGGGGTGTGTGTGGTATGGGGTGTGTGTGTGGTATGGGGTGTGTGGGGTGTGTGTGTATGGTATGGGAGTGTTATGTGTCATGTATGTGATGTGTGGGGGAGTGTGTATGTGTGGTGTGTGTGATGTAAGGTGTATATGTTGTGTGTATGTATAATATGGGGTACATATGTGTTTTTTATGTGGTGTGTGGGTTTGTGGTGTGTGTGGTTTGGGTGGGTGTGTGGTGTGTGTGTAGTATGAGGTATGTGTGTAGTATGAGGTACGGGGTGTCTGTGTGTGATGTGTGTGTGGTTTGGGTGGGTGCGTGGTGTGAGTGTGTATAGTATGAAGTGTGTGGTGTGTGTGTAGTATAGGGTATGGGGTGTGTGTGTGTGGTGTGGTGTGTGTGTGGTGTCTGTGTGTATGGTATGGGGGGATGTGTGTGTATGGTGTGGGGGGATGTGTGTGGTGTGTGGGTGTGTGGTGTATGTATGTTGTCTGGGTGGGTATGTTGGGTATGGGGTGTGGGGTGTGTGATGTGGGTATGTGTGATGTGTTTGTGGTGTGTGTGTGGTTTGGGAGGGTGTGTGGGGTATGTGTGTGGGGAGGGTGGGTGTGTATAGTATGGGTATGAGGGTGGGTATGGTGTGGGTGGGTGTGTAGGGTATGGGGTGTGGGGTGTGTGTGTAGTATAGGATGTATGTATGTGGTGTGTGTGTGTAGTATAGGGTGTGGGGTGTGTGTGTTTGTGCTGTGGATGTGTGGGGTATGGGGCATGTTGTGTGTTTATGATGTATGTGGGATGTGTGTATAGTATAGGGTGTATGTGTGGTGCATGGGGTGTATGTGGTGTGTGGGTGTGTGTGTAGTGTGGGGTATGGGATATGTTGTGTGTTTGTAGTGTATGTGGGGGTGTGTGTATAGTATGGGATGTGTGGGGTATGTGGATGTGCATGGGGTGTGTGTGTATAGTATGGGGTGTGTGTGGTATGTGGATGCGCGTGGGGTGTGTGTGTAGTATATGGGTATGTGTGAGTAGTGTGGGGTGTGGGATGTGTTGTGTGTGGTGTGTAGGGGTGTGTGTGTATGATGTGTGGGGTGTGTGGGTATATGTGTATAGTGTGGGGTGTGGGGTGTGTGGTAGGTTTATGGTGTGCGTGTGTGTGTATAGTATGGGGGGTGTGTGTGTGATGTGTGTGGGGTGTGGTGTGTGTGATGTGAGGCCTGTGGTGTATTTGAGGTGTGTGTGTGGAGGGGTGTATAGTATGGGGTGTGTGTGGTAGGTGGGTATGTGTGTGTAGTGTGGGGTGTGGAGTGTGTGGTGTGTTTGTGATGTGTGTGGGGAGGTATGTATAGTATGGAGTGTGTGTGGTGTGTGACGTGTGGGGTGTGTGTGGTGTGTGGGTGTGTGGGGGGTGTGGGGCATGTGTATAGTATGGGTTGTGTGTATGGTGTGTGATGTGTGGGGTGTGTGTGGTGTATGCATAGTGTGGGGTGTGGGGAGTGTAGTAGGTTTGTGGTGTGTGTGTGTGTGTATAGTATGGGGTGTGTGTGTGGTATATGATATGTGTGTAGGGTGTGGTGTGTGTGATGTGAGGCCTGTGGTGTATTTGAGGTGTGTGTGTGGAGGGGTGTATAGTACGGGGTGTGTGTGGTTTGTGGGGTGTGGTTTGTCGGTGTGTGTGTAGTGTGGGGTGTGGAGTGTGTGGTGTGTGACGTGTGGGGTGTGTGTGGTGTGTGGGTGTGTGGGGCATGTGTATAGTATGGGTTGTGTGTATGGTGTGTGATGTGTGGGGTGTGTGTGGTGTATGCATAGTGTGGGGTGTGGGGAGTGTGGTGTGTTTGTGGTGTGTGTGTGTGGTGTGTATAGTACAGGGTGTGTGTGGTGTTTGATGTGTGGGGGATGTGTGGTGTGTGGGTATGTGTGTGTAGTGTGGGAGGTGCAGTGTGTGGTGTGTTTGAGGTGTGTGTGAGGGTGGTGTGTACAGTATGAGGTGTGTGGTGTGTGGTATGTGGGGTGTGTATGAGATGTGTGGGTGTGTGTGTAGTGTGGGATGTGGGGCATGTGGTATGTTTGAGGTGTGTTGGGGTGTGTGTATAGTATGGGATATGCGTGGTGTGTGGAGTGGTGGTGTGTGTGTGTAGTGGGGTGTGTGGTGTGTTTGAGGTATGTGTGGGGTGTGTGTGTGGTGTGTGATGTGTGGGGTGTGTGGTGTGTCTGATGAGTGGGGTGTGTGTGTGTGTGGTGTGTGGGTATGTCTGTAGTGGGGTGTGGGGTGTGTGGTGTGTTTGAGGTGTGTGGGAGTGTGTGGGGGGGTCGTGTGGTGTATGAGATGTGTGTCTAGCGGGGTGTGTGGTATGTGGTGTGTTTGAGGTGTGTGGGAGGTGTGTATAACATGGGGGTTGTGTGTGATGTGTGATGTATGTAATGTGTGTGGTGTGTGGTGTGTGGGTGTGTGTAGTGAGGTGTAGGGTGTGTGGTGGTTTGAGGTGTGTGTGGGTGTGTGTGTGATGTGTGAAGGTGTGTGGTGTGTGGGTGTGTGGGTGTGGAAGGCAGGAAGTGTTGGTTCCCTCTGGGAGTTGGGGTCTGGGTGTCAGATAGAAGATTTTTCTGACGGTCTTACCTTTCAGACAGCCCTGAACTCCCAGGTTTCTGGGGATCTGTAAAAAGCCAAAGGCACAGGTTGGGGCTCACATGCTGTAACTCAGAAGTCCAGCCTTCCTCTCAAAGCCCACCTGGGGACCCTCCAGCTCATGGAGTGGCAGATGCAGGCTGGTGTGAGCTGGGGCTCTAGCCCTGGGTCCGCCAGCAGAGGGGAAAAGGGTCCCCGAGGGCAGGGCACGCACCTTCAGACTCCTTGCTCTTCCGACACTTGAACCTCAGGCTGACCACACCAACTAGGATGATCACCACAACCACCAGGATGACAATGAAGCTGATAACACCTGAACAGAGAAAAGAATGGGGTGAAGGGGGCCAGTTGGGGGGACAAAGGGGCCAACAAGAGTCCGGCATTCCCTTCCCAGATAAGTACTGTGTAGACAGGCTCCAGGAGCAAAGTGAGTTCCACTTCTCTGCTGAACAGGTGAGCTCTCACCCTGCCGCCCCCTAGCCAGAGTGGGCTCTCCACCCGACTCCATCCCTGCATGAGAACATGGAACCCAGCACAGCCAAGAAGAGCTGACTGGAGGGGCAGGGGCCCCCCTCCCACAAGGGTCTTCCTCATCAGCCAGAACCTCCTGGAACAAATGGGTGAGATTTGAACTTGCGTTTCCAGACCCAGAGTCCAAGTCAATTCCAGGGGTTAGGGTTCCCTCCTATGTCCCACCTTCTCCTCCCGCTCTCACCAAATGCAGCCACAGTGAGCACAGTCTCTGACGTGGGGCTGGGCAGGATGGTCGCATCTTCCCTCATGCTCAGGCTCATGGTGGTTGAATTGGGGGGAACAGTTTGAAATGTGTCTAAAATGGAGTGGAGTCAGGGGCATCAGCGAAGGGGACTGACACAGGGAAGCTAGAGCTAGCTTCCCTCCCGCTTCCCCCTAGGGAAGGACCGGAATTTATGCTGCAGAGCTAGGAGGTCAGACTGGGCAAAATAGAGCTGTCTGTATTGTGCCAGGGTTGAGGTGGGAGGAATGTTTCTGCTCAGGCAAGGCTCCAATAAGCCAGGCTGCCTGTTAAGGGGCACAGATTTCTGGCCCTCTTAAAAACTGCTATGTTGGCCTGGTGCGGTGGCTCATGCCTGCAATCCCAGTACTTTGGGAGGCCAAGATGGGTGGATCACTTGAAGTCAGGAGTTTGAGACCAGCCTGACCAACATGGTGAAACCCCATCACTCCTAAAAAAAAAAAAAAAAAAAGACCGGGCACGGTGGCTCACACCTGTAATCCCAGCACTTTGGGAGGCCGAGGCGGGCAGATCATGAGGTCAGGAGTTCAAGACCAGCCTGGCCAATATGGTGAAATCCCATCTCTACTAAAAATACAAAAATTAGCCGGGCATGGTGACGCGTGCCTATAGTCCCAGCTACTTAGGTGGCTGAGGCAGGAGAATCTCTTGAACCTGGGAGGCAGGGGTTGCAGTGAGCCAAGATTGTGCCACTGCACTCCAGCATAGGCAACAGAGCGAGACTCTGTCTCAAAACAAAAAACAAAAAATAAAAACTAGCTGGGCCTTTTGGTGCATGCCTGTAATCCCAGCTACTCAGGAGGAGGAGGTTGCAGAGAGCCAGGATCGCACCGCTGCACTCCAGCCTGGACGACAGAACAAGACTCCTTCTCAACAAAAAAAAGGTGCTATGTCACCTGTGTCTTCCCTCCTCAACCCATTGTACTTCAGGCCCAATTGCTGTTCCACTTATCTCTCCTCACTTCCCCTTCCCAAATAAGTCTGGGAGAATAAAAAAATCTGAGAGCCAAGGGATAAGATGAGAGAAAGGGTCACAGACATCTCCTGCCGACTTCTCTTCAGGGTGAGTGCAGCAGGACATACCTCTGCTTGTGCCTCCGTCTCTTCCACTGCTGGGGACACCTGCGCCTGCACCATGAAACAGCATGACCAAGATGGGAGCATCCCCCAGCAGCTCTTCTCCCTCGCTGCTAAGCAAAGGCCAGTCTTCCCTGCCTGAGAGGACTCTAGCTCTTTCTCAGCCTTTTCTGCCTTCCTTTTCCTTCATTTTGGGGTATCCTTCTCCTCCCTCTCCTCTCTGGGTATGCCTTTCTCAGTCTCAAGTCTAAGCTCCTGTTACCTTCGTTGTGACCAGGCCCAAGGTTCTGTCTCTACGCCCCACCAAACCTCTTTCTTTCCTGAACCAGGGTGCCACTGATGTGGGTCCTGACCCCTGTGGCCTCCTGAAGAGGGCAGAAGGAACCCATCCAGATGGAACCCAGTGTTTTTCACCGCTGCCCCCCGCCCTGGGCACTCAACAAGTCCTGATGTGTACATCTGTGGCTTGGCCCAAGTTAGGCCCAACCAGGTCGGGGAGAGCCCGTCCACGGTGCCTGCCCTCGGCGTCACGGGTTTACTGGCTGCCATGGGGGCCTGCGCAGCCTTCTTTGGAGCTGCCGTGAATGAGGAAGCACACTCGGGCCTGCTCAGGGCCTTGGCCGGCATGTGCACCGGGTGGGCTCTTCAGTCCAAAATCTTCCTCTTCTTTCCTGCTTTCAGTTCTAGAAGGGGCCATTCTCTTGTTCACCTCTGGGCAGTTCCCTCTGCCTGGAATAAGCCCCACTACTCTCCACCCCACCTGGAATAAGCCCCACTACTCTCTACCCCACAGCCTCCACATGCTCAGCTGACCCCTTCTCAGCTTGGCTTCAGAAGCTGCTTCTGGGAGTCATCCCTGGCCCCCGAGTCCGAAGTGACTGACATGTGCCTGGGCTCCCACACTTCTGCTGGTGCCCACTGCAGCCCTTCTCACCCTGCATGTCATCATCAGTGTGAGGGTCTGTTTCCTTGTCTGTTCCCGCTTGCCCCAGTCTATATTCTCTTTTAGAGCAGAAACTGTTGGGGTCCTCACTGGGCCCTCCCTGGATGGCATTTGTAGTCTGAATGACACAGTACCTGGGGTACCAGTGCTGGACAGATGGCTTGGCCTGTTAGCCTCTGAGGAAGGGATGTATCCTGCAAGGACAGAGGCAGATAGGGAGTGGGAGGTGGGGTAGGTTTAGTGACACCACACTCCCTATCCCACCCAAGAACCCCTGGGCTCCAAGCAGGTCTGAATGAATGGGTGTAGGGCAGGAGCAGGGACCTCAGCAACCGCACTCACTCACCTGGGTTGGAAGAAACTGGCTCTGTGGTCAGACTTAGACCGCCAAGGCCTCCTGAAACAGAACATCTGAGGCTGAGGGGTGCACGGCCTCCTACTGTTCCATCTCCCTCTCTTCTTCCCTAGATCTGTGTGTCTTTCTCCCTACCCCATCCCCCACCCCTCATTCCCAACCATTCACCTCTTTTTTCTTTCAAGGTACATTAGACTCAGCTAGGCTGAAAAAAAATCCTTAGATGAGCTCAGCCTTGGTGAGTCCTGAGAGCTCCCGCTCCAGCCGCAGCCCCAGCCCCCTGAAGTTAAGGCTAAATTGGCATAGAGCTCCTCTCACCCTTCCTAAGCTCCTAGGCCTACACGCTGGAGTAGACCCACGTGTTTGATCTTACCCTGAGAGCTAGAGGTCTGGGTCATTGTGGGCTGGGAGTTGTGGCCTGCAAGAGAAAGCAAAACACATAGCTTGGTAAGTCCCCTGCCCAGCACAGAGCCTAGAGAGGAACCCTTAGAATGCCTTCTGGCCCAGCCTGGGCAACATAGCAAGACCCTGTCTCTAAAAAAAAGTTTTGTTTTGTTGTTTTTTTTTTTTTTTTTAATTCTCCAGGCACAGTAGTGCACACCTGGAGTCCTAGCTACTCAGGAGGCTGAGGTGGCAGGATTGCTTGAGACCAGAAGGTTGAGGCTGGCTGCAGTGAGCTATGATTGCACCACTACACTCCAGCCTGGGCAACAGGTGGAGACCCTATCTCAACAAAAAAAAAAAAAGAAAGAAAAAAGAAAAGAAAACACTGGCCAGGTGCGGTGGTTCACACCTGTAATCCCAGCACTTAGGGAGGCTGAGGTGGGTAGATCACTTGAGGTCAGGAGTTCAAGACTAGCCCGGCCAACATGGTGAAACCCTGCCTCTATTAAAAATACAAAAATTAGCAGGCCTGATGGCACACGCCTGTAATCCCAGCTGCTTGGGAGGCTGAGGCATCAGAATCGCTTGAACCCGGGAGGTGGAGGTTGCAGTGAGCTGAGATCGTGCCGTTGCACTCCAGCCTGGGAGACAAAGTGAGACTCTGTCTCAAAAAAAAAAAAAAGAAAAGAAAACAGAAAAAAACGTTTTGGCTTTCTAAGCCTACCATGCTGGAAGGCAGACACACTAGGCAGAGGACTAAAGGATGTGGGCTGTGGCTCACGGTGCTGGCATCCTCTGAGACTGTGACTCAATAGGAACATCACCACCACCTCATGGCTCAGAGTCCCGAAGTCCTTCCCTGTCTCTTCAATCTGACATGGGCATTTTACCAACCTGATGCAGAGTCAGGAGAAGGTTATTTTAAACTAGTGACATTTCTAAGGACAGAAGATCAATGACCTGCCACACCTAGACAAGGAAGGGCCCAGGACTCCAGGTCTCTAGGCTAATGTTTACCTTAAGCTACTGTCACCCTGGTCCTGTCCCCAGGGAAGGGGCTGAGAGACGGGAAGGTGAGTGAGATGGGGATGGGGATTAGGGCTTGTATCTTGCCTAGAGGTAGGGGCCTGTGCAGAAAGTAAGTTCTGAGGTATACATAGGAGGCAGGGAAGCTCTAGCATGAGCAACCCATTCACTCTCACAGGCAGAGGATACATAGGAAATGCTTGTTATTGACCAAACCCAGAGAGGGGTCAGTCACCAAGAGTCCCCAATCAGAAGCCCTCACTGGCTTTTTTGTATGTACACGTGTGTCTGCGGGGCTCTATGCAAATGTGTGTGCATGCTCGTGTGCCCTTGTGTGTGTCCCGCTGTGTATGTGGAACCTGAAAGGTCAGGTTGTATTTGCTCATTTTCCACAATGAAATCATTCTTGAAACCTGTGAACAATGTGAAAGGAAAACAACGTGGGGAAGTGGAGCCGCCCAGCTGGGTTCCCGTCCCTCTGCTTGAGCAGGGACTACAGCCCCTGGCCTGGCTCTGCTGCTCCCTTGGTCTCTCAGCATCAGGGGAGCATTCAGCCCAGGCCTGGGTGGACAGAGGCGGCCGGGTGCCAGGGGCCCACCCCAGCCTGTGGCAGCCTGCTGCTCTGCTTATTTTCCTTAAGCCACTGCCTTCCTCCATGGGGCTATCATCTGGATAGTGTAGAATTAATTGCTTCCAAGTGTAAAATTACCAAACCCTGGGCCATGTTTTTCTAGATCACCATTTCTGAGAGCCCCATTCCCTTGTTGGGGAGAGGGGGATGGTCAAGAGGGGAGTCAAAATTTATAGGAAGCCCAGGCTAGAGAAAACCCTTTCTAGCTGGGGAGGACCCTGGGAGAATCCTTTTAACCCAAGGCATGTCCTGAAAACATGTATCAGTTACTAATCCAGCATATCTAATGTATTTTTTGGTTTTTTTTTTTCGTTTTGAGACAGAGTTTCGCTCTTGGTCACCCAGGCTGGAGTGCAGTGGTGCGATCTCAGCTCACTGCAACCTCCGCCTCCCGGGCTCAAGCTATTCTCCTGTCTCAGCCTCCTGAGTAGCTGGGATTACAGGTGCCTGCCACCATGCCTGGCTAATTTTTGTATGTTTAGTAGAGATGGGGTTTCACCATGTTGGCCAGGCTGGTCTCAAACTCCTGACCTCAGGTGATCCATTCGCCTCAGCATCCTAAATGCTGGGATCACAGGCGTGAGCCACCGAGCCTGGCCTAATGTACTATCTAAATGCTGTAAGGTTATAACTTAGTTTTTGGTGGGAAGGTACAGGGAAGGCACAGGGAACTGCCTTCCTGCATTTATCTAGAAAGAAAATTATTCAGTGGCTTGGGAGGAGTTCCAAAGTCACAAGCTTCAAGACCCTGCTCTTTCTTTGCCTCTTGCCCCTCCCACTACCCAAACTTTTTGTCACCAACAAAGATTTCTCTGTGGGTAAGGGAGGGACTTAGGGAGCATCTGTGTCTACAGCCGAGGGTGTCTCTTACCACTGGGCCTGCAGATTCCCAAAGAGCTCTAGCCACAGGAATTTTTGATTTCCCAGGTCTCCCCTCTCTAATTCTGTCTGCTTTATCCCCTTCTAGTCTATCTCCACACACACCCCTCCCCATTTTTTCCTCAAAAGCATAGTTTAGAAGTTAAAATCGTGGATTTTAATCGAGCCTGGCAAGCCTGAGTTCAAATCCTGGCTTTGTCGCTGTCTGACCTAGGCCTCAGTTTTCTTTACTTTGAAGTACAAGTGACCAGCCTGGGCAACATGGTAAAACCTTGTCTCTACAAAAAAATGCAAAAATTAGCTGGGTGTGGTGGTGTGTGCCTGTAGCCCCCAGCTACACAGGAGGCTAAGGCAGGAGGATTGCTTGAGCCCAGGAGGTCAAGGTTGCAGTGAGCCATGATCATGCCACTGCAACTCTGGCCTGCGCAATGGAGCAACCCTGTCTCAAAAATAACTAAGTAAAATGCAAGTGGTATCAGTACCTTGCAAGTTGTTGTGAAGGAAGGAAAATGCATATGAAGCACTTAACGCAGTGCCTGACATGCTCAATGAAGGCCAGACACTTTTGTTTTTGCCCTGTTCTCTCAAATCCTCCAAGTCTCAAGTCTGCCCTGCCTCTGGGTATCCATAGTCAAGTCCCTTTATGGGCCTGAATGTGCTCAGGATTCCTCAGTCCACCAAGATGAAGGAGCCAGGAAATGCTCTGCACACTTCAGGATGAAGGGTTAGGAAACTCGGGGCAGGTGATAGCAGCTTAGGTACAGCCGACACAGGGCATTTGAGAGTGCTGGCACTTGCCTGGGAGAAAACAGTGGGTAGGGAGGCTGGGAAAAGTCTCGGCCTGTGAAAATGCCACCTCATGAGCTTCACCTGCAGTTTCCACAACAGCCTTGTCCCCCAGCCCCAGACCTGTGACTCTGTCATGGAGGGGGTAGGAGGGGATGGGGGACAATCAGAATCTTGTCCTCCAGCTCATGGACTTTTAGAGAAATGCCTGACATCTCCGGAAGCCAGTGTTCTGGTACTCAGGCCCTCTTACCCACCACCGACGAGGGGCCACCACCCCTCCCCATCTGAGCCCTCTTGCGCACTCTTTCTGCTGCTTTGAGCACAGAGGACTTGTAGAGGGTGAGGTGGGGGCAGAGCAGGAATGGTCAAAGGGAAGTTGCTGCCCTGTGAGTCAGAATGCCCTGGACTCGTCATGATTCCCAGCAACTGCTCCCTGATGAGAGGACCCCTATGAGCGGCTTCACAACTCATTGGCTGGCAGAGCCTGTCAGAGAGGTGCCATTTCCAAGTAGCATCCTCTGGAGGTCATCTACTCTAGCCCCCTGGATGTGAGAATGTTAAGCACATCCTCCTTGGTGAATAGTTCTTTGTGTCTAACCTGAGTCCCTCTTGCTGTGATTTAACTTTAAAATCAACATTAGGAATTCCTAGGTTGCCACTCCTCATGTGAAAGGAGAGAACAGATCCCCTGTGAAGCCCATGGTGCAGAGGATTTGTGTTAGAACAGTTGAGAGAGTGGCCGTCGTCAGCCCTGCCCCAAGATCAGAGGGTGAGGGTCATGAGTAGCCTGAGCACATCCTAGAAGGAGCTTTGGGCCTGGGTCTTGCACTAACACAGCTCCCTCCCACGATTCAGGAGGCCAGCCTTTATGGGGAGCCCAGCTCCCCCAGGACAATTTCCCACAAGAGGGTTTAACCGTAGCTCCATTTTACCCCTGCCTGGTAATCAGGACCCCCCAATCCAACTGATCTCCTTCATGGAAAGGCTCTGGAATTTCCCCTGGGCACAGCCCCTGGATGGAAAGCATGTGTCTCCTGAGAAAGAGACCGATGCCTAGAATGGCCAGCTGTGGAGAGGAATTGCCATGGGAAAGCGGCAGGCACCTCTTACCTCGGAACAGGAGGAAGCCCAGGATCACCCAGCACAGCTGCATGGCTCCTGCGGTGCCCATGTCAGCTGGGTATGTGGCGGGCAGGCAGCAGCTCAGTGGAGGCTCTGTCCATAGTGGAGAAGAGAGAGGGAGTGCTGGGGCGGGATGGGGGTGGGGACTGGCTCTCCAGGAGCTTCCTGTCAAAAGAATAGAAGGAAACACATTGGGACCAGCTCCAGGGGCCCTGCTCAGCCATGTCCAGATGAGGATGTGAGGCTGCAGCAGCAACTGTGCCCACCCAGCATGGCCTCTAGTGCCTATGCACAATGACCAACCATGGCAACCTGGCCCCATCCCCATTCTCTTCCCTTCTGAGGGTCCATCAGGTTCCACCACAGACCACCTGGGGGTTTTCCTGGAATCTAACACCAATCCCGCCCAGTACTGTTTCAGACCAGGTTCTCCTTTCCCATGATTCAGCCTGGAAGCCCAGCCCACCAGCCGCCCATGCTCCCTGGACTCTGAATTCTCCACATTCCTCTCCCTCCTCAGGGATCCCAATGCAGATAGGACTCCCCACATCTTTCAGAGAGGCCCTATACGCATGATTATTATTCCTTTTTTACTTTTTTTTTTTAAGAGATGGGGTCTTGGCCAGTAATCCCAGCACTTTGGGAGGCCCACGCCTGTAATCCCAGCACTTTGGGAGGCCGAGGTGGGCAGATCATGAGGTCAGGAGACCGAGACCATCCTGGCTAACATGGTGAAACCCCGTCTCTACTAAAAATACAAAAAATTAGCCAGGTGTGGTGGTGGGCGCCTGTAGTCTCAGCTACTGGGGAGGCTGAGGCAGGAGAATGGTGTGAACCTGGGAGGTGGAGCTTGCAGTGAGCCAAGATCATACCACTGCACTCTAGCCTGGGCAACAGAGCGAGACTCCGTCTCAAAAAAAAAAAAAAAAAAAGAGAGAGAGATGGGGTCTTGCTATATTGCTCAGTCTGGACTCAAACTCCTGGGTTCAAGTGATCCTCCTGCCTCGGCCTCACAAGTAGCTGGGACTTCAGGCATGTGCCACCAAGTCTGGTATCGTTATTCTTAATAGAAAAGCAAGAGTCCCTATTTGAAGCACTCCTCCCTCTGCATCCTCATTGGGGTGAGGTGTCCCCTGTCCTCGGCATCCAGCAGCACTCATCCTTATCCCAGGATTCTCTCTGTTGCAGACTGCAAGCCAGCATTGTGACTTTTTTCAATATTCCTAGGACCTGGCACAATGCCTGCCACATAGCAGGTCCTCAGCGCATATTTACTGAACTAAACTCAAAAGATTTAAGGTCAGGGCTGCGCAATGGCTCATGCCTACAGTCCAGCACTTTGAGACGTTGAGGCAGGAGGATTTCTTGAGGCCAGGAGTTTGAGACCAGACTAAGCAACACAGCAAGACCCTGTCTCTACAAAAAAAAAAAAAAAAAAAAAAATTTAATTAGCCAGTCATGGTGGTGCATGCCTGTAGTCCTAGCTACTCAGGAGGCTAAGGCGAGAGGACCTCTTGAGCCCAAGAGTTCAAGGCTGCAGTGAGCTATGATCAGAGTGAGACTCCATAACTGAAATTAAAAAAAAAAAAAAAAGATTCGAAAGCAGAGGAATGTCAGAAACAATCCTACCTCCTTAATATTAATTATATTATTGTTATTAATTCCCTTCCAGTCTATTTGCCTTCCAGTCTTTGACAATATGCATATACATATACAATCATTTAAATGAATGGTATCCTTTTGTCTTTCCTTTTTTTTTTTTTTTTTTTTTTTTTGAGACAGAGTCTCTCACTGTTGCCCATACTGGAATGCAGTGCAAGATCTCTGCTCACTGCAGCCTCCACCTCCCAGGTTCAAGCCATTCTCATGCCTCAATCTCCAGCGTAGCTGGGACTGCAGGCTCACGCCACCACGCCCACCTAATTTTTGTATTCTTAGTAGAGACAGGGTTTCACCATGTTGGCCAGGCTGGTCTCGAACTCCTGACCTTGTGATCCACCCACCTCAGCCTCCCAAAGTGCTGGGATTACAGGCATGAGCCACCATGCCTAGCCCTTTTTTCTTTATTTTCTTAATATTTTATTTTGAAGCAGTCACAAGAAAAGTTGGAAGTACATTACACAGAACTTTTTTCCCTGAACTGTTGTTCAGAGTAAATTGTCAACAGGATGCCCCATCACCCCGAATAGTTTATTGTGTATTTCCTACAAGGGACAGTTTCCTACATAATCACAATACAGCCATCAAAATTAGGAAATTAATATAAACATATTAATACCATCTAATCTTCAGATCCTATTCAAATTTTGACAGTTGTTTCAATAATGTCCTTTATAGTGAAAGGATCCTGCCCAGAATTACTCATTGAAAGTCTCTTCAGTCTCCTTCAATCCGGAATAGCTCAGCTTTTCCTTGATTTTCATGACCTAAACACTTTTGAAGGTTACAGTACAGTTATTTTATAGAAGTTCTCTCAATTTCGGTTTCTCTGATGTTTCCTCATAAGACTTAGGTTATCTAGGCTGGGAGCAGTGGCTCATGCCTGTAATCCCAGCACTTTGGGAGGCCGAGGTGGGCGGATCACGAGGTCAGGAGACTAAGACCATCCTGGCTAACATGATGAAATCCCGTCTCTACAAAAAATACAAAAAATTAGCCAGGCATGGTGGCGGGTGCCTGTAGTCCCAGCTACTTGGGAGGCTGAGGCAGGAGAATGGCGTGAACCCAGGTGGTGGAGTTGCAGTGAGCCAAGATCATGCCACTGCACTCTAGCCTGGGCGACAGAGTGAGACCCTGTCTCAAAAAAATTAATTAATTAATTAATTAATTAAAATTTGGGCTATCTATCTTGGCAGTGACATCAAAGAAGCAATGTTGAGTCTCTCTCTTTGCATCCTATCAAATAATGCATTATTTTTTCCTTTTTTTTTTTTAAGAGACAGGGTCTCAGGGCTGGGTGTGATGGCTCACGCCTGTAATCCAGCACTTTGGGAGGCCAAGGAGGGAGGACTGCTTGAGCTCAGGAGTTTGAGACCAGCCTGGGCAACATGGCAAAACCTTGTCTCTGCTAAAAATTAGCTAGGTTTGGCGGTACATGCCTATAGTCCCAGCACTCAGGAGGCTGGAATGGGGAGGATGGCTTGAACCTGGGAGGCAGAGATTGCAGTGAGCCAAGATTGTGTCACTGCACTCCAGCCTGGAAGACAGAGCCAGACCCTGACTCAAAAGGAAAAAAAAAAGAGAGAAGGATCTGGCTCTGTCACCCAGACTGGAGTGCAATGGCACAATCTCACTTCACTGAAGCCTTGAACTCCTGGGTTCAAGTGACCCTCCTGCCTCAGCCTCCTGAATTTCTGGGATTACAGGCATGAGCCACAATGCCTGGCTCAATTTTTTTTTTTTCTGTGATGGAGTCTCGTTCTGTCACCCAGGCTGGAGTGCAGTGGCGTGATCTCAGCTCACTGCAACCTCTGCCTCTCGGGCTCAAGCAATTCTCCTGCTTCTCGGCTCACTACAACCTCCACCTCCTGGGTTCAAGTGATTCTCCTGACTCAGCCTCCCGAGTAGCTGGGATTACAGGCACCCACCATCATGCCCAGCTAATGTTTGTATTTTTGTAGAGACAGGGTTTCACCATGTTGGCCAGGCTGGTCTTGAACTCCTGACCTCAGGTGATCTGCCCGTCTCGGCCTCCCAAAGTGCTGGGATTACAGGCATGAGCCACCATGCCCAGCCTGCAAAGACCCTTTTTCCAAATAATGTAACATTCACATGTTCTGGGGATTAAGACATGGGCATATCGTTTTGGGGGCCACAAGTTAGCCCACCACAGCCAGTTTTCTCCACTCTAAAGTTACACTTTTATCCTTTATAATTAATAGAGATGTTATGAGGAGATATTTTCTATATCTGTATATAAACTCATGTATTTCTGTTTTATTCACTAGGTTGGAATAAAATCATTTATTGTTCTGATGCTCAAATTGTCTCCATTTTGGCCACTGTTAGCCCCTACAAGCTGGCTTCTGTGTCCTTTTGACACGTCTCCATCATTTTTTGAGCACTTCCTTACTTTCTGGCATAATAAGATGTTTCAGGCTTTTTTTTTTTTTTTTTTTGAGGCAGAGTTTCGCTCTTGTTGCCCAGGGGGAGTGCAATGGCATGATCTCAGCTCACTGCATTCTCCTCCTCCCAGGTTCAAGTGATTCTCCTGCCTCAGCCTCCTGAGTAGCTGGGATTATAGACACACACCACCAAGCCTGGCTACTTTTTGTATTTTTAGTAGTGACGGGGTTTCACCATATTGTCCAGGCTGGTCTCAAACTCCTGGCCTCAAGTGATCCACCCACCTCGGTCTCCCAAAGTGCTGGGATTACAGGTGTGAGCCACTGCACCCGGCTTCCAGGCACTTCTTGTGCTTCACCTGCCCCAGCCCTGGAATCGGCTGTTTCTTTAAGGGGTCTTCATTCCTTTTGGTGCAAATGATATTTAGAAACTGAGGGCCGGGCACAGTGGCTCATACCTGCAATCCCAACAATTTGGGAGACCTAGGCATGAGGATCGCTTTAGCTCAGGAGTTTGAGACCAGCCTGAGCAACATAGTGAGATATCATCTGTGCAAAAAAATTTTTTTAATTACCCGGGTGGGGTGGTGTGTGCCTGTAGTCCCAGCTACTCAGGAGGCTGAGGTGGGAGGATCACTTGAGCCTGGGAGGTTGAGGCTGCAGTGAGCGAGATCATGCCACTGCACTCCAGCCTGGGCCACAGAGTGAGACCCTGTCTCAAAAAAACAAATTTTTTCAAAAGAAAGAAACCGAGGTCTGAGTTGTCAGTGTGCTCGTTGGTGCTAGGGAGTAGCGTCTCTAAGGCCCTTCTCTGACTCCCATGATCCTTAAATACTTACTTATTGGATCACTCCCCTTTCAGTAACCAAGCTCCCATTTCTGCTCCCATTCCTTCCCCACCATGTGGATGCCTTCTTCACCCTCTCACTCGTCCTCATTTGAAGTGCACAATTCAGTGGCTTTTTTTTTTTTTTTTTTTGAGACAGTCTCCCTCTGTTGCTCAGGCTGGAGTGCAGCCGCACAATCTCGGCTCACTGCAACCTCTGGCTCCCGGGTTCAAGCTATTCTCCTGCCTCAACTTCCTGGGTAGCTGGGATTACAGACACGCCACCAAGCCTGGCTAATTTTTGTGTTTTTAGTAGAGATGGGGTTTCACCATGTTGGCCAGGCTGGTCTTGAACTCCTGACCTCAAGTGATCCACCCACCTCGGCCTCCCAAAGTGCTGGGATTACAGGCCTGAGTCACCACACCAGCCTCAGTGGTTCGTTTGTTTGTTTGTTTTCAGGCAGAGTCTCGCTCTGTTGCCCAGGCTGGAGTGCAGTGGCATGATCTCGGCTGACTGCAAACTCCGCCTCCCGGGTTCATGCCATTCTCCTGCCTCAGCCTCCAGAGTAGCTGGGACTACAGGCGCCCACCACCACGCCCGGCTAATTTTTTGTATTTTTAGTAGAGATGGGGTTTCACCGTGTTAGCTAGGATGGTCTCGATCTCCTGACCTTGTGATCTGCCCACCTCGGCCTCCCGAAGTGCTGGGATTACAGGCGTGAGCCACCGGGCCCGGCTGCCTCAGTGGTTTTTATATATTTAGAGAGTTGTTCACTCACCCCAAATAAAATCAATTTTATAACATTTCCATTACCCTAAAAAGAAACCCCACACTCCTTACAGACCTATAGCTTTTTACAAGGCTAGAAGTGGGGTGTGGTAGAGGAAAGCAGCCTTTGCTCCTTACTTACCCAACTCTAGCCCAGAGTTTCCGATGACCTCAAAAGTCAGCCGCCTCTCAGACCTGCCCTGAGTCTATCATGGCAACCCCACTATGGCCTGCTCAGGGTATTCCCACAGGCCCCTGTCCTTCGGCTCCCTCTGCAGACTCCTCAGCCTGCCTGCCTTTGGTGGTGACAGAGTGAAAGAAGGGTTGCTCTTTGCCTTCCTCTGGCCAGCAAAGCCACTTCCACCCTCCCCCGGAAAGATGGAAAGGAGGTGGAGGTTGCAATGAGCCGAGATTTCGCCACTGCACTCCAGCCTGGGTGACAGAACAAGACTAAGTCTCAAAAAAAAAAAAAAAAGAGTCATGGTTCCTGGAAAGATGAGCCTCCACATACCTGTTACATAAGACAAAGTGTGACAAATGTTAGGAGCGGGTAAGAAACATTATGCTGTAAGGCTTAAGGAAAAGAAAGCAAGTTACTCAAGTACAGGGCTGAAAAATTCGTCACTAGAGGAGGCCACACTTGACCTAAGCTATAACAGATGTTTAAGGTTTAGACGGCAGGAATGGGTGGGCAGCTCACAGCAGTGGTAGAGAAGTGACACAGAAGGCTGGGGCTGTAGTCTGGTCCCAGAAGTTCCACCGTATTATCATCTCGGAAGCCCTTTAGGAGATAGATCCAGGATTAATGAGGGAGGAAAGGGAAGAAGTAGTCATCAGAAGGATCAAAAATTGGGCTTTTGGACACAGGGACTGGAGCCCCAGTGGAGGTATCTGCCAGAGCAATGGTACATGTGTCTTGAGGAGGCAGGAGGTGAATAGCAGTGGCCAAAGTTCAGGACCCGTGGCAGAGTCCAGATTCCCTCTGGCTAAAGTCTAAATGGACCAAGGTGGGAAGCAGAGGATGAGCAGAGCCTTTGATCCCGTTGGGAGGGGGTCAGCCAGGGGCTTCAAGGTCAGCCAGCAATAGGTCCCGCTCACTTTGCAGATCAGGTCAGCAGCCCAGGGATCTGGGCTCAAGTGAACTTGGAGGTCTGAGTGGGGGCCCTGGATGTCAGGATGTGGGCAGCTCGGCTGAGAGACAAGGAACCAGGATGCTACATTCTGTTTCATCCTGGATCAAGACTCCAGCGGAGGGGAGTTCCCAGGGTGTCTCTGGCTCTCCAGACTGGAAGGGAGGATGGTGAGTGCACAGCAATGGACAGAATGAGGGATGGCTGGTCCCACAGAGTTAGCTGCGGCTAAAAAAAACTGTCTCTAGAGAGAGGAGAGATTGGTGGGCAGTTTTTGTGACTTGGACACATTAAAACACATACATACTCTCAAATGAAGTTGCATTCAGGCAAATGCAAAGAAATACAGAATTCATATTTATAAAAACCAAAAGAAAAAAGGGAAAACAATGCCTTGTGTGAGAATAATAAACATCAAATTCTATTATTATTATTTTTTTGAGATGGGGTCTCCCCCTGTTGCACAGGCTGGAGTGTAGTGACACGAACATGGCTCATGGTCTTTGATCTCCTGTGCTCAGTGATCCTCCCACCTCAGCCTCCCAAGTAGCCGGGACTATGGGTATACACCACCACACCCAGCTAATTTTTAAATTTTTTGTTGAGATAAGGTCTCACTATGTTGCCAAGACTGGTCTTGAACTCCTAGCCTCAAGTGATCCTCCTGCCTTGGCCTCCCAAAGTGCTGGGATTACAGGCATGGGCCACCACACCCGGCCAATAAACATCAAATTCTATGAGATGTTTATCCCTGTGGTGAGAAGGAGGGGAGAGGTCAGGAAGTGAGGGCTTCTGTTTTCATTGTAATATTAATATTTTAAAAATAAATGTGACAAACTATTGAGAGAAGACAGAGCTGGTGGTTGAGCCTTGGAGATTTAGAGACTTATTATGTATTTATTAAAGAGAGAATGTATCTGCAGTTTCCATTGTGTTTGAAATATTGTACTTAGAGGCTGGGCACGGTGGCTCACACCTGTAATCCCAGCACTTTGGGAGGCCGAGGTGGGTGGATCACGAGGTCAGGGGTTCGAGACCAGCCTGACCAACATGGTGAAACCCCGTCTCTACTAAAAATACAAAAATTAGCTGGTCATGGTGGTGGGTGCCTGTAATCGCAGCTACTCAGGAGGCTGAGGCAGGAGAATTGCTTGGACCCGGGAGGCGGAGGTTGCAGTGAGCCCAGATCACGCCACTGCACTCCAGCCTGGGCGACACAGCGAGACTCCATCTCAAAAAAAAAAAAGAAATATTGCATTTAGAAAGAAAAGATCAAAGGACAATAACTCCAGGAAATCGGTTAAGGCGAGGAGCCAGCATGACTTGGTGGGGGGCAGATTAGGTTGGGGCTCTGGCCAGGCTTCTGAGATCTGGTGGAGGAGGGGTGGTCAGGCACACCCAGGCTCCTGAAGCTGGCAGGGGGCATGAAAGGAGGCGCCAAGGAGGAAGATTAAGGTACTATCAGTGTTAAGGGCAGAGCCCAAGGTAGCCCAGATGTTCCCGGAAGGAAGTGCAAGCGCAGGAGAGCGGTGAGAGTGTGTGCACAGGGTGTGTGCCCATGGGCCCCGCAGACGTGGCAGCTCCGGGTAGGGGCTGAGTTAGGGTGGCCAGCCCTCCTTTACCCAGCTGGCTGCCAGTCCCAAGGGAGCCCTGTGTCGGCCCGGACAATGCACCAGGTAGACTCACCCCTTCCTGCCAGGCTGGGCTGACTCCCTGCAGGGTCCCCCTGTCTGTCACCAGCCTCAGCTTCCCCTTTTCCTCTGCACATCTAGAGCTGCTTCCCCACCCCCTGCCCTGGGAACTTTGTGGCCTGGGACCCAGAGACACTTGCAAGGTAGGGAGGGGGGTGTGCCTTTCCACAGACAAAGGGATGCATGTGGGAGATGGGATAGTGTGGACAAGGGGACTGAGGGGCTAAAGGACATGGGTTTGTCCTGGGAAGCCTTTCCTGGCCTACCCATGGGGAGGGCCATGCTGAGAGTGCAGGGTTAGAGAAAGGGGCTCCACCCGCTAAGATTTGTTCCAGGATGGCCCATCTGGGAAGGGGAAGCTAGGGAGGAAAAGTTTCTTGGGCCTGTGAGGACCTCAGCTCTAGGGTTTACAGTTTTGCCGTTTGCTACCTTAACTACAATGCCACCACCCCCATCTAATACCAAGCAGGGTGGAGTCAGACAGGGGTACGGATCGTGACCCCCAGCTTTTGGTAGAACACTGGGACTTGGACAGAGGAAGACTGGCACAGGGTCTCCACAATCGATCCTGGGCAGAGCCAGGAGTCCACACTGGGCACCCCCTCTCCTCCAGGACCCCAGAACCTGATGTTGAGACCTCGGCAGGGTGGTGGGGGTACAGTTATGGAATGAGGCATCCCCCTGCCTTCTAAGTTCACGTCCCCTCTACCTCTACCTCTACCTCTCCCGCCGCCAGGGCACCACCTGTCTGTCTTCTGTGTGAGTGGGGAGTAAGGGGAGCCTAAAATGCTGGACAAGGACCCCCTTTCCCCAGGACTTTAAGAAGCAGGTGCTCTCTGCCCACTGCCTAGGATGTGGGGACAGCAGCCCATAGCGTGCCAAGACTCCCGACCCAGGGCACAGGATCTATTTAGGAATTTTGCTGGAGACCTGGGAAAAGGGGCCAGTGGGAGGAAACTTGGGGGGCCAAACTGTATGCGCTGGACTGTGATGAAGCCAGCACTCTCTTTGTCCCTGTCTGAATGTCTTTGTCTCCCTGCATCTGTTTCTTTTTTCTCTGTCTCTGTCTGTATCTTTATTTCTGTCTGTTTTTATGTGCCTTTTTCTTTCCCCTTTCCTCTTTCTTTCTCCCTCTCTGTATCCCCCTCTGCCTTTTCTGCCTTTTTCTTTGATCGTCTCTGCTGCCATGTGGTTTACCTCTGTATTCTCTGCCTCTCTCCAGGTCTTTACTCTGACTTTTTGTCTTTCTGTCTTTGTCTCTGGTCCCTCCCGCCCTCAACCCCCCGCCTCAGGTTCCTTTGGGTGTTTGTCTCTTTCTATTTTGGTCTTTTTCTGTGTGTATACATCCATGTCACCCTCCCTCTCTGCCACTCTCCTCCCAGGCTGGCCACTACTCCTGGCCTTCTCCAGCTGTGAACAGTTCATCAGAGCAGGACCCCCAGAGGCAGCTTCCGGAGGTGCTAAGTGGCACCTGGGAACAACCTCGAGTTGACGGGCTGCCTGTGGTCACCGTCATTGTCGCTGTCTTTGTTCTGCTGGCAGTCTGCATCATAGTGGCAGTCCATTTTGGGCCAAGGCTGCACCAGGGCCATGCCACTCTCCCTACAGAGCCACCGACCCCAAAGCCAGATGGTGGCATCTATCTCATCCACTGGCGGGTGCTGGGCCCCCAAGACAGTCCTGAAGAAGCACCACCGGGCCCTCTTGTCCCTGGCTCCTGCCCTGCGCCAGATGGACCCAGGCCCAGCATCGATGAAGTCACTTGTCTGTAGGAGGGAGACTTTGGAAAGTTAGCCTGACCTAGCTCAGAACAAGAAACCGGGCAGAGAACTAGGGCAAAAGCAAATTGGAGCCTGGGCATCAGAGCGTCGGAAGGGCACACTGGACTCAGCTGGAGCTGCTCTCTCAGAACATTGATAGAGAAAGCCCTGTGGTGGGCAAGAGAAATCAAAGCTTGAGGGCCCTGCCCAGAAACATGCTGCGGGGGGCCTTCCCAGGGCCCAAGGCCACCTCACAAAGTCCCTCCCTCCTCTTCAGGGACCACCAGACCCCTGAATCTCCTTTTCTGAGTCTCTGCCCCTTCATTGCATGCTTAATCTCCTTCCTTTGTAATGTGAATCCAACTCCCCCCAAGCAGGAATGTCAGAGGCCCCGTGGAGCGGCCCTCATCCTACAAAGGCCAGCCAGGGAGAGCCCAGGCGGAGAAGCTGGGATCTGCCTTCCCTTAGGCTCACTGGTCTTAGGGAAGTGACGAACATCTGTTCTCCTTGGGGCAGTCAGTCAGGGGCAGTCCTTCGGCTGTTAGGGCCCAGACCTTGTTGACAAGCTCCAAAGTCCTTGTAAGCCCAAGCACAATTTATAGTTCAAAGATTGGCTTTCAAAGGCCCCCACTGACTCTGTCTTGCCTCTCCAGAAGGGATGGGGGAATTTGGGAGCCTCTCATTGCCTCCCACTTTCTGTGTGCCTGGGCCTGTTGGAACAAGCCTAGAATGTACCACAGGACATTTCCCAGATCTTTCCGGCTGATGAGAAAACAGGAAAGGAAAAGGAGCTCCATGGAACTTGTTTTGGGAAGGAAGGAGTGGGGTGGGGACCACTCCCAGCTGTGGGAGTGCCTGGGTCTAATCAGCAGGGGGGTCAGGATGATGCATCCAGAAGCCAGGAAGACAAAACTGGGCCTCCTAGTGGCTCAGTGCCTGCTGGTGGCACTGCCTTCCCCAGCACCTCTGAATCTTACTCATCTGCAGTCAAGAACATGCAGACAGACATTTATGGCAGGACCTCTGGTGCTCTACCCTGGGGAACTCCTAGGGACAAGAAGTCCCCTGGGGGCATTGGCAAGACCCCAGCACAGTCAGGGAGGCTGGGAAATAATAGAATATAAAAAAGAACAGAGGTGGGGATTGCAGTGTGTGCAGAGGGCAGGCTTGCCTCCTTTGGGACTGGGGAGAGGCAGCTAAAGTGTTAATAGCTGCCCCTTGTTGTGGGTCAGCTAAGTGCTGGACACCAGGCTTCTCTGTGGACCTACAGATATGATACCATTCACTCCTCACAACAACCTCCAGGGGAGGGGCCACTGCTATCCCCGTTTTACACTTAGGGAAACTGAGGGTTAACAAGATACCTAAGTAGACACAGGTCCTAAGTGGTGGAGTCAGGATTTGAAGCTGGGGCCATCAGACTCCACAGCCTAAGCCCCATGACAGTTACTGGATGGATTGGAAAGACCTTTGATTCTGGGCTGGTTTCTAGTATACAAGGCACTGGTGTGATGATGGAGGATCTTCAGGCCTTGAGGACAGGGTGGGATACTTAGGGAGAGTGGGGACTGTTCCCCCTTGACTCCCTTGGCTCTGCTGTCCTTAGGGGCAGCCAGTTCCTTCTAACCCATGTGTGTCTGTGTGGAGCATTTCTCCACAGTGATGCTGTACTCAGAAATGTATATTGAGCCTTTGTGACCAAAAACAAAAAAACAAAAAAACAAAAAAAAACAAAACAGGCCAGGCACAGTGCACGGTGTCTCATGCCTGTGATCCTAGCACTTTGGGAGGCCAAGGTGGGAGGAACACCCAAGGTCAGGAGTTCAAGACTAGCCTGGCGAAACCCCGTCTCTACTAAAAATACAAAATTAGCCGGGCATGGTGGTGCATGTCTGTAATCTCAGCTACTCAAGAGACTGAGGCAGGAGAATCGCCTGAACCCGGGAGGCGGAGGTTGCAGTGAGCCGAGATCGTGCCGTTGTACTCCAGACTGAGTGACAACAGCGAAACTCCAACTCAAAAAAAAAAAAAAAAAAAAAAAGGTGGGAGGGAGGGAAGGAGCCCAGCTTGGTGAGACAAATGGAACTAACAGAGATGGGCTGCCTTCCCTCCCAGATGGGGACAGCTGCGCCACCACAGTGTTGAATCAGTGGCTCAGTTGTAACCGTGATGGTGGAAGGTATGGCACGGCAGCTGGCTGTGCTGTCCAAGGCCCTCCAGGGACTGTCCCATCTCATCACACAAACTCTTTCCCCCTTGTCCGTTTGCAGGCTCTCTCATCTGGCACCTATAGTGACACCTGCTCCTTTGAGTGGCCCCTTGCCCAGGACACAGCTGTGTTCCTTCATGGCATCATTTGTGTGCTGGCTCAGGCCAGCCTATGGTCCCTGCTCCCCAAGCCTCTCACTGAAGAGAAAGGCACTGAAAGGACAGGTGCCCTCAGCCCAACTGGTAGGCTCTGTCCAGATGGTAAATGACACCCAGCACCCTGCTGCCCTGTACCAAGATGAGGAGGGGTGCGGGGAGGCATGCATGTGCAGGCAGGTTTGGACATTAGGGACAGTAATTCCCATCTGTTATATCGGTCAGAGTCCAGCAGGAAAAAGACGACACACTCACATTGGGTAATCTGAGATGTGCTTTAAAAAAGGACCGTTGAGAAAGGGGTGGAGTATAAGGAAACCGCAAGTGAGAGGGAGTACTCTAGTGGGGTGGGGGTGCCGATACACAGCTAGGCTTAAGGGGCCAGGGAAGGAAGTGGTGCCAGAATCCTAGAGATAGTCATGATTACGCAAGAGTTGCCCGGCAGGAGAGTCCACAGCAACCTCGATGCTGCAGGGTGGGAGCCGGGGGATTCACTACCCCAAACTCAGCCTCCTCCTCCTCTCCATTCTTCTGCTGGGGCTCCCCAATAATGGAACATGACCAGGAGCCAGAGGGCGAAGGAGCCTGTTGATACCATCGAGAGAGTTCGGCGTCCCCGGGCAAAGGAAGGGGAGAAGGGTGGGGAGTGGGTCTGGAAGGCCCCATGAAAGACACCTGGCACACCCCCTAAGTACACTAGCATCCAAAGTTTATGAAAAACTTCCATACACTCAGTCCTCACAACAACCGTGAGGGAGGTAAGGCAGTGATTATGATCCCATTTCACAGGTTGAAGACACCGAGGCTCAGAGAGGGGAAATGACTGGCCCAAGGGACAAGACGCATCTTAAGATGTCAAGTCCTGGACCCTTCCCTGCAAGGCCCCCTGTGGAAGGAAATAGCTCTGCTGGACATTCAGCCACTGAAGAAAGCCCCCAGTCCAGAGGCTTGGAGACCACTGGAGGCTCTGGCCTGGTGACCCTGGGTCTCAGGAGAAATCCGTGCGGAGAGGGAGGGGCTTTTCCATTCCACTGATGAGGAGCTCAGGCTCTTGGGACATCGTGGAGGTACTGGGCACCGCTGAGGTCTTCAAGCTGCCCACTGTAACCTCTTCCTTTTCCTCCTGCCGCAGGTGCCGGAGAACCTCCTGGGACAGCGAGAAGCTGCTGTCATCTGCAGGTTCTGGAACAGGGAGATAGGGGAGAGAGTAGTGAGGATCTTACCCATTCCCACTCAAACACACCTAGAGAACTTGCTGGGAAGATCCCCTAACCCTCCCTACCCCCCTTCCTACCCAAGCCCCAGCCACTGGGACTAGAGTTTCATAGAATCCTAGAGGTAGAAGTGGTTCAGGCCCGGCACAGTGGCTCACGCCTGTAATCCTAGCACTTTGGGAGGCCGAGGCAGGTAGATCATGAGGTCAGGAATTCGAGACCAGCCTGGCCAATATGATGAAACCCCGTCTCTACCAAAAATACAAAAATTAGCTGGGCATGGTGGCGGGCGCCTGTAGTCCCAGCTACTTGGGAGGCTGAGGCAGGAGAATCGCTTGGACCCGGGAGGTGGAGGTTGCAGTGACCCGAAATCGAGCCACTTCACTCCAGCCTGGGCAACAGAGTGAGACTCCGTCTCAAAAAAAAAAAAAAAAAAAAGTGATTTCAGAGAGAATGAAATTCCACCCTCTTACTTTTAAAGCTAATGCTCAGAGAGGAGCAGAAACCTGCCCGAGGTCACACAGTGAGGGAGTAGTAGAGCCGAGGCTGCAGCCCTAGTCTCCTGTGCCCAGTACATACTGGCCTGGGACTCTTCTGTTTCCTCTGGAATCCTAGATGAAGTGAGAGGCCCCTAGAACCCCCCTCTTCAGGCTACCCTGAGGGATTACAGTCAAAGACCTAAAAAGCAATCTGGTGTGCTGGGAAGAGGGGGCTTCTCCCAGGGAAGGAAGGATAGGCCCAGGGCATGGTGCTCCATAGCCCCTTCTGACTCTTTGGGAGACCCTGGGACCCCTGACTCCTCCTGCCCTCCAGCCTATCAACCCCTCACCCTACCAACCCCTCACCCTGGTAGGCAATGAGGCGGCAGTTGTTCTGAGACTCAGGGGCATCTGCCAGGATGTCCTCAAGTGTCCGGCAGAAGAGTTTGGCCTGCTCAAGCCTATCCTCCCGGCTAAAGCCAGCTTGACTGTATTGTGACATGGCAAACAAAGTCTGCAAGGGGGTGGCGTACTCCAGGACACAGGTGCCTGCCTAGAGGAGGTAAGAGGAAGACCAGACTAAGCCAGGGGCCAGGCGGATGGAGAATGGAGGGTCCAGTCCAGGCTCTGGCCCCCAGTGACACGGGCTGAGGCCCCACTCCCTCAGCCTGTAACGATAGAGTCCTGGGAGGTGGCCACCCTAATGGGGTCTATGCTGTCTGGCCTGCCTTTGCCTCTGATATCCAACTCTGAAATCAGGGACACGGCTGGGCTAAATTTACTCTTCACAGATCCTTCTCCTAAGATCCTAGGGCAAGACCCGAGGCTGTCAACTGCTCCAGCTGGGAATCAGGTCTGGGGCTGGGCTCTGGGTTCAACTCTGGTCTGGGTTCCCCTGCACCCACATGAATCCTTCAGATGTTCTCACAGCCTTCGTCTGGGGCAGCTTTATGGTCAAGAGCATGGTAAAGTCAAGTTTAAATCGTCCACTTTCCTACGGTGTCTCTGAGCCTCAGTGTTCTCCTCTGTAAAGTGGGAATGCTAACAGTCCCTACCCCATAGGGTGGTGGTGAGAATTCCATGAGGTGATCAGATGACACACCCAGAATAGCATCCAGCTTGTAGTAAGTGCTCGATAAATGTTACTCATCATTATCATTCAGAGCTGAATCCTGCCCAGACCTGGGACCAGCTAGGGACACTACAGCTCAGAGAAGGGCAGTGAATTTTCATCAGTGCTTGGCTAGGGCCCAGGGTTCTGGGGTCCTGACCCCTCCTCAGGGACCCCCACTCCCCTGCACACTTACCCGCTGCCCGTTCTCCAGAAGCTCATAGATGCTGTTGCTGTAAACCCGATCCTTGATGCCAGCACGGTCAGCGGTCTGCTGGGGCAGTTTATCCAGGAAGCGAATGTTGGGGTCAGCCATACTCAGGTTATCAGGCACCCCACAGTCCAATGGGAGGAGAATATACAGCCGCTGGCTCACTGCACCCCGTAGCAGGTTGTTGTAATGCTGATTGTAAGTTCGAATCCGGGCCTGGAGCTCTGAGGCAGGGAAGCCCAAGAAGTCATTCCTGCTAACCCTATCTCCCACCTGATTCAGGAGTGAGACCCAGGTCATTGGCCCCCGCAGTGTGTGGGTGCCAGAGAATGGAGAGTCCAGTGCACTCTCATTGTACAGGAGGCCAGGAGGGGCAGCGCCTCCAAAAGCCCTCCCCACCCCTCCTCTTACTGCACCACCCTTTACCCTCCCTCACTTCTTTCCTCAGATGTCTATGTCAGCGCCACCCCTTTCCACCATGGCTTTCAGGGCTGAGAGGCAGGCAGAGCCCTGAGAGGTGACATTTCCAGCATTCTCGTGTGCACAGAGGGAGGCCTCTAGCCCCAGATCAGTCTCCTAGCAGAAGCCCTAGGAGATAGCAATGAGATATGGAAGAGCTGCCGCTTTAGCCTGCAAGTCAGAAGAATAAAACACACAGGCTTAGGCCAGGCACAGTGGCTCACGCCTGTAATCCAGCACTTTGGGAGGCTGAGGCAGGTGGATCATTTGAGGTCAGGAGTTTGAGACTAGCCTGGGCAACATGGTGAAACATTGTCTCTACTAAAAATACAAAAATTAGCCAGGCATGGTGGCATGTGCCTGTAATCCTAGCTATTCAAGAGGCTCAGGCAGGAGAATCACTTGAACCTGGGAGGCAGAGGTTGCAGTGAGCTGAGATCTTGTCACCACTGTACTCCAGGCTGGGTAACAGAAAGAGACTTCATCTCAAAACAACAACAACAACAACAACCACAGGCTCCACGGTGCAGTGGTCTAGGGTCCAGGCTCTGGACAAACCTGGGTTCAAATCCTTTCTCTTCCTCTCTCTAAGCTATGTGATATCGGATAAATCACTTTACCTCTCAGAACTGCACTTAAAAAAAAAGGCCAGGCACAGTGGCTCATGCCTATAGTTCTAGCACTTTGGGAGGCCGAGGTGGGTGGATCACCTGAGGTCAGGAGTTTGAGACTAGCCTACCCAACATGGTGAAACCCCGTCTGTACTGAAAATACAAAAATTAGCAGGGCGTGGTGGCAGGCGCCTAAAATCCCAGCTACTTGGGAGGCTAAGGCAGGAGAATCACTGGAACCTGGGAAGCAGAAGTTGCAGTGAGCCCAGATTGTGCCACTCTACTTCAGCTCGGGTGAAAAAGTGAAACTCCATCTTAAAAAAAAAAAAAAATCGAAGGCTGGTGCAGTGGCTCATGTCTGTAATCCCAGCACTTTGGGAGGCCAAGGTGGGTGGATTACTTGAGGTCAAGAATTCAAGATCAGCCTGGGCAACATGGTGAAACCCTGTCTCTACTAAAAATACAAAAAAAAAAAAAAAAGCCAGGCATGGTGGCAGGGACCTGTAATTCCAGCTACTTGGGAGGCTGAACCCAGGAGGCAGAGGTCGCAGTGAGCTGAGATTGTGCTACTGCACTCCAGTCTGCGCAACAGAGTGAGACTTTGCCTCAAAAAAAAAAAAAAAAAAAAATCTAAAATAGGTATGGGCTTGGTGGCTCCTGCTTGTTATCTCGGCACTTAGGGAAGCCAAGGCAGGAGGATTGCTTGAGCCCAGGAGTTGAGACCAGGCTGGGTAACATAGCAAAACCCTCTTATTTTTAAAAAATATATAAATAAAATAAAACAGGAATAAAGATTATTCCTTCCTCACAGGGTGTGAATTAGAAAAGGCACATGAGAGCACACAGCATGCAGTAAATATTTATTGAAAGAATTTACAGCTGGGCTCACACCTGTAATCCCAGCACTTTGGGAGGCTAAGGCAGGCGGATCACTTGAGGTCAGGAGTTCGAACCAGCCTGGCCAATACGGTGAAACCCTGTCTCTACTAAAAATACAAAAATTAGCCGGGCATGGTGGTGGGTGCCTATAATCCCAGCTACTCGGGAACCTGAGCCAGGATAATCACTTGAACTTGGGAGGAGGAGGTTGCAGTAGCCGAGATGGTACCACTGCACTCTAGCCTGGGCGACAGAGGGAGATTCCTTCTCAAAAAAAAAAAAAAAAAGAATTCACAAGTGACCTTGGGCAAGTCACTTAATGGCTCTAAGCCCCATATTCCTTTCTGCAAACTAGGCATCATAGCAACATCCTTCATGCCTTGGGATTAAAGGATTTGGTAGACATGAAAATGCTTTGAAAAATATAGTGAGTTCTGTGTGTTTAGAAACACAAGAGGCTGTGTGTCTTAGTGTCTGTTTTGTAGATCGAGAAATGGGGGCAGAGAGGATGGCCCACCTGGCAGGATCAGCCGCAGATATCCGATGTAATATGACCATGCCAGCCCATGG
This sequence comes from Pan troglodytes, assembly GCF_028858775.2. NCBI lineage: Eukaryota > Metazoa > Chordata > Mammalia > Primates > Hominidae > Pan > Pan troglodytes. The sequence continues at coordinate 137,197,693 of NC_072402.2, forward strand.
GCCACGTTGAAATTCCCTTTTTCACAGACTGCAGAGATCTCAGCTGGGGCCAGGCCCTGTGGACAGCAGGATGGGGCTGGGGGGCCTCCATCAAGGACACCCAGAGAACTCCTCCTCCTCCTCCAAGGCTTCCCAACCTGCTCCTGACTTGATCCCTCTTTTGCCGTTGCCAAACCCACTGTTCCAGGACATTATAGGTTCTACTCCATGGACTCCAGCCTTTAAACCAGTCCCACTCCCAGTACTCAGCTCAGGGCAGGTCATACCAGCCACAGCCACCACTTGGCCAGAGCTTCTACCTCCCCCTGTGTCATACCTTGAGGCCCAGGAGGATGTTCAGTGCCTGCGAGAGGCCCAGGAGGGCAAGCATCCAAGTGAAGGGCGGGCCGACCGCATTTGGGAGGGAGTAGTAGAAATAGATGGACAGCAGCAACAGGGCCCCACGGCGGAGGGGGCAGCCCAGGCAGGCCCGCACAGTCCTCCAGTAGCTGCCCCAGTACCTGTGAGTGACAGCCAGACCCCAGACCCCAGCCCCCAGCCCAGCTCAGCCGGAGAGGTTCAAGGAGGGGCAGGGCTAGGCATCAAGGGAGTGACACATGTTGGATACCCCGTCCCTGGGTACTGCAGTGAGTCACCTGGAGTGGATGTGGCGCAGCTCCTCAGCCAGGCTGCAGACCCCGTTTAACAGCAGTCCCAGCTGCAGGGAGGCTAGGTGGAGCACCAGGTACCGGAGAGTGTGCTCTGGTGGCTCTCCTAGCCCCCAAAGGGTCACCAGGCAGGCACTCAGCAGAACCAAGGCTGCCTTCTGGGCCCCGTGACCCCTGGGACACGGGATGGATGGATGCAGGCTGGAGTGGGGCATCTGTGGGCACCAAGAAATCCATGACCATTCTCCCCTTGCCCTCCTGCCCTTCTGGGACTGAGGCTCTGGCTGGGCACTTCCTCCCAGTTCCCCTTTCCCTGGTGCCCAGCCACTCCCAGAGGCTGCTCTTAGAGACACCTCTAGGAGGCAGGCTGGGAATAAGTCACCCCAAAGCTCCTGTCTCAGCGAGGTTTGCTGAAAACAGAGCAGGGCCTGCACATACACGCCCCACCAAGACCCAGGGAGACCACAGGTGTGGTGAAGAAAGAAGGCAGCAACTATCCCAGACCCAGACTTGAAGCTGTCCTGTGCAGCCCTACCCAACCAAGAACCCTTGGGGACCTGGGTTCCCCTGTCCCCGGAACCCACCCCAGGGAGGACCTTAGTCAACAAAGTGGAAAACAGAGCTCAGGGAGTGGGGACAGGGCAGCCAGCAGGCATCCCCTCGCCTCTGGGTGCCAGGGGCCCTAGGTTTGGCGTTCTGCCAGGCTGATCTTGAGCCTACCTTCTGCCTCCCGGACACTGGCTGCTCTGGATGATGACGAGGAGAGAAGGCCCGGCGCTACGAGCAGCCAAGGGCAGCTTCTCTGAGTGCAGCCTGAAAATGAGATGTTAACAACGATTGGTTTCTCCACAACACTCTAGCCCTGGCGTTTCTCCAAACCGCAGCTTTACTGGTGCTGGGAAGGAGGGTATTTCCTGTTCCTCAGGAAGGGAGGTAGGAACCTTCCCTCAAAGCCCTGATGAGCTGGGCCTGAGTCCTGGGGTCAGGGGTGAGGTTTGAGAAAGCCTCCATTCCATTGCCCTTTGCTACCCCCAAACCAAGGGTGTTTAGAAACACTCACCGCAGTCACAGCTCTGAACAGCGGGTTCCCCTCAAGCCACCATGATCAAACACACTGTACCTAACACCTGAGCAGGACTCCACACACTCAGCCAAAGGCAGCACACACATCACACGATGATTCCCCGTCTCATATTTTTCTTCTGGTTTCCAGGATGCAGATTCTTTTTCTGAAAAGTGTGACCTAGGAGGGAGGAGTGAAAAATGAACAGTTATTTCCGGTAACAAGAGCTATTTTTATAAAGCACTTGGTGGGAGAGGAGGGGCACAGAGGAATAGGGGTTTGGCTCTTTGCAGGAAATGGCCACGCCTGTGACTTCTCCAAGAGAGCCTGCCGGTTTCTGCCCAGAAGGCGGTTGTGGGGATGATATTAGGTAGGAGCAAAAGTAATTGCGGGCCTGGCACAGTGGCTCATGCCTGTAATCCCAGCACTTTGGGAGGCCGAGATGGGTGGATCACTTGAGGTCAGGAGTTCAAGACCAGCCTGAGCAACATGGTGAAACCCCATCTCTACTGAAAACAAAAATTAGCCAGCGTGGTGGTGGGCGCTTGTAATCTTAGCTACTTGGGAGGCTGAGGCAGGAGAATCGCTGGAACCTGAGAGGCGGAAGTTGTAGTGAGCAGAGATTAGGCCACTGCACTCCAGCCTGGGCAACAAGAGCGAGACTGTCTCAAAAGAAAAGAAAAGAAAAGAAAAATGATCTGACCTACATTGTTTGAGTGTAGGTTATAAAATCCCCATGCATCAACCTAAATAATAATAATAATAATAATAATAATAAAGTGTTTACCTTGTTCCAGACATTATGCCAAGTGTTGCATATATCACTTCACTTGTATATCATTTCACCAGCCACCCTGTCAGGTAGGTATAATTCTAGCCCCATTTTATAGATGGATAATCTGATGCTCAGGGAGGTGAAATAACTGGTTTAAGTAATTGAGAGTGGGGACTTGAAGCCTGGTGGGTTGCTCCAAAGCCCAGCTTGCTCTGTGCCTTGATTTCATTCCAGTAATCCCAGCACTTTGGGAGGCCAAGGCAGGAGGATCACTTGAGCCCAGAAGTTTGAGACCAGCCTAAGCAACACAGGGAGATCCCTTCTCTACAAAAAAAAAAAAAAAAAAAAAATTAGCCAAGCATGACGGAACACGCCTATAGTCCCAGCTACTTGGGAGGCTGAGGTGGGAGCATCACTTGACCCCTGGAGGTAGAGGTTGCAGTGAGCTGTGATGGCGCCACTGCACTCCAGCCTAAGTGACAGAGTGATACCCTATCTCAAAAAAAAAAAAAAAAAAAAAAAATAGGCCAGGCGCAATGGCTCATGCTTGTAATCCTAGCACTTTGGGAGGCCAAGGCAAATGGATCACTTGAGGTCAGGAGTTCGAGACCAGCCTGGCCAACATAGTGAAACCCCGTCTCTACTAAAAATACAAAAAATTCGCTGGGCATGGTGGCGGGTGCCTATAATCCCAGCTACTCAGGAGGCTGAGGCAGGAGAATCGCTTGAACCCAGGAGGCGGAGCTTGCGGTGAGCCGAGATCATGCCACTGCACTCCAGCCTCGGCAACAAAAGTCAAACTCCATCTCAAAAAAAAAAAAAAAGGCCGGGTGCAGTGGCTCACTCCTATAATCCCAGCAATTTGGGAGGCCAAGGCAGGCAGATCACCTGAGGTCAGGAGTTCAAGACCATCCTGACCAACATGGAGAAACCCCATCTCTACTAAAAATACAAAAAATTAGCTGGGCGTGATGGCGCATGCCTGTAATCCCAGCTTCTTGGGAGGCTGAGGCAGGAGAACCACTTGAACCTGGGAGGCGGAGGTTGCACTGAGCCAAGATCGTGACATTGCACTCCAGCCTGGGCAACAAGAGCAAAACTCCGTCTCAAAAAAAAAAAAAAAAAAAAAGAGAAGAAAGAAAGAAAAAGAGAGAGAGAGAAAGGAAGGAAGGGAAGGGAAGGTCTGACCTACATTGTTTGAGTGTAGATTATAAAATCCCCCTTCCAGAGAGGGCCCTGCCCCACACTCAGAAAGAAGGAACACACGCTCAGAGAGGCCAAGAAGAATCTAGACAGATGGGCGTGGCTGGGTTTCCCCACTCATTCTATTAGCATTAGAGCATACCCTTTCTGTCCAATTATATTTCAACAAGGGTGTCCATACTTTAATGAACCTAAACGTAAAAATAGACAATTTGCCCTCTGTCTTTGGGTCTTCATTCTGAAGGCCTCTGTGACACATAAAACTCTGATCAAATAAATTTGTATATTTTTCCTCCTGTTAATCTGCCTTTTGTCAGTGATTTTCAGCAAGCCTTCAGAGGGCGGAGGGGGAATTTTTCCTTGGCCTTGACACAAGCTTTGAGTTCCCTTGGGGTGGGAAGTGTCTCTGGCTGCAGTAAGCTGCTTCAAAGAAGGGGCAGGCCTGGAGAGTGAGGCTAGGATGGCACCCGCAGAGCAGCAGTAGTTCATTCCTGTCCAGGTCAGAGGGGTCCTCGCCCTGAACCCTTCCCCACATCATGACCAGACATGGGAAGACACACATTGATAGATGCCTTGGCCTCAGAGGAGCAATGAGGCTTCCTGGAAACTCTGGTTTTTCAAAATCATGCCCTAAGAATGCAGGGAATTCCCTACACTTTCTCTCCTCTACAATAGGCTCACATAAAGACCTAGGAGAAGGCCAGGCGCAGTGGCTCATGCCTGTAATCCCAGCACTTTGGGAGGCTGAGGCGGGCAGATCACGAGGTCAGGAGATCGAGGCCATCTTTGGGAGGCTGAGGCAGGAGAATCGCTTGAACCCGAGAGGCGGAGGTTGCAGTAAGCCAAGATCGTGCCACTGCACTCCAGCCTAGGCGACAGAGGCAGACTCCATCTCAGAAAAAAAAAAAAAAAGATCCAGGAGAATATATGACAAAGTTCTAACAAAGGTTACTCTGTGCAGTTGGAATATGGGTGATTTTTATTCTATTGTCCTTTTTTGCTCATTATGTTTTCTAAGATTTCTTTTCCCTACATTGAACATGTATCATTTGTTTAATGTTTATTTATTTATTTATTTTTAAATTTTTGAGACGGAGTCTTGCTCTGTCGCCAGGCTGGAGTGCAGTGGTGCGAACTCAGCTCACTGCAACCTCCGACTCCCTGGTTCAAGCGATTCTCCTGCCTCAGCCTCCAGAGTAGCTGGGATTACAGGCACGTGTCACCACGCCCAGCTAATTTTTGTATTTTCAGTACAGACGGGGTTTCACCATGTTGGCCAGGATGGTCTTGATCTCCTGACCTCGTGATCCTCCCACTTTGGCCTCCCAAAGTGCTGGGACTACAGGCGTGAGCCACCATGCCTGACCTGTTTAATGTTTAAAATATGCCGTAAAGAAAATCCAGCTGGGCACAGTGGCTTACGCCTGTAATCCCAGTGCTTTGGGAGCTCAAGGCAGTAGGATCCCTTGAGCCCAAGGAGTTAAAGGCTGCAGTGAGCTATGATCACACCACTGCATTTCAGCCTGGGTGACAGAGGAAGACCTAGTCTCGAGAGAGAGAGAGAGAGAGAGAGGGGGAGAGAGAGAGAGAATCCCAACATTGTCTCAGTCTTAAGACCTCCTTCCACTCCCGTCTGTCCCCTCTCCCTCCCCTCTGCCCTACCTGCTACTCTGGGCTCATTTCCCTGAGTCTGAACCTGCTCTAATGCAGACCTTGCAGGCGCAGAAGGCACTGAGGCCAGGTCATTCAGACAAAGTAAGCTGGGGCTTGGCCAAAAGGAGTGGGAATGGTGGGGTCCAGGGAAGCCGGGAAGCCAGCCTAGCCTGGCCTGCCTGGAGAGAAAGGTCCTGCAGGGTGCGGGAGGGAGTGCAGGCTGCGAAGGGAGCAGAGGCCCCACAGCCTGGGCCTTCCAGTGCCAGGCCAGGATTTCCGCACACCCTTAATCCATGCAGTCTATCCCTGTGTGTACCGTGCTCTGCATGGGATAGGACTGCTGGTGCACGTGCCAGGTCAGTACTTGTCATGGCACCTACAGCTGGACAGGGGAAATGGGCAGAACACAACTGTATGAGTAAGTAGTTAACTACAGATGTGGCAGGGCTACAAGGAATGCACTCAGCCTGCTGCCGTGAGTGGAAATTGGAATACCCAGGGTCAGGTTTCCCTGAAGGCGGCGATTTACCCTGAGTTTGGAAGGAGGATGGGAGTGATGGAGGGCGGGTGGGTGTGCAACATTCTGAAAGGAGCAGCACACACAAAGGCCCTGGAGTGGGAAGGAGCTGGGCAGTGGAGGAACAGAGCAATGGCTGGTGCAACTGGGGCATGTAAGCATGTGGAGGAGTCTCTTTTAGTTTCCAAGAGCTGCCATAACAAAGTATCACAAATTTTGTGGCTAAAAACAACAGATGTTTATTCTCTCATAGTTCCAGAGGCTAGAAGTCCAAAATCAAGGTGTTGGTAGGGCCACACTTCCTCTGAAATCTCTAGAGTAGCGGTCCCTAACCTTTTTGGCACCAGGGACTGGTTTCTTGCAAGACGATTTTTCCATGGATGGGAAGGGGGATGATTTCAGGGTGAAACTGTTCCACCTCACATCCGAGCATTAGTTGGATTTTCCTAAGGAGCATGCAACCCAGATCCCTCGCATGTGCAATTCACAATGGAGTTCGCGCTCCTATGGGCATCTAATGCCGCCACTGATCTGACAGGAGGCAGAGCTCAGGCTGTAATGCTCGCTCACCCACTGCAGCCCGGTTCCTGACAGGCCACAAATCAGTCCTGGTTCAAGGCCCAGGGACTGGGGACTCCTGCTCTAGAGGAGGATCTCTCCTTGCCACTTCTACCTTCTGGTAGTCCCAGGTGTGTCTGGACCCAACCTCTGCCTCCTTCGTCACATGGCATTCTCCCTTCTGTGTCTCTGTCTTCACATAGCCTTTCTTGTTATGAAGACACCAGGTGAAGGTACAGTGGCTCATGCCTGTAATCCTAGTGCTTTGGGAGGCTGAGGCAGGAGGATTGCTTGAGGCTAGAGTTCAAGGCCAGCCTGGGCAACACAGGGAGACCCCATCTCTAGAAAAAAAAAAGAAAAGGCCAGGTGCGGTGGCTCATGCCTGTAATCCCAGCACTTTGGAAGGCCGAGGCAAATGGATCACCTGAGGTCAGGAGTTTGAGACCAGCCTGGCCAACATGGTGAAACCCCGTCTCTACTAAAAATACAAAAAATTAGGTGGGTGTGGTGGCAGGCCCCTGTAATCCCAGCTTCTCGGGAGGCTGAGGTAGGAGAATCTCTTGAACCCAGGAGGCGGAGGTTGCAGTGAGCCGAGATCATGCCGCTGCACTCCAGCTTGAGCAACAACAGCGAAATTCCATCTCAAAAAAAAAAAAAAAAATTAGCTGGGCATGGTGGCTCACGCCTGTAATCCCAGCTTCTCAGGAGGCTGAGGCAGAATTGCTTGAGCCCAGGAGGTGGACATTGCAGTGAGCTGAGATTGCACCACTGCACTCCATCCTGGGGGCAGAGTAAGACTCTGTCTCAAAAAAAAAAAAAAAAAAAGCACCAGTCACTGGATTAGGACCTACCCTAATGACCTCACCTTAACTCAATTGCATCTGCAAAGGCCCTATTTCCAAGTAAGGTCACATTCACAACTACCATAGATTAGGATTTCAGCATTATCTTTTTGGAGACACAACTTAATTCATAACAGGGTCAGTGGTATAAGAACGGGACTGGAGGGTGGGTGGGACCCTTGTGGCTTGTGGCCAGGGCCTCAGTACCTAGGAAGCATCACAACAGCTGCATTCATGGGATTGTCCTCAGCAGTAAGACACATCAGCTGTATTGACAAGCGGGGACATCACAGCTCTTCCAGACTGACCATCTGGTCCTCCAAAGAGGAAGCTGAGGGCCATGGAGGGAAGTTAGGCCCAAGTTCCAGGCTGCCTGGCTTACTGGCTGCAGCTCTCAGGCTGGTGGTGCTGAGTTCCCACACTCTGCTCCACAGCCTGCTCCTTCCTCTGGTAGTTGCTTCTTCCCTCCAGACACCCCGGAAGTGCTGGTCTGGGCTGGCTCTCATTTCTATTTCCAGCTGAGTTACAGCTTTCACGAGTCTTCCCTGAAACTCATTATCAGTGGTCCCAGTGAGAAATAAGCCCCCATGCTTTCATTCAGGGGACTCTGGGCCTTGGACAGAGTGTGAATGGGGTAGGGAGGCCTCTGGCCTCTACGGAGCCACTCTTTTGCCCACACAACCTCAGTGCCCCTTAATCCTACCAGAATAGGGACATTGGGGGGATTTTATCAGTTGATCACAGTAGACCTGGTTTCCAATCTGGCCTCTGCTTCTTCTGGCTATGTGACCTTGGCCCAGATATGCAACCTCTTTAAACCCAAATTTCCTCATACCTAAAATGGGGATAGCAACATCTTTTATCTGACACAATTGTTTTGAGAATGGAAAGAAAAAATGCATAAATGCATGTGCAGACCTGATTTGTAAATGCTCAGTAACTGCTAAGTCTTTTTATTTTATTTATTTATTTATCTTTTTTGAGATGGAGTCTCACTTTGTTGCCCAGGCTAGAGTGTAGTGGTGCAATCTCGGCTCACTAACCTCCGCCTCCTGGGTTCAAGCGATTGTCCTGCCTCAGCCTCCCGAGTAGCTAGGACCACAGACACATGCCACCATTTTTGTATTTTTGTATTTTTAGTAGAGATGGGGTTTCACCATGTTAGCCAGGCTGGTCTTGAACTCCTGACCTCAAGTGATCCACCCATCTCGGCCTCCCAAAGTGCTGGGATTACAGGTATGAGCCACCTTGCCCAGTCATTTTTTGTTTTTGTTTTTTTTGCTTGTTTGTTTGTTTTTGAGACAGGGTCTGTCTCCCAGGCTGGAGTGCAATGACAATCACAGCTCATTGCAGCCTTGACCTCCCAGATTCAGGCAATCCTCCCATCTCAGCCTCCCAAGTAGCAAGGACTATAGACTTGTACCACCATGCCTAGCTAATTTTTGTATTTTTTTTTTTGTAGCGATGGGGTTTCACCATGTTGTCCAGGCTGGCTTAGAACTCCTAGGCTCAAGCAATCCACACACCTCAGCCTCCCAAAGTTCTGGGATTACAGGTGTGAGCCACTGCACCCTGCCAGTAATTGCTAACTCTTATCACCACCACCAGCACCATCACCATCATTATCACCACTGACAATCACACTCTTGGAGTTGCCAGCCCCTCTTACCTTGGTTTCTACCTTGGGCTCAAATCACCTCTCCTGCAGACACAGAGATTTGATGTCTAATCCAGGGGTGGCTTCTGGGTCTGACTCCAGCTGCCCCTCTGTTATAATTCTATTGTCCCATCATGGAATTAACTATTGTGTCGTGGTCTTCCCTAAACAAGATGCTATCCTAGTAGACATAATGAGGAAAGAGGGGCTAGATGATGGTGTGATTGGGGGCAGGGAAGCACAGCTGGCTGGCTGAGCTGCTGTATCTTCAGGAAGTGAACAATGGACCCACATTTTGTTGGAAGGAGGTATCTAGCCAAGTGCAGAGATCTACCATTTATTTATTTATTTATTTATTTATTTATTTATTTATTTTTGAGATGGAGTTTTGCTCTTTTTGCCCAGGCTGGAGTGCGATTGTACGATCTCTGCTCACTGCAACCTCCACCTCCCAGGTTCAAGCAATTCCCCTGCCTCAGCCTCCCTAGTAGCTGGGATTACAGGCATGCACCACCATGCCTGGCTAATTTTGTATTTTTAGTAGAGATGGGGTTTTTCCATGTCAGTCAGGCTGGTCTTGAGCTCCTGACCTCAGATGATCCATCCCCCGCAGCCTCCCAAAGTGCTGGGATTACAGGCATGAGCCACTGCGCCCAGTCTTATTTATTTATTTACTCATTTTGATAATAGCTTTATTGAGATATGTCATATATTATACGGCTCACCAACTTAAAGCATGCTATTCAATTCAATGGTTTTAAGTATATTCACATAGTTGTGCAACCATCACCACAGTTAATTTTAGAACATTTTTGTCACTCCCAAAAGAAACCTGTACCTTTAGCCATTGATATAGTTTGGCTCTGTCCCCACCGAAAATCTCATCTTGAATTGTAATCCCCATAATCCCTACATGTCAAGGGTGGGACCAGGTGGAGGTAATTGGATGATGAGGTGGTTTCCCCCATGCTGTTCTCATGATAGTGAGTGAGTCTCACGAGATCTGATGGTTTTATAAGCGTCTGGCATTTCCCCTGCTTACACTCATTCCATCCTGCTGCCCTGTGAAAAAGGTGCCTGCTTCTCCTTTTCCTTCTGCCGTGATTGTAAGTTTCCTGAGGCCGCCCCAGCCATGCAAAACCGTGAGTCAATTAAACCTCTTTCCTTTATAAATTATCTAGTCTTGGGTATTTCTTCATAGCAGTGTGAGAATGGACTAATATAACCATCAACCCCCAACCACCAACCAACACCCCTACCTCATCCCCAGACAACCACTAATCTGCTTTCTGTATCTATAGATTTGCCTATACTGGACACAACATAAATCGAATCATGCAATATGTGATTGTGTCCGGCTTCTTAGCATCATGGTTTTTTTTTGTTTGTTTTTTATGTGTGTATTTTTGAGATGGAGTCTCGCTCCATCACACAGGCTGGAGTGCAGTGGTGCGATCTCAGCTCACTGCAACCTCCGCCTCCTGGGTTCAAGCGATTCTCCTCTCTCAGCCTCCTGAGTAGCTGGGATTACAGGCACGAGTCACCATGCCCAGCTAATTTTTTGTATTTTTAGTAGAGACAGGGTTTCACAATGTTGGCCAGGCTGGTCTCGAACTCCTGACCTCAGGTGATCCACCCTCCTTGATCTCCCAAAGTGCTGGGGTTACAGACCTGAGCCACTGCGCCCTGCCCTTAGCATCATGTTTTACAGGTTTGCCCATGTTGTAGCATGTATCAGTACTTCATTTCTTTTTATTCTTCTTGTTGCCAAAAATATTCCATTGTGTATAATGTTCCATTGATATACCACTTTTATTGACCATTAATTAGTTAAGGACAATTGAGTTATTTCCACTTTTTAACTATCATAAATAATGCTGCAATGATCATTCATGCCCAAGTGTTTGTGTGGACACACATTTTCATTTCTCTTGGGTATGTATCTGGGTGAGGGGATGCTTGGTCATATGGCAACTCTATATATAAACTTTTGAAGAACTGCCAGACTGCTTTCCAAGTGGTTGCACCATTTTACTTTGCCACTAGTTATGTGTGAGGGTTCCAGTTTCTCTACCTCCTAGTCAATATTTGCTATTCTCTGCCTGTTAAATTCTAGCCATCTAGTGTATGTGAAGTGATATCTTATTTTTTTATTTTAAAAAAATTTTGAGCCAGGCGCGGTGGTTCTCGCCTGTAATCCCAGCACTTTGGGAGGCTGACGCGGGTGGATCACAAGGTCAGGAGATCGAGACCAGCCAGGCCAACATGGTGAAACCCCGTCTCTTCTAAAAATACAAAAATTAGCTGGGCATGGTGGTGGGTGCCAGTAATCCCAGCTACTTGAGAGGCTGAGGCAGGAGAATCGCTTCAACCCGGGAGGCAGAGGTTGCAGTGAGCCAAGGTCATGCCACTGCACTCCAACTTGGCGACAGAGCGAGACTCCATCTCAGAAAAAAAAAAAAAAAAAAAAAAAAATTGGGGGCCGGATGCAGTGGCTCACGCCTGTAATCCCAGAACTTTGGGAGGCCAAGGTGGGCGGATCACTTGAGGTCAGGAGTTCAAGACCAGCCTGGCCAACATGGCGAAACCCCGTCTATACTAAAAATACAAAAATTAGCCAGGTGTGGTGATGCATGCCTGTAATCCCAGCTACTCGGGAAGCTGAGGCAGGAGAATCGCTTGAACCTGGGAGGTGGAAGTTGCAGTGAGCCAAGGTCATGCCACTGTACTCCAGCCTGGGCAACAGAGTGAGACTCCATCTCAAAAAAAAAAAAATTGCTGGGGGCCTACGGTACAGGGTGAGCAGGGCCTGAATCGTGACCCTGACCTGGACCTGACCTGAATTGCAACCCCAACTCTACTGCAACCCTGACCGTGACCCCAGTGGATTTTATAGAAAGGAAGTCAGACAGGGAGGGAGAATAGGATTTGATGTCATCATGTTGTCCGGCATCCAGGGGCCTTTATTTAGAGTTGGGTTAGAGCCTCCACCTGGAAAATGTGGATGCCAAGTTGGGCATTATGTGGTTAACCTGACTTATTTTGAGCAGTTGGCGCTCCCTATCTTGAGGAATGCAGATTCCAGCAGTGGCCCAGGGCAGAGAGTGTGCGTCACTGATGAGAGTGGGAAAATGAAACTCTTTAGTTAGCCTTTCATCCAAGCTGTTTGTCAGATGCTATCTACCCCAGGGACTATAATCGCTGGCACAATCCCAGTCCCTAAAGGAAAGTCACTGGCCGTTGTAGAAGAAATCAGAAACAGAAATGACGTGAAAGTGTTTAATGTCTCCAAGGAAGACAGAAACCACCTTCTGCCAGATATTGTGATGTGTGTGCAGAGCAGCAGGAAGCGAAGACGTGTGTGTTCCTGCTTTTCTACCTGTGAAGGGGTGCCCAGTTCAAGAGGAGCCCGATGGAGCCCTGCCTGTCACGGCTGTATGCCTTTGGGGTTATGATAGCTTGTGGGCTTTTCTAGTGAAAATGTCAAATGTTTTCCATAAAATGTTTAAAAGATCAACTTAGCCTTAATGCTGGATTGTCTGTACAAGATTAATAATCCATTGTGGCTTATGTATGCCTAAAGATTTCTGTTTATTTCCTCTTGCAGTCATGCACATGATTTGGGTAAATTATGAGATGAGAAATGGTTTTCAGAGTATTAGATGGAATTTGCCCCCATCGAAGTTTATAAATGTGTTCACAGGGAGGGGGGAATAATAGCTCATTGCCTAACCAATTTTGCAGGTCATGAAAATGAAATTCCTTTCCAGGTGCAGCTTCAGTCCCATGCAACTTAAAATAATAACAGTTATTTGATTTTTTAGAAAACTATTCCAAAAGAAAACCATTTTAGGTAATCTCCCCCAACTCTTACTATTTGTTTGCTTATTGCTTAATAAATATAAAAATAAATCTAAAGGTTATAGACAAAAGAAAAAAATTTTTTTAGTCTGGGAGCAGTGGCTCATGCTTGTAATCCCAGCACTTTGGGAGGTCGAGGCCAGCAGATCACTTGAGGCCAGGAGTTCAAGACTAGCCTGGCCAATGTGGCCAAACCCCATCCCTATTAAAAATACAAAAAATTGCTTTGGGCCCTAGGTTTGTGTGGTCCGTGTCTCAGCCCACCCAAGGTCCCCTCGGATCGCTCGGAGAGGCACTCGGACCTGGAGCAGTGAGCAGAATGAATACCTTCTAAGACCAGAGTGGCAGCTCCAGTAATAGAGAACCCCTTTTGAGGCCAGGCACGGTGGCTCACACCTGTAATCCCAATACTTTGGGAGCCCGAGGTGGGCGGATCACGAGGTCAGGAGATCGAGACCCTCCTGGCTAACACGGTGAAACCCCGTCTCTACTAAAAATACGAAAAATTAGCTGGGCGTGGTTGCAGGCGCCTGTAGTCTCAGCTACTTAGGAGGCTGAGGCAGGAGAATGGCCTGAACCCAGGAGGCGGAGCTTGCAGTGAGTCAGGATCGCGCCACTGCACTCCAGCCTGGGCAACAGAGCGAGACTCTGTCTCAAAAATAAATAAATAAATAAATAAATAAATAAATAGAACCCCTTTTGAGGTGTAGTGATGCATGGAGGGCTTGGAGCTTGCTATTGGTGGAGTTCTCCGGGCTGAACAGCAAATTAAAGATAACTTGAGAGAGGTCAAAGCTCAGATTCACAGTTGCATAAGCTGTCACCTGGAATGTCTTAGAAGTTGTGAGGTGTGGCTATATGAACAGGTAGACCTCATCTATCAGCTTAAAGAGGAGACACTTCAACAGCAGGCTCAGTAGCTCTAGTGGTTATTGGGCCAGTTCAATTTTCTTACTCATCAACTGGACTGTACCCAAAACAAAGATCTAGCCAATCAAGTCTGCGTGCCTGAAGAGACTGGGCAGTTTGACCCTTAAGCCTAAAGATTCAACTATCTTGCTCTTTGAAGCTGACACAAGTGCTCTGCGCCAGACCATCACCACATTTGGGTCTCTCAAAATCATTCAGACTCCTGAGCACTTCATGGCTCATGCTAGTTCATCAAATATTGGGCCCTTCCTGGACAAGAGAAGCTATAACCCAATGCCAGAGCAGAAGTCAGCATCCAGTATTGTAGCTGTCCCTCTCAGCGAATGGCTGCTTGGGAGCCAACCTGCCAGTGGTCATCAGGCTCCTTACATACCCAGCACCAACCCCCAGGACTGGCTCACCCAAAAGCAGACCTTGGAGAATAGCCAGACTTCTTCCAGAGCCTGCAATTTCTTCAGTAATGTCTGGGGAAACCTAAAGGGCTTAGAAAACTGGCTCCTCAAGAGTCAGCAACAGGAAATTCCTGAAAAACCAAGTTATCAAAACTGTAACAGCCATTCCACTACTAGTCATTTCTCCATTGAAATGGAAAAGTTTGAAGATCTAAAGCTTCCTGATCAAGATGAGATGGACCTATCAGATTGGCTGGTGACTCCCCAGGAATCCCATAAGCTGAGGAAGCCTGAGAATGGCATTTGTGAAACCAGTGAGAAGTTTAAGCTCTTATTCCAGTCCTATAATGTGAATGATTGGCTTGTCAAGACTGACTCCTGTACCAACTGTCAGGGAAACCAGCCCCAAAGTGTGGGGATTGAAAACCTGGGCAATCTGAAGTGTCTGAATGACCACTTGGAGGCCAAGAAACCATTGTCCACCCCCAGCATGGTTACAGAGGATTGGCTTGTCCAGAACCATCAGGACCCATGTAAGGCAGAAGAGGTGTGCAGAGCCAATGAGCCCTGTACAAGCTCTGCAGAGTGTGTGTGTGATGAGAGCTGTGAGAAGGAGGCTCTGTGTAAGTGGCTTCTGAAGAAAGAAGGAAAGGATAAAAATGGGATGCCCGTGGAACCCACACCTGAGCCTGAGAAGCATAAAGATTCCCTGAATATGTGGCTCTGTCCTTCTAGAAAAGAATTAATAGAACAAACTAAAGCACCAAAGGCAGTGGTTCCTTCTAGAATTGCTGATTCCTTCCAAGTCATAAAGAACAACCCCTTGTTGGAGTGGCTTATCAGGCCCCTATACAAAGAAGGAAGTCCCAAGGAAGTGCCTAGCACTGAAGACAGAACTGGCAAACAAAAGCTTAAAAAGCCCATATGAGCACTTCCTGGTGTCCCTTTAACACAGCTGACTGGGTCCTGCCAGGAGAGAAGATGCGCAATCTCAGCCAGTTATCCTCTGGAGAAGACAAGTGGCTGCTTTGGAAGAAGACCCAGGAAGTATTACTTAATTAACCTCTACAGGAGAAACATAACTTCCCCCGAGACCATTACCACCTCCCTGCAGTTTGTGATCTCTTTGCCTGTATGTAGCTTAAAGTTGATAAAGAGAAGTGGTTATATCAAACTCCTCTACAGATGTGAAGGATTGGACAAGAGTTGAGCAGCCTTTCTGCCGATTATCACACATCATGAGCTAAGTGACTGCGGCTTGCCAAATCATTGTGTTTCTGGGTCTGACCAGTTAGCTTAGTTCTTCTGCCTAATTTTGAACTAGTAAAGCAAAATGAGTCATCAGATTATGAGTTATTGTTTAAAAGAAAAATGCTGTTTATTGATGCTGAGGTGATTCAGTTCCTTCCTCCTTACAGAAGTATTAATTCACCCACACACTAGAAATGCAGCATCTTTGTGGATATGTCTTTTTCACAAGCCTCCAAGACTCCTTAGATTGGGTTGTTACTAAAAGTACATTAAAACACTCTAGTTTTAAAAATGAAATATTTCTCTAATCAAAGTGTATTGATGTATTCTAAAGATAGTAAATTCCCTAACATTTAATTGCCCTATAGATGCTTCTCTTGCTGTGGGTTTTCTTCTGTTAGTGGTCTGAAATAATGATTTTCCTGTTCTATTAATATATAGTGTATTTTGCACAAAAAATTAACCTGCCCAATGGTGATTACCAAAATATATATTAATAATCTTGGCAATTTTTGACATTAATTACCAAACATTTTAGCCTACATGTTAGTTCTACATTATTACTTTTCACTTGAAAGGAACTCAGCTACTGCAAATTTTGTCTTTCTTTCTTTCCATAAATGTTATTTAAAAATGCAGTGAGCTCTTTTAAAAGGGCTCGGTATTATTTCAACACTATTTTTGAGGTAGTTCTAACCTTTTAAAATATTCTACAGCCCAGCCAGGTGTGGTGGCTCACCCCTGTAATTCCAGCACTTTGGGAGGCCGAGGCAGGTGGATCACGAGGTCAAAAGTTCAAGACCAGCCTGGCCAAGATGGCGAAACCCCATCTCTACTAAAAATACAAAAA
The DNA here is from genome assembly GCF_028858775.2 of Pan troglodytes. Taxonomy (NCBI): domain Eukaryota; kingdom Metazoa; phylum Chordata; class Mammalia; order Primates; family Hominidae; genus Pan; species Pan troglodytes. The sequence continues at coordinate 137,213,892 of NC_072402.2, forward strand.
TTAGCTGGGCGCAGTGGCAGGTGCCTGTAATCCCAGCCACTCCGGAGGCTAAGGCAGGAGAATCGCTTGAACCCTGGGGGCGGAGGTTGCAGTGAGCCGAGATTGCGCCACTGCACTCCAGCCTGGGCGACAGAGTGAGACTCTGTCTCAAAAAAAAAAAAAAAAAAAAATTCAGACCCACAGAGTTTAAAAGAACCCCAATACTGACTAAGCAAACAGGCAAAAGACCTATTGGAAATAGTACTTGAACGATTCACTATCATAGGGATTATTGGTGCATCCTGTGTAAATGGAAGCTGAGCTTGACACCCGGTGCTTTAAACTAGGGATAAAGTCGTCCTCTCACTGCAAGCACAGCATACCTGTATCTCCAAAAGTGATGTTCTAGTGAACAGGCCGTTTTCAACACTTGTGCCTTGGGGTATTCATTGAAGCTTTATGAAAACTACTGATGTTTTCTCAATCTCCTTAAAGTTATGTCCATGCTTTAAAATGTCTCTGTAGGAGAGAAGTGGAGTTTATGTTTTTAAATTCTCTAAGATATCTTTACTGCTTTCCAGACTTTGAAACTATTAAGCTTCTTAACTGCCTGTTATTGGAAATACTTCTACGGAAACTTCATGGTCCCACAATGTCATTGCCATACAGCTTCACTAGAGTTCTTTGAACCACAGCTGAAAAGAGCTTTGTCTTATTTTTTAATTCCCTCCCCAGATATCATTTAGAAGTATCATAATAAAGGTGGTGAGCAAAAACAACATAAAGAGCCTTTCCAGTTATGTTAAGTTGCAGCTAACTCTCTACTTTCTTTTCTGAGGCCAAACACACTGTACTTTACATTGTCAAGATATAATTTACATTAATCACTATGTCTATGAGTATGTAAAACATCTTTTGCATTGATGAATTTTGTGTATGCCACCATTAAAAGCATAACAGCCATTAAAAAAAGATACAAAAAATTAGCCAGGCGTGGTGGTGCATGTCTGTAATCCCAGCTACTCAGGAGGCTGAGGCAGGAGAATCACTTGAACCCAGGAGGCGGAGGTGGCAGTGAGCCGAAATCATGCCATTGTACTCCAGCAGGGCAGTGACAGAGCGAGACTCCGTCTTAAAAAAAATAAAAAGAAAAAAGAAAAGAAAAAATTTCTTTTAGAGAGGGGGTCTCACCATGTTGCCCAGGCCGGAGCGAAGTGGGTATTCACAGATGTAATCATAGTGCACTACAGCCTCAAACTCCTGGATTCAAGGATCCTTCCACCCCAGCCTCCCAAGTAGCTGGAATCATAGGTGCTTACTACTACACCCTGCTCATTTTTTAATTGGGTTATCTTTTTATTGTTGTAATAATTTATTATTTTATTATAAGAGTTCTGTATTCTAGATACGTTACTTATCAGATATATTAGTTTTAAATTTTTTCTTCTTCTTCTTCTTCTTTTTTTTTTTTTTTTTTGAGACAGAGTCTTGCTCTGTCACCCAGGCTGGATTGCAGTGCATGATCTTGGCTCACTGCAGCATCTGCCTCCTGAGATTTTCTGAGTGATTCTCCTGCCTCAGCCTCCCGAGTAGCTAGGACTACAGGCATGAACCACCATGCCTGGTTAATTTTTGTATTTTTAGTAGAGATGGGCTTTCACCCTGTTGGCCAGGCTGGTCTCAAACACCTGGCCTCAAGTGATCCACCTGCCTCAGCCTCTCAAAGTGCTGGGATTACAGGTGTGAGCCACTGCTCCCAGCAATCTTTATTTATTTTTTTGAGACAGAATCTTGCTGTCACCCCAGCTGGAGTTGCAGTGGCATGATCACGGCTTACTGCAGCCTCAAACTCCTGAGCTCAAGTGATCCTCCCATCTCAGCCTGCCGAGTAACTTGGGCCACAGGCACGCACCACCATGCCTAGCTAATTTTTTATTTTTTGTAGAGACGGGGTCTCACTACTTTGGGTTATCTTTTTGCTGTTTTCATGGTGTCCTGTGAAACACAAAAGTTTTTAATTTTGGTGAAATCCAATTCATCTACCTTTTGCTTTGTTTTGTTTTGTTTTTTGAGTTAGCGTTTATCTCTTGTTGCCCAGGCTGGAGTGCAGTGGTGGGATCTTGGCTCACCGCAAACTCTGCCCCCTGGGTTCAAGTGATTCTTCTGCCTCAGCCTCCCAAGTAGCTGGGATTACAGGCATGCACCACCACGCCTGGCTAATTTTGTATTTTTAGTAGAGATGGGGTTTCTCCATGTTAATCAGGCTGGTCTCGAACTCCCAACCTCAGGTGATCCGCCTGCCTCTGCCTCCCAAAATGCTGGGATTACAGGAGTGAGCCACTGCCCCCAGCCTACTTTTTCTTTTGTTATTTGTCCTTTTGGTACCATATCTAAGAAAATCTTGCCTGAGCAAGTCACAAAGATTTATGCCCATGTCTTTTTCTAAGAGTGTAAATAGTTCTAGCTCTTATATTTAGGTATTTGATCCATTTCGAGTTCTTTTTTATGTGGTGTGAGACAGGAATTCACATTTATTCTCTTCCATGTACATATTCAGTTGTCCCAGCACCATTTGTCGGAAAGACTATTCTTTTTCACATTAAATTATGTTGGCACCCTTGCTGAAAATAAAAATCAACTGTGACAGGGCCAGGCACGTTGGCTTATGCCTGTAACCCCAGCACTTTGAGAGGCCAAGGTGGCGGATCACTTGAGGTCAGGAGTTTGAGACCAGCCTGACCAACATGGTGAAACCCCATCTCTACTAAAAATACAAAAATTAGCCTGATGTGGTGGCACACGTCTGTATTCCCAGCTACTCGGGAGGCTGAGCCAGGAGAATCACTTGAACCTGGGAGGCGGAGTTAGCAGTGAGGCAAGATCACATCACTGCACTCCAGCCTGGGCAACAGAGTGAGACTCCAGCTTAAAAAAAAAAAAAAATCAACTGACTGTAAATGTGAGAGTTTATTTCTGGATTCTGAATTCTTTTCCACTAATCTATATGTCTTTTTTTTTTTTTTTTTTTTTTTTTTGACAGAATCTCTGTTGCCCAGGCTGGAGTGCAAGGGCACTGTGTCAGATCACTGCAACCTCTATCTCCTGGGTTCAAGCAATTCTCCTGCCTCAGCCTCCCGAATAGCTGGGATTACAGATGTGTGCCACCATGCCAGGCTAATTTTTGTGCTTTTGGTAGAGATGGGGTTTCACCATGTTGCTCAGGCTGGTCTTGAACTCCTGACCTCGTGTGATCTGCCCACCTCGGCCTCCTGAAGTGCTGGGATTACAGAAGTGGGCCACCATGCCCGGTCTTTTTTTTTTTTTTTTTTTTGAGACAGGGTCACTCTATCACCTCGAATTTGAATTCCTGGGCTCAGATGCTTCTTCCACCTCAGCATCCCGAGTAGCTAGGACCACAGATGTGCACCACTACACCTGGCTAAATTTTGTATCTTTTGTAGAGAAGAGGTTTTACCATGTTGCCCAGGCTAATCTGGAACTCCTGGCCTCAAGTGATCTGCCCACCTCGGCCTTCCAAAGTACTGGAATTACAGGCGTGAACCACTGTACCTGGCCAAGACTCACTTTTAACTGCATATGCTTTTGCACTTTTGTACCTTTAAATTTTTATTTTTAGTTTTATTTATTTATTTATTTATTTTGAGACAGAGCCTGTCGCTCAGGCTGCAGTGCAGTGGCAGGATCTCAGCTCACTGCAACCTCTGCCTCCTGGGTTCAAGTGCTTATCCTGCCTCAGCCTCCCAAGTAACTGGGATTACAGGTGTGTCTAGGCCGGGCATGGTGGCTCACACCTGTAATCCCAGCACTTTGGGAGGCTGAGGCAAATGGATCACCTGAGGTCAGGAGTTCAAGACCAGCCTGACCAATACAGTGAAAGCCTGTAACTACTAACAATACAAAAATTACACCTGGGCATGGTAGGTCATGCCTGTAATCCAAGAACTCTGGGAGGCAGAGGCAGGTGGATCACCTGAGGTCGGGAGTTTGAGACAAGCCTGACCAACATGGAGAAACCCCATCTCTACTAAAAATACAAAAATTAGCCAGGGGTGGTGGCATGTACCTGTAATCCCATCTACTCTGGAGGCTGAGGCAGGAGAATTGCTTGAACCCAGGAGGCAGAGGTTGTGGTGAGCCAAGATCACACCATTGCACTCCAGCCTGGCAACAAGAACAAAATTCCATCTCAAAAAAAAAAAAAAAAAAAAAATTACCCGGGCATGGTGGCAGTCACCTGTAGTCCTCCCAGCTACTCAGGAGGCTGAGACAGGAGAGTCACTTGAACCTGGAATCGTCCCACTACATTCCAGCCTGCGTAACAGAGCGAGACTCTGTCTCAAAAAAAAAAAAAAAAAAAGTCTACAGGCTTGGTGAGGTGGCTCATCCCTGTAATGCCAGCACTTTGGAAAGCCGAGGCAGGATTATTTGAGCCCATGAGTTCGAGACCAGCCTGGGCAACATGGTGAGATTTTTGTCTCTACCAAAAAAAAAAAAATCCACAAGTTATCTGATACTTCTCCCTTCAAAAGGGGAAGCCTAATTCCACTCCCAAATATAGAACTAAGTATGTCCTAAACAGCACTGTGGCTTCTTCTTTGATCTCTTTCTTGGATCACTTGCTTTGGTGAAAGTCGTCTGCCCTGCCATAAAGACACTCAAGCAGCCCCATGAAGAGGTCCAAGTGGTGGAGCTACAAGGCCTCCTATCAACAATTGGCAATATCTTGCCAGGTCCATGAACCGGCCACCTTGGCAGTGAACCCCCAGCCCTAGTCAAGCCTCCAGATGATTGCATCCCTGGATGACATCCTGATTGCACTCTCATAAGAAACCCTGAGACAGAACTACCCAGGTAAGCCACTCCCAAATTCCTGAATCTCAGAAACTATAAGATAATAAACATTATATTTTAAATTTTTTATTAAAATGAACGTGTATTGCTTGTATAATCAAAACAGAGAAAAAAGGGAATAAGAGAAAAATGGAAATAAATTCAGTCTTAGGTTCATTAACACAGCTGTGTGATCCCAAGATGGGGGTATCTTGGTCTCTCAGCAGTTTGAGTGAAGAATCCTTGAGAGCTTTGAAGGGCCACAGGTGTACTTCGAGTCATGATCAAAAAGCTGATGCTGGGCCAGATGCAGTGGCTCACGCCTGTAATCCCAGCACTTTGGGAGGCTGAGGCAGGTGGATGACCTGAGGTCAGGACTTCGAGACCAGCCTGACCAACATGGAGAAACCCTGTCTCTACTAAAAATACAAAATTAGCCAGGCATGGTGGCACATGCCTGTAGTCCTATCTACTCGGGAGGCTGAGGCAGGAGAATTGCCTGCCTGAACCTGGGAGGCTGAGATTGCAGTGAGCTGAGATCGTGCCATTACACTCTAGCCTTGGCAACAAGAGCAAACTTCTGTCTGAAAAAAAAAAAAAAAAAAAGCTGATGCTGGCTGGATGTGGTGGCTCACGTCTGTAATCCCAGCACTTTGGGAGGCTGAGGCAGGTGAGTCTCTCGAGGTCAGGAGTTCAAGACCAGCCTGACCAACATGGTGAAACCCCATCTCTACTAAAAATACAAAAATTAGCCAGGCATGGTGGTGCAAGCCTGTAATCCCAGCTACTTGGGAGGCTGAGACAGGAGAATCTCTTGAACCTGGGAGGCAGAGGTTTCAGTGAGCTGAAATTGCACCACTGCACTCCAGCCTGGGCAATAGAGAGAGACTCTGTCTCAAAAAATAGAAACTAAAGGCTGATGTTTCCTTGGGCCATGTTAGTGGAAATGCAGTGCCTGCAAGAGAGGTGACCCACATCAGGCTAGATCTGGGCCTTGAACACTGTCATTGAGATGGCATTCAGGGGCCCAAAGGGGCTTCTTCCTTCATCTTGGGCCGATTCCCTCATAGTGAGAGGTGAAGCTGGCTGGGCTTCTGGGTTGGATGGGGACTTGGAGAACTTTTCTGTCTAGCTAAAGGATTGTAAACACACCAATCAGCACTCTGTGTCTAGCTAAAAGTTTGTAAACGCACCAATCAGCACTCTGTAAAAACGCACCAATCAGCGCTCTGTCTAGCTAAAGGTTTGTAAATGCACCAATCAGCATTCTGTAAAAACGGACCAATCAGCACTCTGTAAAATGGACCAATCAGCAGGATGTGGGCGGGGCCAAATAAGGTAATAAAAGCTGGCCACCTGAGCCAGCAGTGGTAACCTGCTTGGGTCCGCTTCCACATCGTGGAAGCTTTGTTCTTTTGCTCTTAGCAATAAATCTTGCTGCTGCTCACTCTTTGGGTCTGCACTACCTTTCTGAGCTGTAACACTCACTGTGAAGGTCTGCAGCTTCCCTCCTAAAGCCAGCGAGACCACAAACCCACTGGGAGGAACAAACAACTCCAGATATGCCAGCTTTAAGAGCTGTAACACTCACTGGGAAGGTCTGCAGCTTCACTTCTGAAGTCAGCGAGACCACGAACCCATTGAGAGGAATGAACAACTCCAGACGTGCTACCTTTAAGAGCTGTAACACTCACTGCGAGGGTCCGTGTCTTCACTCCTGAAGTCAGCAAGATCATGAACCCACCAGAAGGAAGAAACTCCGGACATATCTGAACATCTGAAGGAACAAACTCTGGACACACCATCTTTAGGAACTGTAACACTCACCGTGAGGGTCTGCGGCTTCATTCTTGAAGTCAGTGAGACCAAGAACCCACCAGAAGGAACCAATTCCAGACACATTTTGTCTACCCAGATGGGACTATCGCCTATCGCCAAGTGGTGAGTACCATCGGACCCCTTTCGCTTGCTATTCTGTCCTATTTTTCCTTAGAATTTGGGGGCTAAATACTGGGCACCTGTTGGCCAGTTAAAAGCGAATAGCGTGGCTGCCGGACTAAAGACAAGAGTGTCAGGCTTTCTGGGAAAGGGCTCTCTGACAACCCCCGACTCTTCAGAGTTGGGAGCGTTGGTTTGCCTGGAACCAGCTTCCGCTTTTCCTGTACTTCTGGGCTGAGCCAAGGGTCAACACAGAGGAAAGCCATTCAGCTCCCAGGTCCCGACAAGTTGGTTGACCCTGCGGCCATGAGTGGAACTCTGAAAGTCGCGTCGCCCAAGAGAGACTCGCCCGTCTATCCTATCTATCCTGACCGTTGCCTCCTGGGTCCTAATGCCTGTCAGACAAACTTCCTCTCGCCTCTCTTCTCTGAGGCTAGTCCTGCTTCTAAAAATCACTCCCTATCTCTGGTGCTTTTCTAGTTTCTCCCATAAGAATGATTTCTAGTATAAACTTCAGGACTCACGAGAGTCCCTTCTTTAGGCACCCGGTCTCACCAATCAGAAAGACATAATTTTTGCCCAAAGCCCCATTGTAGGGGGGAATATCTGGAATTTTAGGATCCCTCCTCAGACAAACAGGACTAACAAAAGCTATTTCTGAAGCTAGGATATGGGGAGCCTTAGAAAGCTAGGATATCCTTAGAAGCTAGGATATGGGGAGACTTTATCCTTCCTATTCATATAAGTGAGGACAAAAGGCATCACACTTCCAACTCTGGAGATCCCTTCCCTCCCTCAGAGTATGGCCCTCCACTTCATTTTTGGGGCATAGCATCTTTATAGAACAGGGGTAAAGTCCCAATACTAACAGGAGAATGCTTAGGATTCTAACAGGTTATCGAGAATGCGTCAGTAAGGGCCACTAAATCCGATTTTTCTTGGTCCTCTTTGTGGTCTAGGAGGACAGGCAACGGTGCAGGTTTTTGAGAATGCATTGGTAAGGGCCACTAAATCCGACCTTCCTCAGTCCTCCTTGTGGTCTAGGAGGAAAACTAGTGTTTCTGCTACTGCATTGGTGAGTGCAACTATTCTGATCAGCAGGGTCCAAGGACCATTGCGGGTTCTTGGGCAAGAGGTGTTTCTGCTGCTGCGTCAGTGAGTGCAACTATTCTGATCAGCAGTGTCCAGGGACCACTGCAGATTCTTGGGCAGGGGGAGAAACAAACAAACCAAAACCATGGGCAGTTTTGTCTTTCAGATGGGAAACACTCAGGCATCAACAGGCTCACCCTTGAAATGCATCCTAAGTCATTAGGACCAATTTGACCTGCAAACCCTGAAAAAGAGGCAGCTCATTTTTGTCTGCACTATGGTGTGGCCCCAGTATTCTCTCTGAAGGGGAAAAATGGCCCCCTGAGGGAAGTATAAATTACAATACTATCCTGCAGCTTGACCTTTTCTATAAGAGAGAAGGCAAATGGATTGAAATACCTTATGTCCAAGCTTTCTTTTCATTGAAGGAGAATAGACAACTATGCAAAGCTTGCAATTTACATCCCACAGGAGGACCTTTCAGCATACCCTCATATCCTAGCCTCCCTATAGCTCCCCTTCCTATTAATGATAAGCCTCCTCTAATCTCCCCTGCCCAGAAGGAAATAAGCAAAGAAATCTCCAAAGGACCACAAAAAACCCCAGGCTATCGGTTATGTCCTCTTCAAGCTGTAGGGGGAGGGGAATTTGGCCCAACCCGGGTACATGTCCACTTCTCCCTCTCTGATTTAAAGCCGATCAAGGCAGACCTGGGGAAGTTTTCAGATGATCCTGATAAGTACATAGATGTCCTATAGGGTCTAGGGCAAACCTTCGATCTCACTTGGAGAGATGTCATGCTATTGTTAGAGGAAACCCTGGCCTTTAATGAAAAGAATGCAGCTTTAGCTGAGTTTGGAGATACCTGGTATCTTAGACAAGTAAATGATAGAATGACAGCTAAAGAAGTGGACAAATTCCCTACCAGTCAGCAAGCCATCCCCAGTATGATCCCCACTAGGACCTTGACTCAGATCATGGGGACTGGAGTTGTAAACATCTGTTGACCTGTGTTCTAGAAGGACTAAGGAGAATTAGGAAAAAGCCCATGAATTATTCAATGATGTCCACCATAACTCAAGGAAAGGAAGAAAATCTGTCTGCCTTCCTTGAGTGGCTATGGGAGGCCTTAAGAAAATATACTCCCCTGTCACCCAACTCACTAGAGGGTCAATTGATTCTAAAAGATAAGTTTATTACCCAATCAGCCACAGATATCAGGAGAAAGCTCCAACAGCGAGCCCTGGGCCCTGAACAAAATCTGGAGGCATTATTAAACTTAGTAACCTCTGCGTTCTATAATAGGGACCAAGAGGAATAGGCCCAAAAGGAAAAGCAAGATCAGAGAAAGGCCACAGCCTTAGTCATGGCCCTCAGACAAACAAACCTTGTTGGTTCAGAAAGGACAGAAAATGGAGCAGGCCAATCACCCAGTAGGGCCTGTTATCAGTATGATTTACAAGGGCACTTTAAAAAAGATTGTCCAGTGAGAAACAAGCCACCCCCTCGTCCATGTCCACTGGCAATCACTGGAAGGCAAAAGGCCCCAGAGTGCAATGGTTCTCTGGGCCAGAAGCCCCCAACTAGATGATCCAACAACAGGACTGAGGGTGCCCAGGGCAAGTGCCAGCTCATGTCATTACCCTCACTGAGCCCTGGGTATGTTTAATCATTGAGGGCCAGGAAATTGACTTCCTCTTGGACACTGGCATGGTCTTCTCAGTTTAATCTCCTGTCCCGGATGACGGTCCTCAAGGTCCATTACCATCCAAGGAATCCTGGGACAGCCTGTAATCAGGTATTTCTCCCACCTCCTCGCTTGCAACTGGGAGACTTTGTTCTTTTCACATCCCTTTCTTGTTATGCCTGAAATTCCCACACTCACCCTTATTAGGGAGGGAAATATTAGCCAAAGCTAGAGCTATTATCTACATGAATATGGGGAACAAGTTACCCATTTGTTGTCCCCTACTTGAGGAAGGAATCAACCCTGAAATCTGGGTATTGGAAGGACAATTTGGAAGGGCAAAAAATGCCTGCCCAGTCCAAATCAGGCTAAAAGTCCCCACCACTTTTCCTTATCAAAGGCAATATCCCTTAAGGCCTGGCTCATAAAGGATTACAGGATATTGTTAAACATTTAAAAGCTCAAGGCTTAGTAAGGAAATGCAGCAGTCCCTGCAACACCCCAATTCTAGGAGTACAAAAACTGAACAGTCAGTGGAGACTAGCGCGAGATCTTAGACTCATCAATGAGGCAGTAATTCCTCTATATCCAGTTGTACCCAACCCCTATACCCTGCTCTCTCAAATACCAGAGGAAGCAGAATGGTTCACTGTTCTGGACCTCAAGGATGCCTTCTTCTATATTCCCCTGCACTCTGACTCCCTGTTTCTCTTTGCCTTTGAGGATCCCACAGACCACACATCCCAACTTACATGGACTGTCTTGCCCCAAGGGTTTAGGGATAGCCCTCACCTGTTTGGTCAGGCACTGGCCCAAGATCTAGGCCACTTCTCAAGTCCAGGCACTCTGGTCCTTCAGTATGTGGATGATTTACTTTTGGCTACCAGTTCAGAAGCCTCATGCCAGCAGGCTACTCTAGACCTCTTGAACTTTCTAGCTAATCAAGGGTACAAGGCATCTAGGTCGAAGGCCCAGCCTTGCCTATAGCAGGATAAATATCTAGGCCTAATCTTAGCCAGAGGGACCAGGGCCCTTAGTAAGGAAAGAATACAGCCTATACTGGCTGATCCTCAGCCCAAGACATTAAAACAGTTGCGGGGGTTCCTTGGAATCACTGGCTTTTGCCGACTATGGATCCCCAGATACAGAAAGATAGCCAGGCCCCTCTATACTCTAATCAAGGAGACCCAGAGGGCAAATACTCATCTAGAAGAATGGGAACCAGGGGCAGAAACAGCCTTCAAAATCTTAAAGCAGGCCCTAGTACAAGCTCCAGGTTTAAGCCTTCCCACAGGACAAAACTTCTCTTTATACATCACAGAGAGAGCAGGGATAGCTCTTGGAGTCCTTACTCAGACTTGTGGGACAACCCACAACTAGTGGCATACTTAAATAAGGAAATTGATGTAGTAGCAAAAGGCTGGCCTCACTGTTTAAGGGTAGTTGCGGTGGTGGCTGTCTTAGTGTCAGAGGCTATCAAAATAATACAAGGAAAGGATCTCACAGTCTGGACTACTCATAATGTAGATGGCATACTAGCTGCCAAAGGAAGTTTATGGTTATCAGACAACTGCCTACTTAGATACCAGGCACTACTCCTTGAGGGACTGGTGCTTCAAATACATACATGCGTGGCCCTCAACCCTGCCACTTTTCTCCCAGAGGATGGGGAACCAATCAAGCATGACTGCCAACAAATTATAGTCCAGACTTATGCCGCCCGAGCTGATCTCTTAGAAGTCCCCTTAGCTAATCCTGACCTTAACCTATATACCAATGGAAGTTCATTTGTGGAGAATGGGATACGAAGGGCAGGTTATGCCATAGTTAGTGATATAACTGTACTTGAAAGTAAGCCTCTTCCCCCAGGGACCAGTGCCCAGTTAGCAGAACTAGTGGCACTTACCCGAGCCTTAGAACTGGGAAAGGGAAAAAGAATAAATGTGTATACAGATAGCAAGTATGCTTATCTAATACTACATGCCCATGCTGCAATATGGAAGGAAAGGGAGTTCCTAACCTCTGGGGGAACCCCCAGTAAATACCACAAGGAAATTATGGAGTTATTGCATGCAGTGCAAAAACCCTAGGAGGTGGCAGTCTTACACTGCCAAAACCATCAGAAAGGTGAAGGAGAAAAGGCAGAAGGAAACTGTCAGGCAGATGCTGAGGCAAAAATTGCCGCCAGGTGGAACCTCCCATTAGAAACACCTAGGGAAGGACCCTTGGTATGGAACAACCCCCTTCAGGAGATTAAGCCCCAGTATTCCCCGACTGAAACAGAATGGGGACTTTCACAGAGGCATAGTTTTCTCCCCTCAGGGTGGTTAACGACAGAAGAAGGAAAGATACTTATACCTGAAGCTAGCCAGTGGAAAATACTTAAAACCCTCCACCAAATTTTTCATATGGGTATTGAAAACACTCATCAAATGGCCGAATCCCTATTTATAGGGCCAAGTCTCCTCCGGACCATCCTACAGGTAGTCAAAGCCTGTGAGGTGTGCCACACCTTTGTCCATCATAAGGCCCCTTTGGGGGAACAAAGAATAGGTCACTATCTTGGAGAGGACTGGCAGTTAGACTTCACCCATATGCCTAAGTCAAAGGTATTTCGATACTTGCTTGTCTGTGTTGATACCTTTACAAATTGGATAGAAGCTTTCCCCTGCAAGACAGAGAAGGCTCAGGAAGTGATTAAAGTCCTAATTCATGAAATAATTCCTAGACTTGGGCTTCCCCAAAGCTTACAAAGCGACAATGGTCTGGCCTTTAAAGCCATGATAACTCAGGGAATTCCAGGGCGCTAGGGATACAATATCACCTTCACTGCACCTTGAGGCCACAATTCTCAGGGAAGGTCTAGAAGGCAAATGAAACACTCAAGAGGCACTTAAGGAAACTAACACAAGAAACTCATCTCCCATGGCCTACTCTGTTGCCCATGGCCTTGTTGAGAATCCGAAATTCTCCTCACAAAATGGGGTTCAGTCCATATGAAATGCTGTAGGGACGACCTTTTCTCACAAATGACCTCCTACTTGATCAGGAAATGGCCAACTTGGTCAAAGATATAACTTCTTTGGCAAAATATCAACAAAACCTTAAAAACCTACCTGAAGGATGTCACAGAGAAAAGGGAACAGAGTTGTTTCAACCTGGTGATCCAGTGTTGGTCAAATCTCTCCTCTCTACCTCCCCATCTATGGACTCTTTGTGGGAAGGACCATACTCAATAATCCTCTCTACCCCCACTGCAGTTAAGGTGGCAGGAGTGGAATCTTGGATTCACCACACCCGAGTTAAATTTTGGACATCCCCTGAGGAACCTGCGGGACCATCAGCTCAGGAATCCCAAGATCACCCAGACCAGCCTTGATACCTGTGAACCATTGGAGGACTTGCATCTCCTATTTTGGAAGGAATCATCCCAGACTAAAAAGGCTCCTACCACTGATCCTGAAGAAAAACCCCTTCCTCCTTAAAAAAGATAAGTGAAAACCTACATAATCTTTAACACCTCTCCTTGCCCCTTTAATGGAATCCTTTTACTATTTCATCATATTATTAAGCAGCATACTAACCATACTCTTTGCGATAGGACTATATACTGTAGCTCCTGCTGGGATGAAAATAAAATAGAACACATGGAGCCACTCACTTTGCTCCCAACATCCCTTTCCAGCCACTCACCGGAGCTACCTTGGCAAGTACTCTAGAAGTATGAAAAAATGAAAACAACAAACTCGCACACCTTTTTAACATACACAACCAGTTTTGTCTACCCAGCTGAGGTATATTCTTCTTATGTGGAACACCGACCTATATCTGCCTCCCCACTAACTGGACAGGCACCTGCACCTTAGTCTTTCTAAGTCCCAACATTAACATTGCCCCAGGAAATCAGACCCTATCAGTACCCCTCAAAGCTCAAGTCCATCAGCGCAGAGCCATACAACTAATACCCCTACTTATAGGGTTAGGAATGGCTACGCTACAGGAACTGGAATAGCCAGTTTATCTACTTCATTATCCTACTACCACACACTCTCAAAGGATTTCTCAGACAGTTTGCAAGAGATAACGAAAACTATCCTTACTCTACAATCCCAAATAGACTATTTGGCAGCAGTGAGTCTCCAGAACTGCTGAGGCCTAGACCTCCTCATTGCTGAGAAAGGAGGACTCTGCACCTTCTTAGAGGAAGAGTGTTGTTTTTACACTAACCAGTCAGGTATAGTACGAGATGCCACCAGGTGTTTACAGGAAAAGGCTTCTGAAATCAGACAACGCCTTTCAAACTCTTATACCAACCTCTGGAGTTGGGCAACATGGCTTCTCCCCTTTCTAGGTCCCATGGCAGCCATCTTGCTATTACTCGCCTTCAGGCCCTGTATTTTTAACCTTGTCAAATTTGTTTCCTCTAGGATCGAAGCCATCAAGCTACAGATGGTCTTACAAATGGAACCCCAAATGAGCTCAAATAACAACTTCTACTGAGGACCCCTGGACCTACCCACTGGCCCTTTCACTGGCCTAAAGAGTTCCCCTCTGGAGGACACTACAACTGCAAGGCCCCTTCTTCGCCCCTATCCAGCAGGAAGTAGCTAGAGCGATCATTGCCCAATTCCCAACAGCAGTTGGGGTGTCCTGTTTAGAGGGGGCATTGAGAGGTGAAGCCGGCTGGGCTTCTGGGTCGGGTGGGGACTTAGAGAACTTTTCTGTCTAGCTAAAGGATTGTAAACACACCAATGAGCACTCTGTGTCTAGTTAAAGGTTTTTTTTTTTTTTTTTGAGACAGAGTCTTGCTCGGTTGCCCAGGCTGGAGTGCAGTGGCACTATCTCAGCTCACTGGAAGCTCCGCCTCCTGGGTTCACGCCATTCTCCTGCTTCAGCCTCCTGAGTAGCTGGGGCTACAGGCACCCGCCACCACGCCCACCTAATTTTTTGTATTTTTAGTAGAGACGGGGTTTCACCATTTTAGCCATGATGGTCTCGATCTCCTGACCTCATGATCCGCCCACCTCAGCCTCCCAAAGTGCTGGGATTACAGGCGTGAGCCACCACACCCGGCCAAGGTTTGTAAATGCACCAATCAGCATTCTGTAAAAACGCACCAATAAGCGCTCTGTCTAGCCAAATGTTTGTAAACTTACCAATCAGCAGTCTGTAAAAACGGACCAATCAGCACTCTGTAAAATGGACCAATCAGCAGGATGTGGGTGGGGCCAAATAAGGGAATAAAAGCTGGCCACCCGAGCCAGCAGTGGCAACCTGCTTGGGTCCCCTTCCACACCGTGGAAGCTTTTTTCTTTCACTCTTAGCAATAAATCTTGCTGCTGCTCACTCTTTGGACCCACACTACCTTTCTGAGCTGTAACACTCCCTGCGAATGTCTGTGGTTTCACTCCTGAAGCCAGCGAGACCACAAACCCACTGGGAGGAACAACCAACTCCGGACGCGCCACCTTTAACAGCTGTAACACTCACTGGGAAGGTCTGTGGCTTCACTCCTGAAGTCAGCGAGACCACGAACCCATCCGGAGGAATGAAAAACTCCAGATGAACCACCTTTAAGAGCTGTAACATTCACTGCAATGGATCACAGC
Source organism: Pan troglodytes (assembly GCF_028858775.2). Taxonomy (NCBI): domain Eukaryota; kingdom Metazoa; phylum Chordata; class Mammalia; order Primates; family Hominidae; genus Pan; species Pan troglodytes. The sequence goes on from NC_072402.2 coordinate 137,229,048, forward strand.
TTCACTCCTGAAGTCAGCAAGACCACAAACCCACCAGAAGGAAGAAACTCCAGACACATCTGAACATCTGAAGGAACAAACTCCAGACACACCATCTTTAAGAACCGTAACACTGCAAGGGTCTGCAGCTTCATTCTTGAAGTCAGTGAGACCAAGAACCCACCGGAAGGAACCAATTCCGGACACAATAGCTTCTTCCTCCCTTGTGTGCTCCCGCAAGACTGGGCCTTGTCTGCCTCCAGACACTCCGTACTCTCTCTCACTGCTTAGATGGCTCTTCCCATCCCTCTTCCATCCTCCAAACACACCATCCCTTCCCATGATGCTGCATTTTCCAGTGAGCAGACTAAGCTCAGAGCATCAGCAAAACTCTGTTTTTCTTTGAAACTTTGAACTTCATGGAAGTTGCTCACCTTCTGCCTAACCACAGGGAAATGGCCCCAGGAAGTCTTCCCAGTCCCCATGTGGGTGAGGGCCTTGCCTCCTGTTCCAGGTCCACCCACCCACATCTTTCCTATTTGGCCATGTCCATGTGTTATTATTACTGTTGGTTTGGTTGTTGGCTTCTTGGACAGACTGTAAACCACAGGAGGACAGGCTTCAACCTTATTTATTCTCTGCTATGGCCCCGAGTCCTGGCACACAGCAAATGCTCTGTATAGAGTCATGAATGAGTGAACAAACAAATAAGTGAACAAACAAATAAATGAACAAACTCAGGATACCGGAACAATCCCTTAAACTGCCTGCAGGGCCAGGTTTGGCAGAAGAGCCTTCCTCTTTATGAACACAGATGGCAGAAGTAGGACAAGTCAAAGTGAATGTCAAATTTTTGTTTTAAATCAGGAAGAAACTTCTAATAACATAGATTGCATTGTGAAGTAGTGAGCTGTGGTCACCAAAGGGGTTTACAAGAAGGCTAGTGGGCTCTCTATGAGGAACAGTCTGCAGAAAGAATTCCAGACTGGACAGAGGTTGTGAATTCCCAAGGTCCCACGCCAGCTGGGCTGTTGAGGAAGCCATGAATGTATCTTTATGGCGAGGGAGGATTGAGGAGATAGATTTTTTTTCCACTTGAGGAGCTTGCTTTTTTCGTTTGTTTTTGCTTTTTTCAGTTTTTTTGAGACAGAGTCTCACTCTGTCGCCCAGACTAGAGTGCAGTGGCCCGATCTCAGCTCACTGCAACCTCCACCTACCAGGTTCAAGCAATTATTGTGCCTCAGGCTCCCGAGTAGCTGGGACTACAGGCACGTGCCACCGTGCCAGGCTAATTTTTCTATTTTTAATAGAGACGGGGTTTCAGCATGTTGGCCAGGCTGGTCTCAAACTCCTGGACTCAAGTGATCTGCCTGCCTTGGCCTCCCAGAGTGCTGGGATTACAGGTGTGAGCCACCGTGCCCAACTGGAATTCAGGCTGGCTGAGCAGAGCTGGCCAGGTTCACTCATCCATACTTCCCCATCCAGCCCATCACTTCTCAGGCCTGCAAGAGGCCATGTGACTGGCACTGGTGACACCTGGTGGCCAGTTGGACGAGGAGAGAGACAGCTGTCTATCTGGTTCATGGCTGTATCCCAGGCCTGGCAAAGAGAAGGCTCTCCCCTTTGAGGGATGAATGAATGAATACAGACTAGAAAGAGGAAAAGGAGGAATAGATACTCTCTCTTTAGCCTGGAGACCCACCAGGGCAACGAACCAAGACTGCATGAGAAGGCCAGAAATTCATCTGCTCAGGGTTGTGCAGACAGAAGGGCCTCTGCTCTCTCTTACCTCCCTCGTCTGTGCCTGTCCTGTGTTCTAGGGCACCTGTGAGGCAGGGGAGGGGCTATTTTGGGAAAAGGCTGATGTTAATTAAAGCTGCTTCTGCATCTGAGCTTAATCATGCTCTGAAGCTATGAATAGAGAGACCCGTGGGCTGGGTTGGAAGTGCCTGAGCAACACTCCTTTCAGAGAGAGGACACTGAGGCCAAGAGAGTGCAGGAGCCTGCCTAAGGTTCCAGAGCCAGGACTCCCAGCTCCAATTCATTAAGCCGTAGCACTGGTCACCTAAGATAGAAACACAGAAGAAACCAGTTGGTGTGGAGCCTGGAGGAGCAAGCACAAGCACCCTAGCCTGGCAGGCAGGGAGCGTTAACATCACCGCTGACTCCGCCCGGCATGCACCTTTCCTTCCAGCCAAAAAGCCGAGGATCTGTGGGCTGCACCAAGTGTGCATCCCTCCCAACTCACCCAGGCTCCCTCCTCTCAATCACTCTGCTTTACACCCATCCCTTCAAGTGTATGGGCTGGCTTAACCTCTCTGGGCCTCAGTTTCCTAATCTGCAGAGGGATTGTTTGAAGTGTGAAAGAGACTGTGTCAAGTGTATAGAACAGTATTTGACACATGGTCAGCATCTAGTAAGAACTACAGCTGCAGTCAGGCGCTGTGGTTCAAACCTGTAATCCCAGCACTTTGGGAGGATGAGGCAGATGAATCACCTGAGGTCAGGAGTTCAAAACCAGCCTGGCCAAAGTGGTGAAACCCCATCTCTACCAAAATACGGAAAGATCAGCTGGGCATGATGGCACATGCCTGTAATCCCAGCTACTCAGGAAGCTGAGGCAGGAGAATAGCTTGAACCCAGGAGGCAGAGGTTGCAGTGAGCTGAGATCACGCCACTGTACTCCAGCCTGGGCAACAGTGTGAGACTCCATCTAAAAAAAAAAAAAAAAATGCCAGGCGTGGTGGCTCACACCTGTAATCCCAGCACTTTGGGAGGCCGAGGCAGGCGGATCACTTGAGGTCGGGAGTTCAACACCAGCCTGGCCAACATGGTGAAACCCTGTCTCTACTAAAAATACAAAAAATTGCTCAGGTGTGGTGGCACACGCCTGTAATCCCAGCTACTCGAAAGGCTGAGTCAGGAGAATTCCTTGAACCCAGGAGGCAGAGGTTGCAGTGAGCCGAGTTTGTGCCATTGCACTCCAGTCTGGGCAACAGAGCAAGACTGTCTCAAAAAAAAAAAAAAAAAGAAAAGAAAAAGAAAGAAAGAAAGAACCGGCCAGGCGCGGTGGCTCATGCCTGTAATCCCATCCCAGCACTATAGGAGGCCGAGGCAGGTGGATCACCTGAGGTCGGGAGTTCGAGACAAGCCTGACCAACATGGAGAAACCCCGTCTCTACTAAAAATACAAAATTAGCCGGGCATGGTGGCACATGCCTGTGATCCCAGCTACTCGGGAGGCTGAGGCAGGAGAATCGCTTGAACCTGGGCAGCAGGAGCGAAACTCTGTCTCAAAAAAATTAAAAAAAAAAAAAAAAAAAAAAGAACCACAGCTGCGATGATCATGTTTATTCTAATTAAGGCTCAATTTAAATCCTTCCCACAACTCCCAATTAAATGGGGAGAAACGTACTTGAGGTCAGGGTCAGAGTTCCTTGACTCTGTATCCAGAGAAGGACCAGAACACAGGGTATAGGGTGGTCTGTGTTGGCTCTAGGCAGCATCAGCTGGCTGGTTTCCTACAGGCTGGGCAGGGACTGGCCCTGCTGTCTGAACCTGGCTTTCTTGAGGCTGTAATGGCTTATTTATCTAGACTGGGCTTGGGATTTCTCTGATGGGTCAAAAATCAGAGAGACAAGGTACTGCTGGAGTACAAAGATGCCATCTGAAGCTGGGCGCAGTGGCTCATACCTGTAATCCCAGCACTTTGGGAGGCTGAGGCAGGTGGATCACCTGAGGTCAGGAGTTCGAGACCAGCCTGGCCAACATGACGAAACCTTGACTCTACTAAAAATAAAAAAAATTACCCGGGCATGGTGGCACACACCTGTAATCCCAGTTACTTGGGTGGCTGAGGCAGGAGAATCACTTGAACCTGGGAGGCAGAGGTTGCAGTGAGCTGAGATCGCACCATTGCACTCCAGCCTGGGCAACAAGAGTGAAACTCCATCTCAAAAAAAAAAAAAAAAAAAAAAAAGTTGCCACTCCTAGCTGCCCTGGATAGTACAGGTAGGACTCAACGCCCCAGTAGAGCGGTAGAGATGGGTCAAGAGGTCCACAGAGACCACAGAGAAGAAAGTTGATATATGCACACAGGTTCTCCTTGGCATCCTTGGGAGGAGATACATCCTTAAACTAGACCCCTGTGGGTGACAGCTGGAGGGGGACTGGAAGGGCCCGATACTCCCCAATCACTTCTTCTCCTCCACCCCAGGGATGGCTTATTCTAGTTCCTCTTCTCTCTCACCAGATGCCAGGTGCTAGAATTGTCTCAAGCTTGGAATATGTCCAGATATTCATTAATTCAATACTTAACACATATTTATTGATCCCCTTCTCTGTGCCAGGCACATTGCTCTGTGAACAAGACAGACACAACCCTTGCCATAAGGAGTTTACATTCTGACTGGGGGACAAAGAAGCAGACAGGCAAAACTCCACTTAAGCGCTGTTTTAGGAGTAAGCCTGGGGCTTCAGAAGAGCAGGAGAGGGATGACCTGTAATCTCAATGTGAAGGAAGCAGAGGAGGTGTAGTGTCTGAGTAAGGGGAAACTACACCTCCTGTGCTGTGTACAGGCTAGGAGGGAAGATAACCCTGTTTTTGGCTTTTTGGGTTTTTTTGTTTGTTTTGTTTTGTTTTGTTTTTGAGACAGAGTCTCACTCACTCGTCGCCCAGGCTGGAGTGCAGTGGCGCAATCTCGGCTCACTGCAACCTCCACCTCCCGGATTCAAGTGATTCTCCTGCCTCAGCCTCCAAAGTAGCTGGGATTACAGGCGCCTGCCACCATGCCGAACTAATTTTTTGTATTTTTAGTAGAGACAGGGTTTCACCATGTTGGCCAGGCTGGTCTCGAACGCCTGACCTCAAGAGATCCGCCCACCTCCGCCTCCCAAAGTGCTGGGATTACAGTAACCCTGTAATTTTTCCGGAGCTGCAAGAAGCGGGTCTCAACTAAGGAAAGCTGGTGAAAATGCGTGCCCCTCCCAGGGATTCTGATTTGATGGGTCTGGCACAGGGACCCAGAATCTGTGTATTAAACAAGCTCCACCAGTGATGTTGATGCAGATGACTGTGGATCCACCCAGAGGGAGGCTTTGTGAAAGATGGGCTGGAGGGTGCAGGGTCCAGGCCTCAAAGGCTGGTGGGTCAGACCGAGAAGTTTGATCTTTATATGAAAGGAAGGCTGCTGAAGATCATCAATCCTAGGAACAACATTATCTTTACAAATACCCTTACTCAGAATCGCTTGAACCCGGGAGGCAGATGTTGCAGTGAGCCGAGACAGTGCTACTGCACTCCAGCCTGGGCGACAGAGCAAGACCCCGTCTCAAAAAAATAAATAAATAAAATAAATAAATTTCCTTCCTCCAGCTGCAGGGCAAAAAATGCGTTGAAGAGCCGGACTGGTGGTGACTGGTGTGGCCATCCAGCCTGGAGTCGATGTTGGCATGAATGAAGACACAGGCAGTTGGGACAGAGGGAAGCGAGTGGGATGTGGAGGTGACCCGATGAAATACTGGCCCGGAGATATGAGGCATGAGGCGGGGAGCACGAGGGTGTCGAAGGGCCAAAATGTGGTAAGAGAAGCCGGAGGAGTGTGAGGACGGGAGGAAGGGATCCAATGTGGGATCTGAGGGGTCTGAGACCACCGTGGCCGCGGGAGGCAGGAGAAGGTACCGCAGAGCTCTCGGTGACGTGTCAGGAGGCCCTACACTCGCGCGTGCACTGGCTCGCAGTTTGGACAGAGACCCTACAGGCCAGGCCGCAGCTGCGCCCAGACCACCCCCAGCGGGTGAAGACTGCCGCGGCGGCGCAGTTCCCGGCATGCCTCCGGCCGGTGACTTCATCCGGCCCGGGGCCAAGGCCCGGCCTCCGCTAGAGGGCGCTGCTCTCAGCAGCCGCGCCGCCCGGATGGACTCGCGCCAGAGTAGGACAAGAGAGGCAGGCGGCGGCTGCTCCGTGCGGCTCCCACGCCTCTCGGGCGGCAGGTCCTGTCTCGGACCTGGGACCACTGGCTGGCGCCTGTGGCTCACATCTCCACGCCTTTGCCCGCTCCTCCCAGGAGCCCGAGTCAGAAACCTGTGCTTCACCCTCGAGAGCGCTGCCATCCTCCCCCTCAACTAGACGGGCATGGCGTCTGGTTGTCCGTCCTGTCTTCTCATCGTCTCAGAGCCCTTCCCTGACCCCTACCCTCTCTCAGACCAACAGGATGATGACAGGAAGAGGATCCAGGACCAACTCCTAGCAGTGACCTTGAGAAAACAATCTCATACCCCAGTTTGCCTTACAACGCAATGGAAATAATACTAACAACCCTGGAAGAGTGTTGGAAGGACTAAACGAAATCATCTTTTTCAGTACTAAGCAGAGGCTCAGTGAGCATCAGCGGTTTTTTGTTTGTTTGTTTGTTTTCTTGAAACTGGTTGGAGCCCAGGCTGGAGTGCGGTGGCATGATCTTGGCCCACTTGAGCCTCAATTACCTGGGCTCAAGCCATTCTTCCTCCTCAGCCTCTGGAGTAGCTGGGACCACAGTTGCATGCCACCACGACTGGCTACTTTTGTTCATTTTTTTGTAGAGTTGGGGTCTCTCTAAATGGTCTTGAACTACTGGACTCAAGCGATCCTCCCACCTCGGCTTCCCAAAGCACTGGGATTACAGGCATGAGCCACTGTGCCCGGCCAACATCAGCTATTTTAACACTTCTCTCTGTTGTTGGAATGTACTCACTGGCCCCAAACTCTTCAGTGGCTTCTGACTGCCCTCAGGATCAGTCCACACGTTTAGCTTGGCATGCACAACCCTTTCAATCTCGTTTCTTGTCATCTCCCACGTCCTTTGTGTGCTTTATCACAGGCTTTGGCCTGAACACTCCTTTGCCACCTTTTCTACCTGCCTAAACACTCCTCACATTTTGAGACCCAACATAAAAGCATTCCTATCACACATACCACCTGCACCACCTCCCCCATAATGATCCCAAAGTTTTAAGATGCCCAGAACATCTTTGCTGCTGCTGCTTTTTTTTTTTTTTGAGATGGAGTCTCGCTCTGTCGTCCAGGCTTGAGTGCAAAGGCGCGATCTCAGCTCACTGCAACCTCCACCTCCTGGGTTCAAGCGATTCTCCTGCCTCAGCCTCCCGAGTAGCTGGGACTACAGGTGTGCACCACTATGCCCAGCTAATTTTTGTATTTTTAGTGGAGATGGGGTTTCATCATGTTGGCCAGGGTGGTCTCAATCTCCTGACCTCGTGATCTGCCCACCTCGGCCTCCCAAAGTGCTGGGATTACAGGTGTGAGCCATTGCGCCTGGCTGCTTCTTTTACCAGTAACAAAATGGAAACACTAAGGGACACTATGTCATTATTATAGATATTCTTGAGCACTCTATGCTGACTTTTAAGGACAATAATAGTCCTTCTTCTGGGTAGGGTGTGTTGGTGGTAGATGGCTGGGGAGGTGAGTGAGCTGGGATATTGGACGGGAAGAGGATGAGGAAGGAGAAAAGGAAGGGAGCTCCCAGAAAGGTGTGGTGGCTCATACCTGTAATCCCAGCACTTTGAGCTGAGGTAGGAGGATCACTTGAGCCCAAGAGTTTGAGGCCAGTCTGGGCAACATAGTGAGACGCTGTCTCTACAAAAATAGTAGTGGTGTGCGACTATAATTTCAGCTACTTGGGAGGCTGAGGTGGGAGAATCGCTTGAGCCCAGGAGGTCGAGGCTGCACTGAGATATGATCACACCACTGCACTCCAGCCTGGGTGACAGAGTGAGACTCACTGTTTATTTTTAAGTAAAAATAAAAAGAGTCCGGGTGCAGTGGCTCATGCCTGTAATCCCAACACTTTGGGAGGCTGAGGTGGGTGAATCACGAGGTCAGGAGAACGAGACCATCCTGGCTGACAAGGTGAAATCCCGTCTCTACTAAAAATGCAAAAAAATTAGCCGGGCGTGGTGGCGGGCGCCTGTAGTCCCAGCTACTCAGGAGGCTGAGACAGGAGAATGGCGTGAACCTGGGAGGCGGAGCTTGCAGTGAGCTGAGATTGTGCCACCACACTCCAGCCTGGGCGACAGAGCGAGACTCCGTCTCAAAAAAAATAGAAATAAAAATAAAAAATAAAAAAAATAAAAAAGAGAACTTCCCCCACCTCTCTAAGGTGTCCAAGCCCCGAGGAGGCCACCTCCCAGGAACCAGGTCAGGCATCCAGATAGAACTGACTTATAAGTTCTTGACCAGGTGTGGTGGCTCACACCTTTAATCCCAGCACTTTGGGAGGCCGAGGAGGGTGGATCACTTGAGGTCAGGAGTTCAGCACCAGCCTGGCCAACATGGCAAAACCCCATCTCTACTAAAAATACAAAAATTAGCCAGGCGTGGTGGCTCACACCTGTAATCCCAGCTACTCAGGAGGATGAGGCACAAGAATTGCTTGAACCTGGGAGGCAGAGGTTGTAGTGATCACCTGAGGTCGGAAGTTCAAGACCAGCCGGACCAACAAGGAGAAACCCCATCTCTACTAAAAATACAAAATTAGCCTTGGGAGGCCAAGGTGGGCAGATCACGAGGTCAGGAGATCGACACCATCCTGGCTAACACGGTGAAACCCTGTCTCTACTAAAAATACAGAAAATTAGCCGGGCGTGGTGGCAGGCACCTGTAGTCCCAGCTACTCCGGAGGCTGAGGCAGGAGAATGGCGTGAACCCAGGAAGCAGAGCTTGCAGTGAACCAAGATTGCGTCACTGCACTCCAGCCTGGGCGACAGAGCCAGACTCTGTCTCAAAAAAAAAAAAAAAAAAAAAATTAGCCGGGCGAGGTGGCGCATGCCTTTAATTCTAGCTACCCTGGAGGCTGAGGCAGGAGAATCGCTTAAACCCGGGAGGCAGAGGTTGCAGTGAGCCGAGATCGCGCCATTGTGTTCCAGCCTGGGCAACAAGAGCAAAACTCCATTCCCCCGCCAGCCCAAAGGAAAAAAAAAAAAAAAAAGAACTGGTTTATAGGTTCTTGGGGGCAGGCACTGCACACACTCATTTGGGCAGTATTTTCAGCTGTGGGAATGGGTGCCTCTTAATCACCTGCCCACTGGCATCAGGTGCCCTGAAAATCAAAGGCAGGTATACGTGAGGAGGCCAGTCAGATAGGGGCAATGCAGGCTAATGGAGGGTTTGAGCTGGCAGCCTCTGTGAGGACTAAATGTAGATCCCAGCAGAACCCTATCAGTAACCTAATATGCACATGCCTATGCCCAAAGACCTTCAGTCTCCCAGTCAGGTCATCCAAAGCCTCCGCTCAACTAGGCCAACCTCAGAGAGGGGAGGGACACAGGATAGAAAACCCCTTCCCAACCATCTCAATCCTAGTGTTTAGCAACATGTGTGCCAGACCTTGGGCTAACCGATGACAGATATACGGGGCAGATACAGTACCGCAGTAATGCCATCCTTTCTCTCTCTCTCTCTTTTTTTTTTTAATTATTATTTTTTAGATGGAGTCTCTCTCTGTCACCCAGGCTAGAGTGCAGTGGCGTGATCTCGGCTCACCGCAAGCTCCACCTTCCGGGTTCAAGCAGTTCTCCTGACTCAGCCTCCCGAGTAGCTGGGATTACAGGCACTTGCCACCACACCGGGCTAATTTTTGTGTTTTTAGTAGAGACGGGGTTGGTCTCGAACTCCTGACCTCAGGTGATCCACCTGCCTCGGCCTCCCAAAGTGCTGGGATTACAGGCGTGAGCCACCGCACCCAACCCGTCATCCTTTCTCTCTTAGGACTCACAGTCTAATGGGGGGAGACAAGTAAACCATGGGGAAAAGGCATGAGACGTGCTGTAACTGGGTTAAGTGAACTAGGAGTAGGCAATGTAGTGCAGTGGTTGGAAGCCTAGACTGGCATCAGATGATGCTACAAGAGTGCTTAGTGCCATGCATGACCTGTAGGGAGTGATCAATAAATATTTACCTGATGCTATTTACCCAAGATGCTATTGAAGAAGCAAAGCTCATTTTACAAGCCTTCTGCAATCTCCCCAACAAATGTGAACTATCCCTATTAAATGTCTGTAGTTATCTTCCATAGACCCCTTGAACCTAGATGGGCACCCTGCCCTCTCACAGATAGCCTGGGTCCATCACCTGAACGGAAGACAATGGAGAGGGGAGCACAGGGGAAATGACTGGGATGACAATAGGAGAAAGAAAGACTGGGGGAGGAGCTGGCACCTCCAAAGGAGGTAGCTCAGGCCCCTGGGGTGCCAGGGAATACCAAGGGGGCCCATCTGGTGGAAAGGGGTCCCTGGAGGACTTGTCTTGGAGGTACATTTGCATAAGAATAAGAAAGCATCTGGCTGGGCACGGTGGCTCACACCTGTAATCCCAGCATTTTGGGAGGCCGAGGCGGGCGGATCATTTGAGATCAGGAGTTCGAGACCAGCCTGGCCAACATAGTGAAACCCTGTCTCTACTAAAAATACAAAAGTTAGGCTGGGCACAGTGGCTCACGCCTGTAATCCCAGCACTTTGGAAGGCCAAGGCGAGTGGATCACCTGAGGTCAGGAGCTTGAGACTAGCCTTGTCAACATAGCAAAACCCCATATCTACTAAAACAGTACAAAAAATTAGCTGGGCATGGTGGCACACACCTGTAGTCCTAGCTGCTCAGAAGGCTGAGGCAGGAGAATTGCTTGAACCTGGGAGGCAGAGGTTGCAGTGAGCTGAGATCGTGCCATTACACTCCAGCCTGTGCAACAAGAGTGAAACTCTATTTTAAAAAAAAGGCCAGGTGTGGTGGCTTATGCTTGTAATCCCAGCACTTTGGGAGGCTGAGGGAGGTGGCTCACCTGAGGTCAGGAGTTCGAGACCAGCCTGGCCAACATGGTGAAACCCCATCTGTACCAAAAATGCAAAAAATTGTAATCTCAGCTACTTGGGAGGCTGAGGAGGGAGAATCGCTTGAAACCAGGAGGCGGAGGTTGCAGGGAGCCGAGATCACGCCACTGCACTCCAGCCTGGGCAACAAGAGTGAGACTCCATCTCAAAAAAAAAAAAAAAAAAAAAAAGAACAGGGAAGTTGAACACACTGACATATTGGTTCTTTGAAGACGAACTCATTGTACTTAACAATTTTCCACCTATTGAATTTTAAAGGAGGTTAACAGGCTAAAAGCTTTGAAGAGGAATTTATTGTATCCTACATCACCAAAGCCTGAGGGAGAAGGTGTCATGTTTAGTCCTAATTTATTGTTAAGGAAACTGAAGCACAAAGAAGACGAGTGACTTGGCCAAGACCATGCAGCTAGCTAGTGGAGGAGCCAGAGCTTTTTGTTCCACCCTCAGCCCCGCTGGTTGGGTTGCCTGGGTCGACCAGACCTGGCCACCCTGGGGAGAAATTGACAAAAGAGGGTTAAAGCTTCAGTCTAGGCCATTTCCCAACCTTCTCGAAGAGCCACATTCTGGCCAGGGCCAGCAGCTGACCCTGGGATGAGGAAGGCATGGACGGAGCCCCTTCTCAGCACTAGTAACCTTTGATCTCTAGGTGGGTTGGCTAGCAGCGGCACCTGAAAGGATGGCAGGGTGGCTGGACTGGGAGGGACTGGGGATCTAATCCCTTTGTGACCTCAGGGGTGTCTTCAATAATTGGAGGGACAATGACTGATGGTGGGGGGTATTGAAAATCCCAGTTGTGTGGCGGGAGGGCAGAGATGAGGTGAGAGAGGGGCCTGGAGAAAACTATTGATACAGAAGGACAGGGGGGCCAAAGTGCCAACAGGAGGAAGAGAATGGGCAGATGGGGAGCACTGGTTTTGGAGCCCCAGCACGGGCATTTTGTGGTGCTATCATTTTGAGCAATTGAGAACCTTCAGCTTTCTTTTCCTTGTCTGTAACAGTATCTTCCTCCCAGAATAGTTGTGAGGAGTTTGGTACCTAATAAACACTCAGTAAATGCAAGCTATTATTATTACAAAGTACTTAAGATGTGGCCCTGAGTGTGGTGAGCGCTGAGTCCCAGGAGGCCATTGTTATGCATTGCTTGGCTGCCTGTGGAGGCCCAGCCTAGACCCCCAGCTCAGGCTGGAGTGATCAAACGAGGCCTGAAGATCCTGAATGTGAAAGCCCCTTAGGAGGCTCCAGGGATCCTGGGAGCCTAGCCAGGAAGGCCTTTCTGATGATTATTAGGCCCTAGACAGGGGCCCACTTCCAAGCTTGGCCAAATCATTCCTTCTCTAGAAAGGCTCAGTGGCCCCCTGGGCCTTTGGCAGGAGACGTGTGAAAATCCCCAGTGGAATAGGGAAAGCCACACACTAAAGCTGGGCCAGGTGGGCCTTTCGTCCACCCCACCCCCAACCCCATCCCACCCCTGCCGCCTGTTGCCCCTCTCCCCAACCCCCACCGTCAGCAGATAGTATCTGAGTCTCCAGCGATAGGTTCAGGGCAAAGAAAGAATGGAAGATGCCCCCAAGAGTACCCTCCTTGTGCTGCCCTCCCCTCCCCAGAGAGTTTGACAGACCATTCCTGGAACCAGGGAGAACAGAGAAAAAGCTATAGGAGGACCTTAAAAATGACCTCCCCTCACTACAGAACTCAAGTGAATGACCTGAAATGGCAGTAGGAGGGATTGCAATTAGACTGCCAGAGGGAATTTACTGACTGACAGCAATGTTAAGTGAGCTAGTTGCAGAGAAGTTATAAAACCTTTTGTTAAAGAAGAATAATAGTTACCTAGTTAGGTGCCTAGTGCTCTTCATACATTTGCTCATCAGTGCCTACAACAATCCCATTGGGTAAGTGCCATTATTATTTCCATTTTACAGATAAAAGCACTCGGCTCAGAGATGGGGAAGCCACTTGCCCAATATTACTCAGCAAAATAAGTGGCAGTGCTGGGGCCTCCACCCAGTAGGCAACCCTGCCTCTTAAACACGCATCTTCAGAGAGGGGGTGGGTGGGTCCGATTTAGAGCCTCCTACAATACCTCTCAATGATTCTTGTTTTTAATTAGCAGAATCTCTGGCCATCCCTATAAAGCTGTGACCTAGGAATACAGGCAAATGAGGATCCTGGTTGTCACTGCTACCATTGGCTGAGGGCTTCCGATGAGTTACCAAAAGGGCCCAAAGACCACTCAGAGCAAAAGCTCCTAGTGTCCTCCCTCCAGGATCAGAAGCCCTCTTCAAAAAGGAAGCCAAAATGCATGAGACTATCACTCACAGGGGGTAGGAGAAAAGCAGGCAGGAACTGCACAAGCTTTGAAATTCATTCTTGACCTTCTAATTCTCATGCTTAGGATTACCAGGAGTCTATATCCCCATTTTTACAAATGAAGAAACCAAAGTTCAGAAAGATACAGGCATGCAAGTCTCTGAACAAGAAATACAAGTGGCCAATAAACCTATGAAAATTATGCCTGGGGCCAGGTGTGGTTGGCTTACGCCTATAATCCCAGCAGTTTGGCAGGCCGAGGTGGGTAGATCGTCTGAGGTCAGGAATTCAAGACCAGCCTGGCCAACATGGTGAAACCCCATCTGTACTAAAAATACAAAAAAAGCATCCAGATGTGGTAGCATGCGCCAGTAGTCCCAGATCCCTGGGAGGCTGAGGCAGAAGAATTGCTTGAACCCAGAGGGGAGGTTGCAGTGAGCTTGAGGGAAGAGAGAGACGCTCTCATATTGTTTTATATTGTTTTATACTCAGTACCTGTTTTAAGAAAAAACAATAAGGAAGTAAAACCAAAGACAGGCAGCCCAGCGCCAGGCCGAAACCAGGCCTGGGCCTGCCTGGCCTAAACCCAGTAGTTAAAAATCAACTCATAACTTAGAAACTGATGTTATTCATAGATTCCAGACATTGTATAGAAGAATATTGTGAAATTCCCTGCCCTGTTCTGTTTCTCTCTGACCACCGGTGCATGCAGCCCCTGTCACGTACCGCCTGCCTGCTCAAATCAATCACGACCCTTTCATGTGAAATCTTTAGTGTTGTGAGCCCTTAAAAGGGACAGAAATTGTGCACTTAGGGAGCTGGGATTTTAAGGCAGTAGCTTGCCGATGATCCCAGCTGAATAAAGCCCTTCCTTCTACAACTTGGTGTCTGAGAGGTTTTATCTATGGCTCGTCCTGCTACATTTCTTGGTTCCCTGACCGGGAAGCAAGGTGACTGACAGACGGCCGAGGCAGCCCCTTAGGCGGCTTAAGCCTGCCCTGTGGAGCGTCCCTGTGGGGGACTCCGGCCAGCCTGAGTGACGCGATCCAAAGAGCGCTCCCGGGTAGGACATTGCCCTGGTGGAATGCCTCGCCAGAGCAGCGTGTAGCAGGCCCCCGCGGAGGATTAACACAGTGGCTGAACACCGGGAAGGAACTGGCACTTGGGAGTCCGGACATCTGAAACTTGGTAAGACTAGTCTTTGGAACTTGCCCCACTCCATCTGAGTGGAAGCGTGGCCTGATCACCCACGGTGTACCTGCATTGGCACTTTTGTTCTGGTTTTGACTTGACTTGAATTGCTGGATACTTTAGTTTTGGTTTTCACTTGGCTTAAATTTTTTGGTATTCAGATTTTGAATTTCATGATTTTGGTTTGGTATAAACGGTAAAAGTGTGTGTGTACCCTCTTTACCCATTCTTTGTCTTGTGGTGAGTATGTGTGGTGTGAGCATGGTATTTTGTCTCGGAAGAAAAAAATATGGGTCAGGCGCAAAGTAAGCCCACCCCACTGGGAACTATGTTTAAAAAAAAATTTCAAGATTTAAGGGAGATTACGGTGTTACTGTGACACCAGAAAAACTTAGAACTTTGTGTGAAATAGACTGGCTAGCATTAGAGGTGGATTGGCTATCAGAAGAAAGCCTGGAGAGGTCCCTTGTTTCAAAGGTATGGCACAAGGTAACCTGTAAGCCAAAGCACCCAGACCAGTTTCTATACATAGACAGTTACAGTTGGTTTTAGATCCCCTTCCCCCCCTCCCCACAGTAGTTAAGAGAACAGCAGCATAAGCAGCTGGCAGAGGCAAGGAAAGACCAGCAGAGAGAAAAAAAGGCCATCTATACCAATTCTAAGTTAATTTAGACTAAACAAGGTCTTATTAATAGCAAAGGATAATTGAAATCACAAACTTATAAGGTTTTCAACAAAAGTGAAGTTTGCTAAAAGTTAACAGTGTAACATGTATTATGGTAACTTCTAATCTTGTGGCCTTAGACAGTCTAGTCCAAACACATAAAGAAAGTTTGCTTTAAAAAAAGAATGGTTATCTTCAAAAAAAAAGGGGAGAGGCAGAATTTATATAAAAAGAGTTATATGATAAATTCTTGTCCTGAAATAAATTAACTGGTTGTTTAAAGAAAAGAATGTTTGTAATAAGTCAAAAAGTTAAAACATGTTAAAAAAATTGTCTGCAAAAGTCATAAAAGAAAAAATTTTATTAAAAAAATTTTAAGCAAAAAATGTTGTATAATTTAAAAGTAATAAGGCCTCCTGTGTACTATTAAGACAGCATACCAAGATGCAAATTCCTGGTTGAAATGGATCAAATATTCCATCTGCACATTAAACAAAAGCAATTGTTATGCTTGTGCACATGGCAGGCCAGAGGCCCTGATTGTCCCCCTTCCACTAAGGTGGTCCTCTAGTCGACCAGGCGTGGACTGCATGGTAGCTCTTTTCCAGGATTCTACAGCCTGGAGTAATAAGTCATGCCAAGCTCTCTCTGCTATATCCTGAAGTCTCTGTGGGTCAGCCCCCGAGGGCCATGCAGCTTCTGTCTCCCAACACTAAGTTCACTTCGTGTCTCTCACGGCAGAGAGGAAACTTAGCATTCCTTGGAGACCTGAAGGGATGCAGTGAGCTTAAGAATTTTCAAGAGCTTATCAATCAGTCAGCCCTTGTTCATCCCCGAGTGGATGTGTGGTGGTATTGTGGTGGACCTTTACTGGGCACTCTGCCAAATAACTAGTGTGGCACTTGTGCTTTAGTCCATTTGGCTATCCCTTTCACCCTGGCATTTCATCAACCAAAAAAAAAAAAAAGAAAAAAGAAAAACTCATGTCGGCCCCAGCCCTGAGGCTACCTGACCTGACAAAACTCTTTACACTCTGTGTCAGAAAGAGAAAAAATGGCAGTTGGGGTTTTAACCCAGAATGTAGGGCCCTGACCAAGGCCAGTGGCCTATCTCTCAAAACAACTAGACGGGGTTTCCAAAGGCTGGCCCCCATGTCCAAGGGTCCTGGAAGCAAGGGCCCTGTTAGCACAAGAAGCAAATAAGCTAACTCTTAGACAAAACCTAAACATAAAGTCCCCCCATGCTATGGTGATTTTAATAAATAACAAAGGAAACCATTAGCTAATGAATGCTAGACTAACTAGATACCAAAGCTTGCTCTGTGAAAATCGCCGCATAACCACTGAAGTTTGCAACACCCTAAACCCTGCCACCTTGCTCCCGGTATCAGAGAGCCCAGTTAAACATAACTGTGTAGAAGTACTGGACTCAGTTTATTCTAGTAGGCCCAACCACTGAGACCACGCTTAAACATCAGTAGACTAGGAGCTGTACGTGGATAGGAGAAGCTTCGCCAACCCCTGCAAAGTGACTCTGAAGAAGATGACAAGCCCTGCTCCAGTCACACCCGGAAGCTGACTTGTACACACATGGCCGAAGCATGAGGAAACTCATTGCGGGACTCATTTTCCTCAAAATTTGGACTTGTACAGTAAGGACTTCAACTGACCTTCCTCAGACTGAGAACTGTTCCCAGTATATACATCAGGTCACTGAGGTAGGACAAAAGATTGCTACAGTCATATTATTTTATAGTTATTATGAATGCCTAAGAACTCCAAAAGGAACCTGTTTGTATAATAACACTCAGTATAAAGTAGGTAATCCAGGCAGTGACCAGCCCATTGTGTGCTATGACTCCTCTGAACCTCCCAAGATCACTGTCTTTGAAGTAAGACTAAGGACTGGTCCTTTTCTAGGTGACACAAGTAAAGTAATAGCTAGAACAGAAGAAAAAGGGGTCCCCAAAAATGTAATCTTAAAATTTGATGCTTGTGCTGCTATTAATAGTAAACAGCATGGGATAAGATGCGGTTCTCTAGATTGGAAAAAAAGTTACACAGCAGAAAATAAGTACATCTGTCAAAAATCATATTTATGCGAGATGTGTCAATACTGGTCTTGTGTCATTTGGGCTACTTAAAAAGAAAATAAAAAAAGATCCTGTTTGGCTCCAAAAATGAAAAGTCAGCCCCTCCTGCACAAGTGGGAGCTGCATCCTTTTAAAATTGATAATCACAAACCCCTCAGACCCAAGTAAAATAAAAAAAAAGGTAACATTAGGCATTGATGGAAAAGGGCTGGATCTTAGTGTAAGCATCCTAATAAAAGGAGAGGTTCAAAAACGCTCTCCAGAACCAGTATTTCAGACTTTCTACCAGTATTTTCTACCAGTATTTCAGTATTTCATGATGAACTAAATGTGCCAGTACCTGAGATTCCAGGAAAAACTAAAAATTTGTTTTTGCCATTAGCCGAACATGTAGCCCAGTCTCTACAAGTCACCTCATGTTATGTCTGTGGAGGAACTGTAACAAGAGATCAATGGCCATGGGAAGCCCGATAATTAGTTCCTACAGACCCAGTTCCTGATGAATTCCCAGCCCAAAAGAACCACCCTGACAATTTTTGGGTTCTAAAAGTCTCAATTATTGGACAGCATTGCATAGCTAGAGAAGGAAAAGGATTCACTCATCCTGTAAGGTGGCTTAGTTGTCTTAGGCAAAAGCTGTATAATGGTACCACAAAAACAGTTACATGGTAGAGTTCCAATCACACAGAAAGGAATCCATTCAGCAAATTTCCAAAGTTGCAGACTGTTTGGGCCCACCCAGAATTCCACCAGGACTGGACGGCCCCCACCAGGTTATACTGGATATGTGGACACAGAGCTTATGCTAAGCTGCCTGATCAGGACAGGCAGCTGTATAATTGGCACCATTAAGCCATCTTTCTTCTTACTGCCCATAAAAACAGGTGAACTTCTAGGCTTCCCAGTCTATGCTTCCTGCAAAAAATGAAGCATAGCCATAAGTGATTAGAAAAATAATGAATGGCCCTCTGAAAGAATCATACAATACTATAGACCCGCCACTTAGGCACAAGAAGGCTCATGAGGATATCGAACCCCTATCTACATGCTCAACTGAATCATACAGTTGCAAGCTGTTTTAGAAATTATTACTAATAAAACCGGCCAAGCCTTGACCGTTCTTGCCCAGCAAGAGACTCTGATGAGAAATGCTATCTATCAAAATAGAATAGTTCTTGACAACTTGGTAGCAGCTGAAGGAGGAGTTTGTAGAAAATTTAACCTTACTAATTATTGTCTACACATAGATGATCAGGGGCAAGTAGTTGAGAATACAGTTAAAGATATAACAAAACTGGCACATGTACCTGTGCAAGTGTGGCATGGACTCAGTCCGGGAGCCATGTTTGAAAATTGGTTCCCAGCAATAGGAAAATTTAAAACTCTTGTAATAAAAATAATAATAGTAACAGGAACCTGCTTACTGCTCCCTTGTCTTATACCTGTATTTCTCCAAATGATAAAAAACTTCGTTGCTACCTTAGTTCACCAAAATGCTTCAGCACAAGCATACTATGTAAATCACTATCAATCTATTGCACAAAAAGACATAAGTAGCAAAAACAAAAGTGAGAACTCCCACTAATAAAAAGTGAGAGTCTCAAAGGGGGGTAAATGAGGGAAGAGAGAGACCCTCTCATATTGTTTTATATTATTTTATACTCAGTACCTGTTTTAAGAAAAAACAACAAAGAAGTAAAACCAAAGACAGGCAGCCCGGCACCAGGCCTGAAACCAGGCCTGGGCCTGCCTGGCCTAAACCTAGTAGTTAAAAATCAACTTATAACTTAGAAACTGATGTTATTCATAGATTCCAGCCATTGTATAGAAGAACATTGTGAAATTCCCTGCCCTGTTCTGTTTCTCTCTGACCACCGGTGCATGCAGCCCCTGTCACGTACCGCCTGCCTGCTCAAATCAATCACGACCCTTTCATGTGAAATCTTTAGTGTTGTGAGCCCTTAAAAGGGACAGAAATTGTGCACTCGGGGAGATCGGATTTTAAGGCAGTAGCTTGCTGATGCTCCCAGCTGAATAAAGCCCTTCTACAACTTGGTGTCTGAGAGGTTTTGTCTGTGGCTTGTCCTGCTACAAGCTGAGATTGCATCACATACCCCTGCACTCCAGCTTGGGTGACAGAGTGAGACCCTATCCAAAAAAAAAAAGAAAGAAAAAGAAAGAAAGAAAAGAAAAGAAAATAATGCCTGGCCGGACACTGTGGCACATGCCTGTAATCCCAGCACTTTGGGAGGCCGAAGTGGGAGGATCACTTGAGCTCAGGAGTTTTAGAACAGCCTGGGCAACAGTGTGGGACCTTGTCTCTACAAAAAATACAAAAACAAAAACAAAAACAAAAAACTAGGTGGGTATAGTGGAATGCACCTGTAATCCCAGCTACTCAGGAGGCTAGGGTGGGAGGTTTGCTTGAACCCAGGGGGTCGAAGCTGCAATGAGCCATGGTCATGCAGCTGCACTCCACCCTGGGCAACAGAGAAAGATCCTGGTTGTTTTTTTTTTTTTAATTATGCATGACCTCATTTATGATGAGGGATGTTCTGGGGGTGTGGGGAAACACTGTTGGTGGGGGATGTAAATGAGTACAACTTCCTTAGCAAATAATCTGTTAATATCTATCGAAAATTTCAGTTTGCATATCCTTTGACATAGCAATATTACATCTAGGAATTTATTCTACTTTTTTTTTTTTTTTTTTTTTTGGGACAGAGTCTTGCTCTGTTGCCCAGGCTGAAGTACAGTGGCACGATCTCGGCTCACTGCAATCGACCTCCACCTCCCGGGTTCAAGCAATTCTACTGCCTCAGCCTCCCCAGTAGCTGAGATTACAGGCGCCTGCAACAACTCCTGGCTAGTTTTTGTATTTTTTTTTCTCTGAGATGGAGTCTCATTCTGTTGCCCAGGCTGGAGGGCAGTGGCACGATCTCGGCTCACTGCAAGCTCCGCCTCCTCGGTTCACGCCATTCTCTTGCCTCAGCCTCCCGAGTAGCTGGGACTACAGGTGCCCGACATCACACCCGGCTAATTTTTTGTATTTTTAGTGGAGACGGAGTTTCACCGTATTAGCCAGGATGGTATCAATCTCCTGACCTCGTGATCCGCCCGCCTTGGCCTCCCAAAATGCTGGGATTACAGGCGTGAGCCACCGCGCCTGGCCTAGTTTTTGTATATTTAGTAGAGACAAGGTTTCACCATGTTGGCCACACTGGTCTCGAACTCCTGACCTCAACGGATCAGCCTGCCTCGGCCTCCCAAAGTGCTGGGATTACAGGCGTGAACCTCCATGCCTCGCCCTATTCTACTATTTTTAATGTGCTAAAAAATGAACCTCAGCCAGGCGCGGTGGCTCACTCCAGTAATCCTAGCACTTTGGAAGGCCAAGGCGGGTGGATCACCTGAGATCAGGAGTTTGAGACCAGCCTGGCCAACATGGCGAAACTCCGTCTCTACTAAAAAATACAAAAATTAGCTGGGCGTGGTGGCACTTGCCTGTTATCCCAGCTACTCGGGAGGCTGAGGCTGGAGAATCACTTGAACCCGGGAGGCGGAGGTTGCAGTAAGCTGAGATCGCGCCACTGGACTCCAGCCTGGGTGACAGAGCAAGACTCCATCTCAAAAAAAAAAAACAAAAAACAATATGGACCTCAACTCCTCAACTTAAATATCCTTCAATAGGGGATATACATACACATACACACTTTTTTTGGTGTGTGTGAGATGGAGTCTCACTCTGTCCCCCAGACTGAGTGCAGTGGTGCAATCTCAGCTCACTACAACCTGTGTTGAAAAAAAAATCATTGAATTGTACACCTAAAATGAATGAAATTGATGGCATGTAAGTTATACCTCAAAAAAGAGGTTGAAAGGAAAAGAAAAGGGGCCGGGCGTGGTGGCTCATGCCTGTAATCCCCAACACTTTGGGAGGCCAAGGCGGGTGTATCACCTGAGGTCAGGAGTTCAAGACCAGCCTGGCCAACATGGTGAGTTCCTGTCTACTAAAAATACAAAAATTAGCTGGGCGTGGTGGCTGGCGCCGTTAATCCCAGCTACTTGGGAGGCTGAGGCAGGAGAATCGCTTGAACCAGGGAGGAGGAGGTTGCGGTGAGCCAAGATCGCGCCATTGCACTCTAGCCTGGGCAACAAGAGCTAAACTCCGTCTCAAAAAAAAAAAAAAAAAAAAAGAAAAGAAAAGGATTGATAAGGACCAGTGTATTACTGGGAGCATCAGAAAACAAGTAATTCCAAGAATTTAACTAGAGAACAATCTCAGCATAAATTTAAAAACATCCTTTTTTTTTTTTTGAGACGGAGTCTCACTCTGTCACCCAGGCTGGAGTGCAGTGGCAGGATATTGGCTCACTGCAACCTCCGCCTCCCGGGTTCAAGCGATTCTCCTGCCTCAGCCTCCCGAGTAGCTGGGATTACAGGCGCCCGCCACCAAGCCTGGCTAATTTTTGTATATTTAGTGGAGACACGGTTTCACCATTTTGGCCAGGCTGGTCTTGAACTCTTGACCTTGTGACCCACCCGCCTCAGCCTCTCAAAGTGCTGGGATTACAGGCGTGAGCCACCGCGCCTGGCAAAAAAAACTTTTTTTTTTTTAACCTGCACATTCTTTGACCTGGCATCTTCACTTCTGGAAATTTATTACAGGCCAGGCACAGTGTCTCACACCTGTAATCCCAGCATTTTGGGAGGCCCAGGCGGGCAGATCACCTGAGGTCAGGAGTTCGAGACCAGCCTGACCAACATGGAGAAAACCGGTCTCTACTAAAAATGCAAAATTAGCCAGGGGCAGTGGCTCACGCCTGTAATCCCAGCACTTTGGGAGCCTGAGGCAGGTTGATCACGAGGTCAGGAGATCGAGACCATCCTGGCTAACACGGTGAAACCTTGTCTCTACTAAAAATACAAAACATTAGCTGGGCGTCGTGGCGGGCGCCTGTAGTCCCAGCTACTCAGGAGGCTGAGGCAGGAGAATGGCGTGAACCCCGGAGTCGGAGCTTGCAGTGAGCCGAGATCGCGCCACTGCACTCCAGCCTGGGTGACAGAGTGAGACACTGTCTCAGGAAAAAAAAAAAAAAAAAATTAGCCAGGCATGGTGGCACATGTCTGTAATCCCAGCTACTCGGGAGGCTGAGGCAGGAGAATCGCTTGAACCTGGGAGGCTGAGGTTGTGGTGAGCAGAGATCATGCCATTGCACTCCAGCCTGGGCAACAAGAGTGAAACTCTGTCTCAAAAAAAAAGCATAAAAAAAAAGAAATTTATTCTAAGGAAACAGTTAATTGGGCACAAACCTTTGTACAATAATATTTCCTATAGTATTGTTTAGAATATTGAATATCTGAAAATAATTCAAGGCTGGGTGCGGTGGCTCACACCTGTAATCCCAGCAGTTTGGGAGGCCAAGGCTAGAGGATTGCTTGAGCTCAGGAGTTCAAGACCAGCCTGGGCAACATGGCAAAACCTTGTCTCTGCTAAAAATA
The DNA here is from genome assembly GCF_028858775.2 of Pan troglodytes. NCBI lineage: Eukaryota > Metazoa > Chordata > Mammalia > Primates > Hominidae > Pan > Pan troglodytes. Next base: position 137,251,665 of record NC_072402.2, read on the forward strand.
GAAAAATTAGCCAGGTTTGGTGGTACATGCCTGTAGTCCCAGCTACTCAGGAGGCTGAGGTGGGGAGAATCGCTTGAACCTGGGAGGCAGAGGTTTCAGTGAGCCAAGATCTCATGCCACTGCGCTCCAGCCTGGGTGACAAAGTGAGACTTTATCTCAAATAAATAAATAAATAAATAAAGTCAGGGTGTGGTGGCTCACGCCTGTAATCCCAGCACTTTGGGAGGCAGAGGCGGGTGGGTCACGAGGTCAGGAGTTCAAGACCAGCCCGGCCAAGATGGTGAAATCCCGTCTCTACTAAAAATACAAAAAAAAAAAAAAAAAAAAAAGAGACTTGCATGGTGGCGGGCACCTGTAGTCCCAGCTACATGGGAGGCTGAGGCAGGAGAATTGCTTGAACCTGGGAGGCAGAGGTTGCAGTGAGCCGAGATCGCGCCATTGCACTCCAGCCTGGGAGCGAGAATCCGTCTCAAAAAAAAACAAAAAACAAAAAAACAAAAATCAGCCGGATGCAGTGGCAGACGTCTGTAATCCCAGCTACTTTGGAGGCTGAGGCGGGAGAATTGCTTGAACCCAGGAGGCAGAGGTTGCGGTGAGCCGAGATCACACCACTGCACTCCAGCCTGGGCGACAGAGTGACACTATCTCAAAAAAAAAAAATTCAAAAGTTCTCTAATAGAGAATTAGTTAAATAAATATGGAAGGCTATGCCCCTATCAAAGAGCATGAGGCAGGTTTCCATGTATTGACACAAAAGATATTTATGATATACATTTTTATTATTATGGAACATCTGCAACATATACAAAGGTAGAGGAAATGTATTACAGTGAGCTCTCATGCACTCCTTATCCAGCTTCAACAATTACTAACTGTGAGAAGTCTTGTTTCATTAATACTTCCACTTGTTTACATTTTTTTCTTTTCTTTTTTTTGAGATGGAGTCTCGCTCTGTTGCCCAGACTGGAGTGCAGTGGCGTGATCTCGGCTCACTGCAACCTCTGCCTGCCAGGTTCCAGTGATCCTCCTGCCTCAGCCTCCCAAGTATCTGGAATTACAGGCACCCACCACCACACCCGGCTAAGTTTTGTATTTTTATTTATGTATTTATGTATTTATTTATTTATTTAATTTATTTGAGACTGAGTTTCGCTGTTGTTGCCCAGGCTAGAGTGCAATGGCGTGATCTCAGCTTACCACAACCTCCACCTCCCAGGTTCCAGCAGTTCTCCTGCCTCAGCCTCCGGAGTAGCTGGGATTACAGGCATGTGCCACCATGCCCAGCTAATTTTGTATTTTTAGTATAGACGGGGTTTCTCCACATTGGTCAGGCTGGTCTCGAACTCCCGACCTCGAGTGATCCGCCCGCCTCCGCCTCCCAAAGTGTATTTATTTATTTTTTAGAGACAGAGTCTCATTCTGTAGCCCAGGCTGGAGTGCAGTGGCGTAATCTTGGCTCACTGCAATCTCTGCCTCCCAGGTTCAAGCAATTCTCCTGCCTCAGCCTCCTGAGTAGCTGGGAATACAGGCACACGCGACCACACCTGGCTAATTTTTTGTATTTTAGTAGAGACGCCCTGTTGACCCGGGTGGTCTGGAACTCCTGAGCTCAGGCAATTCACCCCCCTCAGCTTCCCAAAGTGCTAGGATTACAGGTGTGAGCCACCTTGCCCGGCAATTTTTGTATTTTTAGTAGAGGCTGTGTTTCACCCTGTTGGCCAGGCTGGTCTCCAACTCCTGAACTCATGTGATCCACCCACCTCAGCTTCCCAAAGTGCTGGGATTACAGGTGTGAGCCACCGCACCCGGCCCACTTGCTTACCTTTTATATTATTTTGAAGTAAATCCCAGATATCATTTCATCTGTAAACATAACCATACACAGTATTATTATCATGCTTTAAAAAGTAGTAAACCCAGGCTGGACGAGGTGACTCACGCCTGTAATCCCAGCACTTTGGGAGGCCAAGGCGGGTGGAACACGAGGTCAGGAGATCGAGACCATCCTGGCTAACATGGTGAAACCCCGTTTCTACTAAAAATACAAAAAGAAAATTAGCCGGGCGTGGTGGCGGATGCCTGTAGTCCCAGCTACTCGGGAGGCTGAGGCAGGAGAATGGCATGAACCCGGGAGGCGGTGCTTGCAGTGAGCTGAGATCATGCCACTGCACTCCAGCCTGGAAGACAGAGCGAGACTCTGTCTCACACACACACACAAAAAACAAAAAGTAATATACCCTTAATATGCTCAAATATCTAGTCATTGTTCAAATTTCCAATCGTCTTATAAACTTCATTTTTAATAGTTTTTTGAATCGGAATGTAAACAGGGTTCATACATTGTGATTGATTGTTATGCTTCTTAAATATCATTTTTAACAGCTTTATTGAGATAAAATTCACATACCATGCAATCCACTCATTTAAAAAGTACGAATCGATGGATTTTAGTATATTCACAGAGTTGTTTGTCCATCGCCACAATCACTTTTATTAATTTTGCTTTGTTTTGTTTTGAGACAGTCTCGCTCTGTCACCCCGGCTGGAGTGCAGTGGTTCTCACCATGTCTCACCATGTTGGCTAGGCTGGTCTCAAACTCCTGACCTCAAGTGATCCACCCACCTTGGCTTCCCAAAGTGCTGGGATTATAGGCATGAGCCACCATGCTCGGCCTGGAAGAATTCCATTAAGAGAAATTTCCTGGCCAGGCGTGGTAGCTCACGCCTGTAATCCCAGCACTTTGGGAGGCCGAGGTGGGCGGATCACGAGGTCAGGAGATTGAGACCATCCTGGCTAACACGGTGAGACCCCTTCTCTACTAAAAATACAAAAAATTAGCTGGGCGTGTTGGTGGGCACCTGTGGTGCCAGCTACTGGGGAGGCTAAGGCAGGAGAATGGTGTGAACCCAGGAGGCGGAGCTTGCAGTGAGCTGAGATTGTGCCACTGCACTCCATCCTGGGCAACAGAGCGAGACTCCGTCTCAAAAAAAAAAAAAAAGAGAAACTTTCCCTATTTTGTTAACCTATGGCATGATACAGTTTTTTTGTTTGTTTGTTTGTTTGTTTTGTGGAGATAGAGTCTCACTCTTTCACCTTGGGCTGGAGTGCAGTGGCAGGATCTTGGCTCACTGCAACCCCGCCTCCTGGGTTCAAGCAAGCATATGTGGCTAATTTTTGTATTTTTAGTGGAGATGGGGTTTTGCCATGTTGGCTAGGCTGGTCTCAAACCCCTGACCTCAAATCATCAGCCTGCCTCAGCCTCCCAAAGTGCTGGGATTGTAGGGGTGAGCCACCATACCTGGCATGGCATGACATAGTCTTGACAAATAAAAGTACTTTATAGAACACTCAAGTTCATAGCAGCATTACTCACAATAGCCAAAAGGTAGAAGTAACCCAAGTGTCCATCAGCAGATGAAGGGATAAACACAATAAATATCCATATAATTCAGACTTAAAAAGGAAAGAAATTCTACACATGCTACAACATAGATGAACCTAGAAGACATCATGCTAAGTAAAATAAGCCAGTATTCCAAAAGACAAATACTGAGGGATTCTACCAATGTGGGTAGAATCCCTTGGTAAAATATATATATATATATAAAACAGAGTCTGGTCACAGTGGCCCACGACTGTAATCCCAGCACTTTGGGAGGCCGAGGCGGGCAGATCACCTGAGGTCAGGAGTTCAAGACCAGCCTGACCAACATGGAAAAACCCCGTCTCTACTAAAAATACAAAAGAATTAGCCGGGCGTGGTGGCGCATGCCTGTAATCCCAGCTACTCCAGAGGCTGACGCAGGAGAATCATTTGAATCCAGGAGGTGGAGGTTGCGGTGAGCGATCACACCATTGCACTCTAGCCAGGGTAACAAGAGCAAAAATCCATCTAAAAAAAAAAAAAAAAAAAAGCATTTTCATTATATGTATATTACTACAATAAAAAAATGTTTAAGTACATTGCAGAATGAAATACTAGTTGGCAATAAAAGGGACGAATGTTGACGCACACAATTTAGATGGATCTCAAGGGAATTACATGACTGAGAAAAGTCAATCTCTTTTTTTTTGAGATGGCGTCTCACTCTGTCGCCCAGGCTGGAGTGCAGTGGTGCGATCTCAGCTCACTGCAACCTCCACCTCCCGGGTTCAAGTAATTCTCCTGCCTCAGCCTCCTGAGTAGCTGGGATTACAGGCGCCCACCACCACGACCAGCTAATTTTTGTATTTTTAGTAGAGACAGGGTTTCAACATGTTGGTCAGGCTGGTCTCGAACCCCTGACCTCATGATCCACTTGCCTCGGCCTCCCAAAGTGCTAGGATTACAGGCATGAGCCACCGCACCTGGCCAGAAAAGTCAATCTCAAAAGGTCGCATACTATACAATTCCATTTATATAACATTCTCAAAATGACAAAATTATAGACAGAAAATACATTAGTAATTGCCAGGGCTTAGGGAGATAGGGGTGTATGTGTGTGATTCTAAAGAGATGACATGAGGGAGATCTTTGTGGTGATGGAATAGTTCTGTATCTTGATTATGGTGATGGTTACGGGAATCTGTACATATGATAAAATGGTATAAAACTATATACACACATTGTACCAACATCAATTTCCTAATTTATTTTTTTTTTAGACGGGATCACCGTCTGTCACCCAGGCGGGAGTGCAGTGGCTCGATCTCGGCTGACTGCAACCTCTGCCTCCCGGGCTCAAGCAATTCTCCTGCCTCAGCCTACCAAGTAGCTGGAACTACAAGTGCCCGCCACCATGCCTGGCTAATTTTTGTATTTTTAGTAGATATCGTGTTGGGTTTCGCCATGTTGGCCAGGCTGGTCTCAAACTCCTGACCTCAAGTGATCCACCTGCCTCAGCTTCCCAAAGTGCTGGGATTACAGGTGTGAGCCACTGTGCCCGGACAATATCCTTGTTTTGACATTGTACTATGTATATATTTTCTGAGACGGAGTTTCTTTCTTGTTGCCCAGGCTGGAGTGCAATGGCACAATCTCGGCTCACTGCAACCTCCGCCTCCTGGGTTCAAGCGATTCTCCTGCCTCAGCCTCCCGAGTAGCTGGGATTACAGGCATGCGCCACTACGCCTGGCTAATTTTGTATTTTTAGTAGAGATGGTGTTTCACCATGTTGGCCAGGCTGGTCGCAAACTCCCAACCTCAGGTGATCCGCCTGCTTCGACCTCCCAAAGTGCTGGGATTACAGCCATGAGCCACCACGCCGGGCTATACTATAATTATATAAGATGTAACCATTGGGGGAAAATGGATGAAGGGAACACTGGAACTCTCTGTACTATTTTTGCTACTTCCAGTGAATCTATAAATATTTTTAAAAATAACATTTAAATAGTACATTGACATAACCTTCTATGTGACATAAACCCATCTTTGTTTAAAAAAAAGTTAGCTGGGTGTTGCGGCGGGCGCCTGTATTATCAGCTACTTGGGAGGCTGAGGCAGGAGAATGGCGTGAACCCGGGAGGTGGAGCTTGCAGTGAGCCAAGATTGTGCCACTGCACTCCAGCCTAGGTGACAGAGCAAGACTCCATCTCAAAAAAAAAAAAAAAAAAAAAAAAGAATAATAGCTATCTAATTATCTGTTATTATCCCAGTATACCTTAGAGGAAACCAATGTGGAGGTTTGATTGTTAGCCTGTATTCTTAACCACTATGACATACAGTGTCTATATTTGTGTATACAATATTTACATTAAAAAGTTTGGGTCAGGCACGGTGGCTCATGCCTGTAATGCCAGCACTTTGGGAGACCAAGGTGGGCGGATCACCTGAGGTCAGGAGTTTGAGAGCAGCCTGCCCAACATGGCAAAACCCTATCTCTACTAAAAATACAAAAAAAATTTGCTGGGCGTGGTGGCAGGCACCTGTAGTCCCAGCTACTCGGGAGGCTGAGGCAGGAGAATTGCTTGAACCTGGAGGTAGAGGTTGCAGTGACCCGAGATCGTGCCACTGCACTCCAGCCTGGGCAACAAGAGCAAAACTCAGTCTCAAAAAAAAAAAAGTCTGGATGCAGCTGGGCACGGTAGCTCATCCCTGTAATCCCAACCATTTGGGAGGCTAAGGCGGGTGGATTGTTTGAGGTCATGAGTTCGAGAGCAGCCTGGCCAACATGGTGAAACCCTGTCTCTACTAAAAATACAAAAATTAGCTGGGCGTGGTAGCATGTGCCTGTAATCCTAGCTACTTGGGAGGCTGAGGCAGGAGAATCGCTTGAACCTGAGAGATAGAGGTTGCAGTGAACTGAGATCTGGCCATTGTACTCCAGCCTGGGCCACAAAGTGAGACTCTGTTTCGAAGAAAAAAAAAAAAGCGGGGGGACCGAGCACGGTGGCTCACGGTTGTAATCCCAGCACTTTGGGAGGCCGAGGTGGGCGGATCACAAGGTCAGGAGTTCGAGACCAGCCTGGCCAACACAGTGAAACCTCGTCTCTACTAAGAATACAAAAATTAGCCAGGCATGGTGGTGGGCACCTGTAATCCCAGCTACTCGGGAGGCTGAGGCAGGAGAATTGCTTGAATCCAGGAGGCAGAGGTTGCAGTGAGCCAAGATCGGGCCACTGCACTCCAGCCTGGGCCACAGAGCTAGACTCCATTTCAAAAAAAAAAAAAAAAAGGTGCACATAGGGCTCAGTGCTGGCACCTGTAGTCAGAACTACTCAGTAGCTGAGGTGGGAGGATCATTTGACTCCAGGAGTTGGAGTTTAGCCTGAGCAACATACCTAGAACAACCCTAAAAAAAATAATAATAATAAAAATAAAAAGTCTCCGGGCTCAGTGGCTCACACCTGTAATCCCAGCATTTTGGGAGGCTGAGGATGGCGGATCACTGGAGTTCAGGAGTTGGAGACTGGCCTGGCCAACATGGTGAAACCCTGTCTCTACTAAAAATACAAAAATTAGCCGGGTATGGTGGCACACAACTGTAATCCCAGCACTTTGGGAGGCTGAGGTGGGCAGATCGCCTGAGGTCAGGAGTTCAAGACCAGCCTGGCCAACATGGCAAAAACCCATCTCTACTAAGTATACAAAAAGTAGCCGGGCATGGTGGCGTGCGCCTGTAATCCCAGCTACTCAGGAGGCTGAGGCAGGAGAATTGCTTGAACCTGGGAGGCGGAGGTTGCAGTGAGCTGAGATGGTGTCACTGCATTCCACCCTGGGCGACAGAGCGAGACTCCGTCTCAACAACAACAACAAAAAGTGTGAATTGACAAGTACCATTTGTTAGTGATAGTTATTCCTGGGAAGGTAGAGTGGTAGAGAAACAGGCTTACAGGCATGAGCCACCACACTCAGCCTGGAAGAATTCTATTAAGAGAAACTCCCTAACCTACTATTTTGTTAACCTATGGCATGATACAGTTTGTTTTGTTTTGTTTTGTTTTGTTTTGTGGAGATAGAGTCTCACTCTTTCACCTTGGGCTGGAGTGCAGTGGCAGGATCTTGGCTCACTGCAACCCCGCCTCCTGGGTTCAAGCAAGCATATGTGCCTAATTTTTGTATTTTTAGTGGAGATGGGGTTTTGCCGTGTTGGCTAGGCTGGTCTCAAACCCCTGACCTCAAATCATCAGCCTGCCTCAGCCTCCCAAAGTGCTGGGATTACAGGGGTCAGCCACCACGCCTGGCATGGCATGACATAGTTTTGACAAATAAAAGTTCTTTATAGAACACTCAGGTTCATAGCAGCATTACTCACAATAGCCAAAAGGTAGAAGTAACCCAAGTGTCCATCAGCAGATGAAGGGATAAACATAATAAATATCCATATAATTCAGACTTAAAAAGGAAAGAAATTCTACACATGCTACAACATAGATGAACCTAGAAGACATCATGCTAAGTAAAATAAGCCAACTGTATGGGTTTGTTTCTGTGTTGTTTTAATAGTTTACACAAACATATGTAACTTTTTATTTGTTCATTGAGACGGAGTCGCTCTGTCGTCCAGGATGGAGTGCAGTGGCCTGATCTCAGCTCACTGCAACCTCTGCCTCCCAGGTTCAAGCGATTCTCCTGCCTCAGCCTCCTGAGAAGCTGGGACTACAGGCGCGCGCCACCATGCCTGGCTAATTTTTGTATTTTTAGTAGAGACGAGGTTTCACCATGTTGATCAGGCTGGTCTCGAACTCCTGACCTCGTGATCCGTCTGCCTCAGCCTCCCAAAGTGCTAGGATTACAGGCGTGAGCCACCGTGCCTGGCATATGTTACTTTTTAAATTAAACAAAAATATTAAAGAAATTTTCATGGGGCTGGGGGAAGAAGGTAAACTTTGTGTGACACCCCTCCTTTATGAACTAATGGAGAACATATACCCTACATTAGTTACATTATTCTGGAAGATGAACGCTTGGCACAGTGAGCTGCCAAACTGTTAGGGTGTCCTCCTTTCCCCGCTCCACTTTATATCCATCTCTTTGGCCATTCTGCCTTCCGTGGGCCCAGCTTCCCTCTATACCCACGTAGATCCTGGATTGCACGTCAGTAGGCGGGCTGCAGAGGAAGGGCGCTGTTCCGGTTGGTCCTGGCCTTACCTCGCCGGAGGGCGCCAGCTGCCCCAGCGACGACACAGGGGACCGGACGGAGCCTCGGGCCGCCAGGGAGGGGCCTGGCTGCAGAGGCAGCTTTCTCACTAGCTGCCTCTCAAAACCAGCCTTTAGGCATTTAAAAAGTGATACGGTTCACGCCGATCTTTGCCACCAGATCCCAATTCTTTCCTGAGAGCAGTGCTGAAGTGACAATAGGCCCATAGCATTAAATGTCGTCTGCTTCCTTCTTCAAAGAAGACCGACTTCAACCAAAAGTTCAATTTCCTTAATGTAAATTAGAGGGAAATCAGCAATCACATTATCTGGAGTAGGCACAATTTGCATGAAGCCTTTGACAGATGTTCACTTCATTTTCTTTTCCCACAGAGAGCCATTGAAGGCAGCAGGAATGTCAATGGAGTGATTTAGGGAACCCCACAGAAGACAAAGGATTTTTTTTTCTATTTCTTTGTTGTTGATAACAAAAGCAAAATATGCTTATTTAAACTGTAAATAATGTGACAGAGTATAAAGCAAAAAGTGAAAGAATCTTCCTTCACTTTCTCATGCAATTGCACAGGGATAACTAAGTAACTGCTGTTAAAAATGTGTTACTCATCTGTCTAGATCTTTTTTTCTTTCTTTCTTTCTTTTTTTTTTTTTAATAGAGATGAGGTCTTGAGACGTTACCCAGGCTGGTCTGGAACTCATGCAGTCCTCCCACCTCAGCCTCACAAAGTGCTGGGATTACAGGTGTGAGCCACTGCAATTTTTTTTTTTTTTTTTAGACAGAGTTTGGCTCTTGTCGCACAGGCTGGAGTGCAATGGCGCGATCTCGGATCACCGCAACCTCCACCTCCCAGGTTCAAGCGATTCTCCTGCCTCAGCCTCCCAAAGTAGCTGGGATTACAGGCGTCCACCACAATGCTCAGCTAATTTTTTTGTACTTTTAGTTGAGACAGGGTTTCACCATGTTGGCCAGGCTGGCCTTGAACTCTTGACCTCAGGTGATCTACCCACCTCAGCCTCCCAAGTGCTGGTATTACAGGCGTGAGCCACTGCGCCCTGCCGAGCTACTGCATTCTAACCACACACACACACACACACACACACCCCAAAATTTTATGAAGATTAAAGAAAACCTTTTATTGAGGTATAACTTACAATAAATAGTGCACATTTAAGTGTGCAGCTCCTTTAATTTTTTACATATGAATACATCATTGAGACTTTCTGTAACCCACTTTATACTGTAGTTTGCTTTTTTTTTTTTCTTTTTTTAGACAGTCTCGCTCTTTTGCCAGGCTGGAGTGCAGTGGCGCAATCTCGGCTCACTGCAACCTCTGCCTCCCAGGTTCAAGTGATTCTCCTGCCTCAGCCTCCCAAGTAGCTGGGACTACAGGTGTGCATCACCACGCCCGGCTATTTTTTTTTGTACTTTTAGTAGAGATGGGGTTTCACCATGGTGGCCAGGATGGTCTCGATCTTTTGACCTCGTGATCCACCCGCCTTGGCCTTCCAAAGTGCTGGGATTTCAGGCGTGAGCCACTGCACCTGGCCTGCTTTCTTAACTCAACAATGCTGTGGTAGTTCTTCCATAGGGACATACAGATCTAACTCGATCTAACTCACGCTTTTTATGGTGGAATAGTATCCCATAGTATTAATTATGGTAATCTAATTAACTTTTCCCAATTGATGGATAGATTGTCTTCAATTTTATTATTTTTAGATATGATAGGGGTCTCTATGTTGCACAGGCCGGACTTGAATTCCTGAACTCAAGGTATCCTCCTGCCTCAGCCTCTAGAGTAGCTGAGACTATAAGCATATGCCACTGCTCTCAGCTTTGTCTTCTTTTTTTTTTTTTTTTTTTTTTTACTATTGCGTGTTACCAGATTTTAAATTTTCTTTTTTTTTTTTAATTTTTTTTGTGGTGGAGTCTCGCTCTGTTGCCCAGGCTGGAGCACAATGGTGCGATCTAGGCTCACTGCAACTTCCGCCTCCCGGGTTCAAGTAGTTCTCTGCCTCAGCCTCCCGAGTAGCTGGGATTATAGGCACCACCCACCACGCCCAGCTAATTTTTGTATTTTTAGTAGAGACAGGGTTTCACCATCTTGGCCAGGCTGGTCTTGAACTCCTGACCTCCTGATCCACTCGCCTCAGCCTCCCAAAGGTCTGGGATTACTGGCGTGAAACACTGAGCCCAGCCTAAATTTTTTTTTTTGGAAACAGATTCTTGCTCTGTCGCCCAGGCTGCAATACAGTGGTGTGATCTCCGCTCACTGTAACCTCCATCTCCCAGGTTCAAGTGACTATTCTGCCTCAGCCCCCTGTGTAGCTGGGATTACAGGCATGTACCACCATGCCCAGCTAATTTTTGTATTTTTTTAAGTAGAGATGGGGTTTCACCATGTTGGCCAGGCTGGTCTCGAACTCCTGACCTCAAGTGATCCACCCGCCTCAGCCTCCCAAAGTGCTGGGATTACAGGCGTGAGTCACCGTGCCTGGCCTTAAATTCTATTTCTTTCTTTTTATTTTTTTCTTTTGAGACAGTTTTGCTCTTGTCACCCAGGCTGGAGTGCAATGGCGTGATCTTGGCTCACTGCAACCTCCTTCTCCTGGCTTCAAGCGATTCTCCTGCCTCAACCTCCCAAGTAGCTGGGATTACAGCTGCCCACCACCATGCCCGTCTAATTTTTGTATTTGTAGTAGAGACGAGGATTCACCATGTTGGCCAGGCTGGTCTTGAACTCCTGACCTCATGATCCGCCCTCCTTGGCTTCCCAAAGTGCTGGGATTACAGGCATGAGCCACTGAGCCGGGCCTAAATTTTCTTTTTCTTTTTTTTTTTTAAACAGAGTCTTGCTCTGTCGCCCAGGCTGGAGTACAGTGTTGCAATCTCCATCTCGGCTCACTGTAACCTCCACCTCCCAGGCTGAAGTGATTCTTCCGCCTCAGCCCCCGTGTAGCTGGGATTACAGGCATGCATCACCACGGCCAACTAATTTTTATATTTTTAGTAGAGATGGGGCTTCACCATCTTGGCCAGATTGGTCTTGAACTCCTGACCTTGTGATCTACCCGCCTCGGCCTCCCAAATGCTGGGATTACAGGCATGAGCCACTGAGCCTGGCTGCCTGGCTAATTTTTGCATTTTTAGTAGAGACAGGGTTTCACCATATTGGCCAGGCTGGTCTTGAACTCCTGACCTCATGAACCACTTGCCTCGGCCTCCCAAAGTGCTGGGATTACTGGCGTGAGCCGACTGTGCCTGGCCTAAATTTTCTTTTGTTTGAAACAGAGTCTTGCTCTGTCACCCAGCCTGGAGTACAGTGGTGAGATCTCAGCTCACTGTAACCGCCACTTCCCAGGTTCATGTGATTATTCTCCCTCAGCCCCATGTGTAGCTGGGATTACAGGCATGCACCACCACGCCCAGCTAATTTTTATATTTTTTTAAGTAGAGATGGAGTTTCACCATGTTTGCCAGACTGGTCTCGAAATCTTGACCTCAAGTGATCCACCCGCCTTAGCCTCCCAAAGTGCTGGAATTACAGGCGTGAGCCACCGTGCCTGGCCTTAAATTTTCTTTCTTTCTTTCTTTCTTTTTTTTTGACAGAGTTTTGCTCTTGTGACCCAGGCTGGAGTGCAATGGCGTGATCTTGGCTCACTGCAACCTCCTTCTCCCGGCTTCAAGAGATTCTCCTGCCGGCCGGGCAAGGTGGCTCACGCCTGTAATCCCAGCATTTTGGGAGGCTGATACGGGCGGATCACGAGGTCAGGAGATCAAGACCATCCTGGCTAACACAGTGAAATCCCGTCTCTACTAAAAATACAAAAAAATTAGACAGGCGTAGTGGCGGGCGCCTGTAGTCCCAGCTCCTCGGGAGGCTGAGGCAGGAGAATGGCGTGAACCTGGGAGGCGAAGCTTGCAGTGAGCTGAGATCGCACCACTGCACTCCAGCCTGGGTGACAGAGCGAGACTCTGTCTCAAAAAAAAAGTGGCTCACACAGCAAAGGATGTGGCCAAGTCATGTATCTATCATGAGTCAGGGGATAATTTGTAAAGACAAGAACAGAAAATGCCGTGTATTTTTAGTAGAGACGCGGTTTCACCGTATTGGCCAGGATGGTCTCAATCTCTTGACCTCGTGATCCACCCAGCTCAACCTCCCAAAGTGCTGGGATTACATGCGTGGGCCACCATGCCTGGCTTTTTTTTTTGTTTTTGAGATGGAGTCTTGCCTGTCACCCAGGCTGGAGTGCAGTGACATGATCTCGGCTCCCTGCAACCACCACCTCCTGGGTTCAAGCAGTTCTCTACCTCAGCCTTCCAAGTAGCAAGAAGCTGGAATTACAGGTGCCTGCCACCACACCCGGCTAATTTTATTTTATTTATTTATTTATTTATTTATTTATTTATTTGAGACGGAGTCTCACTCTGTTGCCCAGGCTGGAGTGCAATGGTGTGATCTTGGCTCACTCCAACCTCTGCCTCTCAGGTTCAAGTGATTCTCCTGCCTCAGCTTCCCGAGTAGCTAGGATTACAGGCGCCTGCCACCACGCCCAGCTAATTTTTGTATTTTTAGTAAAGACAGTGTTTCACCATGCTGGCCAGGCTGGTCTCGAACTCCCTACCTCAGATGATCTGCCAGCCTCAGCCTCCCAAAGCGTTGGGATTACAGGCGTGAGCCACCGAGCCTGGCCAAAGTTTCATTATAAATTTAATGGCTGGGTGTGGTGGCTCACGCCTGTAATCCTAGCACTTTAGGAGGCCGAAGCAGGAGGATGGTTTGAGCCCAGGAGATCAAGGTTGCAGTGAGCTACAATTGCACCACTGCATTCCAGCCTGGATGACAAAGGAAGACTCTGTCTCAAAATAAATAAATAAATAAATAAACGTTCCCTTCAAATAATACCTCCAAAAATGACAGATTTTGTAGGCAACTCGTATATGCACGGCCTCTCATTCAAGTGTTCCTCGTTTTCCCACCTCCTCTATAAGATATAGAGGAAGGTTGGGGGACTGTCTGTGGATTGAACCGCCAGACTGTTTTCCAGACAGAAATCCCCCAAGATTGCTACACGGAGTGTGGGCTGAGCCTGCAGGAAACGATCCATCCTCTGCTGATGCACTGTCATCCCAGCCACAAGATCACAGGAAAAGGAGTGGTTGAGGCCTCTGGGAACCCAAAACCCCAGCTTCACAAGGACTGAGCCTGTAGATTTCCCTCATGGGCAAAAGGTTGGCTAGGAGCAGTCTTTTATAATCCCTCTTTTCTCACAAAAATCATCATCATCATCATTATCATCATTATCAATATTTATCGAGCATTTCCTTCACACCACGAACTTTATACACACCACTTGTTATTTAACCTCACAATCTATGAATATGCTAACATTATCTCCATTTTACTAATGAGAAAAACCAGGTTTCAAGAAGTCAAGAAACTTGTCCAAACTTCACAGTATGGCCTAATAAATAGCAGAGTAGGGCTTGAACCCACTGACTTCAAAGCCCTGGTTCTTTTTTTTTTCTTTTTTTTTAGATGGAGTCTCACTCTTTTGCCCAGGCTGGAGTGCAGTGGTGCGATCTCGGCTCACTGCAACCTCCGTCTCCCGGGTTCAAGCGATTCTCCTGCCTCAGCCTCCTGAGTAGCTGGGATTACAGGCGCGTGCCACCATGCCCAGCTAATTTTTTGTATTTTTAGTAGAGACAGGGTTTTGCCATGTTGGTTAGGCAGGTTTCGAACTCCTGACATCATGATCCGCCTGCCTCTGCCTCCCAAAGTGCTAGGTTACAGGTGTGAGCCACTGTGCCTGGTCTTAAAAGCCCTGGTTCTAAACCACTGAGAGGTGACAACGTGCTAGCAGCCCTCACTCATTCTGGGCGCCTCCTCGGCCTCGGCGTCCACTCTGGCTGCGCTTGAGGAGCCCTTCAGCCCGCCGCTGCACTGCGGGAGCCCCTCTCTGGGCTAGCCGAGGCTGGAGCCAGCTCCCTCTGCTTGCGGGGAGGTGTGGAGGGAGAGGCCCAGGCAGGAACTGGGGCTGCGCGCGTGGCACTTGCGGGCCAGCGCGAGTTCCGGGTGCGCGGGGTCTTGGCGGCCCCGCACTCCGAGCGGCCGACTGGCGCCGCGGGCCCAGGAAGTGAGGGGCTTAGCACCCGGACCAGCCGCTGCGGAGGGTGCACTGGGTCCCCCAGCACTGCAGGCCCACCTGCTCTGCGCTCAAATTCTCGCCGGGCCTCGGCACCTGCCCGCAGGGCAGGGCTAGGGATCTGCAGCCCGCCATGCCCGAACACCCTCCCCCCGCACCGTGTGCTCGCGGGGCTGGAGACTCCCCGACTGGGCGCCACCCCCTGCTCCACGGCGCCCCATCCCATCGACTGCCCAAGGGCTGAGGAGTGCGGCTGCGCAGAGCGGGACTAGCGGGCAACTCCGCCCTGGCCCCGGCACAGGATCCACTAGGCAAAGCCAGCTGGGCTCCTGAGTTGGGTGGGGACTTGGAGAACTTTTATGTCTAGCTGGAGGAGTGTACATGCGCCAATCAGCACTCTGTGTCTAGCTCAGGGTTCATGGATGCAGCAATCAGCACTCTATCTAGCTAATCTGGTGGGGACTTGGAGAAACTTTATGTCTAGCTAAAGGATTGTAAATACACCAGTTAGCACTCTGTGTCTAGCTCAAGGTTTGTAAACACACTAATCAGCACCCTGTGTCTAGCTCAAGGTTTGTAAATGCACCAATCAGTGCTCTGTGTCTAATCTAGTGGGGACTTGGAGAACCTTTATGTCTAGCTAAAGGATTGTAAATACACCAGTTAGCACTCTGTGTCTAGCTCAAGGTTTGTAAACACACTAATCAGCACCCTGTGTCTAGCTCAAGGTTTGTAAATGCACCAATCAGTGCTCTGTGTCTAATCTAGTGGGGACTTGGAGAACCTTTATGTCTAGCTAAAGGATTGTAAATACACCAATCAGCACCCTGTGTCTAGCTCAAGGTTTGTAAATGCACCAATCAGTGCTCTGTGTCTAGTTAATCTAGTGGGGACTTGGAGAACTTTTACCTCAGGCTGGAGGATTGTAAATACAGCAATCAACACTCTGCGTCTAGCTCAGGGATTGTAAATGCACCAATCAGCACCCTGTCAAAACAGACCAATCAGCTGTCTGTAAAATGAACCAATCAGCGATCTGTAAAATGGACCAATCAGCTCTCTGCAAATGGGCCAATCAGCAGGATGTGGGTGGGGTCAGAAAAGGGAATAAAAGCAGGCTGCCTGCACTAGTAGTGGCAACTGGCTCAGGTTCTCTTCCACGCTATGGGAGTTTTGTTTTTTTGATCTTTGAGATAACTTGCTGCTGCTCACTCTTTGGGTACACACTGAGTTTACCAGCTGTAACACTCTTCGTGAAGCTCTGCAGCCTCAATCCTGAGGCCAGCGAGACCATGAACCCATGGGAGGAATGAATAACTCCAGACGCGCTGCCTTAAGAGCTGTAATACTCACTGTGAAAGTCTGCAGCTTCACTCCTGAAGCCAGGGAGACCACAAATCCACCAGAAGGAAGAAACTCGGAACACGTCTGAACATCAGAAGGAACAAACTCCGGACATACCATCTTTAAGAACTATAGCACTCATCACGAGAGTCTGGGGCTTCATTCTTCAAGTCAGTGAGACCAAGAACCCACCAATTCCAGATACACCACTGTATCATTGTACTACACGGCTCTCAGCACCACTGACCTTGGTATGGGAAAAAGCACAAGTGTGCATACCATCTTATTCTCCTTTTAGAATATTTCACCGGTGGGGGAGGGGGGAGGTCACACCTGTAATCCTAGCACTTTGGGAGATTGAGGTGGGTGGATCGTCTGAAGTCAGGAGTTCGAGACCAGCCTGGCCAATATAGTGAAACCCCATCTCTACTGAAATTACAAAAAATTAGCTGGATGTGGTGGTGGGTGCCTATAATCCCAGCTACCCAGGAGGCTAAGGCAGGTCTTGAATTGCTTCAACCCATGAGGCAGAGGTTGCAGTGAGCTAAGATCGTGCCATTGCACTCCAGCCTGGGCAACAAGAGTGAAACTCCATCTCAAAAAAAGAAAAATAATATTTCTCCAGGGGAACTCCACACTTGCACAATATCTTCTCCAAGGATAGAAGAGGGACAATATTTGTCCTTCCTACTGGATTTTGAAACTCTTTGCACTGAGTGTAGACTGTAGTTCTGTGACATACCATGAAGAGTGTGTGTGTGTTTTAAGGGAGCTACTGTCTTACCCAAAACCTGTGAATACAAAGTGTTTTTTCATGAATTGCTCATTATTCAGCCAGTCGTTCATGAATTCATTCAACAAGTGTCTCTGAGATGCTAGACACTGGGGATTAAAAGAGGAACAACAGAGACAAGATCTCTGCCCTCCAGAAACTGACAGTCTATTGAATGAGACAGTTGTTTAACAATTACAATCAAGTGTGATCAATCTCTGGTGACAGGACTCTAACCTAGAGGCATGTGCCTAATCTGGGGTGACTGGTTAGGGAAAACTTTCAAAAAAGTTGTGACTTTTAGCCTAAAACCAGACTGCTAATAAACATAAAGTGTTACAGGAAGTAAGTGGCAAAGCTACTGTCATTTTTTTACTTAGCAATTTCAATGAAGTGGGGCATGGATATGGTGCCAGATCCCAACAATAGAATAAATGCTGGTAAGCAGAACACATCCCAAATCTAATTACATTAATGAGAGAGAACAACAGTACAAAAGGAATGTAAAATCAAGTATAATTCCTTGGATAAACCACTGTTCCCACTTTTGGCCATGAAAAAATGAGTTACTACAAACTGACAAAGCTTACTTTTCCAAATAAATAGATTAGCCTCTAATATAAGCTCTAATAGCTAACTTTTTTTTTTTTTTGAGACGGAGTCTCACTCTGTTGCCCAGACTGGAGTATAGTGGCGTTATCTGGGCTCACTGCAGCCTCCCCTTCCTGGGTTCAAGCAATTGTCCTGCCTCAGTCTCCCGCGCAGCTGGGATTACAGGTGTGCACCACCACGCCCGGCTAACTTTTTTTTTGTATTTTTAGTAGAGACGGGGTTTTGCCATGTTGGCCAGGCTGGTCTCGAACTCCTGACCTCAGGTGATCCACCTGCCTCGGCCTCCCAAAGTGTTGGGATTACATGCATGAACCACCGTGCCCAGCCTCTAATAGCTAACTTCTTTTTTTGTTCCTTTTTTCTTTTCTTTTTTTTTTTTTTTTTTGAGATGGAGTTTTGCTCTTGTTGTCCAGGCTGGAGTGCAATGGTGAGATCTTGGCTCACAGCAACCTCCGCCTCCTGGGATCAGGTGATTCTCCTGCCTCAGCCTCCCGAGTAGCTGTGATTATAGGCATGTGCCACCACGCTTGGCTAATTTTTTTTTTTTTTTGAGACAGAGTTTCTCTCTTGTTGCCCAGGCTGGAATGCAATGGCACGATCTTGGCTCACCGCAACCTCCACCTCCCAAGTTCAAGCGATTCTCCTTCCTCAGCCTCCCAAGTAGCTGGGAATACAGGCATGCGCTACCATGCCCAGCTAATTTTGTATTTTTAGTAGAGACGGGGTTTCTCCATGTTAGTCATGCTGGTCTCGAACTCCCGATCTCAGGTGATCCACCTGCCTCGGCCTCCCAAAGTGTTGGGACTACAGGCATGAGCCACCGCACCCGGCCTCTAATTTTGTATTTTTAGTAGAGACCGGGTTTCTCCATGTTGGTCAGGCTGGTCCAGAACTCCTGACCTCAGGTGATCCGCCCGCCTTGGCCTTCTGAAGTGCTGGGATTACAGGCATAAGCCACCACTCCTGGCCTCTACTAGCTGACATCTAATAGTGGTATCATCTTACAGAGTCTAGAATGTTTTGAGACAATCTTACATTTAAAAACTATACCTTACGAAATACCAGAAAAAGGGATCATACTGATGCAGCTAGGAAATCAATAACAGGTTATTCAATACTGCTTCATCAGCCATTCTCATAAAACACGATGAGCTCCCCTATAGGGTTGCTGAGATCCGGAAATAGGGAGTTCCCAAACTGCTTGGGCTGTACTCTCTATTCAGTAGTACTTTTTACCACAGCAGTCATCTGTCTATTTATATTAATGAGACTGTTGTCCTTATCATTTAATCTCCAGCTATATCACAGCTGTCAGCTGTGGGAACACCTTTGCCAAGGGAAAGCCTCTAAATACTAAAATGTTTGCAGCACAAGGTTAACAACCAAGAAGGGAGATCAAACTCCAGGAACATGCAGTGTGCTTGCAATTTCAGTAAGGTAACAGAAGGTAAACCAGGGCCTGTATGATCCACGTGGGGTGAGTGGGAAGAAAAATGACCCCAAGGCAAAATCAATTATATAAGGTCTGAAAATTCTTTACACCCTTTAAAAATTTATAATATTGTTTCTATACATATATCCAATGTACATACAATAAATCTTTAATGTTTGGTTCCATGAGTTATTTATTTATTTATTTAAATTTTTTGAGATGGAATCTTACTCTGTCACCCAGGCTGGGCTGCAGAGGCGTGATCTTGGCTCACTGCAACCTCTGCCTCCCGGGTTTAAGCGATTCTCGTGCCTCAGCCTCCTAAGTAGCTGGGACTACAGGTGCCCGCCACCACGCCTGGCTAATTTTTATATTTTTAGTAGAGATGGGGTTTCACCATGTTGGCCAGGCTGGTCTTGAACTTCTGACCTCAGGTGATCTGCCTGCCTCAGCCTCCCAGAGTGCTGGGATTACAGGCATGAGCCACTGCGCCCGGCCAAGGTTCCATGAGTTTTGACAATCGTATAAACTTGTATAACCTCCAACCAAAACAACAGAAAGAACATTTCCATTACCCTAAAGAATTTCCTTGATCGCATTTTTTTTTAAAAAGGCTCATGCAGACAGAATAATACTGAGAATGGGGTCTCATTGTGTTGCCTAGGCTGGCTTCAAACTCCTGGGCTCAGGTGATCCTCCCACCTCAGCCTCCCGAGTGGCTGGGACCACAGGCACGTGCCACTGTGCCAGGGCTCTGACTCTTTCCCTGACAAATCATCTCGCCGAAGTCACCACCTGACTTCACACAACAAAAATTCGTTTTGTCTGTTTTTGAACTTCATTTAATGGAATCATACAGCCCATATTCTGTTTTTGTTTTGCTTATCATTTTGAGATCCACCCACGTTGAGTGTATCAATAGTTTGACCTGTTGTTGGTGTTGAGCAGTGTTCCATTGTTTGAATGTGTCATAATGTGTTATTCCATCCTCCTGTGGATGGATACTTGGGCTGTCTCTAGTTTTGGACTATATACAAAAAAGGCTGCTATAAATATTTGTGTACAACTCTTTTTGGGGACGTATATTTTCATTTTTCTTGCATACCAAAGAGTAGAACGGCTGTGTCATATGGTAGATGCATGTTTAACTTAATAAGAAATCACCAAACAGTTCTCCTAACTGATTATACCATTTTACATCCCCACTTGCAATGTATGAGAGTTCCAATTGCTGTACATCCTTGTCACCATTTATTTCTGTCAATGTTTTTTATTTTAGCCATTCTAGTGGGTATGAAATGATATCTCATCGTGATTTTTTTTTTTAAGGCTAGTCAGGTGAAGCAGTGGGCATGGAAAAGGGACAAAGAAATCTGTAACTGGTTGTGATCAATTAGTTGTAAACATCACATCATTCATATTAGCCGCTCATTGTGACTTTAACTTGCATTTCCTTTTATTTTTTATTTATTTATTTATTTATTTTTTTTTGAGACAGGGTCTCACTCTGTCACCCAGGCTGGAGTGCAATGGCACAATCTTGGCTAACTGCAACTTCTGCCTCCCAGGTTCAAGCGATTCTCCTGCCTCAGCCCCTGAAGTAGCTGGGACTACAGGCATGTGCCACCACACCTGGCTAATTTTTGTATTTTTTGTAGAGGCTGGGTTTCACTGCCCAGGCTGGTCTCGAACTCCTGAGGTCAAATGATCCACCCACCTTGGCCTCCCAAAGTGTTGGGATTAAAGGTGTGAGTCACTGCACCCGGCCTAACTTGCATTTCCTTGATGATTAATAAATTCCAAATAATTTTAACATTATTTGAAAATTACTTGAAATTATTTGAAAATAATTTGAAAATTATTTGGAAATAATTTGAAAATAACACTTGATCAAAGAATAAATTCCAAGGAAAATTAGAAAAACATTGAACTGAATAAAAATGAAAACCCAACATATCAAACTTGTGGCATGTGGCAAAGCAGTGTGCTTTTACTGGAAAGTGCTTTTATCAGGAAAAAAGAAAATTATAAAATTGGTCATCTAAACTCCTACTTTAAGAATCTAGAAAAACGGCCAGATGTGGTGGCTCATGCCTGTAATCCCAGCACTTTGGGAGGCCGAGGTGGGCAGGGATCACGAGGTCAAGAGATAGAGATCATCCTGGCCAACATGGTGAAACCCTGTGTCTACTAAAATACAAATATTAGCTGGGGATGGTGGCACATGCCTGTAGTCCCAGCTACTTGGGAGGCTGAGGCAGGAGAATCGCTTGAACCCGGGAGGCGGAGGTTGCAGTGAGCTGAGATCACGCCACTGCACTCCAGCCTGGTGACAAAGGAAGACTCCATCTCAAAAAAAAAAAAAAAAAAAAAAAAAAAGGCCAGGCACGGTGGCTCACGCCTGTAATCCCAGCACTTTGGGAGGCTGAGGTGGGTGGATCACCTGAGGTCAGGATTTTGAGACCAGCCTGACCAACATGGAGAAACCCTGTCTCTACTAAAAATACAAAATCATCTGGGCATGGTGGCACATGCCTGTAATCCCAGCTACTCGGGAGGCTGAGGAAGGAAAATCACTTGAGCTCGGGAGGTAGAGATTGCGGTGAGCTGAGATCGTGCCATTGCACTCCAGCCAGGGCAACAAGGGCAAAACTCCATCTCAAAAAAAAAAAAAAGAAATCAAACATTAGCTGGGCGTGGTGGTGCATGCCTGTAATCCCAGCTACTTGGGAGGCTGAGGTAGAATCACCTGAACCCGGGAGGTGGAGGTTGCAGTGAGCTGAGATCTCTGCCACTGTACTCCAGCCTGGGCAACAGAGCAAGGCTCTGTCTCAAAAATAAGTAAATAAATAAACTTAAAAAAAAAAAGGAAGCTAGAAAAATAACAAATTAAAGTAGTAGAAATAACAGAAGAAATCAATAAAATAGAAAATGGATTGAACAACAAATAAGGACAAAATTTTGTTCTTTAGGAGAATGGATAAATCCCTTGCTATATTTATCAAGGAAAAAATAGAGAAGGCACACATTACCAACATCAGAAATACAAAGGGACATCACAATGGATGCTACAGATAGTATTAGGTTGCTGCAAAAGTAATGGTGGTTTTGCCCATTAACCTAATAAAAGGAAAAATAAAAGGATATTATGAGTAACTTTATTCTAATAAATTGGACAACATAAATGAACAAATTCCTTGAAAAACACAAATTATCACAATTGACACAAGAAGAAAAAGAAAATCTAAATAGTTCCATACTTTTTTTTTTTTTTTTCTGCAACAGAGTCTTGCTCTGTCGCCCAGGCTGGAGTGCAGTGGCGCAATCTCGTCTCACTGCAACCTCTGCCTCCCGGGTTCAAGCAATTCTCCTGCCTCCGCCTCCTGAGTAGCTGGGATTACAGGCGCTCACCACCATGCCCAGCTAATTTTTGTATTTTTAGTAGAGACGGGGTTTCATCATGTTGGCCAGGCTGGTCTTGAACTCCTGACCTTGTGATCTGCCTGCCTCGGCCTCCCAAAGTGCTGGGATTACAGGTATGAGTCACTGTGCCCAGCCAACTTTTATTTCTTTTTTGAGACTGAGTTTTGCTCTTGTTGCCCAGGCTGGAGTGCAATGGTGCAATCTTGACTCACTGCAACCTCCGCCTCCTGGGTTCAAGTGATTCTCCTGCCTCAGCCTCCCAAGTAGCTGGGATTAAAGGCAGCACCACCACGCCTGGCTAATTTTGTATTTTTTTTTTAGTAGAGACAGGTTTCACCATGTTGGCCAGGTCAGTCTTGAACTCCTGACCTCAGGTGATTCACCAGCCTCGGCTTCCCCAAGTGCTGAACCTTGATATGAAAATTTGGTGAAGATATTACAAAAAAAGAAAATTATAAATCAATATCCCAGCTGGATGCAGTGGCTCACACCTGCAATCCCAGCAGTTTGGGAGGCCGAGGCGGGCAGATCATCTGAGGTCTGGAGTTCGAGACCAGCCTGGCCTACATGGTGAAACCCTGTCTCTACTAAAAAATACAAAAATTAGCCAGGCGTTGTGGTGCACACCTGTATCCCAGCTACTTGGGAGGCTAAGGCAGGAGAATCACTTGAACCCGGAGACGGAGACTGCAGTGAGCCGAGATCGCACCACTGCACTCCAGGCTGGGCAATAGAGTGAGAGTCTGTCTCAATAAATAAATAAATAAATAAACAAACAAACCAATATCCCTCATGAACACAGATGCAAAAATCTGCATATCTGTTGATGCTGCAGTTTCATTTCTAGGAGTTTATCCTAAGGCACTCTTAGAGCTGTATAAAGATTAAGAGTCTGTTTATCAAGAAGAGTCATATGATTTTTTTTAAAAAAAGATCCTGTTTCTACAAAAAATAAATAAAAATTAGCCAGGCATGGTGGCTCCAGCTTATAGTTCCAGCTACTCAGCGGGCTGAAGTGGGAAGATCACTTGAGCCAGGAGTTGGAGGCTGACGTGTACCACTGCACTCCAGCCTGAGGGAGAGACAGTGACCCCATCTCAAGAAAAAAAAAGAAAAAAGATGAACTATAGGATAGCTAGGATATTTACCACAGCATTATTTTAATAGTAAAAATGGGAAACAAATGTTCCCCAGAATGTGACCAGTTAAATAAATATGGTACATTTATATGCTAGAATACACAGCCATTAAAATAAGGTAGAAATATTTGAAACAGGAAAATTCACGATATGTTGTTTATTTTCTTATTTGTTTTTTGAGACAGAGTCTTGCTCTGTTGCCCAGACTGGAGTGCAGTGGCGCGATCTCAGCTCACTGCAAGCTCCGCTTCCCGGGTTCACGCCATTCTCCTGCCTCAGCCTCCTGAGTAGCTGGGACTACAGGCGCCCGCCAACCAAGCCCGGCTAATTTTTTGTATTTTTGGTAGAGACGGGGTTTCACCGTGTTAGCCTGGATGGTCTTGATCTCCTGACCTCGTGATCCGCCCGCCTCGGCCTCCCAAAGTGTTGGGATTACAGGCGTGAGCCACCGCGCCCAGCCAATATATTGTTTATTTTCAAGGTAGATTACCAAACAGTATTATGCAATGACCCCACATTTTTCAAAGAAAAAATGTATTGATATTTATATGTAAGGGAAAAAAAGACTAGAAGGACATTAACCAAATGTCAAAAGTGGTTAATTATTGGATGATGAGAGTGTGGGTGACTTTTATTTCCTTCCTTTACTTATAGGTATGTCTTACAACAAATATATATTGCTTTTTTTTTAAGAGAGGATCTTGCTCTGTCACCACACCTGAGGCGCAGTGGAACCACCACGGCTCACTGCAGTTTTGACTACCCAGGCTCAAGCTATCCTCCCCACCTCAGCCTCCCAAGTAGCTGGGACCACAGGTGGGTGCTACCATACCTGGCTAATTTTTACAATCTTCTGTAGAGATGAAGTCCCTCTATATTGCCCAGGCTGGTCTGGAACTCCTGAGTTCAAGTGATCTTCCCGCCTCAGCCTCCCAAATTACTGAGATTACAGGCGTGTCCAGGAGCTTTTCTAATACAAAAGTTATTATTGAGAATAACTTAAAAAAAAAAATCTGTCGGCCGGGCGCGGTGGCTCACGCCTGTAATCCCAGCACTTTGGGAGGCCGAGGCGGGCGGATCACGAGGTCAGGAGATTGAGACCATCCTGGCTAACAAGGTGAAATCCCGTTTCTACTAAAAATACAAAAAAATTACCCGGGCGTGCTTGCAGGTGCCTGTAGTCCCAGCTACTCGGGAGGCTGAGGCGGGAGAATGGCCTGAACCCGGGAGAAGAGCTTGCAGTGAGCCGAGATAGCGTCACCGCACTCCAGCCTGGGAGACAGAGTGAGACTCCGTCTCAAAAAAAAAAAAAAAAAAAAAAATCTGTCCAGTGGAGATTTTTGTACCCCTCCCATCACATTTCTTAGGAAGAAAATATCTGGGGCTGTGAGATGTTCCATTTTACCCTCAACCTCAACTATACCCACCCTGAACCACTGGATACATTTTTCTCTCACTGGGTGCACGGTGCTTCTGTCCTAATGGTCCAATCTTCTCAGTAGGTGAGGCAGTATGAGCTTTGCCACTCACCTACTGTGTGGCTTTTGGCAAGATCCTTCCCTTAGTTGGGCTCCAGTTTTTTCTTCTCTATAAATTCAGGAGCTAGAATCAATGATCTGCAAGGTCCTTTCTGGATGTAGCGAAAAGGAGACATTTAGAATCAGAAAACGCCAGGGGTAGATTTCAGAATGTGGGCATTACCTCCCAGCAAAATATTCTTTACTATTCTCCTGTGTAAGGCCTCCAGCCCTGGCTTGGCTCCGTATCTTACACCAGTTATGGTGTAGGGCTGGGCACAGGGTAGGTGCTCAGTGATTTAGCTTTTTGTCTCCATCTCCTAAAAAAACAATTCCAAATATTCTAGGTTTGATTTTCAGCGGACCCTCCTGATGGGTATCCGGAGCACGAGGTTGGTTTTTTTTTTTTTTTGGAGATGGAGATTTGCTCGTCGCCCAGGCTGGAGTGCAATGGCGTGCTCTCGGCTCACTGCAACCTCTGCCTCCTGGGTTCCAGCGATTCTCCTGCCTCAGCCTCCCCAGTAGCTGGATTTACAGGAACCCGCCACCACTCTCGGCTATTTTTTTTTTTCAGACGCATTCTTGCTGTTGCCTAGGCTGGAGTGAACTGGCGTGATCTCGGCTCACGGCAACCTCTGCCTCCCCGGTTCACGTCATTCTCCTGCCTCAGCCTCCCGAGTAGCTGGGACTACAGGCGCCTGCCACCATGCCCGGGTAATTTTTGTATATTTAGTACAGAAGGGGTTTCACTGTGTTGGCCAGGCTGGTCTCGAATTCCTGACCTCGTGATCCGCCTGCCTTGGCCTCCCAAAGTGCTGGGATTACAGGCGTGAGTGACCGTGCCCGGCCTAATTTTTGTATTTTTAGTAGAGATGGGGTTTCACCATGTTGGCCAGGCTGGTCTCGAACTCTTGACCTTAGGTGATGCACCAGCCTCAGCCTCCCAAAGTGCTGAGATTACAGGGGTGAGTCACCGCGCCCAGCCGTTGGTTTTAACTATTTGGGGCACACACTGTGATTTTTTTTCTGACGCAGCTGGTACAGTGCTTGCTTGTAACAATTTGCAATTCACTAAGCTGAGCAGGGTCTGGACACCTCGAAGGCACACATGCCAGTGGCTGAGAACACAACATTCAAATCCTCTCCATCTGGGGCCTTGGTCCGGAAGGCCAATCTCACTGCAACCCGAGCGGCTTTGAGACATCTCCCTCGTGGCAGGTGCCCGAGCTGTAGCCACGCGACCTCTGGAAAGAGATGTGCTAAGTCCCAGGACTTCAGAAGAGCTCTGTGACCTTGGCCAAGTCCCTTCCTCCTTCAGGAGCGCTGCAGTGGGCCTAAGTGCCTCCTCCCGGGACTAGTACGGGGACGGTCGTGAGATCTGGACAACATTCGCCTTTTAATATTTATTGATCTTTTGTGACACGCGCGTGGGTTTCCATCAGCAATGAAGTCAACGGTCGCGGCGCTGGAGCCTGCAGAACTCGCGCTCTAGATCTCGCGAGATCTCCGCCCAGGGCTTCGCAGCATCACGCCCTCCGCGGCCGTGGCGGCGACGGCGGTGCGTAGCTTACTCACAGGGGCGGCCCGTATCCCTCCGCCGCCGGCGCGGCTCGGCCCTCCCTCCCCTGGCCCGCCAATCCCCGCGCCTCCCGACCTGCCCCTCGGTCGGGCCCACCCCGTGCTCCGACGGCCCCACCCCGGCGGCGCAGCCCGCCCGCCCGCGCGTCCCTCGGTCCACCTGCAGCAGGGAGGAAGACAGGCAATCCCTCCGGCTGTCCGACCAAGAGACGCCGGCCGAGCCCGAGGCTTGGGCTTTTGCTTTCTGGCGGAGGGATCTGCGGCGGCTGAGGAGGCGGCGCTGATCCTGGGAGGAAGAGGCAGCTACGGCGGCGGCGGCGGTGGCGGCTAGGGCGGCGGCGAATAAAGGGGCCGCCGCCGGGTGATGCGGTGACCGCTGCGGCAGGCCCAGGAGCTGAGTGGGCCCCGGCCCTCAGCCCGTCCCGCCGGACCCGCTTTCCTCAACTCTCCATCTTCTCCTGCCGACCGAGATCGCCGAGGCGGCCTCAGGCTCCCTAGCCCCTTCCCCGTCCCTTCCCCGCCCCCGTCCCCGCCCCGGGGGCCGCCGCCACCCGCCTCCCACCATGGCTCTGAAGAGAATCCACAAGGTAAGCCGCCGGAGGTAGGCTGCGCGGCTGGCCAGCTGAGCAGGCTGCGGCCTGCACTTCCCGCCGTAGTCTCCGTCGGGCTCGCGGCCTCCTTGGATCTTGCTGCCGGTGCTGGCCCCGCGGGGCGGCCTCCATACCCCACTCCCAGTGATGGCGCCCGTGGAGGCCCCGGCGCGCAGCCCGCGCTTAGGCCGGAGGTGCTCTCGCGGCCTCAGCGTTCCTCCCCGGCTGCCCTTCCAGGCCCGCATGGTGTGGACTCTTAGGGCTTCTCTCCAGTCTGGGACTGCCGCTGCACTTGAGGGCCATTGTCCGGCCAGGATGGCGGGGTTGGGGCCGAGGGGGGCGCTGGGGCGTTGGGCGGCCCCTTCGACAGAGGTCGAAAGGGCTTCTCGCCCCATTTCTGTTCCCTCCTCCCACACCTGCCCTAGCTCCCTCCACAAAACCGCCTGAGCTCGGGCGGACAGAGGAAGCCGTTTTGCCCGATCCACAAGTATATCCTGAGTTCACTTACCTCTTGGGTGGCAGCACACATCGGTCCACCCCGCTTGTCCAGAAACTGTTAAGAGTTGGAAGTTCAGAAGAAAAAAAAAAAGGTGACTTAATGAGGGAGGAGGGAAGTAGAGGGAGAATCATTTTATTCGTTGAGGTTGCTGTATGTAGTTAGAAACTAACACTTCCGTTTTGCAGGATTGGATCTAATAGAAAAGCTGTACATTGGCAAAGGTAGAGGTAGAAACCTGAACATTGAAAACCACCAGAGAAATTATACAAAAGTTCCTTTCACAGCCTCTTCGCAAAATGGACTTGACGCTATTAGGTGATATGTTTACCGAGACTCTTAACTGGAAAGGGGTTTTACTAGATTTTGTATTAAAAAGGATTTCTTTGCTCTTTAAAGTGAAGGGTTATTTAGTTATCAATAAGGAGGTTTTCCTAATAATACATCTAGACTATAAGGTTGGCTTAAAATTTATTTTTTTTCCCTTTCTGATGTTGTAACCTCTTAGTGCCACTTTCATGTTTTTTTTCTTAGAAGTAGGGAGGCACCACTATTAATTTCTGTTTGGTGTTTCACTTGGCTACTCAGATTGGCTATATTAAACCGGTAGCTACTTTTTTCTTCAATACATCTTTTTCCTTTTAGTGGAGAACGGGGTCTTGCCGTGTTGTCCAGGCTGGTGTGGAACTCCTGGGCTCAAGCTAGCCTCCTATCTCTGCCTCCCTTAAGTGTTGGGATTACAGGCATCAATCAGCCACTGCACACGGCCTATACCTGTAGCTACTTAGAAGTAGGTACTGGGGTTATCCATTCTGAATGATGGGATGGGGATGCAAGAGGAAGAGAACCAGTTTTTAGCTTGTCTTAAACTAAGTCAGAATACAGATTGATGATTTAAACACCTCAGCTCAGCGGTTGGTCCTCATTTCATTTTTGCTCAAAGACAGTGTGGAATCAGTCCCATTGGTTACTATAATTAGGTTAGCTCCTTAACTTCCTTTGACTCTGATTTCTAACAAATGAAGAAGGGCAGATTTTAGACAATAAATCTTGTACTAAAATGAAATGGTATTTGTTAAATACCATAAAGCTTGAACCTTAAGCAAAGATGTCTTAACCATTTAAGGGGCAGGGGAGCACACTGAGGAGTAGTCATCCAAAAAACATATATACATATGTATTTTAAAGGCTTTTAGGAATTGCTAGATCCTTATAGAATCTAACTGGGAAGTTATCAAATACCTGTAGAAGCTTGTCCTCTTATTTTATAACCTGAGAAAGAGCAAGTGGGTATAATGTGTGATAATTTACAGATAAAGAAATGTAGACCTGCCGGGCGCGGTGGCTCACGCCTGTAATCCCAGCACTTTGGGAGGCTGAGGTGGGTGGATCACGAGATCAGGAGATCGAGGCCATCCTGGCTAACACGGTGAAACCCCGTCTCTGCTAAAATATACAAAAAAAACTAGCTGGGCTTGGTGGCGGGTGCCTGTAGTCCCAGCTACTCGGGAGGCTGAGGCAGGAGAATGACGTGAACCGGGGAGGCGGAGCTTGCAGTGAGCCGAGATCGCGCCACTGCACTCCAGCCTGGGCCACAGGCGAGACTCCCTTTCAAAAAAAAAAAAAAAAAAGAAATGTAGACTTTAATCTCTACATTGAATTATATGTGTAACGGACTTTTTCAGAGAGGGAAATATCTCTTTGACATAAAACATGCATTTTAATTAATAATACTTGCTCTGGTAATATAGTTTCTTATGAGTTGCTACATATTTTCTAGAATAGATTTTCCCTAAAATATGCCTTTGTAAGATTTTTTAAATAAAATCAAGTTTAGAAATAATTTGAACTTTTTTGGGGGATAGAGTTTCAGTCTTGTCGCCCAGGCTGGAATGCAATGGCACGATCTCGGCTCACTGCAACCTCCACCTCCTGGGTTCAAGTGATTTTTCTGCTTCAGCCTCCCGAGTAGCTGGGATTACAGGCACGCACCACCACACCTGTCTAATTTTTGTGTTTTTAGTAGAAACGGGGTTTCACCATGTTGGCCAGGCTGATTTCCAGTTCCTGACCTCCGGTGATCCACCTGCCTCAGCCTCCCAAAGTGTTGGGATTATAGGCGTGAGCTACCGTGCCCGGCCTGAACTTTTTTTTTTTTGGAGACGGAGTCTGCCTCTGTCGCCCAGGCTGGAGTGCAGTGGTGCTATCCTGGCTCACTGCAACTTCCGCTTCCTGGGTTCAAGCGATTCTCCTGCCTCAGCCTCCGGAGTAGCTGGGATTACAGGCACTCCGCCGCCATGCCCAGCTAATTTTTGTATTTTTAGTAGAGACGAGGTTTCACCATGTTGGCCAGGCTGGTCTTGAACTCCTGAACTCAAGTGTTCTGCCGACCTTGGCCTCCCAAAGTGCTGGGATTGCAGATGTGAGCCACGTCATCTGGCCTGGCCTGAACTTTTAGAATTCAATATTAACCATTTTCCCCTAGTTTATTCCCTAGAGCTCTTCACAAAGTATGGCTTGACTTCTCTGAGACTGCCAGTGATAAGAAAAATGAAGTTTATTTTGGTATACCACTCAAAAAGATTGTGAAAACAAAATGGAGATTAATTTTTTTTTTCCAAACTCTTGTACCACAATTTTAAGTTGAATAGCTGACTTCCTAGGCATGGATAAGATCAGTTCTATCTTATCTTCTGTCCTAGTAATGTGTCTGCAGTGGAATCCCCATTGCTTGGCTTCTATAATTGATCTTGATCTTGAACCTTCCCAATTATCATTCCCTGAAAAAATAATTCTACTTAAATACCTTCTTGACTTAAATGTCATGAGTTGCTACATCTGGGTTCTGATAAGATTTTTCTAAGAAAAACTGCATTTGACATGTGACATCTTCAGGAATTCAATATCTTGTTTCTTTGACAGAGGGACGCTATTCATGTCTGTGAATTTGGCAGTCTTTGAAATGCCATGTCTTTTTTGGAAAAAGCTTTTGATGGACTTTATTTTGATATACGTCTTAAGGTCCCCTGACCTGTACTATAAGCAGAGCATAGCAAAGAGGGTCATTATGAACATTGTGTGTAGTTCTGCGCAGGGCTTGGGATCCTTTGGGATTGTTGGTATCTACACCACATGGCCCCACCCTGCTATGTTTTAAGGTTTTCTGCTGACTTTTTAGGTCTTCAGCCTTGATTTTGATGCTTTGAGTGCCTGCCTCTAGCAGCACCACCCCCAGCCCTTTTCCAGTTGGCTGCATCTCATCTGTTGTGGGCTAAGAAACCAGATCACAGAGCTTATTAAAATTGTGTCTAAAATAAGATCCAGTAGGCTCTTGACTGAAGAGGGCTTCATGTGCTCTGTGAACTGTGTGGTTTCCTTGGCTGATCGGAGACCTTTTTGACTTGCTTCCTGTTTTTCTTCTTTACTTTTGCTATACAGATGTAGGAGGCTTTTTGGTACTCTTAGAGTGCTGTAATGTTGAAGTATTTGGTTAATTTCTCTATTCTTGGGAAGGGTAAAAGGCTAAATAAATATCTTGATTCTTTGAGGAGTTGAAGACTGACCAGAGTTGGATACTAAAAGCTTTTCTTAACAGTAATAGTGCATTGTACATTTTAATGGTGTCCTACTAGTTGCAGATAACGTTTGGCATACATAGCTTTCAAACAAAGTAATGCCAGGATTATCACTTGATCTATTTCTGTGATAGAGATTTTTTTTCTTTTTCTTTTTTTTTTTTTGAGACAGTCTCACTCAGGCTGGAGTGCAATGGCATGATCTTGGCTCACTACAAACTCTGGCTCCCAGGGTCAAGCAGTTCTCTTGCCTCAGACTCCCAAGTAGCTGGGATTACAGGCACTCGCCACCATGACCAGCTAATTTTTGTATTTTTAATAGAGACAGGGTTTCACCCTGTTGGCCAGGCTGGTCTTGAACTCCTGACCTCAGGAGATCCATCCATCTCGGCCTCCCAAAGTGTTGGGATTACAGGTGTAAGCCACTGTGCCCGGCCTATGGCTAGCTTCTTTTAAGGCGTCTCAAGACAAAGTTCTCAATGAAATAAAGATTTCAGGTCATGCACAGTGGGTCACGCCTGTAATCCCAGCACTTTGGGAGGCCCAGGTGGGCAGATCGCTTGAGCTCAGGAGTTCGAGACCAGTCTGAGCAACATGACGAAACATGGTCTTTACAAAAAATACAAAAAATTAGCTGGGTATGGTGGTGGATGGCTGTAGTCCCAGCTAGGTGGGAGGCTGAGGTGGGAGGATCTCGGGAGCCTGGGAGGTAGAGGCTGAGGTGGGAGGATCTCGGGAGCCTGGGAGGTAGAGGCTGCAGTGAACCGTGATCAAGCCGCTACACTCCAGCCTATGCAACAGAGTGAGACCCTGTCTCAAACAAACAATCAAAAAAAAAGATTTCAAACTCTGATGTCTATAAAAGCCAGGCAGGTACCAAAGTGAGCAGAGAGAACTTGAGGGAGCTAGAAAATGCATGTGCTATCAGATGAGGGCAACTGCTAACCAGCTCCCTGCAAATGTTGCCATTGCTAAAATCTGTGGGCCCAGTGTTGCGATATCTTCCATTCAAAAAAAAAAAAAAGAGAAGCCACAAATCCAGATTTTTTGGCAACCGATTCAACTTAAAAAAAAACCAAAAAAACAAAATACACATTTTTGGTCGACATCAGTTTAGTATGTGGATTAAAGTAACCAGGGATTGGGGTTCATTAAGTAATCAGGAGTGTAAAAAGATTAAGTCATTTAAACAATACTTTCTGTATTTTTAAAAGTTTGAAAGTAATTCTTTATGTAAGATTAAGTTTTCTTGTTTGTTTGTTTTTGAGACGGAGTCTTGCTCTGTCGCCCAGGCTGGAGTGCAGTGGCATGATCTCGGCTCACTGCAACCTCCGCCTCCCAGGTTCAAGCAATTCTCCTGCGTCAGCCTCCCGAGCAGCTGAGACTACAAGCTCGCACCACCACGCCCAGCTAATTTTTGTATTTTTGGTAGAGACGGGGTTTCACCATATTGGCCAGGCTGGTCTCGAACTCCTGACCTTGTGATCCACCTGCCTCGGCCTCCCAAAGTGCTGGGAATACAAGCATGAGACACTGTGCCTGGCCTTAAGTAGTTTTTAAATACAATTCTAATTAACTTGCTTTTTTTTTTGAGACCTCAGGTGATTTGCCCGCCTTGGCATCCCAGAGTGCTGGGATTACAGGGATGAGCTACTGTGCCCAGCCAATTTGCTAAGTTTTTTGTTTTTTGTTTTTTGTTTTTGAGACAGAGTCTCGCTCTGTTGCCCAGGCTGGAGTGCAGTGGCACAATCTCGGCTCACTGCAAGCTCTGCCTCCTGGGTTCACGCCATTCTCCTGCCTC
The DNA here is from genome assembly GCF_028858775.2 of Pan troglodytes. Taxonomy (NCBI): domain Eukaryota; kingdom Metazoa; phylum Chordata; class Mammalia; order Primates; family Hominidae; genus Pan; species Pan troglodytes. The sequence goes on from NC_072402.2 coordinate 137,284,673, forward strand.
AGTCTCCCGAGTAGCTGGGACTACAGGCATGCACCCCCATGCCCAGCTACTTTTTGTATTTTCAGTAGAGACGGGGTTTCACCATGTTGGCCAAGCTGGTCTCAAAGTCCTGACCTCCAGTGATCCACCCGCCTCGACCTCCCAAAGTGCTGGGATTACAGGTGTGAGCCACCGTGCCCCGCCTTTTGTATGGTTTTGTGTGAGGTCTTGGGAAAACCAGTTTTGTAAATACATTGATCCCGTAGAAGTTTATGTATTACTCTTCCATTATGATCTGTTTCATGTTTTGAGTTTCTCTGTAGACTGACAATACACTTTGAAAATGTCTGAGATTGGGAAGTTACCGAAGCATGATCTTAAAGAAAGTAATTGTAACGCTGAACAGTACTGTATTTTAAAAAATTGCTTAGGCTGGGTGCGGTGGCTTATGCCTGTAATCCCAGTACTTTGGGAGGCCGAGGCGGGCCGATCACCTGAGGTCAGGAGTTCGAGACCAGCCTGCCCAATATGGTGAAACCCCGTCTCTACTAAAAATACAAAAATTAGCCAGGTGTGGTGGCACTCACCTGTAATCCCAGCTACTCAGGAGGCTGAGGCAGGAGAATTGCTTGAACCTGGGAGGCAGAGGTTGCAGTGAGCCAAGATCTCGCCACTGCACTCCAGCCTTTGCAACAGCGAGACTCCATCTCAAAAAAAAAAAAAATTGCTTAAAAATACTGTAGGCCGGGCTGGGCGCTGTGGCTCATGCCTGTAATCCCAGCACTTTGGGAGGCCGAGACAGGTGGATCACAAGGTCAGGAAATCGAGACCATCCTGGCTAACACGGTGAAACCCCATCTCTACTAAAAATACAAAAAATTAGTCAGGTGCGGTGGCAGGCGCCTGTAGTCCCAGCTATTCGGGAGACTGAGGCAGGAGAATGGCGTGAACCGGGAGGCAGAGCTTGCAGTAAGTGGAGATCGCGCCGCTGCATTCTAGCCTGGGCGACAGAGCGAAACTCTGTCTAGAAAAAGAAAAAAATGAAAATAAAAAATACTGTAGGCCAGGCACGGTGACTCACGCCTGTAATCCCAGCATTTTGGGATGCCGAGGCGAGTGGATCACGAGGTCAGGAGTTCAAGACCAGCCTAGTCAAGATGGTGAAACCCTGTCTCTACTAAAAATATAAAAATTAGCCGGGCATGGTGGTGAGCGCCTATGATCCCAGTTACTGGGGAGGCTAAGGCAGAGAGTTGCTTGAACCCGGGAGGTGGAGGTTGTGGTGAGCTGAGATCGCACCACTGCAGTCCAGCTTGGGCAACAGAGCAAGACTCCGTCTCAAAAAAGAAAAAAAAATACTGTACTAGAGGTGTGGTACCATATATTAGATTAATATTAGAGGTAAGGACTGATTGAATTCCTATCAAAATGATGAGTTAACAGGTAGTCCTGTGGAGTATTGGGAACTTTAATAAATGGTTGTCTGAATATGGCTATTTAAATTAGTTCTATCTTGGATAGTTCTATCTTGGGTACCTTCTTACTCCAAAAAGTGAGCTTCTTCTCATAAGTTCTGGGAATTTTTTTTTTCCCCACTAAAAAAGTATTTTTTATTTCCTTTACAAAAGATCATTGAATTAAGGCACTTTCTTTGGCTCTACTAGATTGTTATTTAAATATAATTCAAACAGCCATCGAGGATAACTGTTAATAAATCTAGGTTTTCTCTGAAGTCTCCCAGTGTATATTACTGTACTGATGACTGACAAGGAAGAGGTTTTGACAAGGTCCAATTCTGTATATTTCTGCTAAAATATCCTAGGCAGTTCCCAGGATAGGAGTATCTGACTCATGCCTCATGCTACCAGGAACCTTTGCAGCCTCATCCCAGAAATGCAGAAACACACTTGTTTTGTCTGTAGAAATAAAGTTTTGATGGTTAGATTTCCAGGCAAACCTTCAAAATCATGTTAAACTATAATATAGGGAAATAAAGTAGTATTTGTTCTTCTGTCTGCAGAGTCAAGTGAGATTTCGGGTAATAGAATCATAAAATGTTAGCACTGCAGCACATCTCAGGGCTGCTGTCTGGAAAGGCCGTGTGACCTACCAGGTAAGAGTAGGTCTGAATCGAGAACCTGGATTTTTTGACTGTCCAGTGTATTTTCTGGCAAGCCATGTGTTATCCTTACATAGCTGTTAGGTATATAAATCCAGAGGATGCAGCCTTTTTTCTTTTGTTCAAACAATTGGATATTTAAACTGTGTCCTGGAACCTGAAGATCTTCCTCAACTTCCCTTTGTATGATTGGCAAGGTTGCTCATACTGCTTAAAACTGCAAATTTAGGCTTGACACAGTGGCTCATGCCTGTAATCACAACACTGGGAGGCCAAGGTGGGAGGATTGCTTGTACCTAGGAGTTCAAGACCAGCTTGGTCTGTAATGGGAGACCCTGTCTCTACAAAAGCAAAACAAAGTGAAACAAAATTAGCTGGGCATGGTGATGTGTGCCTGTAGTCCTAGCTACTCAGGAGGCTGAGACAGGAGGATCACTTGAGCCTGGATGAAAGGTTAAGGCTACAGTGAGCTGTGATCATACCACTACACTCCAGCCTGGGCAACAGAGCCAGATTCTGTGTCAAAACAACAACAACAACAAAAAAACAACTATTGCAAATTTGGTGTTCTATTCTCACCACCACCACCCCGCCTTTTTTTCCCCCTGAAACGGAGTCTCTACCTCTGTCGCCCAGGCTGAAGTGCAGTTGTGCAATCTCGGCTCACCGCAACCTCTGCCTCCCAGGTTCAAGAGATTCTCCTGCCTCAGCCTCCCAAGTTGCTGGGACCACAGGTGCATGCCACCACGCCCGGCTAATTTTTGTTTTTTGTTTTTATTTGAGATGGAGTCTAGCTCTGACGCCCAGGCTGGAGTGCAGTTGTGTGATCTCGGCTCACTGCAACCTCTGCCTCCTGAGTTCAAGCAATTCTCCAGCTTCAGCCTCCAGAGTAGCTGAGACTAAGGCGCGTGCCACGATGCCCAGCTAATTTTTTGTATTTTTAGTAGAGACGGGTCTCACTATGTTAGCCAGGACGGTCTCGATCTCCTGATCTCGTGATCCACCCACCTCGGCTGGTTTGGAACTCCTGACCTCAAGTGATCCACCTGCCTTGGCCTCCCAAAGTGTTGGGATTACAGGCATGAGCCACCGCCCCTGGCTTTCTGCATATATCTTTCATCAGAGTCAAATGGATTTTGTTTTTTAAGTGAAAGCAAGTTTATTAGGAAAGTAAAGGAATAAAGAATGGCTACTCCCTAGGCAGAGCAGCCTCAAATGGGTTTTTAATCTCTAAAAAGACTAAAAACCACTGTCCTTCCACCTTAAACATTATTTTAATCTCAGCAGATGAACAGAGTACCTGTTCTGCAGAGAAAATATAAATCTTACGTGTGAGTTGTTAGGGATTTCCTTCAAGGTATTAAAACAACAGATCGGCTGGGCGCGGTGGCTCATGCCTGTAATCCCAGCACTTTGGGAGGCCGAGGCGGGTGGATCGTGAGGTCAGGAGATCGAGACCATCCTGGCCAACATGGTGAAACCCCATCTCTACTAAAAATACAAAAATTAGCCAGGCACAGTGGTGGGCACCTGTAATCCCAGCACTTGGGAGGCTGAGGCAGGAGAATCACTTGAACCCAAGAGGCGGAGGTTGCAGTTTGCCGAGGTCGTGCCACTATACTCTAGTCTGGGCGACAGAGCAAGACTCCGTCTCAAAAAAAAAAAAAAAAAACACACAGATTTCAGCTATCCACTTTAGAGTACTCACTGTGCATCAGGAATTACTTGATCTTTTCAATAATCTTTCAATAATTCTGTTCTCCCCAGGTTAGATAAGGAAACAGTGGGAGAAATAAACTTGCCTAACATTATATGGTTATGGTAGGAAGAACTAGGATTCAGATACAGGCGATCTTGACTGTAGAGCTATTGTCTCTCCAGATTTACTTGTTTTAGTCATAGCCCTTCTCCCCTCTAATCTCTAGAGAAGCTTTACTTTTCCCTTTGCCAAACTTAACTTTTCCTTTCCATCCTTTTCTCTCTCTCTCTCTTTCCCTCTTTCCTTCCTTCTCTCCCTCCCTCCCTCACTCACTTCCTCCTTCCCTCACTCACTTCCTCCCTCCTTCCTTCCTTTTTCCTTTTCTTGTTTTTGCTCTCCAGTAATTGTCTTTGTTTTCATACTTCCAATCTCTTCTCCGCTAACTCCTCTTAGCATCCAAACTTACCGAAGGTTTTCCCCTATTAAAAAAAAAAAAAGCAGTAAAATAACTTTTTAAACTTCCCTCTTCCATAAGAGCTACTTCCTTCCTCATCTTTATCCTTCCCATCTCTGACATTTCAGTCCCAGAATTCTTGAAAGAATAGTCTATTCACTGTTCTGGAACTATTTAGTAAGGTCACTAATGATTACTTAATTGCCACATTCAGTGGATACCTAAGTTTTTATTTAACTTTCGTAATAGTTGACATGATTTTCATTCAGTTCCTTTGGCTTCTGATAAACTGCTTTCTTCTTCCTCATATCTGGTGTTTCCCAACTTTATTAGAATGCTTATCAAAGTAGTATTGTTGATGGAGTACAAGCCAAAGTGTATGAAATCATGCATACTTGTATTAAAATTGAGAGCACTGGCTAGATATGGTGGCTCATGCCTGCAATCCCAGCACTTTGGGAAGCCAAGGCAGGAGGATCACTTGAGCTCAGGAGTTCAAGACCAGCCTGTGCAATATAGCAAGACCCTGTGTCTACAAAAAGTTAAATTAGCTAGGTGCAGTGGCATGTGCCTGTAATCCCTGCTACTCAAAAGGCCAAGGCAGGAGGATCGCTTGAGCCCAGGAGTTTAAGGCTGCAGTGAGCTGTGATCATGCCAGTGCACTTCAGCTTGGGCCACAGAGCGAGATCTGTCTCTTAAAAAAAAAAATTGACAGCACAAATTACCTCAGATAAATTAATTATTATTCTTTTTTTTTTTTTTTTTTTTTTTTTTTTTTTTTTGAGACAGAGACTTGCTCTGTTGCCCAGGCTGTAGTGCAATGGTGTGATCTCAGCCCACTGCAACCTCCGCCTCTCAGGCCCAAGCAATTCTCCTGCCTCAGCCTCCCAAGAAAAGAAGCTGGGATTACAGGCATGCACCACCGTGCCTGGCTGATTTTTGTATTTTTAGCAGGTTTCACCATGTTGACCAGGCTGGTCTTGAACTCCTGGCCTCAAGTGATCCACCCGCCTAAGCCTTTCAATGTGCTGGGATTGCAGGTGTGAGCCACCATGCCCCACCTGATCTCAGATAAATTAATTAAAATATATAATCAAAATATGTCACAAACAGAATTATTAAGAATTATCAAGATGAGGCTGGGCGCGGTGGCTCATGCCTGTAATCCCAGCTCTTTGGGAGGCCGAGACGGGCAGATCATGAGGTCAGGAGATCGAGACCATCCTGGCTAACATGGTGAAACCCCATCTCCACTAAAAATACAAAAAAATTAGCCAGACGTGGTGGTGGGCACCTGTAGTCCCAGCTACTCAGGAGGCTGAGGCAGGACAATGGTGTGAACCTGGGAGGCGGAACTTGCAGTGAGCCGAGATCGCACCACTGCACTCCAGCCTGGACGACAGAGTGAAACTCCATCTCAAAAAAAAAAAGAAAAAAAAAAAAAGAACTATCAAGATGAAACATCTGTCATTCTTATTTTGCTATCAGTTTTAAGAATAGTATTTTTCTTACATAATAAAAGTCATCCTCATCAGGTACTCCTTTAAATGTCTTACTGTATATTGTTTTCATTCCAGTATAATATGAAAATTTGTTTCCAACAGATACATTGTAGCAAAAGAAAGAATACAGACTGCATATTTTGCAGTTAGGCTGCTGCTGACATTATTAATTATCCCATCATGGATAGGTCACCCTAATTTTTCTGAAAAATGCCTGTTCTTTGCTTGTGTTTATTTTGAAATAATACGACTACTTGGGCTTAGGAATCAAAGGACTCTGCTTTCCATTTAAAATGTCTTTCTCGGCCGGGCGCAGTGGCTCAAGCTTGTAATCCCAGCACTTTGGGAGGCCGAGGCGGGCGAATCATGAGGTCAGGAGATCGAGACCATCCTGGCTAACACGGGGAAACCCCATCTCCACTAAAAATACAAAAAAAATTAGCCAGGTGTGGTGGCGGGCGCCTGTAATCCCAGCTACTTGAGAGGCTGAGGCAGGAGAATGGCTTGAACTCGGGAGGCGGAGCTTGCAGTGAGCTGAGATCACGCCACTGCGCTCCAGCCTGGGCGACAGAGCGAGACTGTCTCTAAATAAATAAATAAATAAATAATAAAAAACGTCTTTCTCCTAGATATAAGTCAATTGGGAGTGAGTACACTTGAAATATTTAATATATAATAAGCTTCGATTAAATAACTTCTCTCTTTTTTTTTTTGAGACGAAGTTTCGTTCTTGTTGCCCAGGCTGGAGTGCTATGGCGTGGTCTTGGCTCACTGCATCCTTCGCCTCCCAGGTTCAAGCGATTCTCCTGCCTCAGCCTCCCAAGTAGCTGGGATTACAGGTGACCACCACCACACCCAGCTAATTTTTGTGTATTTAGTAGAGATGGGGTTTCACCATGTTGACCAGGCTGGTCTTGAACTTCTGACCTCAGGTGATCCACCTGCCTTGGCCTCCCAAAGTGCTGGGATTACAGGCGTGAGCCACCATGCCCGGCAATAACTTCTCAAATATATATTGAATTATGATAAGAAACATAGGATAGATCTGTAATGGTCAAATAGACAATGCTGGAGATGAAATGCTGTTTATACCTCAGAACACAGATGGAAAGTCAAATGTAGGCATCATTTGCTTTCTGGTGTGCAAGTTTCTTGAGGCAAATTACTGCTTTAAGGCTACAAAAACATGTATTATTTCTTAAAAATGTGTTAAAAGTGATAAAATTGGCTGGGCGCCGTGGCTCATGCCTGTTAATCCCAGTACTTTGGGAGGCAAAGGCAGGCGGATCGCCTGAGGTCAGGAGTTAGAGACCAGCTTGGCCAACATGGTGAAACCCCAACTCTGCTAAAAATACAAAAATTAGCTGGGCATGGTGGTGGGTGCCTGTAATCCCAGCTACTTGGGAGGCTGAGGCAGAAGAGTCGCTTGAATGCAGGAGCCGGAGGTTGCAGTGAGCCCAGATTGAGCCACTGTACTCCAGCCTGGACAACGGAGCGAGACTCTGTCTCAAAAAAGAAAAAAAAATGCCAGGTGCGGTGGCTCAGGCCTGTAATCCTAGCACTTTGGGAGGCCAAGGCAGGTGGATCACCTGAGGTCAGGAGTTTGAGACCAGCCTGGCCAACATGGTGAAACCTTGTCTCTGCTAAAAATACAAAAAAAAAAAAAAAAAAAAATTAGCTGGGCGTGGTGGTGGGGGCCTGTAATCCCAGCCACTCAGGAGGCTGAGTCAGGAGAATTGCTTGAACCTGGGAGGCGGAGGTTGCAGTGAGCTGAGATTGCACACTGCACTCCAGCCTGGGCAACGAGAGTGAAACTCCGTCTCAAAAAAAAAAAAAAAAAGTAAAATTTAGAAGAAAAATATTACTGTCTTTATTACTATAATACATATTAGTAATTAGTATCTCCTGGGGAATGCTGCTGTAGTTGTAACGCTTGTAGTTGGTCCTTCCTAGAATCATGTTCTCTGGTCTTTGTTCAGTGCCTTTGCTTATACAGAGAATCTCTTCTCACCCCACCCCCTACCTCCTAAATTCTTTATTCATACTTGGGGACCCAGCAGAAATGGCTTCTCTAGGAAGCATGCATGAGGCATACAGGCAGTCAGAGTTCAACTGTAGAATCGTTTCTTAGTGTGTAGACATGATTGATTATTCCCCTATTTAGACTGAACTCTCCTGGGCAAAGTTCTTGTCTTATTCTTCGTATTCCTAGTACCTAAAGCATGGTATTCTGTGTTTGCCAACAACATTCAGTGAATGCCAATATCAGGTGGGGTGGCAAAAAAAAAAAGAAAAGAAAAGAAAAGAAAAGGTGGAATTTTGGAGCATTTGTGGCCTTAGGCAAGTCACTTCGCGAATTTTCCTGAGCCTCAGCTTCCCTGTCTGTAGAATGGGAATTGTACCCTGCAAGCCTGTGGGGAAGATTAGATAGAAGAGGGTTTAGCATTTTGGACTACATAAAAGGTAATTTTGTTGTTATTTTTTACAAATGTGCTTGGCAGTTTTATTCACAGTACCCGATACTTAGAAACAACTCAGATATCCATCATTAGCTGAATATGTAAACAAAATGTAGAAAATCCATATACTGGATGGAGCATTACCCACCAATAAAAAGGAACAAATAGTGAAACACCCCTGCCACTTAGCAGTTTATTAGTTGGCTCCAAGTTCACCCTCCCATACTTGCTCTGCTTTGACTAAATAACTTCTGAAGTATGTATTTCAGCTGGTGAAGAGCTGGACTCTTTCACCTTTGCAGTGAACAAAATGTTGGGCTTTGTCAATAGAGGGCACTAGAGGGACATTACAGAGGAAAGGGGCTTCTTAGATTTGGTGGACTTTTCTTTTTTTAAGTTTTTAAATATTATCATGGTGTCTTAACATGCCAATAATGTTGACCTATGGAATTGGTATAATCTCAAAATCTTAGGTGTCAGTGTTAAATATATGTTTCACTTTTACTTCATCGTCATCCCAAGCAAAAAAAGAAGAAAAAACCTGAATGTGAAAAGAATGAAGTCTTATAATATTTCTAAACTAAAAAAGGGATTGAATCCCAGTATTCTTCAGCAAACTTCAAAATACTGTCACCTCAATATGTTTTTAATACATGTGATATTTTTGTAGGTCTAGAATTGTGAAATCAATTCTCTTAAACATCTTATTATAGAAGTGTCTGCTGCTATCCTTTGAGCACTAACCCCACCACCTGTAATGCATCATGCCAATATAAGTGATAGAATTGCTTTGCTAAATTCTTAAGGGCTTATGTCAGGGAAAAACTTTGAAATTAGCTGGGTACAGTGGCTCATGCCTATAATCTCAGTGCTTTGGGAGGCCAAGGTGGGAGAATCACTTGGCTGGGAGACCAGCCTGAGCAATTCAGCAAGACCCCTTCTCTACAAAAACTGCAAAACTTAGCCAGGTTTGGTGGCACACGCCTGTAGTCATAGCTACTGAGAAGACTGAGGTGGAAGAGGAGGATCTCTTGAGGCCCAGAGTTCAAGGCGGCAGTGAGCTATAATCTGCACTGCATTCCAGCCTAGGTGACAGAGCGAGATCCTGACTCAAAACAAGACAAGCCTTGAAATCAAAGTTGATTTTTACAAAAGCCTCAATGGTAGGAGTTTTAGATTTCTTAAAATAATAGCACACTAATGGAGTGCGTGATTTTCTTTAGATTAAATGTTTACATATTTATACCATCTGTATTAGTTTCCTAGGGTTGCCATAATAAATTACCACAAACCGGGTGGCTTAAAGTAACAGAACTATATTCTCTCACAGTTCTGGAGGCCAGCAGTCTAAAGTCAGTCTGTCTTCAGGTCCATACTCCCCCTGGATGTTCTAGGGGAGAATCCTTCCTTGCCTCTTCCAACTTTGGTGGATGTCAGCATTCCTTGGCTCCTTTGGTTTGTGGCTACATCACTCCAGCATCTGCCTCCATCTTTGTATCACCTTCTCTGTGTGTGTCTTCTCTTTTGTGTCTTATGTGGCCACTTGTCATTAAACTTGCCCATCCACGTAACCCAAAGATGATTTTTTTTTTTTTGAGACGGACTACAGACATGTGCCACCACGCCCGGCAAATTTTTTGTGTTTTTAGTAGAGATGGGGTTTCACGTTGTTAGCCAGGGTGGTCTCAATCTCCTGACCTCGTGATCTGCCCGCCTCAGCCTTCCAAAGTGCTGGGATTACAGGTATGAGCCACCGCGCCCAGCCAGTAAATTCTTTTTATTACTGTAGTAGATGATACTTGATTAAATGCCATCTCGGGTGCTTTCATTGTCAACAAAGGGGCTCCCATCTCTAAGCTTACATAAAATGTAATTTTAAAAAGACATTTCTTTAGATTTACCTGTTCACATTTTTGTTAATAGTGTCTCATGTCTAGTTTTGGAGGCTGGAATGTTCAAGGGAGCCACAAAAATCTTTGTCAGTTGGTGTTTTGAATAATTGTTCTGAAATATACTCCCAGGCTTGAAACTTGGATCTGGCCTTTTTTTTTTTTTTTTTTAACTTGAATTTTTTTTTTTTTTGCTCTTTTGTTATTCATATGAATTTTGCAAATAGAGAGCCAGTCTTGTAGCATAGTAAAATTTAACAGTTTATGTGACTATTGATCTACCCATCTTATAGAGATTGTCTGTCTGTAGGAAGACTGTGGTCAGACTCATCATTTTGAACACTCTAGGTTAGTGTTGGAGAATTTGTAAAACAGAAACTTAACCAACTGTGCTTTGAAAGAGTAAAGTCCATGAAAAGTATTACTTTTAAGTTTCAAGGATTTACAGTTTTAGGTTAACAGTTTTTACATATTGTATTTCAAAACATCAGAGTACTGAAACTTACCTGTATGCTTCTTACTAAAAATAGTTCATGCAGGTTCTTTTGGGTGATCATAGTTTTACCGAGTATAGTAGAAAACAGGATGCCAGTTAGCATCTCTTTTTTTTTTTTTTTGAGATGGGAGTTTCACTCTTGTTGCCCAGGCTGGAGTGCAATGGCGTGATCTCGGCTCACTGCAATCTCCGCCTCCCGGGTTCAAGCAATTCTCCTCTCACATCCTCTCGAGTAGCTAGGATTACAGGTGCATGCCACCACGTCTGGCTAATTATTGTATTTTTAGTAGAGATGGGGTTTCATTATATTGGTCAGGCTGGTCTTGAACTCCTGACCTCAGGTGATCTACCTGCCTTGGCCTCCCAAAGTGCTGGGATTACAGGCATGAGCCACTGCACTGGCTCCTGGCCAGCCAGTTGGCATCTCTTTAAGGTCTCCACTATCCAGCTATATTAAGTAGCACAGAAACACACCAAGTTAATGATATTAGCATTCATCTCCCCCCACCACCACATTTTCTCAAGCTTCGTACTGCGGTACATGTGTGATTAGTGTTACAGAAGAGGGTGTCAGTAACCTAGCAAATAAGTTCTTTAGGTTTCTGGTTTGCTATGTAGTTACTAAGGAGGGATTCAGCTGGTGGAGGAGATCCTTGCGCAAATGCCAGGAAGGAAGCCCTTTTCCTCGCATTTCAGTGTTTCCTTTGAAGCTTAGTGAGGGTGCAGTCTTTTGGCATAGGTGCTCCACCATCTGTCTATTCACATAGACTCTTCCCATCTACCTGGCTATGTGCCACCCTTGTTGTGGACATAGAGTGGGTAGAGAGCAGAGACCACTGCTTCAGTAACTAAAAATAGATGGAATTTCAGATCCTGACAGAGATTCTCTGTGGAGTCGCTACCACTGCTCCTCATCTCCTGGAGTTAGTTGCAAGGAACAGCTGTTTGTCTGATCTGCTTTTGGTACTATGTATACTTCCTAATACTTTTGTTCCCCTACTTGCTTTAGAAGTAGAAGTAGTTTTACTGGAATACCTACGATTTTCCTGTCCTGTCTCTCTCATTCACTTAGTTATTTTCTGCCTTGGCTCTGGTTGCCAAAATTCTAAACTTCTGTTTTGTGTTTTGTGTGTGTGTGTGTGTGTGTGTGTGTGTGTGTTTGTGTTTTGACAGGGTCTTGCTCTGTTGCCCAGGCTAGACTGCAGTGGCACAATCACGGCTCACTGCAGCCTTGACCCTCTGGGCTTAAGTGATCCTCCCACCTCAGCCTTCCCAGTAGCTGGGACAGCAGGTGTGTGCCACCATACCTGGCTTTTTAAAAAATTTTTTGTAGAGATAGGGTCTTGCTGTGTGGCCCAGGCTGCTCTCAAACTCCTGTATTCAAGTGATCCTCCTGCCTCAGCTTCCTAAAGTGCTGGAATTACAGATAGCCACCCCACTCTGCTAAACTTCTGTTTTGTTAGGTATATGATCCCATGGCTGCAGTATCAGAGAATGAGGTTATTGCCTTTCCATGTACCTTATTTCGTTGACTCTAAAACACATCAATTGAAAGATGTACCATTATTCTACTAAGAAGGAAAGTATATTTAGTGCCAATTAAGCTGACATGCCATTGATTATATGCAGCTTGATTTCAGCTATGTTTTATTTTTGTTTATTTATTTATTTATTTATTTATTTTTGAGACTAAGTCTCACTCTGTTGCCCAGGCTGGAGTGTAGTGGCACAATCTCAGCTCACTGCAACCTCTGCCTCCCAGGTTCAAGTGATTCTCCTGCCTCAGCCTCCTGGGTAGCTTGAATTACAGGTGTGTGCCACCACACCCAGCTAATTTTTGTATTTTAATTTTTTAAATTTTTTTGAGATGGAGTTACGCTTTTGTTGCCCAGGCTGGAGTGCAATGGTGCGATCTTGGCTCGCTGCAACCTCTGCCTCCCTGGTTCAAGCAATTCTCCTGCCTCAGCATTTTGAGAAGCTGGGATTACAGGCATGCGCCACCACACCCGGTTTATTTTGTATTTTTAGTAGAGATGCGGTTTCTCCATGTTGGTCAGGCTGGTCTCGAACTCCCGACCTCAGGTGATCCACCTGCCTTGGCCTCCCAAAGTGCTGTGATTACAGGCGTGAACCACTGTGCCTGGCCTAATTTTTGTATTTTTAGTAGAGATGGGGTTTTGTCTTGCTAGCAAGGCTAGGCTGGTCTGGGAACTCCTGACCTCAAGATGATCCGCCCACCTTGGCCTCCCAAAGTGCTGGGATTACAGGCATGAACAACTGTGTCCAGCCTCAGCTATGTTTTTTTAAAAAAGTCTTAAAATCAGTGACAGTCACTGTAATTGTAACTATCTGGTTCTTCAACAGATATTTACTGGGCAGTTTTCATGGACCAGGCACTGTGCAAAAAGCTGGAAGTCAGGTCCCTATTTGTTACTGGGTCAAGAGACATTAAATAATCACATAGATGTTGGGTGCAGTGGCTCACATCTGTAATCCCAGCACTTTGGAAGGCCGCGGTGGGCAGATCACGAGGTCAGGAGTTCGAGACCAGCCTGGCCAACATGGTGAAACCCTGTCTCTACTAAAGATACAAAAAATTAGCCGGGCATGGTGGCATGCGCCTGTAATCCCAGCTACTCGGGAGGCTGAGGCAAGAGAATTGCTTGAACCTGGGAGGCAGAGTTGCAGTGAGCTGAGATCATGCCGTTGCACACCTGCCTGGGCAACAGAGCGAGACTCCCTCTCAAAAAAAAAAAAAAAAAAAAAAAGTTGTTCCCATAGATAAGGCTCATGTCTGTAATCCTAGTACTTTTTTTTGAGACAGAGTCTCACTCTTGTCACCCAGCATTGAGTGCAATGGAGCAATCATAGCTTACTGCAGCCTCAACTTCCTGGGCTCAGGTGATTCTCCAGGCATGTACCATCATGCCCAGCTAATTTTTTGTATTTTTATTAGAGGTGGGGTTACATCATGTTGCCCAGGCTGGTCTCGAACTCCCGGGCTCAAGTGATACGCCCACCTCAGCCTTCCAAAGTGCTGAGATTACAGTCGTGAGTCACCCTGCCTGGCCAATCCTATCATTTTGAATGGCTGAGGAGAGAGGATGGCTTGAGTCCAGGAGTATAAGACCAGCTGGGACAGCGTAACAGAGTGAGACCCTGTTTCTACAAATTTTTTTCTTTTTTGAAACGGAGTCTCGCTGCATGACCCAGGCTGGAGTGCAGTGGCGCGATCTCGGCTTACTGCAACCTCCGCCTCCCGGGTTTAAGCGATTCTCCTGCTTCTGGGACCACAGGCATGTGCCACCACATGCCTTGTATTTTTAGTAGAGACGGAGTTTCACCATGTTAGCCAGATGGTCTCGATCTCCTGACGTCATGATCCACCCATCTCAGCCTCCCAAAGTGCTGGGATTACAGGCGTGAGCCACCGTGCCCAGCCTCTACAAAATATTTTTTAAAATAAGCAACACCCAGGTGTGGTGGCATGTGCCGGTAGTCTCAGGTCACTCGGGATGCTAAGGCAGTATTGCATGAGCCTAGTTTAAGGTTTCAGTGAGCTATGATTCACACCACTGTTCTCCAGCCTGAGCGACAGAGTGAGACTCTGTCTCAAATAATAATAATCACACAGACAAATAGGAACTGTATAAAGTTGTTAAAGCAACCTGGGCTTTACCGTAGTACTTAATAAGAAATAAATTGAAATGGCGGAAAAGGGCTTCTGGGAAGGTCTCTAAGGGCAATATTTAAGTGAAGCCTGAAGGTGGATGTGGGGGAGGAGAGGATGGGAAGAATATTCTAGGCAGAGTGTTCCTATAGTCCTGGAGTGGTTGAAATTTAAAAGTTAATTAAGATAAAGTAGACTGGGCGTGGTGGCTCACGCCTGTAATCCCAGCACTTTGGGAGGCCGAGGCGGGTGGATCATGAGGTCAGGAGTTTGAGACCAGCCTGGCCAAGATGGTGAAACCCCATCTCTACTAAAAATAACAAAAAATTAGCCGGGTGCGGTGGTGAGCGCCTGTAATCCCAGCTACTGAGGAGGCTGAGGCAGGATAATCGCTTGAACCCAAGAGGCGGAGGTTGCAGTGAGCCGAGATCACGCCACTGCACTCTAGCCTGGGTGACAGAGCAAGACTCTGTCTCAAAAAAAAAAAGTAGAGGTTGAGCATTCCTTATCCAAAATGCTTAGGACACTAAGTGTTTCAGATTTTGAATTTTTTCGGATTTTGGAATATTTGCATATACATAATGAAATGAGATATCTTGGGGATGGGACCCAAGTCTAAACACAGAATTGATTTATGTTTCATATAGGCCTTGCACAATTTTTTGGAGCCTGAACATAATTTTATGTAGTTAGTTAGTTAGTTTGTTTGTTTGTTTGTTTTTGAGATGGAGTCTCGATCCGTCACCCACGCTGGAGTGCAGTGGTGCAGTCTTGGCTCACTGCAACCTCTGCCTCCCGAGTTCAAGCTATTCTCCTGCCTCAGCCTCCTGAGTAGCTGGGATTACAGGCGCGCGCCACCATGCCTAGGTAGTTTTTGTATTTTTAGTAGAGACGGAGTTTCACTATGTTAGGCTGGTTTCAAACTCCTGACCTTGTGATCCGGCCGCCATGGCCTCCCAAAGTGCTGGGATTGCAGGCGTGAGCTACTGTGCCAGCTGTTTTTTTGGTTTTGGTTTTGGTTTTGTTTTTGTTTTTTTTTGAAGATAGAGTCTCACTTTGTTGCCCAGGCTGGAGTGCAATGCAATAGTGTGATCATGGCTGATGGCAGTCTTAAACTCCAGTGCTCAAGCCATCCTCCCAAGGACTGTAGGCACTGTGGTGTACAGGTGTATAGGCACTGCCGCCCAGCTAATTTTGTAGAGACAAGGCCTCACTATGTTATCTAGGCTGGTGTTGAACTCCTGGACTCAAGTCATCCTGCCTTGGCCTCCAAAGTGCTAGGATTATAGGCCTTACACAATTTTTTTTTTTTTGAGATGGAGTTTTGCTCTGTTGCCCAGGCCGGAGTGCAGTGGTATGATCTTAGCTCACTGCAGCCTCTGCTTCCTGGTTTCAGGTGACGTCCAGCTAATTTTGTATTTTTAGTAGAGACGGGGTTTCACAATGTTGGCCAGGCTGGTCTTGGACTCCTGACCTCAAGTGATCCTCCCACTTCGGCCTCCCAGAGTGCTGAGATTACAGGCGTGAGCCACTGTGCCTGGCCTTTACACAATATTTTAAATAATTTTCATCATGAAATAAAATTTAACAGTGTTTTAATTGCTGCCTACCACATGCGACCAGGTGTGGAATTTTCTACTTGTGGCATTATGTCAGCACTCAGAAAAACTTTCAGATTTCGAAGCGATTTAGATTCGAATTTTTTTTTTTTTTTTTTTTTTTTTTTTTGAGGCAGAGTCTTGCTCTGTCGCCCAGGCTGGAGTGCAGTGGCCCAATCTCAGCTCACTGCAAACTCCACCTCCTGGGTTCACTCCATTCTCCAGCCTCAGCCTCCCAAGTAGGTGGGACTGCAGGCATCTGCCACCATGCCCAGCTAATTTTTTGTAGTTTTAGTAGAGACGGGGTTTCACCGTGTTAGCCAGGATGGTCTTGATCTCCTGACCTCATGATCTGCCCGCCTCGGCCTCCCAAAGTGCTGGGATTACAGGCGTGAGCCACTGTGCTCGGCTTTTTTTTCTTTTTTTTTTTTTGAAGACGGTGTCTCGCTTTGTCGCCCGGGCTGGAGTGCAATGGCGCGATCTTGGCTCACTCCATCCTCCGCCTCTTGGGTTCCAGTGATTCTCCCGCTTCAGCCTCCCTAGTAGCTGGGATTACAGGCATGTGCCACCACACCCGGGTAATTTTTGTATTTTTAGTAGAGACGGGGTTTCACCATGTTGGCCAGACTGGTCTCAAACTCCTGACCTCAGGTGATCCACCTGCCTAAGCCTCTCAGAGTGTTGGGATTACAGGCATGAACCGTTGCATCCGGCCAATAACAATGTATTCTTAAAAATTGCTGAGAGTAGATTTCTTAAGTGTTTTCACTACCAAAAGAAGTAAGTATGTGAAGTAAATAAGTATGTGAGGTAATACATATGTTAATTAGCTCAATTTAGCCATTCTACAATGTATTCATATTTCCGAACAACATATTGTGCATGACAAATATATGCAATTTTGTCAATTTAAAGAAGTTGGCCAGGTGCAGTGGCTTACGCCTGTAATCCCAGAACTTTGGGAGGCTGAGGTGGGTGGATCACCTGAGGACAGGAGTTCGAGACCAACCTGGCCAACAAGGTGAAACCCTGTCTCTATTAAAAATACAAAAATTAGCTGGGCGTGGTGTCAGGTGCCTGTAGTCTCAGCTACTCGGGAGGCTGAGACAGGAGAATTGCTCGAACCCAGGAAGTGGAGGTTGCAGTGAGCTGAGATCATGCCACTGCACTCTAGCCTGGGCGACGGAGCGAGACTCCATCTCGAAAGAAAAAGAAGTTGTGAAATGAACAAAAGATAGTTAAAGGTAAAATAGGAAAGGTTCTTGAATGAATAGAGAATATGGTCATATGCCACATAATGACATTTTGGTCAATGACAGATGATATTATGACAGTGGTCCCATAAGATAATGGAGCCAAAAAATTCCTGTTGCCTAGTGACATAGCTGTTGTAGCGCAATTCCTTTTTTGAAAAAGTAAATTTAAAAAATAATAAGTTTATTATAGCCTGAGTGTACGGTGTTTATAAAGTCTGCAGTAGTGTACAATAATCAGTAATGTCCTAGGCCCTCACATTCATTCATTACGGACTCATCCAGAGCAACTTCCAGTCTTGCAGACTTTGTTCATGGTGAGTGCCCTATAGAGGTGTGCCATTTTTTACCTTTTTTTCCTCATGTTTTTACCATACCTTTTCTGTTTAGATATATTTAGGATACACAGATACCATTTTGTTATAGTTGCCTACAGTATTCAGCACAGTAATATGCTGTACAGGTTTCTAGCCTAGGAGCAATAAGGCTGTATACCATGTGGCCTAGGTTATACCATCTCGGTTTGTGTAAGTACACTTTGATGTTCCTACAGCTACACATTTCTCAGAATGTATGCCTTTCGTTAAGTTTAGCATGACTATATTCTCTTCATAACACATTTCCATCTCAGTGGTTGCTAAAGTACTCAAATAAAGAAACTCCTTGTTCTCTCGTGTTTTACACATTTACCCCAAAACACCTTTTTCTTTTTTCTTTTCTTTTTTTTTTTTTGAGACAAGAATTTCGCTCTTGTTGCCCAGTCTGGAGTGCAGTGGCGCGATCTCGGCTCACTGCATCCTCTGCCTCCTGGGTTCCAGCGATTCTCCTGCCTCAGCCTCCCTAGTAGCTGGGATTACAGGCATGTGCCACCATAGCCGGCTAATTTTTGTATTTTTAGCAGAGACCGGGTTTCACCATGTTGGTCAGGCTGGTCTCGAACGCCTGACCTCAGGTGATCCACCTGTCTCGGCCTCCCTAAGTGTTGGGATTACAGGCGTGAGCCACCGTGCCTAGCCCAAAACACCTTTTTCATTCAAGTTCAGTAATTACATCGTAATATATTGTGTATGTCAGTATAAACTAACTTTTTTTTTTTTTTTTTTTGAGACGCAGGTTCGCTCTTCTTGCCCAGGCTGGAGTGCAATGGCACGATCTCAGCTGACTGCAACCTCCATCTCTTGGGTTCAAGTGATTATCTTGCCTCAGCCTCCCATGTAGCTGGGATTACAGGCATGCACCGCCACGCCCAGCTAATTTTGTATTTTTAGTAGAGACAGGGCTTCTCCATGTTGGTTAGGCTGGTCTCGAACTCCGCACCTCACATGATCCACCCACCTCAGCCTCCCAAAGTGCTGGGATTACAGATGTGAGCCACGGTGCCCGGCTGCGTGCAGGTCTTTTTTTTTTTTTTTTTGAGACAGAGTTTTACCCCATCCCCCAAGATGGTTGGAATACAGTGGTGAGATTATAGCTCACTGCAGCCCCAAACTTCTGGGCTCAAGTAATCTTACTGCCTCAGCCTCCTGAGTAGCTAGTACTACAGGAATGTGCTACCACATCCCGGCTAATTTTTGTTGTTGTTGTTGTTAATTTTTTGTAGAGACAGGGTCTCACTTTGTTGACCAAACTGATCTCGAGCTCCTGGGCTGAAGCAGTCCTCCAGCCTCAGCCTCTCAAAGTGCTGGGATTATAGCCATGAGTCCCTGTGCCTGGCCTATAGACTTTCTGTTTCCTGCTGCTATTGGTGATTGGGCTGAATGGACTAGACTTCCTTTTGGAAATTTTTTATGTGCCTTTGTAAGTATTTGAGCACTAATTCTGCTTGGTACCCTACTAAGCATTAACCCACTCAGACATTTGAGTGCCTCTAATGTTCCAGTCTCTACAGAATGCAGTGAAGAATGTGATATACCTTGTCTCTCATTCAAGGAGTCATAATTAAACATTAAAGGGGTAGAGAAGAGTTTGTGCAGAGGTTAACTTTTGGTAGTTGTGGATAAATTAAAAATGAAACATAGGGAGGCTGAGGGAGGGGAATCACTTAAACCCGGGAGGTGGAGATTGCAGTGAGTCGAGACTGTGCCACTGCACTCCAGCCTGGCAACAGAGCGAGACTCTGTCTCAAAAAAAAAAAAAAAAAAGAAGAAAGAAATACAGCTATATAGTACCATATATGATACTAGATTTGTATAGTACAGTTAATAAAATAGCTTCCTAGGAAAAGGAGGCCCATAGAGAATAAAGAGTTAAGATCTTTTTCATCCTAAGAAAGATAAGTCTGTTCTTTTTAATTGCAAATGTTTAGTGTTGATGTTTTAAAACCATAACTGCTGTTGTGAAGATAAAGATTATCTGGGGTCTAGCTTAGAATTTTTTTTTTTTTTTAAATCTCAGAATTTCATATTGGTTTCTCCTTTGTGAAACTTTAAACGTGGTAGGCAAATTTTAATGTGTAAACTGCAATTTATTGGATATAAATAACTTATAAGATGGAACTCACTGACTTTAAAACTGCTTTTCCCATAGCTGACTTTTCCTACCTTATTCTCTGACTTCCTGATTCTAACTAACACCCTCCACCCCCTCTTCAAGTGTAGATCTGGTTTTGTATTTAAGGTCAATGATGAGTCTAAAAAAGAATTTTCTTAGGCTGGACACAGTGGCTTACGCCTGTAATCCCCACACTTTGGGAGGCCGAGGCGGGCGGATCACGAGGTCAGGAGATGGAGACCATCCTGGCTAACATAGTGAAACCCTGTCTCTACTAAAAATACAAAAAATTAGCTGGGCGTGGTGGTGGGTGCCTGTAGTCCCAGCTACTCAGGAGGCTGAGGCAGGAGAATGGCATGAACCCGGGAGGTGGAGCTTGCAGTGAGCCGAGATCTCGCCACTGCACTCCAGCCTGGGCGACAGAGCGAGACTCCGTCTCAAAAAAAAAAAAGAATTTTCTTTAAAATGTCTGTAGTTTTTTGAATTATTTGTTTTATGTTAGGGTAATAAGCATCTTCTTTTGTTAAACAGAATTTTAGTCCATTTACTTTATCAGCATAAATACAATATAGTGCCTTGTTTAGTTTTTATAAAAAATATTTTTAGAGACAGAGTCTGTTGCCTAGGCTGAAGTACAGTGGCACTATCCTAGTGTTACCAGGGGTCCTTGCTCCCAGAGCTCTCAAGATGGTGGTGGGCCACTTCCACGATGGTGGCAAGCCTCGTGTTCTCTGACCTGGGGTTCTTGGCCTCACGGATTCCAAGGAATGGAATCTTTGGCCATGCCGTGAGTGTTATATCTCTATTAGAAGCTGTGGGTCACGGAAGAGAACCGTAGAACCCAGTGACTAGTGTTCAGCTGGATAGGATGAACCCAGGCACTTAGCCATGCAGGAACAATGGCAAGCCTTTAGCCCGATCGGGAGTGGCAATGGGTGCCTCACTGGATCAGGAGCACAGTGGACACCCTGCTCCATCCGGAGGGATGGAAGTCAGCAGCGGCTCTGCGACAGCAGCAAACAGTAGTGGTGGAAAGCGAGCGAAAGCTCAGCTCAAGCCATAACAAACATGGATGAGGCTGTGGTGGCTCACGCCTGTATTCCCAGCACTTTGGGAGGCCGAGGTGGGCAGATCACAAGGTCAGGAGATTGAGACCATCCTGGCTAAGATGGCGAAACCCCGTCTCTACTAAAAATAAAAAAAATAGCCGGGCGTGGTGGCGGGCACCACCAGCAACTTGGGAGGCTGAGGCAGGAGAATGGCATGAACTTGGGAGGCGGAGCTTGCAGTGAGCCAAGGTCGCGCCACTGCACTCCAGCCTGGCCGACAGAGCAAGACCCCATCTCAAAAAAAAAAAAAAAAAAAAACGGACCAGAAGAGTGCAGTTGCAAGATTTAATAGAGTGAAAACAGAGCTCCCATACAAAGGGAGGGGACCCAAAGAGGGTAGCCATTGCCAGCTCAAATGCCTGGGTTTCCCAGATCATTGTCCCTCCTGCTGTGCTCTCAGGCAGTAGATGATTAGCTATTTCTTTACCTCCTGTTTTTGCCTAATTAGCATTTTAGTGAGCTCTCTGATTGGTCGGGTATTAGCTAAGTTGCAAGCCCCGTATTTAAAGGTGGACGTGGTCACCTTCCCAGCTAGGCTTATGGATTCTTGGTCTAGGAAATCCAGCTAGTCCTGTCTCTCCATAGCTCACTGTAGTCTCCAACTCCTGGGCACAAGTGATCCCCCAGCCTCAGCCTCCCAAGTGACTGGGATTACAGATGTGCACCACCATGCCTGACTAAATGTTTCTATTTTGTAGAGATGGAGTCTTGCTGTGTTGCCTAGGCTGGTCTTGAACTCCTGGCCTCAAGCAGTCTTACTGCCTCAGCCTCCGCTGCACCTGCCTTGCCTTGTTTAGCGTTTTTTTTTTTTTTTTTTTTTTGAGACAGAGGGAGTTTTGCTGTGTCGCCCAGGCTGGGGTGGAGTGGAGTGCAGTGGCGCGATCTCAGCTCACTGCAACCTCCGCCTCCCAGGTTCAAGCTATTCTCCTGCCTCAGCCTCCCAAGTAGCTGGGGCTACAGGAATATGCCACCATATCTGGCTAATTTTTGTATTGTTAGTGGAGATGGGTTTTACCATGTTGGCCAGGCTGGGCCTTGTTTAGCTTTACTTTCTGGGTTGTGATAGTGTAAGCTTTTAATTTTTATCTAAATATAGTAGTACAACAAATTAGATTATATAAATGACAAATTTTGCTAATATCTTTATATAACATATCATTAAAAGGGATAGGCTTCATGAGAAAAATCTTTTTTACCTAGAGAAAATATTGTAATCCAAAAATTAAGTATTAGCTGTATATTTGATCACTACTGGAAGCTGTCAACATTGTCACACAGATCGTATCTTTAAAGTATTTCCTGGAACCTGATGTAACTTCTTCTGTTTTTTGAGATAGGGTCTTGCCCTGTCACCCAGGGTGAAGTGCAGTGGCTACTCATTGCAGCCTCGACCTCCTGGGCTCAAGTGATCCTCCCAGTTGTAGATCCTCCTGCTTGTAGTTCCAGCTACTCAGCCTCCTGAATAGCTGGGACTACAGGTGCACACCACCATGCCCAGCTGATTTTTAAATGTTTTGTAGAGACAAGGTCTCCCTATGTTGCCCAGGCTGGTCTCAAACTCCTGGGCTGAAGCTATCCTCCCTTGGCCTCCCAAAGTGCTGACATTACAGGCATGAG
Source organism: Pan troglodytes (assembly GCF_028858775.2). NCBI lineage: Eukaryota > Metazoa > Chordata > Mammalia > Primates > Hominidae > Pan > Pan troglodytes. The sequence continues at coordinate 137,307,007 of NC_072402.2, forward strand.
CCACCACAGTCAGCCTCTCTTGCTTTAATCTTCTTAGCAGAGCGTCTTTGGTTTGCACCTGTAATCCCAGCTACTTGGGAGGCTGAAGTGGGAGAATTACTTGAGCCCAGGAATTCAAGGATACAGTGAGCTATGATCAGGCCACTGCATTCCTGCCTGGGTGACAGAGCAAGACTCTGTCTCTTAAAGAAAAAAAAAATAGCCCGGGCACGGTGGCTCGTGCTTGTATTCCCAGCACTTTGGGAGGCCAAGGTGGGCAGATCACTTGAAGTCAGGAGTTCGAGACTAGCCTGACCAATATAGTGAAACCCTGTTTCTAACAAAGAGTACAAAAATTTGCCAGGCATGTTGGTGTGTGCCTGTAGTCCTAGCTACTTGGGAGGCTGAGGTGGGAGAATTGCTTAAACCTGGGAGGTGGAGGTTGCAGTGAGCCGAGATCCTCCAGCCTGTGCGACAGTGATACCCTGTCTCAAAAAAATAGCCAAAAAACAACAGTTGCATACAGTGTTTGTTTTGATGGAAACAATTATTGAAATGAAGGCTGTCTAGAGTTTTTAAAATATACTTAGAAAGTAGTGATTTATTTAGAAGAAAATGGCTTTAATAGTTGAAACATCTCAATACATAGCAAAATTAAGTAGCAAATCATTTGTTGTATGAAACATTAACTATAGGGTTGACAAGGAAATTATAATTTAAAGTGGGGGTTGGTACTTTGTTTTTTTTTGAGACGGAGTCTTGCTCTGTCGCCCAGGCTGGAGTGCAGTGGCGCAATCTTGGCTCACTGCAAACTCCGCCTCCTGGGTTCACACCATTCTCCTGCCTCAGCCTCCCGAGTAGCTGGGACTACAGGTGCCCACCACCACACCCGGCTAATTTTTTGTATTTTTAGTAGAGACGGGGTTTCACTGTGTTAGTCAGGACGGTCTTGATCTCCTGACCTTGTGGTCTGTCCTCCTTGGCCTCCCAAAGTGCTGGGATTACAGGCATGAGCCATCGCACCCGGCCAGGGGTTGGTACTTTCTAGTTAAAGTGAAGTGTTTACCTAATACTCGTGTATAAAAATATTTACCAAATCGTTGTGATAGTGAAAAATAGGAAATAAAGGATCTGTTGTGGTTTAGACATAGAGTAGCAGAATAAACAGTAGTAGAAAAAGGAACAAGCCAGCCTGGCCAACATGATGAAACCCCGTCTCTACTAACAATACAAAAAATAGCTGGGCGTGGTGGTGGATGCCTGTAATCCCAGCTACCTGGGAGGCGGCTGCAGGAGAATCGCTTGAACCCAGGAGGCGGAGGTTGCAGTGAGCTGAGATCACACCACTGCACTTCAGCCTGGGCAATAGAGCAAGACTCTGTCTCAAAAAAAATAAAAAAATAAAAAAAGGAAAGAAAAAGGAACAAACTAGATCTACCTTTGTATCTTTGTGGAAAAATATCTCAATATTTTGAGGGAAAGCAAAGTACAGAAGAGTACATGCCATGTAACGCTATCTAAATAAAAGTTTAAAAACATGTAAACAGTACTGTCTTGTTTATGGACTCTTAGAAAAAAGTATAAAAGAATGCATGGGAATGATAAACACTGTATATTTAGGGTATTAATCAGTTCTGGGAGGGTACACAGGGGATGTAGATCCTAAGCTAGTATGGCGATGTTAAGACTGGGCAAAGCTGGGTTGTGAGTTCATGGTGGGTATTTTCTCTTCTTTTTTTTTTTTTTTTTGAGATGTAGTCTTGCTCTGTCGCCCAGGCTGGAGTGCAGTGGCGCAATCTTGGCTCATTGCAATGTCCACCTCCCGGGTTCCAGTGATTCTTCTGCCTCAGCCTCCTGAATAGCTGGGATTATAGGCATGTGCCACCACGCCCAGCTAATTATGCATTTTTAGTGGCGGGGGGGTGGTTTCTCCATGCTGGTCAGGCTGGTCTCGAACTCCTGACCTCAGGTGATCCGCCTGCCTCAACATCCCAAAGTGCTGGGATTACAGGTGTGAGCCACTGCGCCCAACCTATGGTGGGTATTTTCTTTTTCTCTCTTTTTTTTTTTTTTAAGATGGAGTTTCGCTGTTGTTGCCCAGGCTGGAGTGCATGGTGCAATCTCGGCTCACCATAACCTCCACTTCCTGGGTTCAAGCAATTCTCCTGCCTCAGCCTCCCAAGTAGCTGGTATTACAGGCATGCACCACCACGCCCAGCTAATTTTGTGTTTTTAGTAGAGACAGGGTTTCTCCATGCTGGTCAGGCTGGTCTCAAGCTCCCGACCTCAGGTGATCCACCCACCTCAGCCTCCCAAAGTGCTGGGATTACAGGCATGAGCCACCGCACCCGACCCATGGTGGGTATTTTCTATACTTTTAGTTGCTTTGAATCTTTTTAGAGGGAATACACAGTTTAATCTCAGATAAGCTTACCATGTCTGCTTATAGTTAGTTCAGGGAGAGATTGATATTGATACATGTTTCCATCGGTTTGTCTGTCTTTATACTAGAAGGCAACAATATTAAGAGAGAAATAGAAAATGAGAGTGCTAAGGGATTAAGTCTATCAGCTCCAGATGATTTGATTTGTCAGAAATTATGTCTTTCAAACTCATGTAAGTTAATGAGTTACTAATATTTCCTGAGTTTTAAAAATTCATAATTTTAAAATATGTAAGCAGTTGTTTTCAAATATTAGCTTAAGTGTTATGCTGGGAACATAAGCAAGTAGTAAAAATTAAATTGTTTCTGTTGCAACCCTAGTTAAGATAGGAGTGAGGCAGGGAGAATGCAGGTACTATAGTAATGACAGACTGCTCCCCTTCAATCTGTCTTGAAAACCTGGGGCCGGGCGCGGTGGCTCATGCCTGTAATTCCAGCACTTTGGGAGGCCGAGGCGGGCGGATCCCTTGAGGTCAGGAGCTCTCAAGACCGGCCTGGACAACGTGGTGAAACGCCATCTCTACTAAAAGTACAAAAATTAGCCGGGCCTGGTGGCGGGCGCCTGTAATCCCAGCTACTCGGGAGGCTGAGGCAGGAGAATTGCTTGAACTTGGGAAAGACAGAGGTTGCAGTGAACCAAGATTGCTCCACTGCAGTCTAGCCTGGGCGACAAAGCAAGACTCTGTCTTACAAAAAAAGAAAAAGGAAAAAAATGAAAACCTGGAACACACCTTGGCCTTCTAAGTCTCATCTCTTTTTCCAGTTTGTGCCATTTTGCCCTTTGCCCTCCCGTGCTTTCCCCTCAAATCTTCTTGGTAGTGAGTTTTCTAGTATCACCTTTTATCTCTGATGCTTTTTAACTCATCAGACATAAAAGTAATGAGCTCTGGTGTGAATTATAATTCCTTGAGGCCTTGTTAGAACAGTTTGGCTCCACCTCAGAGTTTCTGACCTGGTAGTTGTGGGGTAGAGCCTGTGAATTTGCATTTCTAATAAGCTTCCTTGTGATGGTGATCCTGCTGTGTCAGTATCTCAGTTTTGAGAACTACTGGTTTAACTGTTGTTTCTTTGCAGTTCAGTAATCTTTTTTTTTTTTTTTTTGAGAGATGGAGTCTTGCTCTGTTGCCCAGATTGGAGTGCAGTGGCACGACTTCAGCTCACTGCAACCTCTGCCTCCTGGGTTCAAGCGATTCTCCTGCCTCAGCCTCCCGAGTAGCTGGGACTACAGGCACGTGCTACGACGCCCGGCTAATTTTTTGTATTTTTAGTAGAGATGGCGTTTCACTGTGTTAGCCAGGATGGGTCTCGATCTCCTGACCTCGTGATCTACCCACCTTGGCCTCCCAAAGTGCTGGGATTACAGGCATGAGCCACCAGGCTTGGCTGCATTTCAGTAATCTTAAAAGAGTTTCAGTAATCTTAAAAGAGGTTCAGCTTAATTTCCCAAATAACATGATTCTCAGACATTTCTTTTTTTCTTTTTTTTTTTTTTGAGGCAGAGTCTCGCTCTGTTACCCAGGCTGGAGTGCAGTGGTGTGATCTCGGCTCACTGCAAGCTCCGCCTCCCGGGTTCAAGTATTTCTCCTCCCTCAGCCTCCTGAGTAGCTGGGACTACAGGCAAGCGCCACCACACCCAGCTAACTTTTGTATTTTTAGTAGAGACAGGGTTTCACCACGTTGGCCAGGCTGGTCTCTATCTCTTGACCTTGTGATCCGTCCACCTTGGCCTCCCAAAGTGCTGGGATTATAGGCATGAGCCACTGCACCTGGCCGATTCTCAGACATTTCTAACTTGTACATTTCTAATATTTTAGATCCAGATTTAAAGAACCATGGTACAGCAGAACACTCAAGTCCTTACCCTTGGGTTAGATACTTTGTATTTTGTTTTCTTATAAAATTGGGAATAGGTCTAAATGATCTCTTATGACCCTGAAATTTTATATATACATACATATTTTAATATGTTTTAATATGTAAAATATGTAACATAATGTATACATTGTTATATATACATTGTTATATATAACACACAAATAGGTATTGATGTATGTAATAAACACATATGTAACATGTAACATTAAAAGATATATTAAAATATGTACTCTTTTTTAGAGATGGGGTCTCACTTTGTTGCCTAGGCTGGAGTATAGTGGCACGATCCACTGCAGCCTTGAACTCCTGGGCTCAAGCAATCCTCCTACCTCAGCCTCCCAGGTAGCTAGGACTACAGGCTCCCTCCACCATGCTGGGCTAATTTAAAAAATTTTTTTTTGTGGAGATAGAGTCTCACTTTGTTGACCAGGCTGGTCTGGAGCTCCTGGCCTCAAGCCATCCTCCCACCTTAGCCTCCCAAAGTGTGGAGATTACAGACATGAGCCACCGTGCCCAGCCCTGAAATTACAATGCTATGAATCATAATCTTTGTTTAAATATTTTCATAGTGTGATTTTAACCACCAAAGAGCCTCGATTTGTATAGCAGTATTCAGACTACTAAAACTTGACTTTAGAGCCATTTTTCTACAAAGTTAATTATAACCTCTCTCAGTTTCCCATCTTCTTCCTTTCACCTTACACCATAGGGTGAGGACCAACAGGGTAAACAAATCTTTCCCATGCTATTTTTATTTTGTTTCATAATTGTTATGATTGGGGAAGGAGGGTGGTTTAAAAATAGCTTGTAACGAAGCGTTAATTTTTACCGACTAATAGCTTAAGTTGCCTACTCAAGGATATAGTGAAAGGGAAATCTGCACATCCCTTGAAGGATGCCTTCCCCTCAAGGAATTCAGAGGGTTTCTTTTTGCTATAGTGTTGTGATATATATATATGTCTTAGGCTTTCAAAGTTTCAGTGTTCTACTTTAATTATCTGTTTTTTTTCTTTTTTTCCTTAAAAAATTTTGTTTTTTTGAGACACAGTCTCTATTGCCCAGGCTGGAGTGCAGTGGCGTGATCTCTGCTCACTGCGGCCTCTGCCTCACGGGTTCTAGCGATTCTCCTGCCTCAGCCTCCTGGGTAGCTGGAATTAGAGGCACACACCACCACACCTGACTAATTTTTGTATTTTTAGTACAGACCAGGTTTCACCATGTTGGCCAGGCTGGTCTTGAACTGCTGACCTCAGGTGATCCACCCACCTCGACCTCCCAAAGTGCTGGGATTACAGGTGTGAGCCACCGCACCCGGTCAATAATCTTTTTATAAATTGAGAATGTTCTACTTTAACTGTCAAAGTTCCTTACCCCATCACTTTTTTCTAAACATAATTATATATACATTCCTGCCTCGGTATCCATGAAAGGTTGGTCCCAGGTCCTTCCATGGATACCAAAATCTACAGATGCTCAAGTCCCTTATATAAAATGGCATAGTATTTGCGTATAACCTGTGCACATCTTCCTGTATACTTTAAGTCATCTCTAGATTACTTATAAAACCTAATACAGTGTAAGTGCTCTGTAAATAGTTGTTATGCTGTGGTGTTTAGGGAATAATGACCAAAGAAGTCTGCACATGTTCAGTACAGACATCATTTTTTCCCCAGTGTATTTGACCCACAATTGGTGGAACTCATAGACACAGAGGGCTGGCTGTACTTTATTTCCCTATTGTTCTTTCTCATAAAATAGAAAGTTGAAATTAATGTATAGGTTTAAAGCCAACTGTTAAAACACAGCCTTATATATTTGGGTATTATTTTTTTCTGCCCACATGTTCCGACTAGATCGATGCCTTTATTAAATTTTAAGATTCAACTTCAGTTTTCATCATGATGTAGAGATATCAGTTTTATAGATTGTATGTTTATTTGCCATAATTGGGTTTTCACTATTTAGATTACACCCCAAATGACAGTTTTTTTTTTCCTTGAGTCGGAGTCTCGCTCTCGTCACCCAGGCTGGAGTGCAGTAGCACGATATTGTCTCACTACAACCTCTGCCTCCTGGGTTCAAGTGATTCTCCTGCCTCAGGCTCCTGAGTAGCTGGGATTATAGGAGCCCCCACCACGCCCGGCTAATTTTTGTACTTTTAGTAAAGATGGTGTTTCGCCATGTTGGCCAGGCTGGTCTCGAACTCCTGACCTCAAGTGAGCCACTGTGCCCAGCCATGATGACAATTTTTAACAGCTATTTTAATCCACACTTATAGTCAGGATAATTCTTGCACAGACCCAGTTGGTTAAAAAAAGAAAAAGAAAATTTTAAAGGGTAATTTATTTTTCAAATGGGCAATATACACACTTTTATAAAATTCAAAATGTGTAAAAGCAATATATATAGTTCTCATTCTCACCCCTAAGCTTTCCTTCCTAAAGGCAATTATTTATTAACTAGTTTCTTGTGGGGTTTTTTGTTTTGTTTTGTTTTTTGTTTGTTTGTTTTGAGACAGAGTCTCACTCTGTCACCCAGGCTGGAGTGCAGCAGTGAGATCTGGGCTCACTGCAACCTCCGCCTCCCTCGTTCAGGCAATTCTGCCTCAGCCTCCCGAGTAGCTGGGACTACAGGTGCGCGCCACCATGCCTGGCTAATTTTTGTATTTTTAGTAGAGATGGGGTTTCAGCATGTTGGCCAGGCTGGTCTCGAACTCCTGACCTCATGATCCGCCCACCTCAGCCTCCCAAAGTGCTGGGATTACAGGTATGAGCCCCTGTGCCTGGCGTTTCTTGTGTATTCTTGGGAGATATTTTATGCACATGTAAAGATGGATAGTTACGTGCTTTTTCTTTTTTAAAAAAGATCTGTTTCTGAATCCGAATGTCCTGTGTGTGTGTATGTGTGTGTGACGGAGTCTCGCTCTGTCGCCCAGGCTGGAGTGCAGTGTCACAATCTCAGCTCACTGCAACCTCCGCCTCCTGGGTTCAAGCGATTCTCCTGCCTCAGCCTCCCCAGTAAATGGGATTACAGGTGTGCGCCACCACACCCAGCTAATTTTTGTATTTTTTTTAGAGATGGGGTTTCACCATGTTGGTCATGCTGGTCTCGAAATCCTGACCTTGTGATCCACCCGCCTTGGCCTCCCAAAGTGCTGGGATTACAGGCGTGAGCCACCGTGCCCAGCCCAAATGTACTTTTAAGAATAAAAAACTGGCCAGGCCCTGTGGCTCACACCTGTAATTCCAGCACTTTGGGAGGCTGAGGCGGAAGGATCGCTTGAGTCTAGGCATTAGACACCAGCCTGGGAAACATAGTGAGACCTTGTCTCTGCATTAAAATAATAATAATAATAATAATAGGCCAGGTGTGGTGGCTCACTCCTGTAATCCCAGCACTTTGGGAGGCCGAGGTGGGCAGATCACGAGGTCAGGAGATCGAGACCATCCTGGCTAACACGGTGAAACCCCATCTCTTCTAAAAATACAAAAAAAATTAGCCAGGCGTGGTGGCGGGCACCTGTAGTCCCAGCTGCTCAGGAGGCTGAGGCAGGAGAATGGCGTGAATCCGGGAGGCAGAGCTTGCAGTGAGCCAAGATCGTGCCACTGCATCCAGCCTGAGCAACAGAGTGAGACTCCGTCTAAAAAAAAAAATTAGATTAAAAAATAATAATAAACAACTTTGAGATACAGTATTACAGTAACATTTAGTGTACAATTTGAGTTTTGACAAATATAGTTGTCCAATCTCTACCAAAATAATGATTTTGAACATTTCTATCACTCCTCAAATTTTCTTCATGTCTCTTTTATAGTTATTCCCCGCTCCAACTCCCTCCAGCCACTGGAACCATGGATCTGCTTTCTGTCACTATAGTTTTGCCTGTTCTAGAATGTCATATAAATGGAATCATACATCATGTAGCCTTATGTCTGGCTTCTTTCACTTAGCAGTATGCTTTTGAGATTCAGCTGTATCAGTGCCATCAGCCAAGGAAGTGTTGAATGAGTGTGTTAAATGTCTATTAGCCTAAGTTTGGCTTAGGGTTTTAAAATTATATTGGCTCCTGAAATGGACTGATGGATCTTGTATTCTGCTTAGATAAATCTTAGCTCTTGAGTTAAAAACCTTGATGTTATTCAGCATGGAAAAAAGTAACTCAGTTTGAAAGGGGCAAAAGATTAAAGCGAAATCAAAAGTAAAATTCCACTTAATGAACATGGCAGGACTTCAGAATTGTTCAATTCAGTTGTTAAATTGTTAAATTCAAGTTATATTTTAATTAACAACCTGTTGCTATAGCAGTGTCTTAAATAAAGCCAGGTGTTCTTAGTTATACCAACCTGTGCTGTCAGTAATATTTGAGAATGGGAACTATACAGTAGGCTATTACTTTTTTTCTTGAGATGGGCAGAAAATCTCTATTTTAGAGACATAAAATCCAAAATTTGAGATATTTGAGTAAGTTAATCGTTATCTCAATCCAAAGCCTTCTTTTTATTCAAACTTTATTTCTTTTTTTTGAGACGAAGTCTCACTCTGTCGCCCAGGCTGGAGTGCAGTGGCGTGATCTTGGCTCACTGCCAGCTCCACCTCCCGGGTTCACACCATTCTCCTGCCTCAGCCTCCCGAGTAGCTGGGACTACAGGCACCCGCCACCATGCCCGGCTAATTTTTTATATTTTTAGTAGAGATGGGGTTTCACCATGTTAGCCAGGATGGTCTCGATCTCCTGACCTCGTGATCTGCCTGCCTCAGCCTCGTGCTGGGATTACAGGCATGAGTCACTGTGCCTGGCCCTTTCTCAAACTTTATTTCTGTACTTTATGTTTTGTGTACTCCAAGCTTACAGACAGGATGAAACGACATAAGAGTCTAAATGGTTTTGGATTTAAAAAATCTTAGACTTTACTGTTTTTACTCTTGTAGTTTTAAAGTATAATCAAAACTAGTTCTTCTTGAGAACTTTCTTTTTGTCTCAAAAACCAAGCTGAGGGGAAATGGAATTAGTATGATTTCCTGCCTTGTGATTTTTCAGGCATCCCCACCCAATAACAAGTCTCAAGTTTCTGGGCTTTTATGTTTAAAAAGCTGAGAAGCTGGTAACTGGTTGTAAAGCATTATTCCAGGTAGACCAATCTCTGACTACAAAGCTTTTATTTTTATTTTTATTTTTATTTTTTTTGAGATGGAGTCTCCCTTTGTCACCCAGGCTGGAGTGCAGTGGCATGATCTCAGCTCACTGCAACCTCCCTTTCCTGGGTTCAAGCATTACTTCTGCCTGAGCCTCTTGAGTAGCTGGGATTACAGGCGTGTGCCACCACTCCCAGCTAATTTTTTGTTTTTTTAGTACAGACGGGGTCTTGCTATGTTGGCCAGGCTGGTTTCAAGCTCCTGGCCTCAAGTGATTGGCGCCACCTTGGCCTCCCAAAGTGTTGGGATTACAGGTGTGAGCCATCGCTCCTGGGAACTACAAAGCTCTATGGTGGCTTTTATTACTTCAGTCAGCCTTTTAAAATATATTCCTTTTTTTTTTGAGACAAAGTCTCGTTCTGTTGTCCCAGGCTGGAGTGTAGTGGCATGATCTTGGCTCACTGCAACCTCTGCCTCCTGGGTTCAAGCAATACTCCTGCTGTAGCCTCCTGAGTAGCTGGGACTATAGACATGCACCCACTACGCTCAGCTAATTTTTGTATTTTTAGTAGAAATGGGGTTTTACCATGTTCACCAGGCTAGGCTGGTCTCGAACTCCTGACCTCAGGTGATCCTCCCGTCTCGGCCCCACAAAGTGCTGGGATTACAAGCATGAGCCACTGTGCCCAGCCTAAAATATATTCCTTCAAAGTTTTTTCTACTTTTAGAACCCTGGTAGTGGACTTCCACTGAAAGCATATCAACTTGTCAGATGGTCCAGTATAATTTTGGAACATTTATGACTTTAGGAGCTTGTCCCAAGTGTAACCTAATAGTTTTGAGGTACAAAAATTGGCCTTAAATTTTTTTTGAAAAATAATAAATGAAATGTTTACATTAAAACAATTTTGGCCAGGCGCGGTGGCTCATGCCTGTAATCGCAGCACTTTGGGAGGCCAAGGTGGGCGGATCACCAGGTCAGGAGATTGAGATCATCCTGGCTAACACGGTGAAACCCTGTCTCTACTAAAAATACAAAAAGTTAGCCGGGCGTTTGGGTCGGGCACCTGTAGTCCCAGCTACTCGGGAGGCTGAGGCAGGAGAATGGCGTGAACCCTGGAGGCGGAGCTTGCAGTCAGCTGAGATTGCGCCACTGCACTCCAGCCTGGGCGACAGCGAGACTCCGTCTCAAAAAACAAACAACAAACAAACAAACAAAAAACAGTATTTTTGGCTCTTTAATACATAATACATGTTTTTTGTTTGTTTGTTTTTTTGAAATGGAGTCTCGCTCTATCGCCCAGGCTGGAGTGCAGTGGTGCAATCTTGGCTTACTGCAACCTCCGCCTCCCTGGTTCAAGGGATTCTCCTGCCTCAGCCTCCTGAGTAGCTGGTATTACAGGCATGTATCACCATGCCCAGCTAATTTTTTCTATCTTCAGTAGAGACAGGCTTGTTGGCCAGGCTGGTCTCGAACTCCTGACCTCAAGTGATCTGCCCGCCTCAGCCTCCCAAAGTGCTGGGATTACAGGTGTGAGCCATCACGCCCGGCCCATAATACATGATACATGTTTTACCTTCCTGATTGTATTTATTTGCTAAGCTCTGAACAAAGCAAAAATGACCCACTTTAAAAAAATACACATTGCCTTGAAGAATCCAAAATACCTTAAAGATTCACCAATCTACTCATCTCTTACTCTGAAGGAATGCTCTTAAGAGAGTTTCACCAGCAGGACAGAGAATATTGGTAACAATATAAACTTTAGTAATGGATAAAAGGTACATTTATGTTGAATATATTTCTTTTCTTTCTTTTTTCTGTAGGAATTGAATGATCTGGCACGGGACCCTCCAGCACAGTGTTCAGCAGGTCCTGTTGGAGATGATAGTAAGTATTTAAAAGGAATAATGGAGTAATAGCATAACAGTGGTTATTTTGTGTGAAGAAACAATTACGGTATAGGGAAGAGGCAGTGTTTAACCTTTAGTGGCCCATGAAGGGAGCAACTCTATGTTCATCCCATTATCATCTGTGTTGTTCATTACATTTTGAATCTTCTGCCAGGTATTGGCTATGTAGTTGTTCTGGTCCTCTCCTACCTTACCTTCATCCCTTCTGGGTATTTTCCTGGAGTGAAATATTTAAGCTTTTACCTACAACTAGCTATTATTCTTGAGTAAGATAATACTAAGGATGATAGTATATGTGTCTGTGTCTGACTTTCTACTGACTCATACTTGTGAAATCAGGTCTTTATTTATTTTTTTCTTGAGACAGGGTCTCGCTCTGTCAAGCCCGGGCTGGAGTGCAGTGGCGTGATCTCAGCTCACTGCAGCCTCTGCTTCCTGGGTTCAAGTGATTCTCGTGCCTCAGCCTCTCGAGTATCTGGGATTACAGGTGCATGCCACCACGCCTGATTAATTTTTGTATTTTTAGTAGATTCGTGGTTTCGCCATGTTGGCCAGGCTGGTCTCAAACTCCTGGCCTCAGGTGATCCGCCCGCTTTGGCCTCCCAAAGTGCTGGGATTATAGGCATGAACCACCACACCTGGCCAAAAGCAGGTCTTTATTTTTAATGTCCAATTTATCTGCTTAATTTTGTCTAAAATAATTTATGAGATGATCTTAATGCACACATTAGATGATAATTTCCTCTTTGTTCCACTTCATTTCAACATAATTTTTTCCCATATAGTGTCTTTTAACTTTTTTTAAAGAGGGGATATTTGAATGAGACTATGCTATGTGATGTAAAACTAATTCACAAAAAACTGTAACATTTGGTTGGGTGTGATGGCTCATGTCCCTAATCCCAGCACTTTAGGAGACCGAGGCAGGTTAATCAATTGAGCCCAGGAGTTCAAGACCAGCTTGGTCAACATGGTGAAGCCCTGTCTCTACAAAAAACACACAAAAAAATTAGCCGGGTATGTTGGTGCATGCTGGTAGTCCGAGCTACTTGGAAGGCTAAGGTGGGAGGTTTGCTTGAGCCTGAGCCTGGGTAGCAGAGTTTACAGTGAGCCAGGACCATGCCACTGCACTCCAGCTCGGGCGACAGAGTGAGACGCTGTCTCAAAAAATAAAAACAGGACGGGGCGTCGTGGCTCATGCCTCTAATCCCAGCACTTTGAAAGGCCGAGGCGGGCGGATCACGAGGTCAGACGTTTGAGACCATCCTGGCCAAGATGGTGAAACCCCACCTCTACTAAAAATAGAAAAAAATTTAGCCAGGCATGGTGACAGGCGCCTGTAATCCCACCTACTTGGGAGGTTGAGGCAGACAACTGCTTGAACCCAGGAGGCAGAGGTTGCAGTGAGCTGAGATTGTGCCACTGCACTCCAGCCTGGGTGACAGAGTGAGACTTACTCTCAAAAAAAAAAAAGAAAAAAAAATTTGTAACATTTAACAAATATTTTAAAGTATGCATACTTACAAACACTTGTGTAAATATGTAGATTCAGACCAAAATGAGTACATGGTTAAATTAGCTTATGTTTAATATTTTTTTGTTTGTTTGTTTTGTTTTTTAAGATGAAGTCTCACTCTATTGCCCGTGCTGAAGTGCAGTGGCGTGACCTCAGCTCACTGCAAGCTCCGCCTCCTGGGTTCATGCCATTCTCCTGCCTCAGCCTTCCAAGTAGCTTGGATTACAGGCACGTGCCACCACACCTGGCTAGTTTTTGTATTTTTAGTAGAGACGGGGTTTCGCCATGTTGGCGAGGCTGGTCTTGAATTCCTGACCTTAGGTGATCCACCTGCCTTGGCCTCCCAAAGTTCTGGAATTACAGGCGTGAGCTACTGCGCCTGGCCTCAAATTGTTTTTTCCTGATTTTTCTTAATAATGTTGTGTCTGGGCCAAGCCCAGTGGCTCACACCTGTAATCTCAGTGCTTTGGGAGGCTGAAGCAGGCAGATCACTTGAGCCCAGGAGTGCGAGACCAGCCTGGGCAACATGGTGAAACCCTATCTCTACAAAAAAATACAAAAATTAGCCTGGCCTTGTGGTGCATGCCTGTAGCCCCAGCTACTCAGGAGGAGTTTAAGGTGGGAGGATCGCTTGAGTCCAGGCAGTTGAGGCTGTAGGGAGCCAAGGTTGCACCACTGCACTCCAACCTGGGCAACGGGAGCGAGACTCTCTCAAAACAAAAACAACAACAACAACAAAAAAAAAAAACGGAAAAAAAGAATGTGTCTGGTCTGCCAAATCATGAAGAATCAAAGCAAGGCCCTTTTACAAGGATTACTTTACAAATAGATAAATATTATAAATTATGAGTCTAAGTACATGTCATGAAAAAACTCATTTACATTATTATATTCTGACTTACCTAGCGTGAGTAACTATAGTATTTGGTACCAAACAAGGCAGGCTAAGTACTTAAACTATACAAAATAATTTAGTAAGTGCTGTTACACACATTGTCTCATTTAAGCCTTACAACAACTCATTTAGGTGAGTGGAGTAGAAATTTTAAATTGTTTTAGAAAAAAGTCCCATGAGAATCTCATGGAGATTCTCCATGTGAACTCACTCTCAGGTTTTCTGATTCTAGTTTGTCCTTCCACTGTATCATATGGGCCACATACATCAGTGTACTCTTTCTATTCAGTTAGAAAAGTGCTTTTAGGTAAATTCCTCCAAGTTAAGAATGGCTGAAAATCTTTAATTAAAAGTGGTTGGAGTCAGGGGATTTGATTTCAATTTTGAAGTTTTCTTTAGCATGCTAAAGTGATTTGTCTTTGCTTTGCTTCTGCCATAGTTAGCACTATACATTTCTTTCTCAGGTTGAAAAATTGTTCCCTTTGGAGAGTTAAATAAAACTCTCCCACAGCCGAGTGCGATGGTTCACGTCTGTAATCCTAGCACTTTGGGAGGCCAGGAGTTCAAGACCAGCCTGGCCAACATGGTGAAACCCTGTCTCTACTAAAAATACAAAAATTAGCTGGGCGCGGTGGCGCCTGCCTATAATCCCAGCTACCGAGGAGGCTGAGGCAGGAGAATCGTTGGAACTGGGAGGCGGAGGTTGTGGTGAGCCGAGATCGCGCCACTGCACTCCAGCCTGGGTGACAGAGTGAGACTCTGTCTCCGAAAAAAAAAAAAAAAAAAAAAGGCTGGGTGTGGTGTCTCACGTCTGTACGCCTGTAATGCCAGCACTTTGGGAGGCCGAGGCAGGTGGATTACCTGACGCCAGGAATTCAATCAAGACCAGTCTGGCCTTGAACTCTGGTGAAACCCCGTCTACTAAAAATAAAAATACAAGAAATTAGCCAGGTGTGGTGGTGGGAGCTGTAATCCCATCTATTTGGGAGGCTGAGGCAGGAGAATCGCTTGAACCCGGGAGGCAGAGGCTGCAGTGAGCCGAGATCGCGCCATAGCACTCCAGCCTGGGCAACAAGACTGAAACTCCATCTCAAAAAAACAAACTCTCCCAAAGCTAATCAGTAAGAGAAAAAATATACAGGCTGCAAATGATGCCATCACGAAAGTGATAAAACATATAGAATGGAAGAAATTGTTGCAAGTCATATATCTCATAAGGGACATATATCCCGTATATTTTTAAAACTTTTTTTTTTTTTTTTTTGAGACGGAATCTCGCTTTTGTCACCCAGGCTGGAGTGCAGTGGTGCGGTCTTGGCTCACTATAACCTTCACCTCGTGGGTTCAAGCAGTTCTCCTGCCTCAACCTCCCGAGTAGCTGATTATAGGCGCGTGCCCCGCCGCCCAGCTAATTTTCCTATTTTTGGTAGAGATGGGTTTCACCATGTTGGCCAGGCTGGTCTTGAACTCCTGACCTCAAGTGATCCGCCCACCTCTACCTCCCAAAGCGCTGGAATTACAGGCATGAGCCACCCCACCCAGCTGTTTAAAAACTCCTATAACTCAGTATAAAAATAAATAACCAATTAAAAAATAGTCAAAGGATCCGAGTAGACATTTCTCCAGATAAGATGGCTAGTAAGCACACGAAAAGATGCTCAACATCATTTGTCATTAGGGAAATACAAATCAAAACTACAGTGAAGAAGAGCCAGGCACAGTGGCTCATGCCTGTAATCCCAGCTACTGGGGAGACTGAGACTGGAGGATCACTTGAGGCCAGGAGTTTTATGCCAGCCTGGGCAACAAAGCAAGACCCCATCTTTAAAACTAAAAATTAGCTGGGAGTGGTGGCTCATGCCTGTAGTCCCACCTACTCACAAGGCTGAGGCAGGAGGAACACCTGAGCCCAGAAGTTTGAGGCTGCAGTGAGCTATGATTTGGCCACTATACTCTAGCTTGGATGACAGGTTGAGACCCAGTCTCTAAAAAAAAAAACAAGTATTGATCAGATCTTTCTGATGAACCCCACATAAGAGTACATCAAGTATGATTGGATAGCTAAATGTCCTTTTGTCATTTTATTTTTGTTATAAGGAGTCAGAATTTAATCTTAGAAGAAGGAAGAGAGAAACTGTTGGCCTTTTGAAACTTTTGAGCTCCTTTTGACTATCCTGGTACCCAAATCCCTCAGTACCACGTTATTGATATTTAGTGTAAAAATAAAGTGGAGACTTGTGCTTTATTTTAAAACATCCAGATTTTAATGTTGATATTTAGTATAAAAATAAAGTAGAGATCTGTGCTTTATTTTAAAACATCCAGATTTTAATGTACTAGTAAATTTTTTTTCACTTTCTTGCAAAGATCTGGTAAGCAGGAAGAAATGTACTTCCTGAAAGAAGTAAGCAGCCGGGCCCGGTGGCTCACGCCTGTAATCCCAACACTTTGGGAGGCCGAGGCGGGCGGATCACGAGGTCAGGAGATCGAGACCATCCTGGCTAACATGGTGAAACCCCGTCTCTACTAAAAATACAAAAAATTAGCCGGGCATGGTGGCAGGTGCCTGTAGTCCCAGCTATTCAGGAGGCTGAGGCAGGAGAATGGCGTGAACCTGGGAGGTGGAGCTTGCAGTGAGCCAAGATCACACCACTGCACTCCAGCCTGTGTGACAGAGCAAGACTCTGTCTCAAAAAAAAAAAAAAAAAAGAAACAAATAAGCTGAAGATTTAATGGCCATATATCTGTTTCCTTCTCTCTTCCCTCCCTTCCTTTCCCCCTCCTCCTCCCCTCCCTCTCTCCCTCCCTTCTCCCTCGTCTTCCTCTCCTCTGGTCTTCTTTCAAGGCAGGGGCTCACTCTGTTGCCCAGGCTAGAGTGCAGTGGCGCGATTGCAGCTCACTGAAGCCTCAAACTCCTGGGCTCAAGGGATCCTCCCACCTCAGCCTCCTGAGTAGCTGGGACTATGGGTACATGCCCCTACACCCCTGGCTAATTAAAAAAAAAAAAAATTGTAGCAATAGGGTCTCACCATGTTTCCTACGCTGGTCTTGAAATCCTGGGCTCAAGTGATCCTCCTGCCTCTGCCTCCCAAAGCCCTGTGATTACAGCTGCGAGCTACCGCACCCAGCTTTCTTTTCTTTTGAACAGTTGGTAAATGTGACTCTCTTGAGATCTGTGCAATCAAGTGTAGGTCTCCGGGGATTCAGTCTCATACTATCAAATATTCTCGCTGTCCCCTGCTGTTTTGTTTGTTTGTTTGTTTTTTTGAGATGGAGTCTCACTCTGTTGCCCGGGCTGGAGTGCAGTGGTGCAATCTCGGCTCACTGAAACCTCTGCGTCCCAGGTTCAAGCAATTCTCCTGTCTCCGCCTCCCAAGTAGCTGGGATTACAGGCATGCACCACCACGACCGACTAATTTTTTGTATTTTTAGTAGAGACTGGGTTTCACCATGTTGGCCAGGCTGGTCTCGAACTCCTGACCTCAGGTGATCCACCTACCTCGGCCTCCCAAACTGCTAGGATTACAGGCTTGAGCCACTGCGCCCGGCCTGTCCCTTTTAACCTCAAGGCTTCATCCAGAATACGAAAGAGTAATCATTCATCTGTGAACTTCACATTTAAACTCTCATAAAACAGATTGTGTAACTTTCAGTTTGTGTAATTTGGTTTGATAGTATTAAACCAACATAGTGCTGGGAACTTATTTTTGTTTTTTACTATCAAAACTTTTTATTTTGGTCAATTTTGATCAATCCTAAAATGGATCATTAAATGAAAGATTTTGGAAACAGATGTTTATGTAAAATGTAGCAATATTTTATGCTTATGGTCCAGTATTTCATTCAGTAACTATTTTGGGGGTCCTTTTTACTTGAACCTCTAGTAATTCTTGAGCTATTTCTCTTTTCTTGAGACAGAGTCTCACATCGTCGCCCGCCTGGAGTGTAGTGGCATGATCTCGGCTCACTGCAACCTCTGCCTCCCGGGTTCAAGCAGTTCTCCTGCCTCAGCCTCCCAAGTAGCTGGGATTACAGGCGCCTGCCACCACGCCCAGCTAATTTTTTGTATTTTTAGTAGAGACGGGATTTCGCCATGTTGGCCAGGCTGGTCTTGAACTCCTGACCTCGTGATTGGTCTGCCCCGGCCTCCCAAAGTGCTGGGATTACAGGCGTGAGCCACCACGCCTAGCCTACTTGAGCTATTTCTAAAAACATTGTAATGTGAGGCAGGTTTGGTATTCTGTCACTAGCTTCTCTGATTTATACTTCTGCCTGTAAGAGCTAAGAGTCTAGAAAGGCTTCCAGAGAGTAACCTAAATCAGTGGTTTTAGTAGGTATCTTTATATTCAACCAGTGTGACAAAATTCTCAATTAAGATTTAAATGGTCTTTAAATGCTTTCATTAATTACATTCATCTGAATGGGTTTTAGTTTCTCTTTCTCTGCCTTTTTTTGGTACTGTAGATTCTAGATCATTTTATGAGAGCCATAAAGATTATTTGTCTTGGTTGCTGCATTAGTAATTTTCTTCTTCCTTTTCCTTCTGCTATTTTAAAGACTTAGCCTTGTGTATGTGTTTTTGCTCATTTTTTTGATGATGGAATTTGACCTTAATAACAGTGAAGACAAATTAACATAGTGTTATTAGAATGTGAATAGGTTTTTATTGAGAGTTTAATGCCAGTGGATTACATATGTTTAGTCCTGTTGGAATGTTAAACAGATATGATATACTAAATTAAATAGATATGGATTACAGATGAGATCATCTATGATGTTGAGTTAAAAGTTCACAATAATGTAAGAATGTTCGGCGTGGTACAGTGGCTCATGCCTGTAATCCCAGCACTTTGGTAGGCCAATGCAGAAGGATCGCTTGAGGCCAAGAGTTTGAGACCAGCTTGGGCAACATAGCAAGACCCGATCTCTACAAAAATAAAAATTAAAAAAATGAGCAGGACATGGTGACACTTGCCTGTAGTCCCAGCTACTCAGTTGGCTGACGTGGGAGGATTGCTTGAGCCCAGGAGTTTGAGGCTGCAGTGAGCCAAGGTTGTGCCACTGTACTCCAGTCTGGGCAGTAGAGTGAGACTCTGTCTCTTGGGGAAAAAAAAAAAAAAAAACTTAAATATACAATATGCTAGAGTATCTTTAACTTTTTGTAGCGTGGGTATGAAAGATTGCAATATTAGTTGAAAATATTTATTTTTTTCCCCATCTTCTATCAAGAAGGGTATTCTGGCCGGGCGTGGTAGCTCACGCCTGTAATCCTAGCACTTTGGGAGACCAAGGTGGGCGGATTGCCTGAGCTCAGGAGTTTGAGACCAGTCTGGGCAACGTGACAAAACCCCATCTCTACTAAAAATACAAAAAATTAGCCAGGTGAGGTGTTGCACACCTGTAATCCCAGCTACTTGGGAAGCTGAAGCAGGAGAATTGCTTGAACCTGGGAGGCAGAGGTTACAGTGAGCTCAGATTGTGCCATTGCACTCCAGCCTTGACAAAGTGAGACTGTCTCAAAAAAAGAAAGAAAAAAAAAGAAGGGTATTCTGGGTATTCTGGCTGGGCACTGCTGGTGGCTCATGCCTATATTCCCAGCAGTTTGGGAGGTCAAGACAGGCAGATCGCTTGAGCCCAGGAGTTTGAGACCAGCCTGGGCAACATGGCAAGACCCCGTCTCTATTTAAAAAAAAAAAAGAAGAAGAAGGGTATTCTTTCCGTAATTGTAAACATTGGCAGCTTGTTGGCATTTCTGCTTCAACCCTGTTGGGGATTCTGCGTTGTCCAATTGTTAGTAGATTTTGATCCCACAGCCTATTTGTGCTTTGTTTGTGTTACTAGGAAGAACAGGGAATCACAAAAAAGGAAATATTTAGCTAAAAATTTCTGATTTAAGGCCGGGCCTGGTGGCTTATATCTGTAATCTCAGCACTTTGGGAGGCCAGGGTGGGTGGATCACCTGAAGTCAGGAGTTCGAGACCAGCCTAACCAACATGGTGAAACCCAGACTCCACTAAAAATACAGCAAAATTAGTCAGGTGTGGTGGCACACACCTGTAATCCCAGCTACTCAGGGAGCTGAGGCAGGAGAATTGCTTGAACCTGGGAGGCGGAGGTTGCAGTGAGCAAAGATCGCACCACTGCACTCCAGCCCAGGCGAACAGAGCGAGACTCCATCTCAAAAAAAAAAAAAAATTCTGATTTAAATTTTTCTAATAACTTCTTAAGTCTGGTAGTAGTATTAGCAGGAAAACAAAAAGATTGATCTTGAAAAGACTAGTGAAGATCTTGAATTAGTACCTAAATGGTTAATGGAAAATTTAATTTTTTTAATTGTCTCAATATTTTTATATTTTGGCTGGGTGTGGTGACCCACACCTATAATCCCAGCACTTTGGGAGGCTGAGGTGGGTGAACTGCTTGAGCCCAGGAGTTCAAGACCATCCTGGACAACATAGTGAGACCCCATCTCTTTTTTTTTTTTGAGATGGAGTTTCGCTCTTGTTGCCCAGGCTGGAGTGCAATGGCACGATCTTGGCTCACCACAACCTCTGCCTCCCAGGTTCAAGCGATTCTTCTGCCTCAGCCTCCCGAGTAGCTGGGATTACAGGCAATGCGCCACCATGCTCGACTAATTTTGTATTTTTAGTAGAGATGGGGTTTCTCCGTGTTAGTCAGGCTGGTCTTGAACTCCCAACCTCAGGTGATCCGCTCACCTCGGCCTCCCAAAGTGCTGGGATTACGGGTGTGAGCCATCACACCCGGCTGCGCATCTCTATTAAAAAAAAAAATTAATACTTTATTAAGTGCTTTCTTTCTTTTTTTTCTTTTTTAAGTTCTTTTCTTTCTTTCTTTCTTCTTCTTTTTTTTTTTTTTTTTTTTTGAGATGGAGTCTTGCACTGTTGCCCAGGCTGGAGTGCAGTGGCATGATCTCAGCTCACTGCAACCTCCGCCTCCTGGGTTCAAGCGATTCTCCTTCCTCAGCCTCCCGAGTAGCTGGGATTACAGGCACCTGCCACTACGCCCAGCTAATTTTTTGTATTTTCAGTAGAGACAGGGTGTCACCATGTTGGCCAGGCTGGTCCTGAACTCCTGGCCTCATGATTCATCTGCCTCGGACTACCAAAGTGCTGGGATTACAGGTGTGAGCCGCTGCGCCTGGCCTTAAGTGCTTTCTTAAAAAATAGTTTAGTGTATTTTAATAGCAAACTCAAAGGAACAGTACAGAGACAGACAACATTAAAAACATACTTCCATGTAGGGCAACTCAGAAAAATAGAGTGAATGAATGAAGAGTCTACCATACGATAAAAACGCTACAAACACCATTTAGTTGCCATCAATAAAAATTTACGGCCGGGCACAGTGGCTCACGCCTGTAATCCCAGCACTTTGGGAGGTCGAAGTGGGCGGATCATAAGGTCAGGAGTTTGAGACCAGCCTGTCCAACATAGTGAAACCCCGTCTCTACTAAAAATACAAAAATTAGCCTGGTGTGGTGGTGTGTGCCTGTAATCCCAGCTACTCAGGAGGCTGAGGCAGGAGAATTGCTGAACCCGGGAGCCAGAGGTTGCAGTGAGCTGAGATCATGCCATTGCACTCCAGCCTGGGCAACAGAGCGAGACTCCGTCTCAAAAAAATATATATATATATTTTTTGCTTGATATGAAAAAAATCCAGGAGGGTCTGGGCACAGTGGCTTATACCTGTAATCCCAGCACTTTGGGAGGCTGAGGTGAGGGGATTGCTTGAGCATAGGAGTTCAAGACCAGCCTGGGCAACGTAACAAAATCCCGTCTCTACAGAAAATAGAAAAATTAGCTGGGTATGGTCCCAGCTACTTGGGAGGCTGAGACAGGAGGATCATTTAAGCCTGGGAGGTGGAGGTTGAGCTGAGGTTGCACCCTTTACTCCAGTCTGGGTGACAAGGAGTAAAACCCTGTCTCAAAATAAATAAATCTAGGAGAGCAGCATACAAGCAGTGGCAGCATCAGGAGTCATGGCAGGACAAGAGTTTAGAAAGTTTCTTTCACTCTTTTACAGAGTATTGGTTGAAAGGAGTGCTGCCAAAACTATAACCAAAGGAGGCATTATGCTTCCAGAATAATCTCAAGGAAAAGTATTGCAAGCAACAGTAGTGTTGACAGTTGTTGAATTGAGCTCTAAAGGAAAGGGTGGAGAAATTCCACCAGTTAGCGAGAAGTTAGAGATACAGTTCTCCTAGAATATAGAGGCAATAAAGTAGTTCTAGATGACAAGTTTTCCTTCTTTTTTTTTTTTTTTTTTTTTTTTTTTGAGATGGAGTTTCACTCTTGTTTCCCAGGCTGGAGTGCAATGGTGCAATCTCAGCTCACTGCAGCATTCATCTCCGAGGTTCAAGTGATTCTCCTGCCTCAGCCTCCTGAGTAGCTGGGATTACAGACGCCCGCCATCACGCCCAGCTAATTTTTTATATTTTCAGTAGAGACGGGGTTTCACTATGTTGGTCAGGCTGATCTCGAACTCCTCCTGACCTCAGGTGAGCCACCTGCCTCGGCCTCCCAAAGTGCTAGGATTACAGGCGTGAGCTACCACACCCAGCGACAAGTTTTATTTCTTATTTAGAGATGGCGACATTCTTAGTGTGTAGACTGAAATAAATCACTATTGAAATGACATCAACGTGAAGCTGCCCATTCCACTAAAGTTCTGAAATCTTTCATCATGTAAATAATTTCCATGTCTCTCTTTTATAATAAACCAATGATATAACTAGTGACAAAAATAAAATCCAACTGCTAGCATTGTCCAGAAAAAATTTACAGGTATGTTTATAATTGTTATAAAGGTGAACTGCTGAAACTTGTTCACCGAAATAGTTTGACTTGAATTAATGCTTTACATCCTCAATTTTATATTAGAAATTCACACACAAGTTAAAATGGAAAAACTGCCAATACCTGATTTCTGTCCCCTGTTTTTCCACTCGCAGTCATATACGTAGTTACCTTTTGACCCCGTGGGGGAAAATACATCTAACAGAGAACTATCAATAACAGAAAAGAAGAAAAATAATTTTTTTTTTTTTGAGCATGAAATGTTTCCCAATCTTAGGCACAGTCTCCATGTAATTGGCATGCTAGCTGGATGTCTTTTGGCATACTTGTTACATATTTGGCATGAGTAACGCATAAGTTGGTGTCTTCATAAAGGCTCATCAGATAGGCCTCACTTGCCTCCTGCAAAGTAACAAAAGCCAGAAGTGTAGATTTGTTTTGAAGTCCTGAGCAACTTCTTGTATCAGATGCTGGAAAGGAAGTTTGCTAATCAGAATTCAGTGGACTTCTGATGAGATCTGTTTTCACAGAGTACCACAGTACCAGACCTGTAGCAGTAAGGTTTCTTTACTCTTCCAGTAAAGGGTGCACTCCTGTGAGTGACTTCTGTAGCTAGTTGCTTCCTGGGTGCTTTACCACTGGGCCAATTTGCTGGTAATCTGCCTTGTACTAGTCATGATCTAGAGGCCCCCTTACTTATCCCCCTTCTCAGCAGACATTAGAGATGAGGGCGCCACTGTGGCAGGCAGTGCCTGAGAACACTTAAAAGCAGTGCTTTCTTACTATCTTACCCAACTCTTACAGCTTTGAGTGGAAATGCAGGTACAATTAATAATCTTCCATTATAACCACAAATTTAAATAACAGGAAAGAATTAAGTAGAAGAACAGGTCCCTTGACCAGTTGGTCATACTTTTGTCTAATAGTGTTTTTAGCCTTGTTATTGGGGGTTGTTAATTCTAGTTATCAATGTTTTATTTACTCAAATTGTAAGTATATTTGTGATTAAAAATAGAGTGAGACTCTTGTGTATGTGTGCGTGCATGCGTGTGAGCATGTGCGTGTGTGTGTTTTAGTCTTGTTTTTAATTTTTTTCAGAAACAGGGTCTTGCTATGTTGCCTGGGCTGGACTTGAACTCCTGGGCTCAAATCATCCTCCCATCTCAGCCTCCTGAGTAGGTGGGACTACAGGTGCCCACTTTTGTGTCTTTAAACAACATACAAGGGGCTTTTTATAGGACTTCCCTTGAAGATACTAGGTCCAGTTTTAGTGGCCCAGAATGGCTTTGTCCTTGGCTTACTCAGTCCATTAAATGGTCGGCAGAGAGTAATATAAGTGTTTGTAAGTACTAGTGAGGGCTAATCTAAGGAAGGGAGCCTCAGCAATTCCTATCCTTTACCTTTAACTCCTAATCAACAAGCTGCTATTTTTAGGTTCAGGTCCCAGTGAGCAACAAACCAACCTTAGGGATTAGTTTGATATTAAGGAGGTTGGAAGGAACTTTAGGATTTGGACTGACATTCTGGTGGATTTTTATATGGCTTCTTAGTCTTCATGTTTCTTCTACCTTGTGACAAGAGTTACCTGGTTTGGGTTGTTCAAATATAACCCCAGTGACAACTTCCCTTAGGTTGCTCAGATCATAGTATGAATGGTAAGTGTGCTAAGTAGTAGCTTAATTATAAGTAAAAACTCTGGCTTTTGATCTCTCATGATGCACTTAGTAGCATGAGAACATGGAACAAGCATCATTTTCTGCATTTGGAAGATATTTATTTATTGAACAAGTTTATAACTTATTAGAAGTATCCCTGGAGCTTGTAATCAACCTTGGGCTTTCAGCTAATATTTTCTTCTTAAATTTTACTCCTTTTTTCTCTTTTTTCCTCTTTAACTTATCCTTTACATTAGGAGAGATGTTTTTCTTTCTTTAATGAGGGCCAATAATGTACAGACCTACACAAGAGTTTTTAGAAATTTTTTCTCCTTGTTAAAACCAGTCTTTCTTAATTTGAGTATTATCTACCTTGACTTTACTGTTTTGTCCCCCGTATACCAGCATTATAAAAGGAGTCATGCCTGTAATTCCAGCTTTGGGAGGCCGAGGTGGGTGGATCATCTGAGGTCAGGAGTTTGAGACCTGGCCAAACGTGGCAAAACCTTGTCTCTACTAAAAATACAAAAATTAGCCAGGTGTGGTGGCAGTTGCCTGTAGTCCCAGCTACTTGGGAGGCTGAGGCAGGAGAATTGCTTGAACCCGGGAGGCGGAGGTTGCAATGAGCCGAAATTGCGCCAGCGCACTCCGGCCTGGGCGATAGAGTGAGACTGTGTCTCAAAAAAAAAAAAAAAGTGTATTATATGTAATTGTTTTGAAGAAATGATTTACCCTGTGAGGTAAAGAAATAACTGTTTAAAAGTAGAACTGTAAGCCTTGTCAAGAAGTTTGTCTACCTGACATGAAGTTTCAAGAAGTTTTAGCCCAAATACTTTCGGTTTTTTTTGTTTTTGTTTTTGAGAGAGTCTTGCAGTGGCGCAGTCATGGCTCATTGCAGCCTCCACTTCTCAGGCTCAAGCAGTCCTCTCACCTCAGCTTCTCAAAGTGTTGGGATTACAGGTGTGAGCCACCACACCTGGCTCTAAATATTTTTCATTGAGCACCTTATCAGTGTTCTAGGCCATTCTAGTCATTTTTCTTGTTTCTTTAGACTGTTAATTTATGTTCCTCATCTTGCTCATACTCATTATCATATTATTTATAAATGAATTTGGATTAGAAGGGGAATGATATGTTACTATGGCGTAGATACAATGTAGATATTGTTACATGGTGACTTTTTTCTTGTTATTTTTCAGTGTTCCATTGGCAAGCTACAATAATGGGGCCAGTAAGTATTCAGATTAATTTCAGAATAAACAGTTTATGTAATTTACTCATTTTAATCCCACTTTTCTTGTTATCAACAGAATGACAGTCCCTATCAGGGTGGAGTATTTTTCTTGACAATTCATTTCCCAACAGATTACCCCTTCAAACCACCTAAGGTAATTAATTGGAATGTGGCAGTTTTTAATGTACTTTCTATAATACTAATAAACTAGTTTACAGAAAGTTTCCTTTCTTTCTGTAGGTTGCATTTACAACAAGAATTTATCATCCAAATATTAACAGTAATGGCAGCATTTGTCTTGATATTCTACGGTCACAGTGGTCTCCAGCACTAACTATTTCAAAAGGTAACAGTGGGTATTTGATATCAAGATAAAGCAACCGTGTCTTTTGTCTTTTTAGAGTTATTTATTTTTGAAAAGATTACTTAATGTTTCTTTTAAGAAGAGATAGCAATTCTTCTTAATCTGAAATGGACCTTGAGAACTGAAAACGAGTTGGATTTTTCAAGCAAAAGTATTCCTTGGTGTAGTGACTAGTCTGTCAGTTGTGCTACTCTAGCATAGGTTAGAAGATGGACACTGGGCCTGGTGCCGTGGCTCATGCCTGTAATCTCAGCACTTTGGGAGGCCGAGGCGGGCAGATCACAAGGTCAGCAGATCGAGACCATCCTGGCTAACATGGTGAAACCCCGTCTCTACTAAAAATACAAAAAAATTAGCTGGGCATGGTGGCAGGTGCCTGTAGTCCCAGCTACTCGGGAGGCTGAGGCAGGAGAATGGTGTGAACCCGGGAGGCGGAGGTTTCAGTGAGCAGAGATTGTGCCACTGCACTCCAGCCTGGGCAACAGAGCGAGACTCCGTCTCAAAAAAAAAAAAAGAAGATGGACACTGGTATGAATTTTTTTTAGAGCATAAAGTAGAGCACAATTAACATCTCTTCCAACCTTGAGATTCATGAATGGAAAAAGATAGATACTATTGCAGAATAGGAAATAGACCAGCCCTTTAGACAAATGCCTATGCTGTAAACATAGACGTTAGGTTCTTGAAGAACAAAATATAGGTAAATATTTTACCAGCTCTTGTCTTTAGGTTTCTGTATCAATGAACTGAGTGATGTAGTTGTTGTCTTAATGTGTTGATTTGAAATTGTACAACCCTTCAACATTATTCCCAGATGAAATCACAGTTGGGTTACAATAATCTAGATTTTTTTTTTTTTTTTTTTGAGATGGAGTCTCACTCTGTCGCCCAGGCTAGACTGCAGTGGTGCAATCTTGGCTCATTGAAACCTCCACCTCCCGGGTTCAAGCAATTCTCCTGCCTCAGCCTCCCTTGTAGCTGGGATTACAGGCACCCGCCACCACGCCTAGCTAATTTTTGTATTTTTAGTAGAGACTGGGTTTCGCCATGTTGGCCAGGCTGGTCTCGAACGCCTGACCTTATGATCCACCTGCCTCGGCCTCCCAAAGCGCTGGGATTACAGGCATGAGCCACTGTGCCCAGCCAAATAATCTAGAATTTATAAAGGAAAACAAAAACAAGTATTTATGGCCTGGCACGGTGGCTCACGCCTGTAATCCCAGCACTTTGGGAGGCCGAGGCAGGAGAATCACTTGAACCCAGGAGGCGGAGGTTGCAGTGAGCTGAGATTGCGCCACTGCACTCCAGCCTGGCCAGCCTGGGGGACAGAACGAGACTCCGTCTCAAAAACAAGAATATTTATCAGATCTCACTGCTCTACTCTGAAAGGTGATAAAAGAGTTCACTGGATGTACTTTTGTGAAAATGAAATCAGTTGTTTAAGAGAAAAATCAAATATGATAATGGATTAATATGTTTAAAATATGAAGTACAAAAATCAGAAAAAAATTCAGATCCCAATAGATGAATGGACACAGGGGAACCAAAGAATAAATAAATGAATGTTACGTTCCTATTTTTTACCTTTTTAATTAACAAAGATATTTTTAAAAGAAGACAAAACACTAATGAGGTATATTGAAATGAACACTCATATTCTTCAAGTAGAGGTATAGATTTGTAGAGCCCAGTCTGCCAGTATGTGTTGAGAGACTTAATCATCCATGCCCATTCACCCAGTAATTCTAGTTTCATTTATTTATACTAAGAAAACAATCCCAAATGCTGAAAAAACTTTGTATACAAGTACATTTGTGACATTGTGATTTAGTTCTGAAAATTGGAGGTTACTTACAGTAGAGGAAAAAATAGATCGGTTCCAGCACATGCATTTAAAAGAGTATTGACCCTGGCCAGGCATAGTGGTTCATGCCTGTAATCCCAGAACTTTATGAGGCTGAGATGGGCAGATGACTTGAGACCAGGAGTTCGAGACCAGCTTGGCCAACATGGCAAAACCCCATCTTTACTAAAAATACAAAAAATTAGCCAGGTGTGATGGTGCGTGCCTGTAGTCCCAACTACTCAGGAGGCTGAGGCGGGAGAATCACTTGAACCCGGGAGACGGAGGTTGCAGTGAGTCAAGATGGTACCATTGCACTCTAGCCTGGGTGACAGAGGGAGACTTTGTCTCCAAAAAAAAAAAGTATTGATCTTTACAAATATTGTGAAAATAGGAAAATACTGTGCTTGAGAAAAGCAGAAAAAAGAAAAAAGGCATATACACTGTAACAAGAGTTACATATAAAAGTATGTTGAGTGTCCAGAAATAGACAAGCAATGTTAGTTTTGGTATTTGTGTGGTGAAATGTGGTGTGTGATTTTTTTTTTTTTTTTTTTTTTTTTTTTTTTTTTTTTGAGAGGGAGTTTCGCTCTTGTTGCCCAGGCTGAAGTGCAATGGTGTGATCTTGACTGACTGCAACCCCCGCCTCCCGGGTTCAAGCAATTCTCCTGCCTCAGCCTCCCAAGTAGCTGGGATTACAGGCACCCACCACCACGCCCGGCTAATTTTTGTATTTTTAGTAGAAATTATCTGCTTATAATTTACCATTTGAACCATTAAGTAGAAATTATCTGCTTATAATTTACCATTTGTTTAATGCATGTATTTAGACAGGAAGCAACATAGTTTCATGGTAAAGAACATAGATTCTAGATCCAATTGCCTGTGTTCAGATCTCAGATCCACCTCTTATTAAATGAGGCTAGAGACACATTGGCCCCTGTATTCCTCAGTTTTTTCATCTGTAGAAAAGGAACAATAATACATATTTCATTGTTGTTACGAAGATTAAAGAAGCAAAAACGGACAGTTAACTGGTTCCTTGTAAGTACTCCAAAAACTGGGGATAAAGGCACAGTTGTCAAAAGTGTTGGGTATTTGTCATGTTATCACTTGGATATCAAGACTCAATCTTAAAAAAAAATTATTATTATTATTATTTGTTTTTTTTGAGAAGGAGTTTCACTTTTGTTGCCCAGGCTGGAGTGCAGTGGCGCAATCTCGGCTCACCACAACCTCCACCTCCCGGGTTCAAGCCATTCTCCTGCCTCAGCCTTCTGAGCAGCTGGGATTATAGGGCATGTACCACCACGCCCAGATAATTTTGTATTTTTAGTAGAGACGGAGTTTCTCCATGTTGGTCAGGCTGGTCTCGAACTCCCAAACTCAGGTGATCTGCCCGCCTCAGCCTCCCAAAGTGCTGGGATTACAGGTGTGAGCCACTGCTCCTGGCCACAAATTAATTTTTTAAAGCAAACAAAACTCTGAGACATTAATTTAAAATTTTTGGAGTCCTAGGCAGAAATAAAAACAGGATGCCAGAGAACCACATTTTTTTTTAAGTTATTACAACTTTAATGAAATAGTTTTTTAGAGAAGTGTCCCCTTTTCTTTTGGTAGGCCCCCTTACAATTCAAGAGCTACTTGAGAAAGTGTTTGTGGACCTGTGCCTGGCCTGGTGAGGGTCCCATTGGTTGCACTTCCTTCACCAAATAGCAATAGAGATGTAAATCTAGTAATGGGACCAAGATAAGTAGAATTGTGTGAGAGGTGTGTGTTTGGTGGGGTGAGGTGTTGGAGACACAAGATAGCTGAAATTATTGCCATACCTCTTTTTGTTCTTCCCCTTGCCTAGCGTTGATTTTTTTTCAGCTATTCCAAATGATAAGGACTGTTACAAGTCTGATTTGTTAGGTTCTCTCTATCTGGATAGCTATCCTTTAAAATAGTTGCAGTGCCATTTTGTTGAATTTGATTGTATTAACTGTCTCAGATTTAAGGTTTTAATGAGTCCCTTTTTGTAAATTGAATGTATGGGCAAGGAGTTCTATGAAATGCCTTAATCCTGTATATGATATTATTCCTTTAACATATAGTCTGTCTTCAAGGACAGAAATTTTGACCCAGTATTCACTCTACTTTGAAGGTCCGTGATGGGGACCTAAATATTTAAAAAACAAAAACAAAAAAACAAAAACACTGAAAAAAACTGAAGGGAAGCAGATAAGTGTGCCATAAAGCCATTTGATTATATGTTTTTAGAAGTGAAAGTAACTGTTGCTGTAACACTAGTGAAAAAGTAATACTGGCCAGGCGCAGTGGCTCATGACTGTAATCCACTTTGAGAGGCCAAGGAAGATGGATCACTTGAGGTCAGGAGTTTAAGAACAGCCTGGCCAACATAGTGAAACCCGATTTCTACCAATAATACAAAAATTAGCAGGACAGGGTGGTGTGTGTCTATAGTCCCAACTACTCGGGAGGCTGAGGCACAAGAATCACTTGAACCTGGGAGGGAGAGGCTCACTGTGATGCAGTGAGCCAACATCACACCACTGTGCTCCAGCCTGGGCAACAGAGCAAGAGTCTGTCTCAAAAAAAAAAAAAAAAAAAAAGTAATACTGATGAAGAAGAATATATATAGGTAAAAGTTCAGTGAAGAGACTATACAGGTTATAGAAATAAGAGTTACTATCTTTACAGAAGAAGGTATAGTATATGTATCAGTCCATTCTTGCACTGCTATAAAGAAATACCTGAGACTGGATAATTTATAAAGAAAAGGGGTTTGCCAGGTGCGGTGGCTCACGCTTGTAATCCCAGCACTTTGGGAGGCCGAGATGGGCAGATCACTGAGGTCGGGAGTTTGAGACCAGCCTGACCAACATGGAGAAACCCCATCTCTACCAAAAATACAAAAATTAGCCTGGCTTGGTGGTGCATGCCTGTAATCCCAGCTACTTGGGAGGCTGAGGCGAGAGAATCGCTTGAACCCGGGAGGCGGAGGTTGCAGGAAGCTGGGATCGCGCCATTGCACTCCAGCCTGGGCAACAAGAGTGAAACTCCGTCTCAAAAAAAAGGAGGTTTAATTGGCTCACAGTTCTGTGGGCTATACAGAAAGCATGGCAGCATCTGCTTCTGCGGAGTCCTCGGGAGCTTTTACTCATGGCAGAAGGCAAAGGGGGAGCCACCTGTCTCACATGGCAGTAGCAGGACCAAGAGAGAGATGGGGGAGGTGCCACACACTGTTAAACAGCCAGATCTCATGAGAACTCTATCACAAGAACAGCACCAAAGGGGTCGTGCTAAACCATTCATGAAGGATACACCCCCATAATCCAGTCGCCTCCCACCAGGCCCCACCTCCAACGTTGGGGATTACAGTTGAACATGAGATTTGTGTGGGGACACAGATCCAAACCATATCAGTATATTAGAAACCAAAATGAATTTTTCATGAAATCAAGAAGCTAAGTAGTGTACTAAAAATCTTTTCACAAGGTCCAGATAGCCAGTACTCTACTCTCCTTTCCTGGAAAGAAAGAAAAGCCCTTTCTTTAAAACCTGTCCTTTAAAGTTGACTTATTAGAATATTTAGAAGAATAAGTTAAAGGAACATTCAAAAATTTCTAACTTCCCTGTTGTCATTTCCAGGAAATACATGAAGTCTTTCCTAATTGATGTTAGAATGTTCTATGCTTGAAGAGGGCTTCAGGTGATGTCACCTGACAATAGGAAAATGTTTTTGGAATGCCAGCTGCCAGAATTGTGGGTAACAGGAATGAAGAGTCAGAAAACATCTCTCCTGATTTTTTAAAAAAACTTTTCATATACTCTTAAGGCAAGGAAATAGCATTTTTGTTACCAAACTGAATAGGGCATGCCAACTATTTCTTTACTTCTCAGAAGCCCTTGATCTCTATAGGATAGATTTGGTAGGAATATGAGCGAATCCTTTCCCTGCTGAATTTATGTGTTGGGAGTAAAATGGGCTGAGTGTTATTATCTCTTGGTACAGAACACCTATTAGAGAAAAGAAAGATGGCTGAGCTCTATTAGCATTAGTATAGAAGGATTTAAATTTATTCTGTCAGAGGCTACTGAACTTAATGTAATCAGTGACTTTATGCCCCCTTTGCATTCAGTAAGGAATGCATAAATTAATGATAGATATGGCTGGGTGTGGTAGTTCACGCCTGTAATCCCAGCACTTCGGGAGGCCGAGGCAGGTGGATCACTTGAGCCTAGGAGATCAAGACTAGCCTGGCCAACATGGCGAAACCCAACCTCTACAAAAAATACAAAGAAAATTAGCTACACATGGTGGCACTCACCTGTAGTCTTACCTGGAGAGTGAGGTGGGAGGATGACTTGAGCCCAGGAGGTTTAGGCTGCAATGAGCCAAGATTGTGCCACTGCACTCCAGCCTGGGCGACAGAGTGAGACCCTGTCTCTAAATAAATAAATACATAAATAAATAAATACTTTAAAACATAAGTTAATGACAGATTTGAACAAAGGAAATTACACTATTGAGATTTGTCTGCTACATCCCAGGTTGTCACCGAGGAAATGGCTTAGATGAGATTCTAAATTGTCACTGAAGAGAATTTGAGACATTCATAGAAGTATGTTGTATTCTCTATAATGAGTGTATGACCATCCCCATTTAGGGGCAAGTGTTTGCATTTATGTTCTTGATTTAGACTGAATTGTTTTCAACTGAAAATTAAACAAAACAATTGTCTGAATGTGGTGCCTGCCACTGGAAAACAGTGATTGTTGGATTTTATGGTTGTCATTTTTGCTAAGAATATTCAGTAGTGTGGCTGTCTTTTTTTTTTTTCTTTTTGAGACAGGGTCTCACTCTGTCACCCAGATTGGAGTGCAGTGGTGTGAACACAGCTCAATACAGCCTTAACCTCTTGGGCGTAAGTGATCCTCCCACCTCAGCCTCCTGAGTAGCTGGGACCATAGGAGTGTGCCACCACATCCAGCTAATATTTTTATTTTTTGTAGAGACAGAATCTCACTCTGTTGCCTAGGCTGGTCTCAGACTCCTGGCCTGAAGCGATCCTTCTGCTGTGGCCTCCCAAAGTGCTATGATTACAGGAGTGAGCCATCGCACTTGGCCTCTTTGGAATTTTGAAAGCCATTTATCCTTGAATATGGGCTTCTAAAAAATTGAACTTTATGGGATCTGAAAAATGTTCTTGGTCTAGAATTTAGACAAAGTTCTAATTCTATTCTAATTACTAGCCAGGGACATTGAACACGTCACTGCACCTGTCTGGGCCAGCTCCCTTAGGAGTTCAGGCATAAAGACAGTCATATCAACTCTTCTTACATCATGGGATTGTTGTGAGGCTTTGCACAAAGGGGCTTATATTTGTATCTGGGAGACCAAGATGTCATTTAACATTAATTTTCTGCTATTTGTTTTATTTTATTTTTTATTTTTTATTATAATTATTATTTTTTGGAGATGGATTTTTTGCTGTGTCACCCAGGCTGGAGTGCAATGCTACGATCTCGGCTCACTGCAACCTCCACCTCCCAGGTTCAAGCGATTCTCCAGCCTCAGCCTCCTGAGTAGCTGGGACTACAGGCACGCACCACCACGCCCAGCTAATTTTTGTATTTTTAGTAGAGATGGGGTTTTACCATGTTGGCCAGGATGGTCTCAATCTCTTGATCTCGTGATCCACCCCGCTCCGCCTCCCAAAGTGCTGGGATTACAGGCATGAGCCACTGCAGCCAGCCTTCATTTTTATTTTTTAATGACCTAACCTAAAGTCTGTTTAAGCTTCTTAAAATCCTTGTTGGTAGGCTGGGTGCAGTGGCTCACGCCTGTAATCCCAGCACTTTGGGAGGCCGAGGTGGGTGGATCACGAGGTCAGGAGATCGAGACCATCCTGGCTAACACGGTGAAACCCCGTCTCTACTAAAAATACAAAAAATTAGCCGGGCGTGGTGGCGGGTGCCTGTAGTCCCAGCTACTCAGGAGGCTGAAGCAGGAGAATGGTGTGAACCTGGGAGGCGGAGCTTGCAGTGCGCCTAGACCGCGCCGCGCCACTGCACTCCAGTCTGGGCGACAGAGCCAGACTCCGTCTCAAAAAATAAAAAATAAAAAAAACTATTTGCCAGGTGTGGTGGCTCACGCTTGTAATCCCAGCACTTTGGGAGGCCGAGGCGGGTGAATCACGAGGTCAGGAGTTCCAGACCAGCCTGACCAACATGGTGAAACCCCATCTCTACTAAAAATACAAAAATTAGGCCAGGCATGGTGGTTCAAGCCTGTAATCCCAGGACTTTGGGAGGCTGAGGTGGGTGGATCACCTGAGGTCAGGAGTTCGAGACCAGCCTGGCCAATATGGTGAAACCCCAATTCTGCTAAAAAAAAAAAAAATAATAATAATAATAATAATAATCCTTGTTGGTTACTGTTAATATAAAGTTAAGTAAAACTTACAAAGCTGCTAGGCATTACAGTATAAATTCTTAGAATTTTCTCATGTTTTGGCGTCTCATGTTTCTCTCAACACTTTGCTTTGATCCTCTGCTAATTTATATGATTTTTTTCATTCTAGTACTCTTGTCCATCTGTTCTCTGTTGTGTGATCCCAATCCAGATGATCCTTTAGTGCCTGAGATTGCTCGGATCTACAAAACAGATAGAGAAAAGTAAGTATGGCCTCAAGATGGAAAGTTATCTGTGGTGGGATGGAGATGTTTGTCACAAATCTTTCTTGTTTAAGGGCTGAATATTGGCCAGATATTTAAAGTGAAGTCCTAATATACTCTCCTGGGGCTAGAAAAGAGAAATATATGCATTGAGTATTATTATAAGTAGATGATGCCAGTCTTATCCCTGATTGTTTCACGTGACTCCTCTTGTCTACAAAAACTTTTTTGTTTGTTTGTTTGTTTGTTTTTGAGACAGGATCTTACTCTGTCACCCAGGCTAGAGTGCAATGGTGCAGTCTTGGCTCACTGCAACCTCCGCCTCCTGGGTTCAAGTGATTCTCATGCCTCAGCCTCCCGAGTAGATGGGATTACAG
Source organism: Pan troglodytes (assembly GCF_028858775.2). Lineage (NCBI taxonomy): Eukaryota > Metazoa > Chordata > Mammalia > Primates > Hominidae > Pan > Pan troglodytes. The sequence continues at coordinate 137,341,735 of NC_072402.2, forward strand.
GCGCAGGCCACCACGCCAGGTTCGTTTTTTTTGTAGTTTTAGTAGAGACTTTCACCATGTTGGCCAGGCTGGTTTCGAACTCCTGACCTCAAATGATCTGCCTGCCTAGGCCTCCCAAAGTGCTGGGATTACAGGTGTGAGCCACCGCACCCATACAAAAACTTTCCTATGGTATATTTTTCAACAGCTTAATGCCTTATGCTTGGCTTTTGATATATAAAGCACTTTTCATCAAGTGCCCATTTGCCTGCCATAGGTATTTGTCAATTAATGGGAAAAGAGAATTGATTTCCTACCATTTGACATAATCTAAAGGAAGAAAGCAAATAAATGCCATTAGATGTGAAAGCCCCAAATTTCTTTTAAAAACAAAACTTGATGTAGAATTTGGGTATTTTAGAATTGTACTATGAATTATTGAACAGTGGTCAAGATATCAAAAGAGATAGTAGCTAAAAGTGTTCTAGTAGCATTTTTTCTTTTCTTTTTTTCTTTTGAGATGGAGTCTTGCTGTGTTGCCTGGGTTGGTCTCAAACTCCCTACCTCAGCCTCTGGAGTAGCTAGGATTATAAGCATGCCCACCATGCCCAGCACTAATAACATCTGTTGTTTTATGTACTATTCAGTGAAGTTATAAGAGGAACTAGATAGGAGAGGGTGGATAGTTCTTTTAGGGCCGGGCGCAGTGGCTCACGCCTGTAACCCCAGCACTTTGGGAGGCTGAGGTGGGCGGATCACAAGGTCAGGAGTTTGAGACCAGCCTGGCCAACGGGGTGAAACCCCGTCTCTACTAAAAATACAAAAATTAGCCGGGCATGGTGGCGGGCACCTGTAATCGCAGCTACTCGAGAGGCTGAGATAATTGCTTAAACTCAGGACGTTTAGGTTGCGGTGAGCTGAAATTGCACCACTGCACTTCAGCCTGGGCGACAGAGCAAGACTCCCGTCTCCAACTTGAGTTCTAATGGATTAGAGAGGCATAGATACGTTTTTGTTTTTAGTGGAGGTAACACTGGGAATGGGATATTCTAACAGTAGTTGGTTCTTGCTTTTTCCTATTTGTGAATTTATTCTCAAATTTTTTTGATTAGAGAACTATTTTGTCCGATATTTAGAATTGTGGGTCTGAATGCTTACCAGAAGTCATTTCCCAAGTCATCATGGAGTAATGTTGAACACTGTTGAACAGAACTTTCCCAAACTGCACTGCCCCCACCCTCTAACCCCCCACTTTTTTTTTTGCAGAGACAGGGTCTTGTTCTTCAGCCCAGACTGGAGTACAGTGGCACAATCGTGGCTCACTGCAGTGTCAAACTCATGGGCTCAAGTGATCCTCCCACCCCAGCCTCCCCAGTAGCTGGGACTGCTAGTACATGCCACTACACCTTTCCAGCCTCCCCAGTAGCTGGGACTGCTAGTACATGCCACTACACCTGGCTAATTTGTTTTTTTGTTTTTTTTTTGTAGAGACAGGATCTCACTATGTTGCACAGGCTGGTCTCTAATTCCTGGCCTCAAGCAGGCCTTCTGCCTCAGCCCCCCAAAGTGCTGCTGTTATAGGCATGAGTTACCGTGCAAGGCCAGCATACCCACCCCCCCCCCCCCTTTTTTTTTTTTTTTTTTGAGGCAGGGTCTTGCTCTGTTGCCCGGACTGGAATGCAGTGGCACAATCACAGCTCACTGTAACCTCAACCTCCCAGGCTCAAGTAGTCCTCCCATCTGAGCTTCCCAAGTAGCTGGGACCACAGGCAGATGCCATCACATCCAGCTAATTTTTTTTTTTTTTTTTTTTTTTTTTTTTTTTTTTTTTTTTTGAGACAGAGTCTTGCTCCGTTGCCCAGGTGGAATGCAGTGGCACAATCTTGGCTCACTGCAGCCTCTGCCTCCCAGGCTCAAGTGATTCTTGTGCCTCAGCCTCCTGAGTAGCTGGGATTACAGGCGCACACCACCATGCCTGGCTAATTTTTGTGTTTTCAGTAGAGACGGGATTTTGCCATGTTGGCCAGGCTGGTCTGGAACTCCTGACCTCAAGTGATCCAGCTGCTCCAGCCTCCCAAAGTGCTGGGATTACAGGCGTGAGCCACCACACCCGGCCTAGCACCCCTTTTTTAATAGGAGAACTATAGAATCATTTGCTCTGCTTACTTTATTCAAATGTTCTTCTGAAGCAATAAACCCATTCATTTTGTCAACCAAATTGTTGAAATTAGTTCTACCAGAACCAGTTGTTTTATTGATATGAAAGGAAAGTTTGGTTTTTTTTCCCCCTTTTTTTTTTGAGACAGAGCCTCACTCTGTCACCCAGGCTATGGTACAGTATTGCAATCTCAGCTCACTGCAACCTCTGCCTCCTGAGCTCAAACGATCTTCCCACCTCAGCCTCCTGAGTAGCTGGGACTATAGGCATGCGCCACCACACCCTGCTAATTTTTGTATTTTTTTGTAGAGACAGGGTTTTATCATGTTGCCCAGGCTGGTCTGAAATGCCTGGGCTCAAGTGATCCACCCGACTCAGCCTCCCAAAGTGCTGGGATTACAGGTGTGAGCCACCATGCCCAGCCTTCTGTCGGTTTAATCATTATTAGTATATGAGTTCAAGAACTATGTAATGTAGAATCATATAGTTTCAAGTATTTTAAATGAATGAATTGAGTGGACATCTTTTGTAGAAATAGGCCAATCAAGTATAGAATAAGGTATATGCCAACAAATACTAAAATTTAATCAGAACCCTCTATAAGTAGCAATTAAAGGAGACTTTCACATTTTACAGCTCCTTCCCATTATCATTGAATTAATCCTTATCAGAAATTTGGGATAGAAAGGGGCCTTTCCTTGAATGTCTTATAAGCTACTCTCTTCAAGTTACTTGATGGGATAATGAATGGAATCTGTTGCTTACTGACTCCACACCTATGTTAAGCCAAGCTTCTCTTTGTGTGTACAGGTACAACAGAATAGCTCGGGAATGGACTCAGAAGTATGCGATGTAATTAAAGAAATTATTGGATAACCTCTACAAATAAAGATAGGGGAACTCTGAAAGAGAAAGTCCTTTTGATTTCCATTTGACTGCTTTCTATGAGCCCACGCCTCATCTTCCCCTGTGCACATGTTTACCTGATACAGCAGTGCTGCGTGTTGTACATACTTGGAACAACAAACTAGAAATACTGTACTTCTGTACCAACATTGCCTCCTAGCAGAGAAGTGTGTGTGTGACAAGCCAGTTCTACAGGCATTACCTAGGTGTGAGACTAAAAGCTTTTCTTATTGACTTAAATTTGGATAACAGCAAGGTGTGAGGGGGGTGGTGGGTATGGTGTGTGCTTGGATGGGAAAGAAAAGGCTCCACTCACCTATAGGAGATTATTTTTAAGTGGAATCCATTTAAACTCAAAACAGTTATGAAAAGCAAGGTGAAGAACATGAAGCTGTGTCTGTATTCATTTTATTCCGAAGGAGCTACGTCTTAGGTGAAAGTTATGACCAACCAGATTAAACTCTACCCACATCCTGCATTTTAAGGTCTAAGTTTAACTGGTCAACATTTAAATGGATTGGAGCTATTAGTACATCAAGTGTGATGGGCTTTGTTCCCAACTCTTTTACATCTCCCTACCCCTTCAACCTTTGGCCTTTCAGCCCTTCTTTCTCTCTTCCATATTCTTTGGTTTGTATGTGGTTTCTCAGTTAATACATAGCTAATAGCTCTTATTTTTCTTATGTTTTTAACCGCTTAGGTCTATTTGGATGTAAGGGTGAAAATTCATTTGATGGAAATACTTGTGTATATTTAAAGACCCAATTGCTCCTCTGGAGCTTGTAATTTCAAGAATGATTAATCTGTGTAATAAACTGGTTACTACAGTCATTACATATAATTTTGTGTGAATAGGCTTTTTCATTTTTAAGAAGTTTGTCTAGCTGAGATTAGTGGTGGATTTTCTCCCACTTCTGAAATGTTCATTTATACTGGTTGCATTTTAAGATCATGAAACAATTCCAGTTACATTGTAAAAAGGATATCTTACGAGTAATTTTATTGAACAAGTTAGAGGCATAAGCTTAAGAGCATTTCCATGAAACAACACATGCAGCATTCCAGGAACTTGATTGTTAAATTCAATAAGAAATTTGCTTTATTAATGAAACTAAGCTGCATTTCATCAAAACCTTGTGACATTCCCTTGGTACATAGGACATAAAACACAGAGGCATTGCTATTTGGTAAGTTAAGCTTCTGTGATTGTAATTATAAAAGAGCAACATTGACCAAACCTGGGAAACAAGAGCACAGTCTTGTTTGGAGAGTCTACATAATTACTTTGCACTAACATTTGCAGGATGTTCACACAATTTTAAATTGTACTGTATGTGGCTTTTTGAAGTCTTCCCTTGACCCTAGTAAAATATAGCTTGAAACTTGTAAACAACTGTGTTTGCCAGAAACATCATTCATGTGAACTAGGCAAGTTACCTTTTTTCCCCCCTTCTTTTCCTAATTGTAAACTAGGCCAACCTGAAAGCCATGGCTGATGCTCTAGCCATCAGGTTCTTTCAAATGCATCTTTACACTCTTGCACAAAAATTAAGGAATAAATGTCCACTGCTTTTGGTTTTAAACTTGTTCACCTTGTCTTATCTCTCACTGTCACTGCTCCTCCACCTTGGAACTTGTGTGATAAAACCCAAAACCTCTTACAGTTCTCTTATAAGCATTTCAAGCATCTCTTATTAGCATCCTTGACTTTGCAGAAAAGGCTTAACTGTTAACAGTTGTGGGGAAAGGAGTTAGAATTTAGCTTAAGCCTAAAATCACCCTGTATTCTCAGTATTATGGGCAAGTGGGAATTCATCTTTTTTTTTTTTTTTTTTTAAGAGAGGGACAGGGTCTCATTCTCTTGCCTAAGCTGGAGTGCAGTCAGAGTCATGACAGCACAGCTCACTGCAGCCTCAACCTTCTAGGCTCTAACAATCCCCCTGCCTCAACCTCCCAAGTTGCTGGGACTTATGGTACATGCCACCACACCTGGCTAATTTTTAAATTTTTTTTAGAGACAGGAGTCTCACTATGTTGCCCAAGCTGGTCCTGAACTCCTGGGCTCAAGTGATCCTCTTGTCTCAGCCTCCCAAAGTGCTGGGACTACAGACATGAGCCACCATACCCAGCCTTCCATCAATTATTGGCTTGCTATTAACTACATACTGTTGACCGTGGGTCAGTTGCACAGATCCTGAAAGCTCATTCTGTATTTGCCTGTCATCTTAGAGAGCAGCCAGCTTATTACCATTTATTAGATCATAATATGGATATTTTCACAAGAGTGTTCTTAAGTATTTTTAAGTGCCAAATAAAAGCCATCCTCCAGGTGTGCAGGTGCCAAATGAAGGGGTTTGGATGGTCACAAACAACATTAGGCCCTTGAATGGGGTTTGGTCTTGCCCATTTGAGTATGAAGCTTCTTTGGTCCAGTCTGTGTATATGTGCCTGGCCAGAAAGAAAGCCCAGTGAGAGAAGCCACCTTTCCCACTCACCAAAAACAACAACAACAAAAAATCCCTCAGGGTGGTTTTCATCTGGACCACATTGCTCTTCACAGAAGTTTCTATGACTTTGTTGTATGTAAAATCCAGTCTGTAGCAACCTTGATTATCTTGGAAAAGTTACAGGAGAACGTCAAGTGTATGGTTTCCTGTTGTTTGCTTCTTAATAGCCTAAAGTACTTTGTCAAGTTAAAGCTGGGGCAGTGTCTTTTGGTAAAATGAAGTCACTTCAGATACTTATATGCTTTGCTATTGGCGAATCAGTAGTCAAAGGTATCATTGTCCTGCGAGTTTATGCACTTTGACTAGTACAGAGACTTGGAAGGAGGGCGGTAGGGGTGGGGAGAGAGAAGTTAGGAAGGTCTGTGAAGAGAAGGAAAAGGTAGTTGTCAGAGAGAGACCCTTTCTCTACACTAACCTAGCAATAGAGGCCTTCTTTTTCCACTTCCAACTGCTAAAATACTCTGCTTTCTGAATCATTCCTCTTTGTTTCAACAAGTTATTTTGAGACCTGGGTAGCTTGTCAGGAGAAATGGATTATTTCTAAATTATGGCTGGAATGCCTATAAACTGTCCCTTGTCTGTAATTAAGGTGAAACTCTGGCTTTGTCTCTGTGTGCTGTATGGCACCCATTAACTACCCAGGGTAAGTTTTGAAGAGGAGAACTCTCAGCTGGGCCCTGTGGCTCATGCCTGTAATCCCAGCATTTTGGGAGGCCAAGGTGGGCGGATCACCTGAGGTCAGGAGTTCAAGACCAGCCTGACCAACATGGAGGAACCTCGTCTTTACTAAAAACACAAAATTAGCCGGGCATGGTGGCACATGTCTGTAATCCCAGCTACTCAGGAGGCCGAGGCAGGAGAATCGCTTGAATCCGGGAGGCGGAGGTTGTGGTGAGCCGAGATCGCGCCATTGCACTCCAGCCTGGGCAACAAGAGCAAAACTCAGTCTTAAAAAAAAAAAAAAAAAAACTCTTCTCATTCCCAGGTCTTCAGGATTATAAACACATCTTTCCTTCCTTCCAAATCAGGAGTAAGCATTTTTATTACTCCTACAGAAAACTAACTAGTGTTAGGAATCCATCTCCTTTTGATTTCCTCATTTTCCCTTTATGAAACACTATTTCAAGTGATGGGTTATTTTGGTGAGTGATGTTAGGCAGGAGAAAGCAGGTTTGTTTTTTGTTGTTGTTGTTTGGAGACAGAGTCTCACTGTCGCCCAGGTTGGAGTGTAGTGGTGCGATCTTGGCTCGCTGCAACCTCCACCTCACAAGTTTAAGTGATTTTCCTGCCTCAGCCTCCTGAGTAGCTGAGATTATAGGCACATGCCACCCACGCCTGGCTACTTTTTGTATTTTTAGTAGAGACGGTTTCACCATGTTGTCCAGGCTGGTCTTGAACTCCTGACCTCAGGTGATCTGCCCACCTTGGCCTCCCAAAGTGCTGGGATTACAGGCATGAGCCACCACACCCAGCCAAGAAAGCAGATTTTTAATATGAAAATAACTGAAGGTAGCAAACTATTTGCACTATACATCCAGCAAGAGGAAATAGACTTCCTTTGGGGCACTCCTGGAGCTAGTCCCTTCTATTTTCCTTTTCTTCCCTTCCTTTCCCTTTCTTTCTCTTCCTTTCCCTCCCTTCCCCCACCCTTTGCCTGCCTGCCTGCCTGCCTCCCTCCTTCCCCACTTTCCTTTTTCTTTCTTTACTTTCCTTCTTTCTCTCTTTTCTTTTTTTTTTTTTTTTTTTGTGTGTGGTTTTTTTTTTTTTTTTTTTTTTGAGAGAGAGGGTCTCACTTTTTTGCCCAGGCTAGAATGCAGTGGTGCAAACATGGCTCACTGCAGCCTCACACTCCTGAGCTCAAGCAGTCCGCCCACCTCGGCCTCCCAAAGTGCTGGGGTTACAGGCATGAGCCACCTCGCCCAGCCTATTTTCTTTTATATTGTGCATGCACTTAGATGAAAACTGGCTTTCTCCATCCCACAAAAACCTTCTTTAAGTGTTTCCCTGGCACTATAACCTTTTTTAATCAGGACTGGTATAAGTGGTTGATATTCAGGCCCCTCAGTATATTTCCAGACCAATTTCTCAGATGGGCTTAGAAATAGGGAAATGAGACGGGATCACATTGTCAAGGTTACTATTCATGAAGCAATTCCTTCATTGTTGGCATATTTTACCTTAGTCAATGTAAGGAGAAAAGCTCAGTGGTTAGGACTAAGTAAGCCTTTAAGGCCTTTGTCCTCTGGCTGAATGTATAATACAATCACCAACCAGCTTTGCTCTTTCTATGTCTACTCCTGGTCTGGGTAAGGCAAAGGCAGACATTTTTGTGATGAGCAGTCACTTTTCATTAAACTAAATTATTTGTGGATCTTTATCTGATCAGAGACACAGCGTAATCTGCCTCTTAGCAGATGTAAAACTATATGAATACCTTAGTGCCAAGACAGCAGCTTAATAGTTTTCCTTGATTGAGTGGTGGTTTGTGTGTTTGTTCTTAACGTCCTGTGTAAGTTGTTATTGGTAGAATGGTTTTTTCCAGAGCTGAGGAGCCTGATTGCCCAACATTGTACTCTGAAAGCAAATGGTTGATCCCATTTGGAAAAGCCAAGAAGAGGCCATTGAGTGTCCAGCCCAGGCCTCCTGTGACTGCTGTACAGGAAAGAGCAGCAGCAGCCTTGGTGAATGTACCATGTTCCTTTCCCAACTTCTAAGGATGCGAGGAGTGACAACTGCCATTTTCCCAGGCACACCTCTCCCTGCCCTGAGCCACTTGTTCTCAATTCTGTTTAAACTTCCTTTTTGGTACTTAAAAATCTTAAATCTTAAAAAGATGTCACCCTTCCCTAAACTTTAGAGCCTCTAGAAAATGTGAGTGGGGAGGGTTTGGTTTTTTGACTTAAAACCTAGTCTTCAAATTGCCAGCTTTCCTTGGGTTTAAAGTTCTCCATAGAAAATGAGATTGCTTTAGAAGCTCCAAAGCTCCTGGGCCCTCTGACTTGGAGGTTTCTAGAAACAACCCACAAATACAATCTAACATTTGGGACGCAGAGCCAGCACCATCTTGGGTAAGAGAAATGTTCCATGTTTGAGGTAGTTGGCAAATGCTAAGCTACCTATGTGGTGACAGTTGTCTGGAGCTTTTCCCATCTGATTAAGGGGCAATACTGATTTGGTCATTGTGGGCAGTTTCTCCTCCTAGCCAGCATCACTGCCATCTTGGAAGGTGTGGCTACCTGTCATGTGTTGCACAAAGAGTCGAGGGGAGCTGGCCTTGTTTGAGAGGGCACCCGAGACTTTCAGTCACCTGCTGCAGAGTGACAGAAGGAACAAGGGAAACCAAGGCTTTCCCAAACTTGCCAGAGAAGGTGAGCTTTTTGGAAGGATGGTTCCAAGTGACCTCAGCTTAGTCCTCCTTTGGAGGAAACAAGGCAAGTTGGGGAGGCTCTGGTGCATAACAAGTTATAGGGCAGGTACTGTTTCCTGGATTCAACCTCCAAGCTTCATAAAAAGGCACTTCCAGCCAGGCGTGGTGGCTCACGCCTGTAATCCCAGCACTCTGGGAGGCCGAGGTAGGTGGATCACCTGAGGTCAGGAGTTCAAGACCAGCCTGAGCAACATGGAGAAACCCCGTCTCTACTAAAAATACAAAATTAGCCAGGCGTGGTGGTGCATGCCTGTAATCCCAGATACTTGGGAGGCTGAGGCAGGAAAATCTCTTGAACCGGGGATGTGGAGGTTGCAGTGAACCGAGATCCGAGATCGCACCATTGCATCCAGCCTGGGCAACAAGAGAGAAACTCTGACTCAAAAAAAAAAGGGCGGCGGGGCACTTCCTTTTGAAGTTTCAGATGTATATTGGAGGGAGCAGAATTCCTTTGTGATTTCTTCCTTAATACATTGTGTCCCTGAGGTGGTCCCTGTTCTTCCTGTCTCCTGTCAGCCCCCTGGCTCAGAGGACGGCTGAATGGAGTTGCATTTCAGTGCCCACAGATGGAGGTGATGACTGAAGTGTGTTTGCTTATGTGGGGAGTGAGATGATGGCTTTGGTGTCTGAGTGGATGCTAGTGCCTTGAGTGGCCAGCAGAGGGCAGTGGTGACCCATAGCTGTGACAACCGTGAGGCGTGTGGTCAGTGAATCTGCATGGGCAGAACCTGAGAGGGGCTTTTGTTGGAGTGGGGAGATTGTTTTGGACTTAAGCTTTGTTTGTGGTATATCCAGAATCAGATGGGCCAGTGCCAAGTTCAGTCAGGTTCTCAGCCTTACAGTGAAGGAAAAGGTTAGTGACTTGTATTTCAGCCCAAAGCCTACTGGAAGTGTCAAGCTGCCAGCTCCCCTCTGCCCTCCCCGCTGCTATGGCAGCCGTGTCTCTGTGTGTGAATAGGTGAACCAGGCTCCAGGTTAGGACCTCTGCCCACCTAGTTCCAGGTTACATGCAGGAAAAGATCTGTCTATTGCTGCATGTGAACAAGGAGATCCCATATTTCTAGCAGGTCACAGAGGCAGCAGTCCATTATCACTTGCCTGCCCACCTACCCTGGGCAACCAGCACATGGCTCCTTAGACCTTGAAGATGGAGGCCTGGGGACAGAAGGAGCAGAGTTGGGGGCTCGTGATAGGGCCTGGGAAATGTTCTCGTCTGTTTCAAATTTATCTTGTATTTTGGGGCCCTGGTCTCCTCAGTCTTCCAGCCCAACAGGTGTGAGCGTCCAGGGCCACCACCCAGAAGCCAGCTGCCTCTTCATGGGGAAATCTTTGAAATTCAAGGCTTGGCCATCTGGATATGCAAATGTTCCAGATTTGCTGAGCCCACCAAGTGGCTGAGCCCCCCATGCCTGGGGCCTGTCAGCCACATTCTCCATGGCTCCCTCCTTCTAACAGGGACAGGGGCAGGCAGGAAATCTAAATTCCCAGGTCAAGGAGTTTATTTGGGAGCCCCAGGCAGGGCTGTGAGAATTAGCTACCACTGCCCCTAGATGGGGAAAGCTGCCTGGGTGCTGTTGGTACCTAGAACCTAAGCTTTTGCCTACTGATAGACTCTAAGGAGAAGGGTGCATTGAGAGCTCCACGAGTCCTGCTGTAGTGCCTAATCATGTGAGGGATTTTGCTGGATCCAAAGGAATCTCAACTAAGAAAGTTTCTGGAATAAGGAGGGAAGCCTTGGGTCTAGCCTCGCTAGAGGGTGGGAGCTACCTGCAGGGAAAGCTGCTGACTTCCTGTTATGTCAAACCCAGGCAAATAACTGGAGCTTAGGCAGTTGGCCCCCAGAATTGCTTATTCTCCCCCAGGCCTCCCTCTGGGGCTGGTTTTCTGGCTGTAGCAGGAGGAATGTGTTCTCTGAGTGGGAAAAGAGTGGGGTCAGGGTCAGGGCGGAAACCTGGGAATTTAGATTCCCTGCCTGTCCCTGTCCCTGTTAGAAGGAGGGAGCCATGGAGAATGTGGCTGACAGGCCCCAGGCATGGGAGAGCTTAGGCCAGCCTGTATGTGTGTGTGCAGAAGGGGACTGCACATGTGTTCAGGAGCTTGAGAGTGAGAATTGTGAGCATGTACACTCCTTAGTGTTTATGCATCAGGGTGTGATGCATAAACACGAAGGCTCTGTAGCCTTTGAAGAACAGGATCAGATCTGGGTTTGAATCACAAGACCATGGGTTTTCAGTTGGGCAATAAACTTATCTGTCTTTTGCTTTGATTTTCTCATCTAGAAAACGGGCACTTGGTCACCAGCCTGACCCATAGGCAATGCTTGGTGGAAAATGACCTTATCAAATTAAAGGGTTGTGACCGTGGGTGCTTATGGTTCAGGGAGGTAGGCCTGGACAGTGAGACATCTTTCTTGGATTCCTGTGCAAGCTAGAGGTTTGCCCTCCTTTGAGCTGGGCTAGCTCCTGGGACATCCAGGGACCTGGGGCAGACTGGCTGGGCCCTTTTGCAGCCTATGGCTCACATGCCCACTTGTTAAGGCCTGCAAGAGTGTGCCTACAAACAGGGTGAGCAGGCAGAATAATGGCCATGGCTAGCCAGCCTATGTGTCTTTGCCCAGTGTCTGTCTGTCCTTCCCCTTACCTTGGGGGACAAAAGGGAATCCAGTTGTCCTGCCTGGTGAATAAAAGCCTGGGGTTGGGGGAGGATTTGCCTCCAGCCACGGAGGAGGGGTATGCTGTGGAAGGAGGCCAGATCTCCCCCAGCTGTTTCCCAGCTCTGTTTGAAGGGGAAGGGAGAGGGATAAGTGACTGGGTGATTGTGGCACCTACAGCCAGCATCTTTCCTCTCCACATTCTAGGTCACAGGCCCACACCTCTCTCCCTAGTCAAAGAGAGCCTCTGTGAGGGGGTTGAAGGGTGTCTTGGATCTGTGGGCAGGACTTGGGATCTGGGCACAGAGAGGTTGGGGAATTAACAAAGGTCACACAGCCAGGCAAAACTAGGGAATGCGGGGAGTCATTCTAGACAGGACCTTTAGGGGGAGCTCCCTGGCTACAAGAGATTTCCTGGAAGCCCTTGGGTGGGCCCAGGCCTGAACTGAGGAAGTGAGGGCTACAGCCCAGCTGGCCTTGCACTGGAACCACAGGAGTGGCCTTTAAGGGTGTGCTGAAGGACTGATGAATCTTGGCCCTGTTCCCACACACATGCACCACTGGGAATGGGAGTGGGGAGATTGCTGAGCTCTGGGGCCAGCCCTGTTTCCTGCTTTGGATTTGGAATGGGGAGAGCCTTTCTGGGGACTGAAACTGGTGCTTCAGCTTCTCTAGGGGGAAATGGAGGAATGGAAAGGGGGACTGACAAGGGATAGTCCTTAAGGAGTTTATTTGGGAGGCTCTGGGTCCCTTTGTAACTAGGTGGGTGACCTTTGGGAGGGAAGTGCTTTGTGTTCTACAGCTTTCTGAGAGTGGCAGGAAATGGGGCCAGTAGCAGTGCACACTAGTTGGGTTGCACCTGGTGAGAGATTAGGGATGGTTTCCCCACCAAGGTCTCTGAGCCAGAGCTTTCAGCTGCATGAGCACAGCCTGCTCCCCCTGTGGAGGGGATTCTGGGGTGGGTGTGGTTGTATACTGGGGGAAGTGAGAATGTGGCCTCTCTGTGGGTGAGTGCAGCACCGTGAATTGTGTTTGTAACACTTGAGTTGTGTTTCCCAGGTGTATGTGATGGCAGAACTAGTTTTGCTGCTGGGGTGAATCAGGTTCCTGGAAGGGACTGGACTAACATGGAGAGAATGATGCTAAGTAGTTACAGTCATTATTATATACACATGACTTAGTAGTATAGAACCATTAGCAATGACCAAGACCACCTGTGTGTCGAGTGCTTCCCATGTGCCTGGTGCTGTGCTAAGCACCTCACCTGCAGTGGCTCATTTAGTCCTGTCAGAACCCTGCAAGTTCATGCTGGTTTGCCTGGTGTTTGTTTATTGTGCCATGTTGGGTGGGGTATAATTTTATTCATGTTGGAAGATGCAAAACAGCTTTATCCCTCTCTTAGTTACTGGGGTGCAACTTATGGCAGCATTTGCCCCTGTCATATTCTATACTTGGGCTCCTGGTCCCATCCTTTTGCCAGTATGGGCACCATTGTGTTGTACAACGTAGAGACCTAATTTGACAATGTTCTTTGAGGTAGTGGTGATGGATGATATGACTATATGACTTTTTTGCTTTGTTGTGTGACTGTTGTGCACCCAAAGTATGTAACTCCCTACTGCTGTGTGGTTGAGACCAGCTAGTGTATGACTCATTTTGTGTCCCGGTGATATTGTGGGTGTCTAGTGTAGGGACATCTGTTGTGGTATGGTGAACTGGTTGTGAATAGTGTGACTGTATGTTGTATCATTAGGTGTGTCTGACCCTGTTGTGTCCTGTTCTGACTTGTGTCAGAGACTGTTGTGGTGTCACTCCGTGTGGTGAGCGTGCCTCCTTTGTGGTGTGGGTGGCCTATGGTGGTGCTTCCTTTTACAAATTGTGTGTCCGTGTGACACCCCCCCCCCAGCCGCTGTGCCCCTTTGCGGGTCAGTGTGTTGTTTGACCTCGGCCGCGGGTGCCCCCACCCCTGCCGGCCCCGCCGCCCCTCCCCCGCACCGTCCGCCCGCGCCGCGCGGCGATCGATCGCCATTGATTGTCCCTGACGAGCTGCTCCACTTTCCAGCCAATGTCAGGAGGGGGGATCTCCGCCGCCCTGGCGGTGTCATTTCCACACACTCCCTGGGCTGCCGCCAGCGCGGGCGCCTCGAAGAGCCGGCCTGGATCGCCCGGAGCTCGGGCTGGACCGCCCACACCGCGCGAGGAAGCCCCCGATGGCGTGGCCCGACCCCAGTCTGCCGGCCTGCCTGCCCTAGGCCTCTGCACCCAAGCCCCCTTCCCAGCGCTGGTGGATGTTGTCACCACAGGAGTTTAAGCTGGGCCGGGTATGGGGAGGGACGCTGTGTCGGGTGCGCCCTGCGCTTGCCCTGGTGGGGGCGCGGGGCTGTTTCCGGCGGGCGGAGGCGCCAGCAGGCCAACTTTGCCGCGGCCCAAACAGATGCTAATGATTTTCCGGGAGGCGCCGGTTATCTCTGGCCCCAGCCGGCCGGTGTGCTGAGACTGGGCCCCCGGCACAGACACCACCTCGCCCCCCACCCTCACCCTCCTGAGCCCCACCTAATAACCACTTGGCCCCGAGTGGACGGGTTGGGGGGGCGTCGGGGGGAGTCCGCAGGCTGCCCCGGGTGTCCTGGAACTGTTGCTGTGTGGGATTATTTGCGCCTCCTCCACCCAGGATGCTACCGTCTTTCTGAGCACTTCCCAAAGCCAAACACACACCCGAGCACGGGAAACTGAGGTTCATAGAAGCTCGGCCCAAGGTCATGCCGACCCATTCCCTGCTCAGCTGAGTGGGTCACCCTCTGAAAACCATCCCGTCGGAGGACCCGCAGCCCCCTGTCCCCTTCGCGCTCAGGGGCCTGAGCCAGTTTCCAGACTCCCCGGTTGGAAGTGCTGACGTGGCTCTGGGCAGCTGTCTGGGGCCGGGAAGCGGGGCAGATGTCACGCAGCCCAGGGGAGGAGGCGGCTCCGCGGGGAGGACAGGCTGGGCCTCAGGCCTGGCAAGACTGCCTCCTCCCCCTAGGGCCTGGCTCTGCCCGCCTGGGGCTGGGGCACAGCCATGGGCCAGGCTGACCTGCTTCCAAGTCTAGCTCCAGCTCTTCGGTGTGGCTACCCGCAAGTGCTAGAGCCTCTCTCAGCCCCTTTCTCTCCTGCTAGAGAATAACAGCACCTGCTTTGAGTGGGTGTGGTCCTCTAGTGAAAGAGGTGTGCAAAGCCCAGCCCAGTGCCGGGCACACTGTTCCTGCTCAATAAATATCAGCTGCTAATATTACTGTTGTTGTCTCTGCAAGTAGGAACTTGGTGTGTCTAAATGCAAAACTGAATCCTGAGGGTGCAAACCAGCTTCAGAGGTCGTTCCAGCCAGCCTCCTGCCTCACTGCCCCTGGCCCTCTGCATTTCTCATGCCTGTCTAGCTTTGTGCCTTCTTGCTGCACTGTCAGCCCCTCTTGGCTTTGCCTACTGCCAAGCTGACCCCTCCTCCGTCTCTAATCCATGTGGTTCCCTCCTATCTGGCGGCCACATTGGGTCCCTCGAGCAGCACAGCCCCCTGGGAACAGCAATCGATGGGGCGGAACAGCCTCCCTGACAGATGGACCCACGGAGGCTGGGCTGCTTCAGCAGAGCTCCCTAGGAAACCAGAGACAGGAGCTGAGCCACCATGGCTGCCTCCTAAATAGAAATGAAAGGCGGTGGGCAGATGAGGAGGAGGAGGAGGAGGCCAGAGCTTCCAACCAGCCCCCTGGAGGGGCTGGAGAGCCCCTACCCTTTTCCATAGTCCTAAAATCCCCGTGTGGGGAGGGCTTTGTAGAGTTTGCCTGGAGGTGGGACTTGTGAGCCCCTCTCCACACGCAGGTGAAGAGCTTTGCCAGGCCCTCCATCGTGGACACCTTTTCTAATAAGCCCAGAGGCTGGTGTGTGGGTAGGGGATGCAGGCAGGCAGCTTACCACATTCCTAGGGCCACAAAGGGCCTTGGAAGTCAGAATGGCAGAAGGGCCTTCTCTGCCTGTGGGGGTGGGAGATGATGAGCCCTGGCCCCTGCATGTGTGGTGGGGGATGGAGAATGCCTCCTGCTACCTTCCATACTCCCAGATCAGTCAGGGAATTCCTTCCAGGGTTTAACCTGGGATTTCTCAACTTCACACTATTGACATTTTGGGCCATTTAATTCTTTATCTTTTGCATTGTAGGATGTCAGTAATGGTAGTGACAACCAAAAATGTCTCCAGACATTGCCAAACATTCCCTGGGAGGTTCTCTAGTTTAGAACCAGTGGTCTAACCTCAGGACCAGTCCCCTGGAGGAAGTGGCGAGGACTCCCATGGGGATGCCAAAGATCTGCCATAGTAGGGGAGAGAGGCCTTCCAAAACAGCCTTGTCCCCTGCTGTCTCAGGCCCAGAAGGGTGGGAGATGCCCCCCCCCCATCATGGTCCCAACTGCCAGGTTGGAGCAAACCATGCTTGCCTGAGATGGCAGGGCTGTTGGCGTCACTGCTCAGCTGCGCCAGGCCTGGTGCCAACACCTCACTGCTGAGGCTACGAGTCATGGGGGCGGGGGAGCAGACACGGTCAGTGGGCACTGGGCTGCCTAGGTGTCCTTCTATCTAGTCAGCTTGAGATAGGGGTAGCCAGCACGGATGACCAGCCTTTTCCCTTCCCGTGGCACCCTGGCAGTGTCTCTGCTGCCTCCCTCTAGGTCGGTTTTGGGCTGGTGTTGGGGCTGGCAGAGCTAGTGGGGGCTGCTGCTACTGCCGAGTAAGAGAAAGGATTATGGACACAGGTCCTGCCGGCCCAACCAGCTGACAGCTGGGCCACCTGAGCACTGAGCAACTGCCCCCTCCAGGAAGGTGGGAGGGAGGAAGGCACTATGGGTTGGCTAAACGGTACAGAGTCCCCTAACTCACAGCCTTTAAACCAGGGGGTTGGGGAGGGGGCTCCCTCTGGAGACATTTTCTTCCTCTTCCTGCCCAGGAAGACAGGAGGGAAAGCACTCTAGTGCACAGTCTCACTGCCGGGAAGTTCCTATATCTGTCTAACCTACTTCTTTTCTTCCTATAGCATCAGCCCTATAATGGCCTGCAAGCTCTGACCCCAGCAGAAACTGGGCCCAGCATTGCAGGCTTTCTGGCCAGGGTGTGCCCTCATTCCTGGGGAAGATAACTCATCCATGGGAGAAATCTCAGTCAGAATACAGCTCGATGGATCCCTGTGTGTGGGGAGGAATGAGGGTGCCTCAGTGGACAGGGCTGGGGGATGGAGAGGAGCATTGGTGCCAGTTGACAGACTGCCCCAAGACACACTGAACCCAGCACCAGCCTAGGGGGTCCCAGGGCAGGGAGGAAGAAGTGACTGGGAGGTGGGCAGTGGCTTTGTAATCAGAGATGGCCTGGCGGGCTAAGGCGGCAGCTTGGGGCTGGGGTTTAAAATAGCGCCTTGGCCTGGCTAGGACCTGCCCGGGATCGGGTTCGGGTCACCCGCAAGGCAGTGTGGCCACCACCATCCGGCTCGGGTTTCTTGCCTTCCCGGATGATTTGGCGGTGGAGGAGGGGGCTCACCCAGGCAGATGGATCTAAGGAAAGGAGTCCAGGTGTGGCCACTAGAGCCCCCACAGCAGGCCCTGGTCCATCTCTCTTTTTCCTGTGCCCTTCCCCCCGACATGGAACAGACTTGGTCCAGCCACATCCCGATGCCTTCCCTAAACATTTAGCACCAACTGGGACCAGGCCCTGGACAGCATGGAGATGGGTAAGGCCTTATCCCTCTCCTGAGCCCCAGGAGTGCACAGAGGGAGAGATCAGTATGCATTGTGATCCTGTCGCTCCCATGTTTCACTGATGTCCCAGACTCACTCTGAAAGTCCCTAGGCCTGAGGAAAAAAAACCCCTCCCAGGCTGCAGCAAAAGCGGAAGGTGGAGCCTCAGGTAAGCCTTCCACCTGAGAAAATGGCTGCAGTGGGGAGGGGAAGATGTCCTCAAAAGCTAGTGATCATCCTAGAACATTCCCTAGGATGGTCCACTCCCCTAGTGTTCCCTGGAGGGAGTGACCAAACAGAGTGATCTCCCCCATCCCTCACCCCTCCAGCAAAGATCTCAGGCATAGGTCTAAGAGTGTATTCTGGTAATTCTGTCTCCAAGTAGGGTGCCCACTTCCTCAGGCCAACTCAAGGAACAGGGAAAGGGATCAGGGGATATGAAGGGGGTGTCCCCTCTTTAGTATTTCAAGGGAAGTAGATAGTTACAGCCCTACCATTCCCCATTAGGCCATTTGAAAGGGAAAAAAGTTACTTCCAACAATAAACAGTTCCATCTAACCACAGCCCCACTGCTGCACTCTCCCTTGCTGTAGTCTCTGGGCCTCTGGACACAGTTGCAGTCTCTGGGCAGTGGCCTTTGGAGCCTGGCAGGTAGGGATTCTCTTCACTTTCTCCTCCTTCCCCTGGATTGAGGTGGGTGACACAGGAGGCCAGCCAGCTCAGGACCAGATCCCCTCTCTCTAGCTGGAGCAATAGCCAGCCCTCCTGACGGAGCTCACATATATCTAAAACATCGTCTTGTAGATCTTAATGATTTCTCAACAGCCCCTGATTGAAGCATGCCCAATTTAGCAATGCCGTAAGTAACTTTTTATATTTCCTTAGGGAATCATTTCACTTATGAATCTTTTCTGAATCTGCAATCTCGATTAAAAGTTGATGTTGTTTTTTCTCATCTCCTCGGCTTCTGAGATGCCTCCCTAGTGAAAAGGGTGGTAGCACCATCAATCCTCCTCATTAGTCTGTCTGGAGAATTTTTCTTGAGGGTGGGGTGGGGGACAGCAACCAAGTCTCCTCTGTCGTGGCACCTAGCGGGGTGTGACCTGGGGGAGGGTTGCCCTCAGGGAGGGGCTCGGAGAGGTGGGGGGGGCATTGACCGTCTCCTGCCCACATACACTCCCCCATCTGCCCCCATCTCAGGGGCCCCTGACAGTGTTTCCGTGGGAGAGAGGGGTTGTCCAGCCCATTCTGCCTTTAGGGTGTGTCCTCACACCTGTAGCTTAGGAATTTGAGGAGAGGGCTGAACCCCATTCAAGGCTCAGCTTGATAGCACAAAACTGGACCAAATCCAAGCTCTTTCCTGTACAGCCACCATAGCCTGGGTGAATCAGTCATTCCCCTCTCAGAGCCTCAGTTTACTTATTTGCAAAGTGGGAATGAGATTGCTAAACAGATGGCCTAGCATGCTGGTGAAGGGATCACTTAACACAATGCCTCTACAAAGGGTCCTGTCCCAATTCTGAACAGTATCTAGTTCTTTTCCTCATCTCATTCACCTTCTAGTCCTGGTGACGCCTTTGAGGTGGAGTGAGCGGGACTGGCATAATTATCTCCAGGAGGAGAAAGGACTGGTGGGATTGGGACTTGCCCAGGGGTTGCCCCAGGAAGCCCACCCAGAGGCCTGCCTCCCCTGAGAGGCAAAGGTCAGGGATGCAAGAAGGCTGGATGGCAGACGAGGATGAAAAGCTTCCGGATTCGAAGGAAGCAGCGTCCCCACAGAAAGCCCTCCTGCTCCCCTCCCTGTTGCTAGCTGGGGGAAGGACTTGCCCAGGTGCTGGGACGTCTGGCTCTGACCTCTAACCTTTGACTTCTGGGCTGGGATGGGCATTCTCAGGACCAGAGTCATGACGGGGGGTGGGGCCCAGGGCACCCAGCGGCGGCTGGGCTCTGGGAGTTAACGATTTACGAGGGGCCCTTTCTTGAGGCCTCCCTCCTCCCAGGCCTGGCAGGCAACCCGTGACTGCCCAGGCGGCTAGACACAGAACCAGTCTCACCAGTTCAAAGAGCAGTTCATCCCGGGCCCACCCCCAAGCACTGTCTGAGCACCCCATTCCTTGGAGTCTGAAGGGAAGGGCAGAGTAGGGGGTGGTAGCTGGGGTCTTGGGGCCCCAGGTCTGAAGAGAAAGAGGCTGGGCCATTTTCGGAAGTCTCAGTGCGGGCCATTTCTGACCCTGCACTGCCCTCCAGGACCAGATTTGTAGAGAGGAGGCTGAGCCCCACCCTGCCTCCTCCAGCAGGCCTCCCCCACACCACCACACCCTAGCCTTCGGGCTTTGGGTCGGGCAGGGCACTTTCAGGGCAGGCTGGCTTCTCCTGCGCAGGGCACCCCTCCTCCAGGTGTAGGGCTCCAGATTGGGACACTGTGCCTCTGCCTCCCCTAAGGCCCCATTCAGTTACCTCCCCACCTCTCAGCAATGCTCTCCCTCCCTCTTCCTGAAGTGTGGCAGGGAGGCTGGAGCCACAGCTTTGGCCTCTGGGAGCACTCAGTCCCACTCCCATAGGACAGAGTTGAACCATGATTGTGTCTAGAGAAGCCAAGGGTTATTGTCAGGGGCACAACAGCCCCCAAACTGTCCCTCTCCCCATCAATATCCCATATACAGGCTGAGTTCCCTGTGCCTGACTGAGAACAGGGCTGTATCTGGTTGTCTATGGCGTGTATGTAGCTGTGCCTGGGCAATGGGAAATATAGCTTGCTTCCTGCTTTCTCTCAGCCTCTGTCCCCAGAGTCATTTTGTTCTGGGACTGGAGTCTTCCTTCTGTCCTCATCCCTTCCCCTCTGTTTACACAGGTCAAGGCCAGGCATTGGCCACCAAACTGACTTCTCAGGAATGGGCAAGCCTGGGTTACTTGAGAGACTTGGCTTTTTGAATTTTCATTTCACAGCTCTCTGCTCCTTCAGACGTCATGGGGGTGGGGTGGGGAGGACCTAAAGTCCAGTGGTCAGTGCGTGAGGGCCCAGACCCAAAGGCCCGGGGCCACAGTCTGGTGCGGTTAGGCTCCTCCCTGCCTCTGCCCGTGTTTGCACCCCCAGGCCTGCCCTGGGATTTTGGCTGAGGTCACAGTCCAGCATGACCCCACTGAACACTATCCTGTGCCCTGCCCCAGCAGGCAGGGTTTCAAATGCCTTTGCTCCCATCCTTTGTGATACAGGTGACAGAACTGGGGCCCAAAGAAGGGTAAACCTTAGACTGAGTTCCAAATTGGCCATCTTTATTGGAGATCCTAACTCCCACACTCCTCTCCATGTGGCCATTTCCAGTCACTGGATGTTTAATCAATGACAGATATTAGCAGATAAATGGCAGTCATGGAAAATGCCTCAGACAAGGCATGGATTGAAATCCTGGTTTTGCTACTTTGTAACCTCGCACAGGTGTCCAAGCCTGTGGATTTAATAAGCCTATGTTCAAAAAGCAATTAGCATGGTCCCTGACAAGCAAGAGCTCAGAAAGATTCTGGCTACAATTGTTATTACTGGTACCTCTTTGGAGGCCAAGCTTCGGGCCCAAGGCAGGTAGGGGACTCCTCCTTACCTTCAAAGAATTTTCATGGCGGGAGGTGGTGGCGAGGGGACAAGTAGTGAGATGAGCAAATAAAAGCTATTTCTGTGCATTGTGGTCACTGTGGCCATAGGAGGGGTCCCAAAGCCAGATGAAGGACCCAAAGCCAGGCCACAGAGTACATCTGTCCTGTGCATGCACTGCAAAAAGGCACCTAGCAAAGGGAGCTAGGAAGCTGAAAGGCAGTCTGTGACCTCCTTCATGGTTTCCTGTGTCTGCCAAAAGTGGGTACCTTTTTCTGATTTGCACAAAGGCTAGTGGTGGCCCTGTAGGTATGGCCCAAACTCAGGCTGGAAGTGGCAGTCTGAGATGGTTCCCAGGTGATATGTGCTCCTGGTCTTCCATGAGGAGTTCATGAGGTGAGCTTGATGAGGCCTATCTTGGCAGAGGGAATGGTACATGCAAAGCTCTGGAAACCTGGAGAGGAGTCTTGGGGTGTCAGAGGGAACTGCCAGTGTTAGATGGCATTGGTCAGCAGGGCCTGGCAGGGAAGAGGGTCAGTTAGGGAAGCCAGGCTGAGTAGGGTAGTCTGTGAGGAACCACTGCAGGATGTGAAGCAGATGAGCCTCACTGGAGGCTGTGGAAAGCCTCCCTAGAATAGCACATGGCCTCAGGGGTTTGAGAACAGCTCTGATGCCAATCTCATTTCAGTTTCCTCATCTGAATAATGGGGATGACATTATTGCAGGGGCTGCTATAAGGGCTAAATAAGATAATGTACCTTAACTGTTTAGCACAATGCCCTGCTCAGGGTAAGGGCTGCACAAATACCAGCCATGGGTATTATCAGCAGGATCCAGGAGAGCACACTCCAGGGTCCCGGGTGGACGCACCCCTCCCTAGAAGACAAGGCTGGTGATGCAGGGGCCATCTCCCCGAGCGGTGCTAGAGACTGAAGGAGCTTCTTCCTGACTTGAAGGCTGATTGGTTCCAAAAACTCAGCAAAAAGTTTAATAGCAAGGTGAGACTTCAATTCTCCTTTTTGAGGTAGGCAGAGGTGGGAGAATAGTGAACCAAGCTTCCCTTCTTCTTGGGGAAGGGGGCTGTGGTGGGGACAGTCTCACCCAAGGGCAGAGATCCTCACCCCATCCTTCCTGGATGTCCCCCGCTTGTCTCATTGGCATCTGTGGTGGAGAGTTCTTTGTGGATGGCTTGCACATGACATTTTCTGTTTCTGTAACACTTTCTGTGTGGACAATTCTGTCCTTTTCCTCTGTGGCTCCCACATGGGTTGGATAGGTGACAGTCTAGGTCTCCCTCCCAAGGTGTTAATTTCCAGCAAGGGAAAACTCCAAGATCCACCCCCTAAACTGGGCCAGACAAGTCAACACCCCTTCCCTGAGGAAGCCATCACCACTGGGACCACCTGGCCTTCCTCCATTGCAGCCTGTGGCTCCTTGGCCTCCCGCCTGAGTTGGGGGTAGGGGTGGAGGCATAAGTCTGAAAAAA
This sequence comes from Pan troglodytes, assembly GCF_028858775.2. NCBI lineage: Eukaryota > Metazoa > Chordata > Mammalia > Primates > Hominidae > Pan > Pan troglodytes. Next base: position 137,364,181 of record NC_072402.2, read on the forward strand.
AAGTGGGTAATAGCAGTTCCCTAAAGTGGAATTACCACCCACCCTCTGCCATGGACCCCAGCATAAAGCTTTTTGTGGGGTGTGCATGACCTGACTCTGTACTGGCGTTAGGCTTCAGGAGATCTGTGGAAGAGTTTGACTTCATGGATCCTAACCCTCTGAGACCTGCTGCTGACTCCCAGGGAGCAGGTCCTCCCTCACAGTCTGTGCCTCAGCTTCCCCAGAAAAGGTAGATGGAGGTGAGTTAAATGCTTGGAGATCCTACACCTGGGATTTTGCTTCCTTTTTCCTTGCACGGTCAGTGCCCAACACAGTGCCTGACATTCACACTGAGGCCCAGCATACCTATCTTTAAGCAGTTTGGAAGTGATCTTCTGGGGGTGATGGGCGTCTTAAAACGGTTTCCATAGCAAGCACCTTACTTTTACTCACATGGGATGTTTGTTTGGAGGGGCGCATTAAAAGGACTGCTGGCAAGGAGGAGAGAGACTAAACGCCTCCCCAAGGGAGCCATTTCTTGGCATAGTAGTTAAGGGAGACCACTTCTCAGCATTCGGAAGGAACTGGTTGGGAGCAGGTGTCCACGATGTCTGGGGAGGTGTCACTTCGTGTGGTCTTGGATATCAGGAGTGGCAGAGAGGCAACACATTCCAGATGAGCTCTGCCCTTTGACACCTCCCCCCACCCCACCCCGGCTGGGTCAAGGCCCCAAGGCCACATATAGAAGGCGTGGAAGGTGGGCACCAGCTGCTGCTGCCAGGAGATCCATGCTCCATAAGCCCTCGCGCCAGCCTCGGAGACAGCCAGGCTGCGCAGAGCAGAGGAGAGGAAGCAGCGAGGTGGGAGACAGTTTCGCTTCTCCCACCGAGGCCGCGCCTGTGGCTGCAGGCGCCCGGATCGCCACAGTTAACTCCCTGTTATCTGGGCCCCAATCGATCTCAGGCTGTAACGTTTAACCCTAGGCTGACTTCCCCAACCGCCCTCCCCCTCTCCCTCCCCTGCTTGGGTCTGGGGACTGCGTTTTCTTCGCCTCGCAGAGGAAGGTCGGCCTTGCACAAATCCGCCCCCACGAATCCCAAAGAATTGGAGAAAACTTCCACTTTGGGATTATATGTAGTTGGGATTATATGAGCCCGGGGCTTGCACCATGGGTACGTGAGGTGAAGACATCTGCAGCAGCAGGATTAATTAGCCCAAGATGGGCATATGGAGGCCACTGATGGAGTGAAAGCGGGATATGCGGGCCCAACTCTGTCCCCACTGGGCGCCTACTCTGGCAAGGCTGAGTTTTCCTTCTGTCTTTCAATCAGTACCTATTGAGCGCTGCTGTTCCAAGCTTTGTTTCGGGTTTTGAGTGCGTAGGCCATGGTCTCAGGGCACCAAATGTACGTAGTCGTTTTAGCCCCGGGACTCAAGAGTTGAGGCTGATGCCTGCCTAAGAGATAAAATATCCTTTCTCGGATCAGTTTCCTCATCTGAGAAATGGGAACGGGAATCTCCGCCCCTTTTCTCTCGGGGCCCTAGTGCCCACTGAATCCATTAAGGAGCTCTTGGAAGGGTGGGGTCTTGGAACACGCGTCTACCTCCCAAGACCCTCGACTAGGAATCTCTGGCCCGCCGCGCACCTGAGCTGGGGGGCGCGGCCAAATTCTCCCTCCCGGTCCTCGAAGCTTCTGGCCCCGCTCTAGAGGGGGCAGAAAGATAGCAGATTTCCCCGGAGGTGCGTCTCTAAACCCAGACCGCCTCACCAAAGCGGGGAGGTCGTCCTTTTTTTTTTGTAAAGTTGCGGGAAATAGGCGAAGACGGGGCGCGCAAGGGAGCTGAGCCTGGGTGGACCGCGTCAGGGCGCGGGGAGCTCGAGGCGCAGCGGCTGCAGCTCCGGCCTCAGAGCCCGCGGCGTCCAAGTGGCCCGAGCTGCGCTGGGAGGGAGGCGGCGGGAGGAGGGAGGGGAGCCGAGGTGGAGGGGGTTGGGGGGAGGAGGGAGCGGCGAGTCCGGTCCGGGTTTTGCCGGCAGCCCCCGGGCAGCGTTCATAGCTCCTGCCCGGGCGGGCGCGCGGCGGCGGCGGCGGCAGAGCCTGAGCGGGGATGTAGAGGCGGCGGCGGCAGCAGAGGCGGCACTGGCGGCAAGAGCAGACGCCCGAGCCGAGCGAGAAGAGCGGCAGAGCCTTACCCCCTGAAGCCGGGCCCCGCGTCCCAGCCCTGCCCAGCCCGCGCCCAGCCATGCGCGCCGCCTGCTGAGTCCGGGCGCCGCACGCTGAGCCCTCCGCCCGCGAGCCGCGCTCAGCTCTAGGGTGATTAGTTGCTTTTTGTTGTTTTTTAATTTGGGCCGCGGGGAGGGGGAGGAGGGGCAGGTGCTGCAGGCTCCCCCCCCTCCCCGCCTCGGGCCAGCCGCGGCGGCGCGACTCGGGCTCCGGACCCGGGCACTGCTGGCGGCTGGAGCGGAGCGCACCGCGGCGGCGGTGCCCAGAGCCGAGCGCAGCTCCCTGCCCCGCCCCTCCCCCTCGGCCTCGCGGCGACGGCGGCGGTGGCGGCTTGGACGACTCGGAGAGCCGGTAGGTGTCGGGCCACGGCCCTCCCTCGACCCCCCCCCGGAGGCCGGCCCCCTCCCCTTCCCCGCCTACCTCCCTCTCCTCCCCCGGGGTTCGGTGCGCGGCCGGGGCCGGAGTTCGCTGCAAGTCGGCGGAAAGTTTGGCTGCGCGGGTTCCCCCGAAGTTCAGGTGCGGAGAGCCGGGGACGGGGAAGGAGGGGTCCGTATTTGGGAGGGGCGGGGGGCGCCCGCAGCGTAAGCCGCGGAGCCCCAGAGCCTGGGAGACCTAGCGCCGGTGATCGCTTGGTGGCCGCTGCTATACCCAAGCCTCCCTAAGCCGCAGTATGCTCGGTCGCAGATCACTGAGTTCAGACAAAAAGAGGGGTTTTAGGGTCTGGGACGGCGGCTTGGGCGCCGTGGAGTGGGGCTGGGACGCTCCCTGCGGGGTGCCGCCCCCCTCCCCCCCACTACCCCAGTTCGCGGGCGCTGGGGCAGCGGGCGCCCGGGGTCCTCACCTCTTGGCGTTGGGCGGGCGCTCAGCCTGCGGGGGCGGCTGCTTGTAGATCTCTGGCGCGCACTCCCCCCATCAGACCCCACTCGCAGCCCTGTGTTGAGGGGCGACGTTAACTGCTCTGGGCGCCCTCGACCACGCGTGGCTGAGCCTCCCCCACCACTTGGAAGAGGCGGCGGCTACTTCTGCATTTTTCCTCCGGCTCCTCGCCCCCGCTGCCCGCGGGGTGCCCGGCGGGCTGATGAAGTTTGACCTTTTTTTTCCATCAAAGTGTCTCCCCCACCACCATGGTGCCCCGCGGCCCCTCCCTCCCTCCTTTCCCAGCCTTGGGGAGTCTTTTGAGCTGTCTCCCGAGCCCCGCGTGGGCCACGCAGCGTGCAGAGCCTGGGAGGGAGAATGGGGGTGTTCCTCTAGCTGCGGAACTGTGGGGGGCGTACGTCCCAGGCGCCTGCCACGCTGCACTGGCCCCAAATTTACCCATGAAGTTCGGCCCGACCCCCCTCCCCTTCGCTTCCCCGGAGCGGAGTGAGGGGCTGAACCGCCGCGAGAGGAATGTGTTAATTTTCTGGCTGGGGGAAGTTGTCCTCGCCCGGAATGGGCTGCTTTCCGGCGGGGAGCGCGGGGTGCGCCTGGCTTTGTTTATTTGTAGGATCGACGGAAAGCGAGTGACCCCGGTTTTTAAATCGGGGGCCACCTTCGGGACCTGTCAGAAGAGCTGAAGCGCCTAAAGTGGGAGCAAGATCTCTTTTTGTTCTTTTTTCCCCCCCGGGAATCTGAAGGGGTGCGCGGAGTTGGGCTGGTGCCTCGGGCTGCAAGGAAGCACCAGTAAATTTGGGGGGTTCTGTAGTGACTCATTCGGAAGGACCTGCTCCCTGAAGTCTCCCGCGACGGGGGTCTGAAGGTTTGGCAACCGCGCCCTCCTTTGCCCCCTGGACCTTGGGTGGTCTGAGAGTCGCGTCTTCGGATGGGGGGGAGCTAAGGGGGTGACCAGCGGACCAGACTCCTGACCCCCACCTTTCCTCGCGCGGCGGGCGCTGTTTGGAGCCCTTGGATTTGTGGTGGGCCCTGTCCCCCCCACCCCCGCATTTTCTTTGGAAGCGTTGGGGAGGGGGCGTGTGTGAGATCGCTCGGCCCTCGCCCCCGCCGGAGCCGCCCCAGGGCCGCCGGCAAACAGAGTCCCTTTCAAGTTTTCCGCTGGGGCCGCCTGGCGGGGGCTGCGAGCGCGGTCGCTGCGGACTTGTTTGGAGCGCGATTTGAACGCCCGGCGCCACCTCAGCTGCCCCAGGCCGCGGGGTGGGGGGCGTCTGTCCTTTGCAGTTGGGAGTATTTAAATTAGACGTCTTGGGGGACCTACTGGCCTAAGCTTCACCTGATCCCCCTCCTGAAAGACGCCCGTGCCTTGGTTTCCAACCGCCACTAGAAAACCGGGAACTGAGACCGAAGCCCCCTCTAAACCCCTTTCTGAGAGCCGTGCGGGGAAACTCAGGCCGGCGGGCTACCTACCCGTAACTGCGTATTGTTGATTTAGCAGTTTCCCTAGATGAGAGTCAGGCTGGAGCTTGGGGGGGTGGGGAGTGGCCCGCTCTGCAGCTGTCACCCCCCTCCCAGAACGGAAATTGTCCTCTCCTTGGGGAGGAGGGAGAGGGGGTGATGGTTTGATTTTTGCCCTGGGAAGAGATGGGAACAGCTGAAGGAGATTGGCCTCCGAGTTCCCAGCCAGCCCCCAGAACTTGGGTAGAACCCCCCTACCCCTCATCCTCGCAGTAGCTGGGTCTCTCCCAGGGACGCCCCTAGTCAGCCTTGGCCTCCCTCTCCATGCCACCTCCCTTTCCAAGGTGAGCCTCTGCAGAAGACAGACCCTTGGCTGGCTGGCTGTCGGGTTGGTGCCTTATTTATGTGTGTATCTGGTCCTGGCCGTTTTCCCCGCTCAGCAGGTGACCCTGGCCAGGGCCTCCTATCTCTCCCGCAACAGAGCCTGTTGACTTACCCGAGGGCCAGTGGCCTCGTCTTTATCACGTGAGGCCTGGAATGTCCACCCAGCTGGGCTAGGCTGGGCTGGGCTGGGCTGGGGTGGGTGGGGGAAGGGGAGGGGAGGATTCTGCATCCAGGGCACTGGCCAGCACAGGCCCATGTTCCATGGGTTCCCACTGTGACCCTCAACTCTTGCTGCCCCTTTCCTGCTCTGCCTGCCTCCTACTCATTTGGCACATGTGAAACTGAGACCCATAGGAGTGTGGGGGCAGGCTTGTATCTGGGTGAAGAAACAAGTCCAGGGGAATGAAATACCCTGCCTTCTGCATGACTGACTGCACCTTGTTGTTCATGGGAGGGTGGAATGGAGGGAGTCTTGCTAGGAGGGAGAGAGGGATGTGGGCTGGGCTGACTTTCCAGGTTGCAGGATAGGGTGGAGGAATGAGGGAATACGGGTGAGCCAGACCCAAGCCTGGGTTCCTAGAGCCCCTGTCTGGTGGCTTGACCATTTAGTCCGAATTAGCAAGCATGATGCTCTGGGGCATGCCCTAATTGAACAAGAATGGGGGGGTTCACACATTGTTATTACGTTACTATTGCCCACTCTTTATATGTTATTCATTTGTTGGCCCAATATGTTTGTATTGAGCACCTACTGTGTATCAAACCCCACCCTTCTGGTGGTACACAAATGAATCACTGCTCCAGCTCTGGAGGCAGGCCCAGGATAGAAGCTCCGCCCCATTTCCCCGCCCCCTGGGGCCCTGATTGGGGCTTTCCCTCTTTTCTTTTTTCTGGGGCTCTCCCTCTCTTACCCCCACCACCTGGTCCCATCCTAGCCGCCGGCGCGCGCGCGCGCGCGCGCGCGCGCGCGCGTGTGTGTGTGTGTGTGTGTGTGTGTGTGGCTGTGTATGTGTGTGTGAAGTGTCCTTGATTAAGTGTATTAATAGTTAAACTCTCACTCATAGCTGGAACTCACCAGACCACAAAAAGCCTCCCCCGTTACTCACGCGCTACTGCCCAACAAGAATATCCCACTAAAGTTTTTTTCTGCTTTCTCTTACTTCCCCCTCACCTCCCCCCAACGCTGAGCCCACCCTTCCTGGATTCGAGCAATGAGAAAGGACTGCCCCCTAAAGACCCAGGAATCTCCAACCCTCCACCTGCCCCCTAAAGCCAGAGGCAGTGTCAGCTGACAGAGATGAAGCTGTGTGGGCACTAGTCTGTTGCTCTGGGATGTGGGAATCTGGGTGATGTGTGCTTATGACTCAGGACATGTGTGTCTCTAAGTAGTGTATCTATATCTGTGAATCTCTGTGTTGAATGTCTGTCTCAGGGTGTGGGAGTCTGAACATACATGGATTTATGAATCAGGGCATGTATATTTGTCCTGATCTAGAAGTGTGTGGATCTGTAGTGTATGTGTACATGTGTGTTTGTGAATCTGAGATTGTATTTCTGAAGATTGGCTATGTCCCTGTGAATCTGGGAATGAATATATTCTGTGAGCTGTGTGTGCTTGGAATTTTGGAGAGTTTGGATTTGTGATTTGTGTGTATCTGTGTGCTTTGTATATGCTTATAAATCTGGGGGATCTGACTCTGAGTAGAGTGTGTCTGAATTGTGAATGTGGGAGTGGGCCTGTCTGTGCTGTATGGACAGTGGTTTCTCTCTGTCTGTGGTGGCGGCTGGCTATGTTTTCCTTTCTCTTTCTGTATCTCCGTCATACTGAATCTCCCCCTCTGGTTGTTTGAGGCCCTGAATGTGTGTGTAGCATGGAGTGTGTGTGTGTAGAATTGAACCTCTCACACCCAGTCCTTCCCCCTGCAACCCCTACACCCCTTCCCTCCCCAGCAGTAACTGGGCAGCCTCCCTGTCTGCCTGCCTGCTGGGAGTTTTGGAAGCCGCAGAGGGAGACAGGCTGGGGCTGGGGTGACAGCGTGTATCCACGGCAATGGTAGCATGTGATTACGGGAATAAAAGGATTTTAAGGTCATGGGTGGGTTTTCTGGAGGGAGGGGGTTGTGCCCCCACAACCCACCATTTGGTGGAGCCAGTGGCAGCAAAGGGCCAGCCTGTGTGTCTCCATGCTGGGAAGCCTGCCCCTATGCAGGTGAATGTGGATATGTGGGGCTTACCTGGGAGTGTGAGCACATGCTTGCACATGTATGAACGGAGCCTGTGAGAGCATGTGTGTCTGGCTGCCAAATCCCCAGATGAGAGTCCATAGGCTTGTTCCCTGGGGGAGGATTCCCAGGAAAACTTCTTGCTTCTGGGTATTACGTGGAGCTGGAACCCCACAGTCCTCTGTATGTTGAGAAGCAGTCTGGTCCCAACCTTTCCCTGTACCCATACTCCCAACCCCAAGTCTAGTGTCTCTGGCCAGAGACTGACTGGGCCAAGTCACCTGGGCCAGGCCACATCTTGGGGTGTCAGTGCCCTGGCCCCGCTCCAGCCCCTGTAATTGCATTCTGCCGCCTAATCCCCCGCCAGCTCAATTAGATCGCAAATTCTTCTTCATTTCCTGCCTCTGATGCTGGCCTCCCTCTGGGCTCACAGGGCCTAGGAGGGAAGGAGGGGATCCTGCCCCGCCTTCCACTGCACTAGGGGCTCTAGAGAGGTGATTAGTTCCAGGCACACTGGCCCCAGAGCACAGGTTAGAACCCTGGGGACCAACAAGACAGGGCTCCACTGGCCCTTTTTGGGTCAGCCTCAGTATCCTCACACTAGAGCAGGGCTGGTGTTACCTGGTATGGGGGCTCTGGGTAGACCAAGCAGATCACTCTAGCCAGGACCCTAGCTTGTACCATCACCTGGGGCTCCTACAGGCTCTGCCCCTCTCCCATCCTCAAAGCAGTTGCCATCTCCCCAACCCCCCACAGCAGTTGTGACCTTGTTTTTGACCTTTTCTGGGTGTCCCTTGTCAGAGCCAATTGAACCACTGAGCTCCACTGCTACCGGCTCCTCCTAACCTCCACCCAGACAAGTGTGTATGAGCAGTGGCTCTAGAGTCCATCAGATCTGACTCCAAATCCTGGACATGTCACTGCCTAGCTGGATGTGTGACATTTGGGCCAGTTGTGTTATCTCTACAAACCTCAGTTTCCTAATCTCTGAAATTGGACGGTAAGAGAATGCCTGCCTCACAAGGTCATTTTCAGATGGACACAGATGGTTGCATAGTGCCTGGCAGGGAGAGGTGCTCACCTACAATCTGTATTCAGTAAACACTGGCTTTTATAGAGACAAGGAATGCATGTCCCCCGTGAATCCTAAGAAAATAACATGTGGCTCACACCTAGCACTTCTGTCTCCATTCAGCTGATTACCAGGTGTGTGAGCGTGGGTGCATCACTTTGTCTGACTTTCTCTTCCTCATCTGTAAAATGGGACTGATAATAGGACAGACCCCATGGGGCACATGGTAGCCTTCTCTGAGATGATGTGTGCAGATGCTTGGCCTCAGTATGTTTTCAAGGTGTAACTTGCCTTCTTTCTTTCCTCACCCCAAGCCTAGGGTGGGGTAGAGCTGGTGAAGACACAGGCTCAGGGACAAGGGGACTGACCGAGGTGGTGAAGCTAGTAATGGGGCCAGGCTGGGGTAGCGTGGGAGGGCTGGGGGGTGACCTGCTGGCTCAGCTGAGCTGTGAGGCCCAGCCGTCCCTCCCCACAGGTCTCTGTGGAAAGTGGTGGCTTGGCTGATTTTTCCTGGGAAGGAGAAGCTGGATGTCTCCCGCTCCTTCCCCAGGAGGTGCCGTGGCAGCGGCTGTGTTGACAGGCCTCCTGGCTTTCTTGATAGGGTGGCTGGCAGCTCTGGAAGGCCGGCTGTACCCAGATCAGCCCTAGGGAAGAGGGAACTGCAGAGGTCTCCCTGCCATCACTAATCCCCGAGGCCCATCCCACCCTCAGCCTGTCCCTCCATCGCAGGAGGAGAGCTGGGGAGACTGGCTGTGATGGAGGTGGTGGAGAGACAGGCCAGAGGTGGGGCAGCCCTCCGCCTCAGGGTCCCCCATTGCTCCCTGGCTAGTCTCCTGCTTCCTATGACCTTTGTCACTCACTGGCCTAGCTCTTTAATATTTCATGGCCCTTCAAGCCGGCCCCCTACCCCAGCCCACACAGCCCCCTTTGTCTCTGCCTGCCACCCCCCGCCGCCCCCCTGGGCATCCCTGCCGCTGAATTACTGACCCAGAGGCTGCCTCTGCCTTCTCCTAACTGTCCCCCACTGTGCCTGCCCCTGACACTTTCCCTGTCCCTCCTGACCTACCTCCCCACACCTCTCCTTGTGACACCCTTCATCTCTTCGGGATTCTCTCCCCTTCGCTGACATCTCTGACCATCTCCCTGCCCTTTTCCTCCATTTTCCTCTTTTGTTGGCCTCCTCCTTCCCAGTGGAACAGAAACCGCGGCAACTGGTCCGCCTGCCTGTCCACCCCCCAACCACTGTCCACCCCTTCCTGCCCCCTCCCCCACCAGCTGTGCCGGCCGGCCGTGAGAGCTGGTTTTATTTATTTTTCTGTTTGTTTGGGAAGAGGGCAGTGGCGGCTCTGGGCCCTGGCTGCTGCGCTCTGCTTAGAGCAGCGGGCAGGCGGGCCTCACTGGCCTCCCAGGAATGTGGCTGGGACGCCCCAGCTATATTTACTCCCCTCCAGCTGCCGGCCCCAGCAGGGCAGAGCCAGGCCTGCCTGGTGGCCCCCGGGGAGCCCTGTACCCACCCTCCTCTGTCTGGCAGACCCTACATCGCCCTTGGGCCCAGCACTCCCTCCCTCGCCTGTGACCTTTTCTGACCTCCTCAGACATGCCCAGCCTGCCAGCAGGAACACTTGTGTGCCATGCCAGTACGGGCGTAATGTTCGGGCACTGGGGGCCTGGGTTCCTGTGGGGCAACACCTAGCGGCCCCTACACACCCAAGTAGGGGCCTAGGCTGGGCCTGTAATCCGATGGCCAGAACTATGCAAAGCATCTTTCCAGGCCTCTCTCTGTGGGCCTGGCCCCTGCTCTTGCCACAGTCCCCTTGGCTCTGCTGTGATCACTGGCAGGGGTGGTGTCAGGTGGGGGCCTCAGTGGGCTTGAGTGGCTGTGCTCCTGGCATCACTGGATCCCCAGGTCTCTCACACAGGCACACATATGTACGTGTAACACACCTAAGTGCTTACATACACACACGTGTGTGCAGAAAGACACCCTCACCCATGAAAACATGCTGGCTTATACCTTCCTTGCAGGCAGGGCCGTGCCTCCTGTCATTGATCCCCTCATTCATCAGATGCTTATTGGGGCTGCTTATTGGGCCTGCTCCTTGCCAGCCTTGCAATGGGATATGGCAGTGATTACTTCTTGTACCCCCAGTGCCTGGCACCAAATAAGTGTTTGAAGAACTTTAGCTGCTGCTGTAATCAGTTGCGGCCCCCAACTGTTAACTGCTATTTTGTTTTTGTTTTTGTTTTTTTGAGATGGAGTCTCACTCTGTCACCCAGGCTGGAGTGCAATGGCGCCATCTTGACTCACTGCAACCCCCACCTCCTGGGTTCAAGCAGTTCTCCTGCCTCAGCCTCCCGAGTAGCTGGGATTACAGGTGTGCGCCACCATGCCTGGCTAATTTTTGTATTTTTAGTAGACATGGGGTTTCTCCATGTTGGCCAGGCTGGTCTCGAACTCCTGACCTCAAGTGATTCACCTGCCTCGGCCTCCCGAAGTGCTGGGATTACAGGCGTGAGCCACCACCCCCGGCCAACTGCTATTGTTGTAATAGATTGTAACAAAGCCAGTGGTAATGGGTAGCCCAACGAAAGTCCTCTCTGTGGCAGGCACCATGTTAACAGCTTTCTGACTTTCACTTTTTTTCATCCCCACAGTAGCCTCAGGTGACATGGGCCCATACCTGGGACAGATGCATGTTGTTAGCATCCCCATATACAGATAAGGAAACTGAGGCCTTGGGAGTTTGTGGCTTGCCACTGCCTAGTGGGATAGAGTCCTGGCAGAGCCCTTGACAGGCTGTTGGCCTCTGTGTGCTGTTTCCTGCACCTTCCACACTATCTGGCACACAGAAGGGACTCCTTAAATGCTTGCTGGGCACAGGCCTTGCTCTTTCCTCTTTGAGGCCCCCATAACCCTTGGCAATGGGCCGGATGTGGTGGGAGATGGGCTGATAGGCTAGTTGGGCAGACAAAAGTGAATGAATGAATGACTGGATGACTGGTGGTGAGGATGAGTACTGTCAGGGGACACTGGGATAGGGGGTTGCTGGTGGACAGGCTGGCAGGTGGAAACCTACTGGCCCTGTGGAGGATTCTGGGAAGCAAGGTAGGGGCAAGGCGGAGAGATGTGGCCAGAGAGCAATAGGCTGCTAAGCCAAGCCAGTGGGGCAGGTCCTATCTTCTTCGTGGACCACAATTTTTCCATCTGTCAGATGGGCTTGGGAGCCTTTGTCCTGGCTGGCTGCCAGCTGGCCTGGGCTGGGACTGGCCTGGGAGGTGAGGGGACTGTGGCGGGAAGGAGGAAGCAGTGGGTGGTGAAGACAGGAAGATAAAGCGTGGAGCTTGGCTTGGAACCTGAGAAGCAGAGACCAGCCCTGACCTGACGCCCGCCCTCCCTCCCTCCTAGCCGCAGGATGGGGTGCAGGCATGCAAACCCCCCACCACCCACTCTCACTCTGGTGCGGGCTGACTTCCTGACATCTGTGGCATTAGTGGCTGTGTGTGCCAGGAGGAGGTGGCCTCTCCCCTAGGACTAGACCAGCTTCTCTCCAGGCCAGGGGCTCCCGACAGCTTCATGCCAGTTCCTGTTGACTCTGATGGGAGAGACCCAGCCCCTCTCCTGCCTGACCCACCTCCCCCAGAACTAGATGGGAAATTAGTTAACTGGGCTCATAGCAGTAGGCAGAAGTGGACCTGGCCCCCTTTCTTCCTGGGGCGGTCAGATCTTGGTGGCCTAGAATTTCTTAGTCATGGGAGTCTAGAATCATAGATAGAATGCTTGGAATGGAGGCATTTTTCAAGTCAGGATTCTCATTGGGATTCTGGAATCACAGAACCATGGATTTTGCTGCTAGAAGGAAGTGTAAATGGTCATGTTTCAGTCTCCTTGTTTGATGCTAGGGGACACTGAAGCTCTAGGGGTCAGGCTGCCCTGAGGTCACAGGGCCTCTTGTCCTCAGGTGACATGAGCCCATACCTGGGACAGAAATGCCTGTTCTGCCCCTAGCCAGCCCCTCTCTGGAGCTCTGGCCGGTGTGGAGAGTGGGCTGTGGGCCCAGTCAGGCAGTGAGGGGATGCGGCTGGCCCACAGGCACAGGAGGGGTCCTCTTGGCGGTGCCCGCCCGCCCGCTGCCCACGCTTCCCGAGGCACCAGCGTGAGGAGGAAATGCAGGCTGTTGCTTCCAGCAACAGCCGGCAGGGCCGGGCGGCTTCCCAGCTCCCCCTCTGACTCATGGCCGCCTGCAGCTCCCCCTCCCTTGGGGTCCTCAGCAGCCCCATCTGTGCAATGGGGAGAGGAGGCTTTTTTCAAGGTCTAACATCACCGTGACAATACCTTGGGATTCTTTTCAAGACCACTGTTGAACTGTAGGAGAGTTGGGAGTGTCATCTAGAGCAGCCTAGCTGGGCATTTGAACCCAGAACACTGAGAGATTCTGTTTGGAGTCATCCTAATGCCTCCAGAAGCCTGGGAGGGCTCAATTGGCTCCTGAGGCAGAAAGTGTGGTGGGAGGCAAAGGAATAATGAAGGGACCTGCAGTCAACCCCTTTCAGGAAGAGCACAGTGGGGGATGCCTGGCTCTCTGGGCTCTCCCTGACCTTGGTTTGCCCATCTGCAGAATGGAGGTGGTTACCCATGAGGTCATTCATTCAGTGTCTGTGCTGTGCCTGGATGCTGGGGCTAGTGGCAGATCGGCTGGGAGGGGAGGATTCCTCTGCTGCAGACGTGGGGTGGGGGTGTGACTTGGTGACTCCCGGGGAAGGACTGAGGTCGGGGGAGGTAAGGAGCTGGCCAGTGAGGCACAGTGTCCAGCGGAAAATCCCAGCTGTTGTCAGGAAGTGCTTCCTCCACTGGTCTCCTGGGAGGGAGACAGGCTAGCAGGAAGGAGGGCAATGGGGGCAAATAAGGCCCCCAGCCAGTCCAAGTGGAGACATCCCAAGCCTGGCAGCTGGGCGGGTGTGCCCCGCACACTGCAGGAGGTCTGGAATGCACCCCCCATGCTCTGAGGCTGGGCCTATGCTGGGGGGCTGGGACTGCCAAGAGGGGCTGGGCCCTCGTCCAGATTTCAAAGCCTTCCCCAGGGGCCTTGTGGTGCCCTCCACCCTGTCCTGAGCTGCCGCTGCGGGGGTGGCAGATGCTGTTTCATCGGTCGAGGCAAGTGGGAGCCCTCCGGAAGGTCCTCCTGGGAGGTTCCGGGGGGCAGCAGGGGTGTCCGGGGGCAGTGGGGGTGTCGGCAGCTGCTGCCCCGCCTGGGCTGGCTCTCAGTGGCCTCCCAGGTCCTTTAGGCCCTGGGGCCTGGAGGTGGTGCTTCTGCATTGAGGCTGGTCCCTCCTGCCCTTGCTTTCTCCCACTGCCCACCGAGCTTCTTGGTTGGCTCTGGCCCCCTCCATCCCTGGCTGCGTCTGCAAAGCCCCCCGGGAAGGCAGGGAGGAGGCGCAGCAGGCTCAGAACAGCGGGTGCCCGCGCAGCCAAGTATTTGCGCGAGCTGTCAGAGACAGACAGGCATGTGGGGAATTTGGTGCGTGTGGGGCTGGGGGAAGCAGCCGGGTGGGCAGGCAGGCAGGAGGAGGGAAGCTGGGGCTGCCTCCCAGCCTGTGGAACCCTGCAGAGACCACCTCTCCCCAGTCCTAGAGGCAAGCTGCATCCAGGCACCTTCCTCCTGCCTGTGCCAGTGCAGTGAGGGGAGCGGGATGATCCTGTGGGGTCTGATAATAGCTCTGACACGGGGAAGGGGGTGCCTTGTCGAGGGCCTGCAGCCTCAAAGAGGCTCTGGTGGAGTGTGGAGCCAGGCAGGAATCCGGGTTGTGCCCGACTGTGGCCTCCAGGAAATAGCAGCTGTCATGCTCCCGCCCCTCCACCCCAAGCCTGGCACAACTTGTTTCCTGGCCAGGATCCGGCCAGGGCAGATTGGAGGAGCCTGGTATTGCCCGGCCTGGGCAAGGAACGGGCAGGATGCAGGGGCCATGTTTATAAGCCTAAAGGCGTTTGGGGTGCTCTGGGGAGGGGACCTCAGCCCTTATCTCCTATGCGAAGACCCCAACCCAGTCACCTTTGTGGTCTACACTCCAAAAGCACCCATTAGGTAGGGCAGGGCCCAGAGCTGAGTAATGCTTGGTTTTTCGTAGCTTGAGAGCCCAGAGAGGGGGATACACTGCCCCAAGGTCACACAGTGGGCTCCTCAGCCTTCCCCTCTACCCTCATGTGGGTGGGGCCACTGGGAATTGGTGAACATGGGGGGTTTGCTGGGGTGGGGGGCCTATATTTAGTCAGTCCTGCAGAGCCAGGGCGCCTCTGGGAGCAGCTGCTGGGGTTGGGGGGAGTACACAGACAGAGGCCTAGAGCTGCATTTAGTCTGGACAGAAATATCCTCCCCCCACCCACCCACCCACTGGCTGGGAGGCCAGGCTGCGGGCCTGTCCCCTGAGGGGCAGCTTGCCTGGGCCTGGTGGCCGGCGGGACAGGCAAGATGACCCGATAGGCTTTTCCCAGCTCAGGTTTCGATGAAACAGGAACCCCGGAGCCGCAGCCTGGGCCGAGGGGGCCAGGGCAGCCGGAGTCTGGGGGACCAGGACAGCCTCCCCCACCTCCGCCCTCATGCTCCTCCCCATGTTGCAGCCTCCCCTTTTCAGAGGCCTGGGGAAGCAGCAGGTTATTTATCAAGCCAGCCTCCCCGCCGCGGCTGCCCGCGCCGCCCCCCCACCTCTTGCGCTGTCGGCCATCAGCCCAGCAGAGCAGGGTGAGCTGGGCGGGCGGGCGGCAGGATTAGCTCAGGAGACGTGAGTCACCCCATCCCCAGCAGCCCCGAGAGGCCCTGCGGCCTGGCAGGCAGAGTGCACACTCACGCACCCCACACGCGGCACACCCGGGCACACACTTAGGACAGACACAGTCACTTGCAGCACACGTAGTTCCACACGACTCAGCACACCCAGCCGACACGCGTGGTACAGACTCGGTCACATGCACCATGCACACACAGCTCCCATGTGGTGCTCCAGAAGCACACTCACGGTTCCAGCCACAGCCCAGCCTCTGGCACACACACCCACTGGCACGTACCTAGGCGAATGCACATACACAGGCACACATAGGCGTGCACACATAGGCCACTCTCACCCCATTGGCCCCACACACTGGGGCCTGATCATTCTCAGGCCATAGCTTACCCCTAGATGATGCCATAGAGTGGGCCAGGGCACTGGCACACACAGGCGCACCTGCTATGGTCAGGGCTCTGTTCCCCTAGACGCCCCTTGTTTAGGCTTACACGGAAGAGGCCCGGCCTTCAGCCATGTTGTGTCCACCGGGTTCTGCAAGGTGTGGGTGGGGAAGTGGAGATGGTTTTTTCCCATAGCCAACCTGGCTCTGCCCTCTCTGGGGAGGAGGTCCAAGTATCAGGCATGAGAGTGTTAAACCCACTGCCCTCTAGTACGGGGCCTCTGGCCCAGGCAGAGTGGGTTGGGTACATGGGGGAGAGATACAGGGGAGCTGGGAAAAGGAAAGGCTGGAGAAGGAGTGCCAGGGAAAGTCGATTTCCCCAGGACCACTAAGTGGCCAGCTGGTTCCCTGACCTGGGGCATGGGGTCCTTGGGAGGTGACAGGGGTGTGCCAGAGATGGGGGGAAGAATGAGACCTCTGATCAAATGGGCCCAGGAGTCTTTCTGCCTACCTTCCCTGCTTACCGCACACCTGCTTCTCCCTGTCCCCTTAGTTGCCAAGGCCCTCATTATCCAGTGCCCCCACTTAGATTTTGGCCATGTCCCTGGTTCTTAGTCTACAGCCCTGCAAAATGGGTACAGAGCTGGCTTGTGTATAAGGAAGTCCTGGGGTGCTGAGAGCTGAGGGTATGCCCTCAGGGAGCCTTTTTAAGCCTCTGCCCGCCTTTGGGGTTGGGGCCTGCCTTCCTTGCATTGGGCAGAAATAAGGATATACCCCTTTTCCATATGCTGCCAAAAAAAAAGCCGTTTTTCGGATGAGAGAAGTGAGTCTGATGGGAATGGCTTCATGGTCATGAAGGGCTTTGGATGCAATCTCCTAACACCCAGACTACAGGTCATTCTGGGCCTACAGTACTGAGACAGCCTAGCAGTGGTCAAAGGGCATGTGGCTATAAGGACTCAGGCCCAGTTGGGCTCCCTCCTCCTGGCCACACAGTTCTCCATAAACGACTGGACCGTGGTTGAGGAGGAGAGAGGGACCCAAGCATCCTGAGGGACACAAACAGCAGTGGCCAGTCAGGAAACTGGATGCCCGTGCCGCGGACTCTGGAGTTGGACAGGCCTGGGCTCCACACCTGGCTTGGTCGCTGCCTGCTATGTAATCATGGGCCAGTCTGCTCACCTCTCTGACCTCATGTTTGTCACCTGTGAGATCAGTATGACTCTCATCTCTGTCTCAAAACCGCAGGACCTGAAGTAGATGGTGGGGTGTGTTGTCATCAGTTCTCATTATGTCACACCTGGATCTCCAGGCGAGCGTGCCCCTCCACCTGCTCCACTAGACCTGGCATTTTTCTGGGGGTGGCATCCCACAACAAGGGCTCCTTAATTAGAATGTCTTGGATTTAGCCTTCTCTAGGGCTGTTCTCAGATGGGGATGCTGAGGTACCTGAGTGAAGAGGCTGAGCTGGGGGCCAGGGGTTGGGGGAGGGATGGGAATGGGTTGGACCCAGGGCAAAGGAACCCATGGGCGTTGGGTGGAAAATCCTGGAGGCTTCCTAATATCAGAGGGAACAGAGAGAGCCGACTGTAGTTTCAAGGCTTTCTCTGTCTCCCACCCCCTACGCTCACACAGCAAGGCTATATGTTAGACTTGAGCAGGGACTTCCAGGTGGCAAATGGAGCCTTTGCAGGGTGGCGAGAGGCTTGGGATGTGCCTTTGTGGCAGGGCTGTCAGGGCTGTGGGAGATCTAAGAAGAGCTGACATGAGCCGGCAGGGCTGAGGGCGAGGGAGGTAGGAGGAAAGGCTGTCTAGAAGTGTAGGTAGGCCTTCTTCCTTTGGGCAGAAGAGGAGATGCAAGCTTGGCCAGTGGGGTGCTACCCTCGTTGTAACCTTCAGGCTTCTACCACATGTCCATCCCCCCATGGTCCTGCAGGCTAGAGGGGGAATGCTTTGTATTTGGGGCTGGGGAAACTGAGGCATGAAGGATTGCCTCAGAGCTCAAAAGCAAACGGTGAGAGAACCAGGGCCATGACCTGGGTTACCCAACACGCCTGGCCTGACTTGTCCGTGACGTTCACACTTATGCTGGCAGATGTGGACAGTAAAAACAACAACACGGCTATCCTTAGTTGAGCACCTACTGCATGTGGACGCTACACTGACCCCTTCACATAGGTCCTCTCCAGGACCTGACGAGGTGGGGGCTGTCAGCGGCTGCATTTCACTGGCTAGGGGTTGGGCTCAGCGAGGGTCAGCAACCTGTCTGAGGTCACCTAGGCTGGAGGCTGCAGAGCTAGGAGAGGAATCCTGACTCCAAAGCCCCACTTGGACCCTGGCATGGCCTGAGCCTGTGTCTCTGAGATGAGGGGCTCCCCTCGCCCCATTACACACAAGATGTGTAGTGTTCCTAGTTGAGCCAGCCCCCTCCCCCATGCCCAGCTCCTTAACTCTCCTAGGTCCCTCTGCTATCTCAAGGCACTTTCCAGGTTTGAACCTAAGAGCATTGGAACTGCTAACCTAACCCCTTAACTCCAGGGAGGAGGGTGGATGGGTGGGTGGGGGATCCCCTGAGGAGCAGATGGATGCCCCTTGGGGTTTCTGGGTTCTTCCTGCAGACAGGTTCTGGGAAACTCCATGGTTAGGCCTGTGGAAGCTGCCTCGGGGCCTGGTCAGGGTTGCGCACCTCCTCCACCCCCTCCCCAGGGGCTCCATTTCCCTCTCCTGGGCACCCTGCAGGGAGGAGTTGAGCAAGTGCCCTTGAGCTGGCACTTCTTCTTTGGTATACAGGGACATAGCCACAATGACCCCCCATCCCGTGGTCCGTGTGTCACTTAGCACCAGGCGCTGCATGGCCCTGGGTCAGGGCTCACTAAAGGTCACTTCATCGGGTTGACTTTACTAGAGGCTGGTCCCAGCCTCAGATCATTTCCCCTTTCTGGGCTCAGTTTCTTCATCTGTGAAATGACTGGGCGAGTCTGCCCTGCGCACTCTCTGAGGCAGGGGTAAGTTCATTCCCCGCAGACACACTTAGGAGCTTTGTGACTGGTGTTCCAGTCCCCCAGGCCCAGAGCTCCTGTAGCCCTGACACCTGCACAGGGGTCCAGGGGAAGAAGTGTGGGCTCTAGAGTTGGGCCAGACTTCTTTTCAGCCTCACCTCCACTGTCCACACGTGCTTGACCTTGACCCACACCAGTGCCCCACTCAGCTCTGAGCCTCAGTGTCCTCATCTGCAAAATGGGAGAATCATGATGCCTACCTCTGTGGGTTGCTGTGACCATCAAACAAGATGATGTGGACAGAGCACCTGGCACAGAACTGATAGAGTGTGGTGACAGCGGAGCCCTTCCCCCAAGACTATCCTCCTGGTCACTGTACCCCAGCCTTGGTCTTGAGGATTCTGGGAAGGAGATGGTGCCAATCTGCTGGCTCAGCCAGCTTGGCCACTGACCTTCAGAGCACCCAGGCTGTCAAGGCCGCCGACTGCCTGCTGGGCGGGCAGGGGGGAGTGCCAGCCAGCTCCTCGCCTGACGCTGCCCGCTCCTGCTCCCACTCTCCTCTCCCTCTCTGCGCCTGTGTGTGAGCTAATTAATCTCAGCCCCTTTGGGAAATTAGAACGCCGCAGCCGCGGCCTCCTCAGCCTCGCGGTGCTTGTGCTGCTACTGGGCCATGCCAAGACCCGCTGTGGTTTAGGGGCACCGGGGTGGGGGATGGGGGCACCGGGATGAGCTGGGCCGGCCATGGGTCTCCCTGAGCCCCCACCTCCTTGCCGGAATGCTCTGGTCTCTCAGCCCCCTCCTTTCCCAGATAGCATCCATAAGGATGCCAGGCCAGTGCCCAACTGTGGTAAAACCTAACCCCCAGTGGCCTCTCTGACCTGGTCCCAGGGCTGGTATGGCCACCCCCTTACACCACATTCCATCTCATTGCAGGGTCCTCTTGCCTGCCCAGCTTGGGCTGATGGAGACAGATGTAATTATGGAATTTTGCTTGGGAAATTAATTTGAAAAAGTTAATTAATTGGTGGTTCCGGAGGTGGCGGGCTCCACGCCCGGCCAGTCTTGCTGACGTCAGTGCTGACCCACTGGAGACGTGCAGCTTCCGGGCAAGCTGGGCAGAGGGACCCCAGTGACCTGGCTGGGCAGCCCTGGAACAGGTAGATGGACAGCGAGGAGCAAAGGGCAGACCAGTGTCCTGGCCCAGAGTGGGCACCTGGGAAGGGTTTGTTGACCAGACCTGCTGAGGATAAGAACCCGGCCACTTGTTTGTGTGTTCAACAAGCCGTTGTCAAGCTGCTATGGTACACTGACCCCAGTGTCTCAAGTGCCCGCAACCAAAAATAGACCAGTTCTTCCAAACCCCTTTTCTCAAGGAAAACCTCTAAACCTATTCTCAAAGGCTTTTTCAAAGGGCTCAAAGGACATTATCGGGCCAGTGTGCAGATGAAGCCACTGAGGCTCGGAGAGGGTGGGCCTTGCCCGGCTTCTCAGCAGTGTCCTCCAGCAGGGTGGAGCAGAGGTGGGTAGAGCTCAGTCTCATTTCCAGAGGACGTGTGCCCCAGCTTCAGAATCCCATGGGCGGCCTCCTCCCAAGTATGGGTGATAGGGGCCTTGAAGTTGACTCTTCCCAGGGAGGAAGCCACAGAATATGGCCAGCCCCTTCACCCCCATCCCTGTGTGTGCCTGTGGGAGCTTCCCCTACTACCCCATCCAAGCCTCAGAAGACCCCCATGCCCCAGGGGTCTCAGGGTACACAGAGACCCCCACTACCTCCTGGACCTCCTGTGGGTCTTCTGACCACAAGCCTCAGCCAGATCAAGTCCTAGTTTCTGCAGGAGCGTGGGCTTTGGTGTGGTCTTTGTCCAGACAGGAGAAGGGTCAGGACTGGGGCAAGAATGGCCAGGCCTGGGACAGGTCAGGGATACTGAGCCACAAAGAGGCCAGGGAGATGAACGTGGGCGCTCCTGAGCTATGTGGCCTTGGGCAGGTCCCTTAGCTTCTCTAAGCCTCATTTTGCTCATCCGGGAAATGGGGATGATCACAGATGCCATTCAGAGAGCTGCGGAGAGGTGCAGGGACGCATAACCACTTGAAGTGGTGCTGGCTCTGGCGCAGGCTGTTTCACTGCCCAGTGGAGGCAGGCTGGGTGGAAGAGCAGTGAGCTGACTGAGACTGTGCTGTGGCTGGGGCCTGAGGACCAGTGGGTTTTGAGAGGGGAGCCTGGTGCATGTGTCAGAGGAACTGAAGAATACAGGAGATGATATTTGTGAGACCCTGGGCCCTGCTCCAACGGAGTCAGCCCACCCAGCATTTACCCTCTGACTTGTTTCGTGTGTTCCCTCACCTCCAGGATTTCCAGGGGCCAGGTGGGCCCTGCTCAGTTTAGTATGCCTCACCTCCCATAGCTGTTCAGGATCAAAGGGAGCATCATGGGCAGGCTGAGCTGGGCACTTTGCATCCCTGTCACTCTGATGTGGTCTGTAGTTTGGGTTTCTTCAAGGTCCAACCCCAGTCTTGGGTTTAAATGGGCCACACCCACTCCCTGAGCATCCTGTGTAGACTGGTTATGGGGTCAGAGGAGAGGCATTTCCTCCTCCCACCTCACCTCCTCCAAGAAGCCCTCTGGGTGCTGCTCCCCAGCACTTTGCCCATTGACTGAGCACTCAGGGTTCTCTGCACAGACTTTTTTAAACCTTTCTATGTGTGTCCCTACACTGGGAGCTCTCTGACCATGGGGTCCATGGTATCTCCTGTCTATCCTAGTGCCCAGCACTGGGTTAGCACTCAATGTGGGGGCATAGGGCTCTTGTGCCCCTATTTTACAGATGGGTCAGTTAAGGCCCTGCAAGGTCACACAGCCTGTTGAGGGGCAGAGCCAGCCTGGTTCAGGTGGGTGTGGGGCCACTTGGTACCGGCTGGGGTCTTCTTTCAGGCCTCAGGACCATTCCTAGGCTTCCTTAGGCCCTGCAGCTCCTGACCCTCCTGGCACTATTCCTGGAGGGTGAATAGTCAGTCCTGTGCTCTTAAGAGTTTGGGGGTTTGGGGGTTAAGGGGTTGTGGCATCAGACTGAGGGTCAGAGGGCAGGCCTATGAGCTTCAGTTTCTTCATCTGTAAAACAGATCTTAGTGTTTGGGGGAGCAGGGGTGGCTGAAAGAGATCACGCGTATGTTGTTCTCGCCATCCTTATTATTACTACTGACACTGTTATTTTGTTATCATTACATTATTATTCATGCTCCCAGGGCCCCAGCAGCTGCGGTGGCTCCAGGCCTGGATGCAGAGCTCTGGTGTGCTGAAAAGAAGTTGCAGTTCCTAATTAGTCAGCGCTCCAAGGAGAGGGCCTGGGTTTTAATTTTTGCTGCAGGGTCCCACCTGCCCGAGGCCTCCCAGCCCCTCTCATCCCTTCCTGGGCTGGGCCTGCGGCACCCTCCCCAACCTCAGGTAGGGGGCCTGGCCCGAGGCAAAAACCTCCCCAAATTTCCCCTGCCACTCCCTCCGCCTCCCAGACCTCTGGGGCCATGAATCATTTATGAGGCAAAAATGAAACCAATTAAGGACAAACTTTGAAAGCCTCTAATTGCTGCGCCTGGTGGCACCGTGGAATGAGGGGAGGCCAGCCTTCTCGGTGCGGAATCTCCTTGGCCCAGGCCTTCCCAGGCTGCCCGTCCCGCCGCGGCTCAGGGCGCCTCCCGGCTCCCTGCCGCCTCCCAGCCGGACGCGGACGTGCCTGCGCGGCTCTGGCGGCCGCGTCTGCCGCCCCGGCGCCCGCCCGGGTCCCAGGCCGACTAATTAGGCCCGGCTCCCTCCCGCGCCGCCCACTGCCCGCACCAGGCCCGCTGCCCGCTCCAGGCCCGAGGTGATGGCGGCTGTTCCTGCCGTTCTGGGGCCTGTGCCCCAGAGCTGGCCGCGTTTCTCGGGGCGGGAGCCAGCTCTGCTCGCCTGGCTTAACCCAGACGAGCCCAGGACGCCCTGTCCCTGAACCCCATCGTGGCGTGCAGGTCTGAGTAGGCTCTGGGCCATGCCGGGGTACCTGGCTTGGAGGCTCTCTTCAGTCTCGGGAGAAATATGCTTATCCCAGGCGGAGCGGAGAAGGCTGGGGGATGACTGATGATAGGGGGAGTCGGGAGGGGATGTTGAGCCCTGAGGTGTTGCACTGAGCACGGATCCAGTTCCTCTTGGCTTTGCCACAAACACAGTGACCTTATGTAGAGTCCTTAGCCTCGGTTTCCCCGTTTGTAAACCATCAGCACCAGCCCATTTTCTCCTGAATTTGGGATTTAGGGAGCTGGGCTTTGTATACCCCTCCCAGTCTCCTCTCTTGGGGGGTTGCTGAGCGGGTGGAGGTAATGTCTGGACCTAGCAGGGCCTGCCTTACTGCCATGAGCCCTGGATGCCAGTGGCCAGCCTGCTCGCTGTGCTGAGGGCCAGGCAGGCCCTGGGCACTGAGGCACGTTGTTTGCTGAAACCAAATTTCTGTGCTTGTGTTTTTCCATAATTATATTAGCAGGTGGGATTTTTCCTCGGGGAAGCAGTGGGAGGGGGAGCGCCATGGCAGTGTCCCCGCCCGCTCTAAGCGTGAGCTCACACTCAGCTCTGCCCGCCTGCCGTAATGATTTTTTAATTATGCAGCCAGTGCTCGGAATTGCTAATCCACCTCCAGCCCTGCATCCCCTCCTGCAACTCACACCCCAGCCCCTGGCTGATGTCCCTAGAGTGGCGGTGCCCAGCCCCGTGCCCATCACTGAGTGCTTGGGACAACCGCCATAGCGGGAGAGAGGGTAGGTCAGGAAGGGCCGGAGGGGCGCCCCTCCGCCATCTGCAAGTGACAAGACTTGTGGCTGTCTTTGTCTCCCACCCTACCCCTAGACCCAGCATGGCTCACACCTGCCAGGACAGCTATGGCTTTAAATGAGTTTGGGGAGTGATCGGTGCCCACACCAAGTGATGTGGCCACACTCATTTCATGGACATTAGCCTGTCTTCCCAGCCTTGTGTGACCCCAAGGACACATGCACACAAGTACAATTTTTGTCACACCCATACTCACGCTTTACTTCCCTTCTACACACACACTCAGCCCCACAGCCAAGCTACACACACACACAATGGCAGGCTCTGCGTGCTTCTCACACATGTAGCCTTACCCGAGGGCGGGGGCACCCTCAGGAGACCCCACTGCTGCCTCCTGTGCCCTGCAGTGGCCCTGCTCCCACTCCCTTGCCTCCAGACCCCCCAACCCCATCCCCATCCACCCTACTGGGAGGTGCTCCGAGGTCTTCTGGCTCCCGCCTCATGGGGCGGCTGCCTGTGGCTGGGGCCAGCCTGAGCCTCCATCGACCCTGGCCTGGGGGAGGTGCTGGGGGGGTTCTGCAGCACTGTGGCGGCGGCTCCTCTCCAGGCGCCCAGCTGTGGCATCTGTCAAGGTCAGATAGCGACTCCGGAACCAGCCGGCTCGGCCCCATGGCCCCTCTCGCCTCATTATTTTTGTGTTCCGGGGCTGCGGCGACACCTCCCTCCCTCCTCCTCAGCCTCCCGCCTCTCGCCTGCCTCCCCCACGCCTCTGCAGGGAGGGCCTGCGGTCTGGGGGCTTTTGTTTTCCAGTTTTTTCCACGCTCAGGCCAGGCAGGCGGGTAGACACTGGCCAGAGCTGTTGGACCTTGAACAGCAGACAAGACAGGTGTCCCCCTTACAGCTGGGACAGATTCTCGGCTAGTGGAACCCTGGGTTGGTTTCTCAGAGGCACAAACTGAACCTGGATGGAACCAGCCCCCACCACAGCCCAGGTGCACCTGTGGGCAGCTTCCTGTTTCCATAGGGGCCCTAGCAGCTGGCACCAGTTCCTGTCTACACCATCCCCGTCCCAGTAGGGCCCCAGACTCATACAGCCCAGAGCTCCTGACACAACTCACAGTGCATGCGAACATACACACACTGGCATTCATGTGGCAAAGATGTGTTGACACGTACAGACCAGAAGACTCCACAAACATCCTCTCACCACGTAAACCACCCTATTCGCACACACATGCACTTGGACATCCATGTACATTCACAGACTTGGGTCGCACACACATGCCTCCACTTTACCCTCAGGGAGGTCACAGAGTCAAAGATCTCCCCCAGCACTGCTACATGATCCCCATATATGCTTTAATGCTGTGGTCTGTAGAGGGCGACATCTTGAGACTACACACTCAACCGGGCACATTCACAGTCCACTGGACACACACACACAGTTGTGCAGCACACCTCCCAGGTAGACACGTGAAAACACACTGTATGCATTGCTCTCGTCACCATACACGCTCCAGCCCCCTGAGCCCACTCCCAGGTGCCCAGCATCCTTGGGCAGTTATGCCACCCGAGGGGCTTTTGTCCCCCGAAATACCGGGAAGTGAGCTTGAGGCCTTAGCTTGCTGAGCCCTGTGTCCAGGGAGCCTCGGAGAGTGGGAAATGGTTTGACAAGGACTGCCCGGCCCCTGCCCAACCTCACTGTGTACACCACTTTAGGCCCAAGAGCGCCAGGATGGCGTGGGATGGGGCGGGGGGTTCCAGGTGTGTCATGATGGGCTTGGTGGCTGCTGGCAGAGGCAGACTCTGGGGGGTGACCTCAGCTCTGTCTCTGGGTCCCTCCTCCCACCTCCAGCCCCTGATTTGAGTGTGTAAATGTTGGAGGAATGGGGTGTGGGCAGACTCCAGGCCCCCAGGGTCTCTAGAGTGGCCCTGGCCATCCCCTCTCTTCCTCCTCCAGCTGTGGACTGCTGTGACTGCCCCCAGGAGAGGAGCTAGATGGAGGCTTAGCAGTGGCTGGGCCCCCACCCCCCAGGAAACTCAAAACCCTGGGCCAGCCGCGGGTGGCGGGTTGGGGCAGGCACAAAGAGGGCCTCTGTGCGGCCGGCTGGGCTGCCCACAGGATTCTGGGGGAGGAGGCAGGAGCCGGTTTCCGTCCCGTTCTGCTTCCTGCGGAGGCTGCGGAATGCCCGGAGCTCTGGCCCAGCCTGCCCCGTCTGGCCCACCCGCAGCCCCTTCCCCATCTTTTCCTGGGCCTTGGGGTACAGCTGCAGACTTCTCTGCAACAGGGCCCTGAGAGCCACCCTCCAGGACCCAAGGGAAACCTAGGGGATTTCCCCAAGCCGAGAGCTGAACTGGACCTCACCCTTTAGCTGAAGTCTTCCTTCCCTCCATGTGCTGCGGAACCCTCAGCCAGGGTTGGAGCACCAGGCCCTGGAGTCACACAGACCTGGGTTTAAATCCTGGCTCTGCCACTTACTGACCTTGTGACCTTAGGCAGGTGACTTTATGTCCCTGAGCCTCAGTTGCCTCATCTGTAAAATGAGGATAATAATAATTGTAGTAGAATCCGGTGAGAAAATGCATGTGAAATGCTTAGCACAGTGCCTGGTGGACAGTGAGTGTGCATTATTAGGACCTGCTGTTTATTTTTATTTATTTATTTGTTTGTTTGTTTGTTTATTTTTTTGAGATGGAGTTTTGCTCTTGTTGCCCAGGCTGGAGTGCAATGGCGTGATCTTGGCTCACTGCAACCTCTGCCTCCCAGGTTCAGGCAATTCTCCTGCCTCAGCCTCCCGAGTAGCTGGGATTACAGGCATGCACCACCACGCTCGGCTAATTTTTGTATTATTAGTAAAGACAGGGTTTCTCCATGTTGGTCAGGCTGTTCTCGAACTCCCGACCTCAGGTGATCCACCTGCCTCGGCTTCCCAAAGTGCTGGGATTACAGGCGTGAGCCACTGCGCCCGGCCAGGGCCTGCTGTTTATTTTAATGTCCTCTGGGGAACTTAAGAGTGGAAGGGACTGGATGCTCCTTGCCACGATAGGTCTCACCTCTTCTAGGGTTCAGTCTCAGCCCTGCGTCCTGCTCAAAACCCTTCTCTCAAATCAGTTTCCTACCTGCAGATCATATCAGTGACTGATCTCGGCCTCTGGGGCCTTCCTCCTGAGGTCTGGAGGGTGGAGGGGATCGCTGTCTGGAATCCTTTTTTTTCCCTCTGTATCTCTACCTCCTTCCCCATGATATGCCCTGGGATCGTGACTTCTGCAGTAGTTTGGGGTGAGAAGCAAGAGCCATTCCTTTCCATTTTACAAATGGGAAACTGAGGCTTAGTGGCGGAAAGAGCTTGGTCAAAGTCACCAGTCAGGGAGGGACAGGGTGGAGCCACAAACCTAGGCCTCAGGCCTCCAGTTCCCTAGCCAGTCCTAGGCACATATGCCTCCCCCAACCCCAGACACACAAACACACCCCACACAGGAGCCCCAGAAGGACAGTGCGCCATCTCTGATTTCTTGACTCATGCATCCCTGGACTAGCCTTCCCTGGCTTGTCCCATGGTGAGGCCCATCAGTAGGGAGGTCCTGAGGGGGTACGTGGGCCTGATTTCTGATTGGTGTCAGCTCAGAGATCACCACATTGGGAAATGTTTACTACAAGATTCAGGGGATCCCAGATAGACAAGGCGTCATTACACCTGCTTAAGCAAATTGCCTGCTCTAAATGGGGCAATAATAGGACTTCCTTCAGAGATTGGGTATGAGGATAACATGAGATAAAGCATGGACAGTGTGGCACATAGGAAGAGCCCCATACTTGTTAGCTATGGTCCCAGGTGACAGATGGGAAAACTGTCTCAGAGGCCAGTTTTTTCCCAAGGTCAAAAAATGGGGAAGGGTCTTCCTGAACCTTTGACTCTTCCAGGAAAGGAACCTGGCCTGAGGGAGGTGCCTATTGAGGAAAGGGCCTGTCTTTATCAGAGGCATCCCAGGCATCTCAGTCCCTAGAGCCCCAGGTCAGAGCTTACTTCCTGCCCGGGGCCTCAGTGTTGCTGTGCATGAATGGGCTGATCCCCTCCTCCAGCTGTTTTGGGGAGCACCGTAAAACAGAACAGAGCCTGGCTGGGTGCAGTGGCTCACGCCTGTAACCCCAGCACTTTGGGAGGCTGAGGTGGGTGGTCAGGAGTTCAAGACCAGCCTGACCAACATGGTGAAACCCCATCTCTACTAAAAATACAAAAATTAGCCAGGTGTGGTGGTGTGCGCCTGTAATCCCAGCCACTCTGGAGGCTGAGGCAGGAGAATTGCTTGAACCTGGGAGGCGGAGGTTGTAGTGAGCTGAGATCGGGCCACGCACTCCAGCCTGGGTGACAGAGCAAGACTCTTGTCAAAAAAAAAAAAAAAGAGAGAGAGAGAGAGAAAACAGAGCTCTACATACTCCAGGTTTGCTCAAACCCTTTAGTCCTCAGGCCAAGGCATGGTTGGTACCCAACCCAGGAGGAGGGGTGTAAGAGGGTCAGGGGTGTGGAGTCAGGGATATAGAAATGCTGTCCTTTGTTCTGTCCTTGGCAGTCAGTCTTGGGGTGACTCTAGTGGGGTTGAGGCCATGTCTCACCCCAGGCCACCCTCTGGGTGCTCGCAGTGGCCAGTGTGTGGGGGTATGTGTGTCCATCCATAGCTGGATGTGTGCCCTGTGCTCTCCGCCTGGGGCTGCGTTTCTCCCTGCCTCCAAGACCAGTCTCCCTGGGCTTGAGCAGGGCTTCTTTTTCCCTCTGGAAACTCCCCAGGCTGAATCATGGAAATCAGAGACGGAACACCCTCCCTTCCACCCCATTGCCCAGCTTGGTTCAACCACCATAGCCTGTGGTCTGCTTTGCCCACCATCAGCCTGTCTGCGTATTTTGCCTCACTTGGAGGCAGGCCAAGGAGACCAGCCCACCAAGGTTGGGGGGAGGAGACAAGGGCCGGGATGTCAAGTGCTGCATGGAAGCGTGGAAAGTGGTGCATTGAGCCAGGGTGTGCAGCTCTGCTGGGCCAGTGTTGGGGGTCCTGAAACGCAGCCTCTTCCACGAGCCTCCCTGGGCAGGCAGAATGGCTGCAAGGCTGGTCAGCCAGCAAGGAATGGCGGGGATGGTGCCTTGGTCAAACCCTGCCCTTGGTAGTGGTGATGGTTGCACAACTCTGTTGATTTACTAAAAATCATTAAATTATATGTATACTTTAATGTGGCAGAATTTTATAGTATGTAAACTATACCTCGATAAAACTGTTTTTTAAAAATCCTGCCAGCCAGGCGCAGTGGCTCACGCCTATAATCCCAGCATTTTGGGAGGCCCAGGTGAGAGGATTGCTTGATCCTCATAGGAAGACCTCAACCCTACTAAAAATTAAAATAATAATAATAATAATAATTCTGCCCTTGGCCTCAAGGCCCTGCACAACTGGGACCCTGCCAGCCTCATAGACACACCTCACGTCTACTTCCCCACCTGCTTAGGCTCTCTTTCATGCCTTTGTCACCTCTCATTGCTTCTCCTTATCCTTAACTCTCAAACTAGCAGTCCCTTCCTCCAGGAAGGCCCCAGATAGCTCATTGTGTCCCCTTCCGGCTCTTGTTTCACACTGGTTCATGTGACTGTGGGCCCAGCTCCTGTGCACTCCTGGAAGGCAGTGCTGGGGTCTGGGTCTGTGTGCTCTGCTGTCTCTCCGGTATCATAAGGTACAGGGCTGCTGTCGAGGTAGGTGCAGGGAAGATGTGTGCAAAGGAATATCTAGAACATCCAGCTGTGGGCCACCTGTGTACATGTCTGTGTGCAGATGGCACTATGTCATCCCAGGATGTCCCCTCCTTCCCAGTGCTTTCTGGCCCGAGAGTTCAAGATTGAACCCTGGCGGGGGTGAAGTGAGGCTCTTCTAGGGTTGAGGGTTGAATAAGGGCACTGCCACCACCTCCAGTGACCTCACTGCCGGCTGGCATTATGATGTCACTGGCTTAGCATTCCAGGCCCTGGGCATCTCCAAGTGCCCCAGGTGGGGGCACTCTCCTGGGGTCTGTGACAGCTTGCCCCCAACCACGGAGAGGTGACAGGCACGGTAACAATCCTGGGGAGTGAGAGCAGCCTTAGGGGTACCTAGGTCACCTGCCTTGGGCCACTCTGTCAATTGCAAAAGTGGCCACAGAACAGGGTGACTAACACTTGGGCTCTGGGTTCAAGCTCTACCCCTGCTAGGCACCAGCTCTTTGACCTGAGGCTGACAGCTTGAACCTCTCTGAGCCTAAATTTCCTCATGTCTGAAATTGGCAAATAGTTTCTGTCTCCCGGGGTTCTGGGGAGGCATTCAGAAGCTAAGACATGTAAAGCATAAAAGCACAGGGCCTGGGACACAGTAGATACTCAGTAAATGCTGGTTGATAGGATCCGTTGGTTAAGGAAACCAGAGTGGCAACACAGGTGGTGGGGGCTGGCTAGAAGGGGGCAGGCTCTGTGCCTTCTGGGGCTGGCCAGAGCCTTAGGGTAGAGGCACGGGGTGGCCTCCACTGCCAGGAAGGTGGCCCCAGGTATGAGTCTCCCTCTCCTTCCAGCTCAGCCAGTTAGCTGGAGCCTACAGGAGGCATTGGGCCCTGCAGCCATGCTCTGGGGCCAAGAACCCATTACCCCCCACCTCCTCCTCGGTCCTCCCCAGTCCTCCTCCCCAGCCTCCTCCCCACCTCCTCCCAAGTCCTCCTCCCCAGCCTTCTCCCCACCTCCCCCCAAGCCCTCCTCCCCACCTCCCCCACAGTCCTTGCCACCCTCCTCCCCACCTCCTCCACAGTCCTTCTTGCCACCCTCCTCCCCAGCCTCCTTCCCCCAAGCCCTCCTCCCCACCTCCTCCCCAGTCCTTCTCCCCACCTTCCTCCCCAGCCCTCCTCCCCAGACTCCTCCCCACCCTCCTCCCCAGCCCTCCTCCGCAGATTCCTCCCCATCTCCTCTCCAGCCTCCTCCCCACCTCTTCCCCAGCCTCCTCCCCACCTCCCCGCAAGCCCTCCTCCCCATGCTCCTCCCCATCTCCTCCTCAGTCCTTCTCCCCAGTGTCCTCCCCACCCTCCTCCCCAGACTCCTCCCCATCTCCTCCCCACATCCTCTTCTCAGGCCTTGGGCTACACAGTGGGTCTGATCTGGTCTCCTCGCCACTTCTCTACCCTTCCCTCTGCCTCCCTCTCCTGTGGGCATGCCCAGCTGCCTTCTGGGATTCCCTCCTTAGGGCTGTTTCCTTGTCTTTTAGACCCTCAAGTCCCTGAGCCTGGACAAGGTGTCCTGGGTCCCTGGGTCTCTGAACCCTGTTACCCCAGACACTGCTTCCCATGACACTGTCTCCACTAACCTTGACCCTCTGCCCCTTCCTCTCCAGCTCCCCTTTTCTCTGATCCTCCCCTCTAGTTCTCTGTCTCATGATTCTGTCCCCACCACCTGTCTCTATTCTGCCCCCGCATGCCCCTCTGCCCCCCAGCTTTCCATGACTCGTCCCCCCTCAGCCCCCCGTGCTCTGTCCCCGCCCGTCAGCCCCTGGTCCCAGCTCCCGGCTGGCCGGCTCCTGCATGGACAAAGGGGTCCTTTGTGGGCTGACCGCGGCTGGCGGGGCGGCGGGGCGCTGGCTCCGCATTGCTGATGAAACGGAGCCCTTTGTTGTCCCTCCTCAGGCGCAGTATTTCTTTTTGGGGGCTGGATGCGTTCCTGGCAGGGCCGATGATGGATGCGCCCGCCGCCGCCCGCCTGCCCGCCAGCTTTCCCTCCCGCTCATTCCCGCTCCGCTTCAACGCAGCCCTGACTCCTCCCCTGCTGCCTGGGCACTGCCAGGCCCTTCCTGGCCTGGAAGGAGATGGCTGTGTGCCCTAGAGTAGAAGGCTGGGACCTGGGAGAACGTCCCCTCTATGTCCTCCTCTTCCATGAGTAGGGCAAATGGGGCTTTTGGTCAGGGGTCCACTGGGACCAGGGCATCAGTTTTTCCTAAGGTCTGAAGGAGAAGATGAGCCAGGTACCAGGGCCGATTTGGAACAAGCTTGAGGACCAGAGTTCATGTCTGTCCACTCTGGATTTGAAAACAGAGTTGTCCCTGTGAGCCAGTCCCCCCGTGTACCCACCTCCCTTCAACTTCTGTGGCTGAAAAACCATAGTGTTCTGCCTGCAGCACCTGTTTGGTGACATATCACATCCTCTGGTCCCAAGCTCAGTATGTCCCAGGACCTCAGAGGCTGGGGGTGGGTGGGCCCTGAGGAAGGATAGAATAGTGGAAGATCAGAGAAATTCCAAGAGAGGAACAGAACATGAGGTTTGGTCCCCACCAGGAGAGACTCAGGACGGAGACAAAAGCCGAGACACTCAGCCAGAGCGCCAGCCCTGAGCGTAGGCCAGCTGTGTTGGAGGGAGCTGACTTCTAATTGACCTGCCCGCCCCGCACGCAGAGCCAGATCCTGGAGCTGGGAGGAGGGAGGGGGTGAGCAGAGCAGGAGCAGCGTTAATGCAGCTATCGATTTCTGCCACCAGCCAGCAGGCCACAGAGGCGGGGGACGCACACAGGGGCTGGGGCGCAGCCTACTCCCCTCCCCATCTCTGAAGCCCACAAGACACCTGCCTTCTGCCTTCTCCCCTCACCCAGTATCTGGGCTGCCGGGGTTGTCGTCCAGGGCAGGGCAGATGAGCTTAGTTGGGCAGGAGCTGGATGAGCTGACTTGACGGTTTCTGTCCCTGATCTCACTGACCCTGGTCCCCAACAACTAGCCAGGGTCACTGATTCCTGAAAGGGTCACCAGTCTCTGAGGAGAGGGGCTGAAAAGACCATCCTGGTCTTGGCCGTTATGAGGTGGGAGGGAACACAGCTATCCTTGGACACACATGGTCTTCTTGCTTCAGCTCTGACCTCTGATGCCCCCCAACCCAGCCTGGATTCCCTGCCAGGGCCCCCCGGCTCTGTCCTGGTGGAATCTGCCATCTTGCCCAGCTCTTCCTCCTCACCCATTTCCCTCTGCTAGGAAGGAGCCCTAGGTGGTCTGGTGCCCACTGGGGAGGGACAGGGAGTATCTGGCTGTTGATGCCGGCTACTCGCCTCACCCTAGAGACAGAGCTTTTCCTTTCCCCACACCCGGTCCTCTTTGGCCACTCCTTAGTCCTGGGGAAGCCCCCCCTCCCCCCCGCTTGGGGCCTCAGTTTCCCCCTCTGTAAATGCAGAGGGTTGGACTAGATGCTCTCTTGGGACAGGCTTGAGTCCTGTGACTAGGGGGGTTTTGGGGTTGCCTGGGGACAAAGATCCAGTGTGTGCTGCCCTCAAGCCCAGGGCGTGATGGGGCCCGCCAGATGTGCGCCTCCCCCTTGAGCCTCCAGCTGCTCTGGGGCTGGGCCCTGTCCTCCCACCCCTCTCCTGGGGCATGCTAGGCCACAGCAGGCAGACAGGGAAGCGAGGCTGGAGAGCCGGGACTGATGAGGAAACTGCCGCCTTGCTCCATCTGGCCCAGTCCCTTCAGCTGAGGAGGCAGCTCAGACGCCTTAGCCTTGAGACCTGAGTAGAGCAGGCCCTGTCCCGGGATGGGCTGCCTTGGAAATACGGAGGTGGCCAGAGGACAGGCTCCTGCTGGGCTCCATTCCCTTGAGGGTCACGCCTACTCCTCAGTGCCAGCCTGCCCCAGCCAGAGGCCCCTCCTGGCAACAGCCCACCCCGGCTCTCTGGGTTCTCACTGAGACCTCCACCCAGGCCCTACTCTGCAGGCCTTGTGAGGCCTCTGCCCACCACCGCCCCCAATCTGGGAGCCAGGCCAGAGCACCACAGTGAGGCCTGAGTAGAGACAAGAATGAGGTCTGAGACGATAATGATTGTGGTTCGGGGGTTGAGAAGGAAGCATGTGCCAGGGTGTGCACAAGCATGTCCTCTCACTGTGGCAGGGGACGGCTGGTCCTCTGGCCCTGTGCTGCTCGCCCTGTAGCAGGAGGGGAGAAGATCCCTGAAATAAGGGTTCTGCACTCATTGGCAAACTGGGTTACACAAAGGCAACCAGGTTCCTTTGCCTGCAGGACATGTCAGAGCCTTGAAATAACTGATGTGTATTAGTAATCCCCAGATGAGGATCCAGGGGCAGCCTTCCAGACTTAATGATCTGTACCATCAAGCACTCTTCTCCTCAGATGGAGAAGGAAGATTAGGATGTGGAGGTGGTTTTTTTCTTATTTTTATTTTTTTGACAGGATCTCACTCTGTCATCCAGGCTGGAATGCAGTGGCATGATTATAACTCACTGTATCCTCAACCTCCTGGGCTCAAGCAGTCCTCCCACCTCAGTCTCCTGAGTAGCTAGGACTACAGGCATGTACCACCACACCTGGTTAACTTTTGTATTTTTTGCAGAGATAGAGTTTCACCATGTTGTCCAGGGTGGTCTCAAAACTCCTGAGCTCAAGCGATCTGCCTGCCTCTGCTTCCCAAAGTGCTGAGATTACAGGTGTGAGCCACTGCACCCAGCTAATAAGCATCTCCAACACTCTCCCACCCCAGCACAAGAAGGACTGCCTGCTTCTGGCAGGTCTTCCTAGACCCTAGCAGAGCAGATCTGGGCTGTGGAGGCCTGGACTAGGGCCTCCACCATGCCGCTTGGTGGCTGTGTGTTCATAGACTGGTAGTTCTCCTAAATCTTGTTTCCCTCATCTATAAAGTAGATTACCAGCCACTGCTTCTAGAGTTCTTGTGGGTCTTAACTGAGATAGTACAAATAAGAAATTTCTCACCAGGATGGAGCTGGTGCTTAATAAATGCCTGGTCAAGCACATGGTGGTCAGGATGACAGGACCGTTGATAGTGGCGGTGGTGGCGATGTTGAAGGGGGAGGTGTTCACTGCTGCCCTGACCCTGTATCCTCTTGTTGTGACAGAGTGAAGACATTTCCACCTGGACACCTGACCATGTGCCTGCCCTGAGCAGCGAGGCCCACCAGGCATCTCTGTTGTGGGCAGCAGGGCCAGGTCCTGGTCTGTGGACCCTCGGCAGTTGGCAGGCTCCCTCTGCAGTGGGGTCTGGGCCTCGGCCCCACCATGTCGAGCCTCGGCGGTGGCTCCCAGGATGCCGGCGGCAGTAGCAGCAGCAGCACCAATGGCAGCGGTGGCAGTGGCAGCAGTGGCCCAAAGGCAGGAGCAGCAGACAAGAGTGCAGTGGTGGCTGCCGCCACACCAGCCTCAGTGGCAGATGACACACCACCCCCCGAGCGTCGGAACAAGAGCGGTATCATCAGTGAGCCCCTCAACAAGAGCCTGCGCCGCTCCCGCCCGCTCTCCCACTACTCTTCTTTTGGCAGCAGTGGTGGCAGTGGCGGTGGCAGCATGATGGGCGGAGAGTCTGCTGACAAGGCCACTGCGGCTGCAGCCGCTGCCTCCCTGTTGGCCAATGGGCACGACCTGGCGGCGGCCATGGCGGTGGACAAAAGCAACCCTACCTCAAAGCACAAAAGTGGTGCTGTGGCCAGCCTGCTGAGCAAGGCAGAGCGGGCCACGGAGCTGGCAGCCGAGGGACAGCTGACGCTGCAGCAGTTTGCGCAGTCCACGGAGATGCTGAAGCGTGTGGTGCAGGAGCATCTCCCGCTGATGAGCGAGGCGGGTGCTGGCCTGCCTGACATGGAGGCTGTGGCAGGTGCCGAAGCCCTCAATGGCCAGTCCGACTTCCCCTACCTGGGCGCTTTCCCCATCAACCCAGGCCTCTTCATTATGACCCCGGCAGGTGTGTTCCTGGCCGAGAGCGCGCTGCACATGGCGGGCCTGGCTGAGTACCCCATGCAGGGAGAGCTGGCCTCTGCCATCAGCTCCGGCAAGAAGAAGCGGAAACGCTGCGGCATGTGCGCGCCCTGCCGGCGGCGCATCAACTGCGAGCAGTGCAGCAGTTGTAGGAACCGAAAGACTGGCCATCAGATTTGCAAATTCAGAAAATGTGAGGAACTCAAAAAGAAGCCTTCCGCTGCTCTGGAGGTAACGGCGCCTTAGAGGGAGGTGTGTGGGCTCTTGTGTCTGTCTGGCAGTCCAAACCCACCCCCATCCCCTGACCCCACTTTTCCTACCTGGGCAAGTGTCTGGGGGATGCCCCCCCCAGTCCTTGGGGCCTGGGGGTCTGGCTTCAAGACACCAGTTTACTGCCCCAAAAGTCAGAGCCACATTCTGAGAATCCTATCAGGCCATAATTTGCAAGGCAAGCATAAAACTCCAGGCAAGGACCTAGCATTCTCAGCCAGGCCCTGGGATTCTGATTCCTCTCCTGGGTTCTGGGTCAGGTATTGAGATTTCCATACAGGTCCTAAGTTTCTGATGCTCAGACATGGCCTAAAGCATCCAGTCCATGACCTAGAACTCTGGGTCTCTCCCCTGCCCTGTTTAAGGGATTCTGTTTCACGGGCCCTGTGCCCTTAAGCCCTTCATTTGCCCCTCCAGGGCCATCTTTCCCCCAAGGCCACCCAAGGATAGAGCTGTTCCAGTGCTGGGTGCCCTGCTCTGAGGCCTGGAAGGATCCTTGGTCTGGGCACCTAGTTGACAGATTTTTGGGGCTGGGGTAAGGGGAGGTGACCATGAGCCCGGAGTGGACAAGAACCTAGCCACTGTAGGATTGGCTTGGAGAAGGCAAGGGGTTCCCATGCTGCTATCTCTGCACCCCTGTGGCAGGGCCCGTCCCTGTGCCCCCAGATGCAGCAACCTAGCTGGAGTGCCAGGCCTGGGTACAAAAGCATCTTTTCAGCCTGCAGTCCCTGCCCTTGTCCCCGCCCCTCTATGAGTGGGCTTGACACAAATGTCCAGAATGGTTGGAAAACAACAGTGGTATATCCCAGCCATGGCCTCCTGGTTACCCTCCCCCAACCCCAACCCCAACCCCAGCCCCAGCCCCAGCCCCAGCCCTTCCATTTCTGCTCTCCTATGTACACACAAAGGCACCCACTTTAGTCCAGTGTAGACACACATGCACACACACATAGACACGGCCGCTTGAGAAATAGCCCAAATACCCACCTCCCACAGCTCCATACCACACAGCTCAGCATAGCACGAGGCACACACCCATATGCACACCCGTCGCACGTGCTCACACGCTCACTTACAGAAACATGCCACAGCCACCTGGCGCTGTTGCCTTTGGGCCAGGGGAAGGGACTTCCTCTCTGGAAGGAGGGTTCCTGGGCACAGTGGCTCAGGAGGCCTCAGAGTCCTCGGGGCCTTCCAGCAGCCCAGCAGGTCAAGCGCCTCCTTTGGCCTGGCTGGGGTGGCAGGAGCTCCGAGGGGTGGCTGCTCTTCCTCCATGCCTGTCCCTCCGCCATGAGGCCATCCACGGGGGAACGTCTTTGCTCCAGGCCTACCCGGACCCTGACTGAACTCTCTCCTTGTTTTTGTCTCCCGCCCCCGCCAGAAGGTGATGCTTCCGACGGGAGCCGCCTTCCGGTGGTTTCAGTGACGGCGGCGGAACCCAAAGCTGCCCTCTCCGTGCAATGTCACTGCTCGTGTGGTCTCCAGCAAGGGATTCGGGCGAAGACAAACGGATGCACCCGTCTTTAGAACCAAAAATATTCTCTCACAGATTTCATTCCTGTTTTTATATATATATTTTTTGTTGTCGTTTTAACATCTCCACGTCCCTAGCATAAAAAGAAAAAGAAAAAAATTTAAACTGCTTTTTCGGAAGAACAACAACAAAAAAGAGGTAAAGATGAATCTATAAAGTACCGAGACTTCCTGGGCAAAGAATGGACAATCAGTTTCCTTCCTGTGTCGATGTCGATGTCTGTGCAGGAGATGCAGTTTTTGTGTAGAGAATGTAAATTTTCTGTAACCTTTTGAAATCTAGTTACTAATAAGCACTACTGTAATTTAGCACAGTTTAACTCCACCCTCATTTAAACTTCCTTTGATTCTTTCCGACCATGAAATAGTGCATAGTTTGCCTGGAGAATCCACTCACGTTCATAAAGAGAATGTTGATGGCGCCGTGTAGAAGCCGCTCTGTATCCATCCACGCGTGCAGAGCTGCCAGCAGGGAGCTCACAGAAGGGGAGGGAGCACCAGGCCAGCTGAGCTGCACCCACAGTCCCGAGACTGGGATCCCCCACCCCAACAGTGATTTTGGAAAAAAAAATGAAAGTTCTGTTCGTTTATCCATTGCGATCTGGGGAGCCCCATCTCGATATTTCCAATCCTGGCTACTTTTCTTAGAGAAAATAAGTCCTTTTTTTCTGGCCTTGCTAATGGCAACAGAAGAAAGGGCTTCTTTGCGTGGTCCCCTGCTGGTGGGGGTGGGTCCCCAGGGGGCCCCCTGCGGCCTGGGCCCCCCTGCCCACGGCCAGCTTCCTGCTGATGAACATGCTGTTTGTATTGTTTTAGGAAACCAGGCTGTTTTGTGAATAAAACGAATGCATGTTTGTGTCACGAAGCACCGCTGGCTTCTTGCTCTCCGGTTTTGGGGGGCTGACTTGGGGGCCGTTCCTGAGCAGGGGTTGTCTGGGACCACCTGGAGGAGGAAGAAGGATGGCCCAGGGACATTTAGAATGGGAATTTCTTGGGGAAGAGAGGCCTCTGGATCCAGAATGGGGGAGAGCAGGAGCAACCAGCCCAGCAGACAGGAGGGAAAGGCTCTTAATCTGGAAGTCACTGCCTGGTTGCACCCCATGCCTCAGAACCTGGACCTCCAGGGACCTTCACTCACCTGGGGCCACCTCTGTTCACTCACCTAAGTTCATCAGGGCCTGATGAGTAAAGCAACCAGCACCACGAGGCAGGTGGGGGTAAGGCTGAGCTGCCTGTTCAGGGTCTTCTTTCTTTCTTACCTGGCAGGGATCTAATGCTCCCGCAGCCACCAATGTCATTCTCCAGGGAATAGTTTCAGCTCAGCTTCGTGGGGACCTGGCTGTACACACACGCCTATTCCTCTTTAGGCCTGAGGGCTGCTAGGCTGAGTTATGGGGGTGTCCTTGGCTTTGACTGTCCCCACTCTCAGAGGGTTTGTTGGTACAAGGTTGCTGGGGACCTCAGAGGTCAAATGTCTGGGGAAGTCACCACACAGCCACATGGTCTGGGCCAGGGCAGCCTGAACAGGAAGGGGTGGCAGTGGCATGCCCCTCCCTGTACATCACAGAGGCCAACCTGAAGGAGGAGGCTTAGCCATCCACTGGGGGAGCGTTCTTCTCACCCAGCTGCTTTGAGCCTGGCTGAGATGGAGGCTAGACTTGAGGAAGGACTTCCTGACAGTGTTGGGCACTGGCTTCAGGTGGGTGAGAGCTGGAGCGATTTCTGAGGCTGAGTGGGCAGTGAGGTGGGGGAGATGGGCTATCTCTGCCATTGTCCTGAGAGGAGAAAGCAGCCATGTTGGGTGGGGGTGGCGCTGACCCCCAACCCCTTCCCAGGTGTCACAAGCTCCCTTCGAGCGCCAGGGCCTCAGCAGCCTGGCCTGGCACAGCGGGGGCAGGCAGGGCGGTGGGAGGCAGCTTTCAACTTCAGCTCTGCCTGGGAAAAATTCCCTTTCATGTGGCTGCCTGTGATCTCTCCAGGCGGCTCTGCCGAAGGGGGGTGTCCAGCAGGGAGTAGGGGGAGGTGTTGCAGCTGGGGGGCACCCTCACCCCCAGCACAAGGCAAACAGCGGCACCTCCAGAACCTCGAGGAGGGTGGGGACGGTCCTCCTGTGGGGAGTGGGGGGAGCCTGGCCAGCAGGGGGCACCGGGCAGGAGGCCCCTTCCTGCCTCCGCCCGCTGCTGGCAGCACACAGGCTGCAGATGGCCTCAGCCGGCCCTCGTTGGCACACCTACAGGTGTGGGGTGGACGGCTCTGGTGCCAGCCCAGAGGGGGTGCTGTGACTCAGCCGGCCTGTACCTTTCAGTGTGCCAACCCACAGCCCAGCGTGTCTCCTGAGCCCACTCCCCAGCACACAGCCAAAACTCAGAGCTCCTCACCTGTTCCAGCTTCACACTGCTTTGTGGAAATGGTAAGCCAGCCCCTCTGTGTTTGGAGGCCAGGGGTGGGGACAGCTGTGAGGCTGGCTGAAAACATGCTGAGGACTCAGTTACCTCATCTGGGAAACGGGACAATAATTGTTTCCCCCATAAAGTTGCCTGAGGATGAAATGCGATCACACTTGGGAAGGGCCTGGCTTGCAAGCTCTGTCAATGGCAGCTGGTGTTGCTATTTTTAAACTATTATTCACCTAAATCTCACCAAGATGTCACTCACCTTCTGCCTGGCTGTGTGTCCTTCCTGAAGCCCTGGCCACCCCCACCTCCCACCTCCCACTTCCCACCTCCGTAGAGTGGCCCAGCCTCTGGCCCTTCCCCTACCTGGATGCAGCCCGACCCCAGCCTGCACCAGCTTTCTGTCTCTCTCTGGCTCACTCTCTGCATGTCCTGAAGGTCTCTTTCGGTCCCTGACGCTCCTGTGTCTTTGGGTCTCCATCTTTCCTGATCTCTAAGCCTCTCCGTGCCTCTGGGTCTCTGCCCCTCCTGTCTCTCCATCTCTGTATCTTGTACTCTGTCTGTTGCAGGCTCACCCCTGCTGTTCCCCCAGCTGACGGAGACATCCTTAGAGGCAGGCTCCCTGGCAGGGTTGTGTACCCAGCTCCCCTCCCCTCAGGTGCCCTCACCTCTCCTCTGCTACAGTTGGGAAACTGACTTCCTGGTGACCCAGGAGCCTTTCCTCCGGGTACCCTGTACCCTGACCTGGGTGATCTGGCATTTAGAGCCAGCTCTAGACACAGAACGGTGGGGGTTTGAGAGGCTGGGTGCACACACTGGGCTGGAGAGAAGTCCAGCCTCCAGGTAGCCCCTGCGTGGACGTGTGTGTGTGTGTGTGTGTGTGTGTGATGCTTTAAGGGCCTGACAATTGTGTGAGGCTTTGTGCAGTAATGTGGCTATGTGTGACATCGGGTGTGATATGCAAATGGGTTTGTGACAGTGTATTGGAGACTGAGATGTGAATGGGTTAGTGTATGTCAGTGGCCACACTTTGGAATGTTCTGTGACATTGCATGTGTGCTCTTGTGACATTGTACAGTTCTGTAACAGACCCAGTGTGATACCGGCTTGTACAACTGAATGTGTGACTTTGGGTGATTCTGTGTGAGTGTGTGACATTGAGTGATTCTATGTGAGTGTGTCACTTTGGGTTTACAACACACGTGGCATTGCGTGACCCTGTGGCAAAACTGGGTGGTTCAATAAGTGTGTGACTTTGTGTCTGTGTGGCCATCATGGATGTGGGCTGGGACTGACCAGGGATTGTGTGTGTGTGTGATGTCTCCGTGTGACTATAGTGTGACCCTGTGATGCTGCCTGCATAACCCTGGGTGTGTGGTCATGGCTTTGTGTCAGTGTGCACCTGTGATCCTCTCAGTGTTGCTGACACTATTGCCTTGTGTGTCTGCCTCCAGCACTTCCTGGGTCTCCGCCCTGAAAGCCTCTCTAGGGAGAGAGTGGGGGATCTGACAGCCCCTCTCACCTGCAGCCTGTGCCCTCGCATGGCCCTGAGGCCCAGTCTGGATGGGGGAGCTGGCGTGGGGGCAGCAGGCGCAGTTCCCACGGCCGCTGCGGCCCCTCTCCCAGCCCCATCACCACCGGCTTCAACTCCACAGAATATCCTGGCAACCCCGGCCTCTTTGTTCTCTGAGGCCGCCAAAGGCCTCCCCCAACCCCAGCCTGCCCAGCGCCTGCCAGGCGCCCCCTCCCCCGACAGCAGCCAGTCTTGGCCTGACCTAGTCTCTAGCTGCCTTTATCCCCCACCCAGACTGAGGCGCCTGTCCCATGCCCTGGACCTGACTCAGGACTCCAGACGAGGCCTTTGACCCTCTGCTCTGAGCTTGCTGTGGTTGCGCTGTGCAGGAAGAAGGAAGAAGGATAGGTCCTGTGGCTGTACTGGGTGATTGTGGGCCAGGAGCTGGGCTGTCTATACGAGTACTTCCCCTTGGCCCAAGGCTGGTTGGAGGCCCAGGGTTGGTTTCAGTTTGTCCAGTAAGTTTACTTCTTTGGCCCCCAAAAGTCATCAGGACAGAAATTATTACCCATTTTATTGATAAGAAACTTAAGCCTAGAGAGGGTATGTGACTTCCCCAATAGCAAGAGCAAGATGGTAGCAGGGACCTGATTAGAACCCAGGCTCCTGGCTACCTTGAGAGAAAAACCAGGTACCTCCAAAAGAATGGAAAGGGGGCCTGGGAGTCTGGACACATGGGTCCCTGCTTATTTCTTGGTCACCATGTGTCAAAGCCATGTTTGTGTGTGTATGTGTGTGTCCTTGCTAGATGACCTTGGCCAGGTGCCCTTACCTCTCTGTGTTCCAAGAAAGAAGGACAACATAGCCAGGGGTTGTGGGGTGGTGAGCTTGACAGGGTGCTTTGCAGAGCCAAAGGTCACCTCACAGTTAGTAGTGCCAAGACCCACGCCATCTCCAACAGGGACAGATTCTGGCTCGGGGCCCCAGCCACCATTCCCAGGCTCAGCCCAGCTTTGTACTGCCACAAAAAAGGAGGCAGCGATGGCTACGTGGCTCGGCTGTAGTCAAGGCCACTTGGGTCTGACCTGATTGCAGCACAGGCTCCCACCGCCTCCCAGGTGCCAGAGATGGATGGATGGAGGTCACTGCACAGCCTGGCCCCAAGCCCCCCCCCGCCCACCCGCAGCCCTGGGCTGACCAGCCACTGCTGAAGACAGTCAGCCAGGGTTAGGGGAGGGACAGGCAGCCACCAGCATGGTAATAACCCAGACCTTGGCCCTAACGTCCTGCAGGCATGGCACAGAGAGGCCCAGCTGTCCCCTAGGGTCACACAGCCCTGCAGGGAGTCCTGTCCCCAGAGGCTCACGTCTCCCTTGAGGGCTGTTCCTGCCACGCAGGAGTAGAGAATGGCTGGAGAGGGTGGTGGAGGTGCAGGAGGGTCCCCTGAGGCTGCCGGCCAGGCTGCCAGTGCAGACACTTTCATCTCTTTCTGCCTGTCGACCTGCCATCTCTCAGCGGCATTAAATTCCCCTCCTGCCGGAGAACAAGGGCTGCCTCAGATTCCAAGCAGCAGGGTGTGAAGATAGGGCGGGCCCAGAGGAGGTGAGCCAGGTCCTCCAGGGCTCCAGGCCTGGGTGCAAAGCGGCTGGACTCTCGGGGCACAGCTGAGGGGTCCAGGTGGCCGCCTACCACAGCCTCCCAGTGGTTCGTCAGATGCTGCTTCGTTTCCTGTTGCCATCTCCCACCTGTATGATGCCTTCCTCCCGCCTTCGGAGCTTTCTTGTCCCTTGCAAGCTGGGTCAAGTGTCCCTTGCCCCCCGCCCCCCATCCCCAGCCCATCACAACACTGGTCATTCTTGGTGACATCACCTGGCCTCAGGGCTATGGTCTGCAGCTCAGTAAGGGCAGCGCTGGCACCCAACACATGGTAGGGGTAGGAAACATCTGTGGGCTGAGGAAACACATTATCTCCTCTTTCTGGACATTATTTTTCTCTCACGCATTTCCAGCCTAACTGGGGAGCTGTCCACAGGTAAGGGAAACTTACTACAAAGAGCCTCCTTTCTCCAGTCCCTGGAGCCTCCGTACCCCTTGGCTAGAGACCTTAAACAAGATCCTTCTGCTTCAAGGCATAGAGCCTGTGGCCTGTGCACCAGGGACTGGGCCATTCCATTGCACTGACACACTCACAGCAACCTATGAGGGGGGCTTTAGGCAGTTCTCTCCATTTGACAGATAAGAAAATTAAGGCTCAGAGAGGTAGCGAGACATACAAGGTCACACAGCCAGGTTCGTCTGCTTTTGGAAGCTAGCCCTTAAGCACCTGGCCATGCTGCAGGCTTTGGCTGGAAGGACCCCCTCCCCAATCCCACAAGCTGCCTGTGATCGTGCCCAGATGTGGGATTAGGGTTAAGTATTACTTACTTCCTTAAACTTGTCTGCACTTCTTTTTGTTTTTTTTTTTTTTTTTTTACCTTTGCTATTCAAATCGGAATACCTAATTTATTAATAAATTTATTTAAGTTATTTAACCAAATGTTCTCAAGCCCAGAAAGATCTGGAAACAAAGGGCACAGTATGGAGCGAGGATAGGGGATTAGGGGGTAACCTAGGATCACCGCCCCCTCCCCTGCAATGACAGGGCGTGGGTATTTCGGGGGCCCGAAGTGGGTACAGCCTGAATCCACAAAGGCTCCTGCCCACCGCTCCCCCTGGTGTCTTCCCACCAGGCTCCCAGCCCCTCTTCCAGCTTTGAGGCCTGCCCGGGAGGGGCACCCCCTGTGGCTGTTTTGGCTCTGCAGCAGTGGGTCCACAGGCAGCTGCTGGGAGTCTTGGGGAGCGGCTGCAAGGGTGAGGGCGAGCAGTGGCCGCTGCTGTTGATAAGGCGACGGAAGCCTCAGGAGCGAGGACGCAGTGAAGCCATGGAAACACGGCTGAGGTGTGAGGCTGGCTCAGCCGCTTCCCCCAGGTGGCCACCTCCCAGGCCTGGCGGGGCCCCGCGAGACAGGTCCTGCCACTGGCTGCCTCGCTCCCTGCCCTCCTGGGGGCCAGGTCTGGGCTGCTGACTGGGCTAGCTTGGTGTCACCCAGCCATCTCCCCAGGGCCAGGCTGGGGTCAACCCTGGGTCTGAGTAGGGAGGGCTGAGGACAGTGGCAGGGGCTTTCTGAGTTCTCAGGCCCCAAAGCCCCCTTAGCCTGGTCAATCCCTCCCCTTCTACCACCTACTCCTTTCCTATAAATATGTGTGCATTATTTACCTTAAGCATTTTGATAAATCATAATAGCAGAGACATCTGCTGTCAAAACTGCAAACTGCATTTGGGGCTCAGCTGGTGAACGATGAGGGCTAGAGGCCAGGGATATAAGGGCTCTGATGGTCTGGGGGAAAAAATAGGGATGACCCCACCCCTCATCCAGGGCTGGGCCTTGAAGGGGACCCAGGCCCCATCCTTTGGGACCCCTCCTCACCAGCCACTTAATCACAAAACCCTCCCAAGGAAGCTATCCACCACCCCCCAACTGTGTTCCCTCCTTCCTGCCTCCCTCTGCCTCAGAATTAATGCAGCAG
Source organism: Pan troglodytes (assembly GCF_028858775.2). Taxonomy (NCBI): domain Eukaryota; kingdom Metazoa; phylum Chordata; class Mammalia; order Primates; family Hominidae; genus Pan; species Pan troglodytes. The sequence continues at coordinate 137,408,352 of NC_072402.2, forward strand.
TGACAGCGGCTGAGAAGTCCCCCAGAGCGGAGATTAACTCCCAGGGCAGCGCGGGCGGGGTTGGCCATGGGAGGCTTGGGGGTGGGGGGTCTGACGCACAGGCCTGGCAAGATTAATCACCCTGCAGCCGGCCTCATCACGAGGGCGCCCAGAGCTCCGGGCCCCCACCCCGAGGAGGGGTGCTGGGTCGAATGTCAGGAGTCTGCTCTGCCTCCCGCAGCCCTCATGGCCCCCAGTCCAACTCGTGGGAGGATTTTGGGAGCTGAGTTTCCTTCTCTTCCATTTTGCTGGCCCTCAGGGACCCTAAGGACCGAGCAGCAATCCTGTGGTCTCATTCCCTCCCCCAGTTTCTGGCCTGGCTCAGCAGCCCTGCAATGGGGGAGGCTCTGACCCTTGCCTCCCTGCCTACTTCTTGCTGTCCCCACTGGCCCCGCTCCCATGGCTCTCCGAGACTGCCAGTTCCCTAACATAGAGCTAGAGGTGGGGGGCACTGAATGAGGTCCCTGGACCTGCTGTATTTATTTGGGGGACTCAAAGAGATGTGTGATGGATCCGATGGCTCTGGGCCTGCTATCCAGCCAGCCCTCTTGAACTGTCCTGGGGGGCTTGTGGAGATGGTGGAGAGAGATACAGAGTGAGTGGGCAGATACAGATGAGGCTACTGGGTGAGCACTGGGGTCAGTACCTGGGTACTGGCCTTTGTCAGCCAGTCACTCACTTAGAAAGTCTTTGAGGGGTTGCAGCAAGTGGAATTGAGCTTAGACATGAGAATAAGGTTCCCCAGGCAGGTGGGACCTAAGAGAGGCTGAGCTGTTTTGCATAGAAGACTTCTAAGGTCAGAGTTGGCCTTGACTCTGTAAGTGAGAGCTGGAGTACCCTCTTCTACGCACCCACTGCCCTAAGTGCTCCCATCACAATCCTGCTGGGGTCACACTGGGTGAACTCACCTGTTCACTTGCTGATCTTCTGAACTAGAAGGAGCACTCCTGGAGGGAGGGGCTTGTCTGCCTGGCAAATGCCAAATGCTCAATAATGTTGAATCAATGGATGAATTGAAGGAGGACATGGGTTGGCCTGTTGTATATGAGGGGCTGGGGAAAGAACTGTTAGGTCTGAGCTTGGGGAGCCCAGCTGCAGGGCCACAGGCTGGCGAGTGCCAAGAGGAGGCCCCAAGAAGTTCCAAGAGAAAAGGGGTTCTGGAGCCAGGCACCAAGTGGACATTCACAGGCTATGTGACCTACAAAGGCTTTCCTTTCTGGTCCTCAGTTTACTCATCAGCAAGTAACATTGCTTTTCAGATATCCTATGAAGGTGGAATGAGAAATCCTGTGTGAGGTCCCTGTGAGCTCTCTAGCCTTGTACCCCTTGGTAGGCAAGAGATTTGAATGCATGGGAAGAGCCAAGAAGGCTTCTTGGAGGAGGTGAGTGAAGCTGAGCCTCGAAGTACCATGCTGCCTATCTAGGAGGCTTGGAGACTGGTACTTCTGGGGCAGTGAGGAGACCACACTGGAGAGAGCCCAGGGGACGATGGGCCAATCTCAAGATCCAAGACAAATGGGTATATTTTGTCTTGGGGACAGTGGGAGCCAATGATGGTTCTGGAACCTTTGGCCTTTAGGCTTTGGAGGGGCTAACATGTATCTGGAGTGAAGCCTTTAGTCAATCTGGGTATGTGGGGCAACTTCCCAACCCCACTCTGGGGCCCTGAGACTGAGGTAGGAAGTCAGCTGGAGGCTGATTCCTGACATATCTCTTTCCAGAGGAACCAAAACATATCCCATGTTAAAAAGTGGAGGGCTGGGCCAGGCACGGTGGCTCATGCATGTATCCCAGCACTTTGGGAGGCCAAGGTGGGCAGATCACCTGACGTCAAGAGTTCTTGACCAGCCGGCCAACATGATGAAACCCCATCTCTACTGAAAATACAAAACTTAGCCAGGCGTGCTAGTGCACGCCTGTAATCCCAGCTACTCAGGAGGCTGAGGCAAGAGAATCTCTTGAACCCAGGAGATGGAGGTTGCAGTGAGCCGAGATCATGCCACTGCACTCCAGCCTGGGCGACAGAGCAAGACTCTGTCTCAAAAATAAAGTGAGGGGCTAGGCTTGATCACAAGTAATCTGTTAGTGTGGGGGCCTTGAATACTCATTACAGGATGGGGAATCCAAGTCACAGAATGGCCAGGCCGGTCAGAGAGCTTCGGGACCCACACCCTTCCTGGAGGTGGGGATAAGGGGACATCTGGCCTCATGCCTAGCCTAGAAGCAGCAGAGTCCTGGGCTGGGAGGCAGGGGGATAGGATTTCCATCCAAGCCCTACCCATAGCTGGATTCATGATCACATGACCAAAGGCATAGCCAGCCCTTCCTGAGCCTAGCTTTCCCAATTAGTGCAATGGACCTTCCAGTATCAATCAGCCACGGTTCTAGACCTTTTCTGGGGGTCCAAGACTCAGGAGGGAGCTGCAATTTGGGGGTCCTTCACTGTAGCCCCTCCCCCACCCACATGCTGGGCCCCTTCCCTTCTCCTGCTCTTCCACCCATACTCCCCTCACCCCTGACCCTGCGGCCAGTAGCCTCTGCTGCTGTCATCCGTTGTCATGGGAACCTTGCAGCGCTGACCTGATGCAGGCGAGAGCTGGCCTGGAGCTCCTAGCAAGGGAAGCTGAGGTTAGCAGGGGGCAGATGGGGGCACCTGTCCCTGCCAGCTTAGCTGGGTGCTGACACACCCCCAAGGGAATGGGGCATTGAAAGGACGGCCTGGATGGGTGTGGGCAGGGGTGCAGGGGGTCAGGGCCTGACTGCCCCCAGTCATTGGGGTGCCTGCTCCTTTTCAGACCCACCCCCACCCAACCCGGCTCCAGGCTGCTGGTGGGAGGGAGGGGTGGTGGGGACCTTCCCATTTCCCTCACTGTCGATGGGAGCTCAGAGCCCTGAGCTCAGCTCATTCTCGAGACTAAAAATACCAGGGAGGCAGCAGCAGCAGCTCCCCCAACACCCTGTCCACTGCCGCCCCACTCCCAGTAATAGACACACACACACACACACACACACACACACCAAGCCCAGCCTGGACCAGATACCAAGGTGCTACTTAACCATACTGTGCCGTGGTCCATGGAGATTCCCAAAGTCCTGGCCCTGTGTGAGACCCAGATCTGGGGTCAACTTCCACCTCTGACCCCAATTTGCCATGTGATTGTGGGGTAGTCCTCTGGCTTCTCTGGGCCTGGTTTCCCCTTTTTTTGTGTACTAAGGGAGCTACATGGAAGAGGGGAGGCTCAGGAATGGAGTAGAGGGTCAGGGCCTTAGCTGCCCCATCTCATTTAATTACTGGAGCAGTCCTGACAGCTCCCTGAAGTATGTATTGAGTCAGAATCTGCTTTTCCTAGCTGAGTACACTGAGGCCAGAGATGGTGGCTCAAGGGATGCTACTCCAGGCCTTTGAGCTCCAGGTGGCCCTCTCCTGCCCTGCAGTGGCCAACTGAGCTACTGAGACCTCCAGGCATTTGTTGAAAAATAGATCTGTGCCCCACAGTGGGGCAGGAGGTTAGTGGCTTCAAATCTCAGAGAAGTTCCCGGTTCTGTGTGCATGACTGGGAATGGGGTGGGGAGGCCGTACTGCCCTCTGCCCAGGGTCTGGGTGAAGCTTGAGGTGAGTGTTGACAATACCTGTCTGCCAGCTGCTTGGCCAAGGCCAGGGTGAGGGTCCACACTGACCATCCAGGATGGGTGTGGTTGAGATACAGATGAGTATCCACACTGTTCATTTGGCCAAGGCCTGGCTCTGTGTGAGACCCATATTGTTCATCTACCTGGGCTTGACCAAGGCTGGGGTGAGTGTCCATGTTACCTGCCTGCCCAGCCTGGCCGGGGCTGGGTTGAGGGTTTACACTGCCGGGTTGGAGATAAGGTCAAGATGATTAAACACACCGTCCATTTGTCCTGGGCCTGAGTCTTCTTTCCACCAGTTCTGGGCTCAGGATTTTATTTTGGGTTTCATATTCTCTCTTCTTTCCTGGAAATTAGAATCATCTTGTCTGCTCATTATTTCTGATTTAGAGGAGGCCCAGTTTCATCTAGGGGCCAATGGGAGAAAGATGGGAGCCCCTTGCCATTTCTGGGACCCTCCAGGAGGAACCAGGGAAAATCCATTATAGAAATCACAGCCACTGGGCACTGAGAAGCCTGGAAAGCCAGACCCTGGCCTCTGGGATGCCTGAGAGATCCACTGCTGTGGGATCTGAGTCACTGAGTTCCTACACTTCTCCCCACTAGCCCTGTCACCCAATTCCACTGACATCTTGAGAACAACAAGACATACTTCTCCCACAGACCCAAGGCCTCACAGTTTGAAGCCAGTATCTGCAGGACCAGAGTCTGGATTTTCTGAGGGGGGCCAACCAATACTGCAGTGCAGACAGTGGACTTTGTGCCCCACACCCTAATTTTGCAATGCCAGCTCTTCCCTTCAGCTGTCATGTGTGACCCTGGGCAAGACACTTCATTCTCCTGGTTCTCAGTTTTTCCATCTGTAAAACAGGTGTTTATACCTTACCTGTTGGTAAAGGTTGGGACAAGGATTAAATGAGATAGTCCCATAAAGTGTCTGGCAGAGTAATAATTCTTTCTGGAGGCTAGCAGGGAAGGGGCATGCTCCAAAAGAATTCTGGGATATGTGGTTGGTTGATTTTTTTTTCAGAGGCAGGGTCTTGAGCAGGCTGGAGTGCAAATAGCATGCTCACTGCAGCTCACTCTCAGGCTCAATCAATCCTCCCACCTCAGCCTCCTGAGTAGCTGGGACTACAGGCACGTGCCACCATGCCCAGCCAATTTTTAAATTTCTGTACATATGGGGTCTTGCTATGATGCCCAGGTTGGTCTCGAACTCCTGGGCTCAAGTGATTGTTCTGCCTCTGCCTCCCTAAGTGCTGGGATTATAGGCATGAGTCACCACAATTGGGCATTTGTTTATTAATTAGTGCAGTGCAGGGAGTTGTGTTGGTTGCTGGGTCTCAGGGCCTATAACCCCAGCTGGGATCCCCTGCTTTGAACTAGGGGCCTCCAAAACAGAAGCAATGTCCATTAGTTTTGTGAATGTGTTTTCAGTCCATGAATGGATGCTCTTAGGTAAAACATTAATAAATTGCATCACGTTGTTGGGGAAAATTAAATGTAAATTAGATAATTAAAAACGAAGCTGATGCCCGCTGCTTGGTGCTATTACCTCTTATTAAAAGTTATGAGAGGTGGCCCTGGGTGGAGGCTGGTTGCAGGGTTCCAATGAGGGTGGGGGCAGCAAGGGACTGCCTACTGGAGCCCAGTGTGATCTTTAGAAGGGGCAGACCTAGAGGATGCTCTGGTATGGGTGCTGGAGAGTTCTGGGTGTGCTTGGGCCACAGCCCTGTTGTCTCTTGTGGGTGCCTGGGTCAGTGTCTTCCCCTTGCCAAACCTCAGTATTTCCTTATCTGTACAGGAAGGATAGTAACAGAACCTACCTCATAGGACTGAGGCAGAGACTAGATGAGATGATATGCAGAAAGTACCCAGCCTAGTAGATCATCTTAGGTCAGGAGTTCAAGACCAGCCTGGCCAACATGGTGAAACCCCATCTCTACTAAAAATACAAAAATTATCCGGGTGTGGTAGCATGGGCCTGTAATCCCAGCTACTCAGGAGGCCGAGACAGGAGAATCGCTTGAATCCAGGAGGCAGAGGTTGCAGTGAGCCGAGATTGCATCATTGCACTCCAGCCTGGGTAACAAGAGTGAGACTCAGTCTCAACAAAAAAACAAAAAAAAGAGAAAGTACCCAACCTAGGGCCCGGTACATAGTAGGTGTTCATTAAATAGCCTTGATTGCCAGGGATATCATCAACACCGTCATCATGACTGAGTCCCTTCCAGCAGCTGGCCCTGAGCCGAGGGCTTTACAGATATCTGTCACCATTAGCACATGGTGCTGTCGTCCCATTCTGCGGAAAGCAAGGCTCAGGCTAGGGGAATAAGAGTCCAGGGTCACACAGCCTTTGAGGTAGGTGGCCTTGCTGTATTTCAGGTTCCTAGAGGAAGAGCCCTAGGAACAGCACTCCCACACAGTGCTCTGCTTCTCGCGCTGAAGAGGTTTCATTGACTCCTTTTTTCTGCACCTGCCCTGTGCTCCTGGCCTGGTCCGGTAGGGGGACGGGGGCGATCATTCTGGAGAGAAGACAGCCCCAGGAACTAAGTCCCAAAGGAGTGTTCTAACCAGAGCTTGTGGGAGATAGACGGGCCTCCTTGGGCGGCGGGGGGCTGTGACTGCGGACTGCCCCGAGGTGCGAGCTGGTTCAGTGTTCTAAGAAACTGAGAGAATGGAGGATGGGCAAGGCAGGTAGCAGGACCTGCAGGAGCAGAACGGGGAGGCTGGAAAGCCTGGGGCCAGGCCTGTGGTGGGCAGGGGAGGGTGCATGATGAGGGGGTGGGAACACGGAGCGGGTGAGTCACCGTTTCTGGGCCAGGCAGGCGGCGGCTGCAGAGCGGGGGGCGCATTCCTGGCTGGCAGGGCGGCCGGCACTAATGTCTTTCCCACATGGCCCCGAATTCCCCGCTCGGCACGATCACACGGGCAAGACGCTCCCGCGGCCACCCCCGCCCCAGCTGCCTCCTTCCCACAGAGCAGGGAAGGGGGAGGGAGTGTGGTGGAGGCTGGCGGAACCGGCCCCTCCTGGGGCGGGGTGGGGGTCTCTAGCGTGGCCTCCCTGGGGCCTGCGCCCACGGTGTCGGCACGCGATGAGCGACTCACAGGGCAGCTGCAGTCACAGTGAGAGCAGGGCCGCGCTTGTGAAGCGGAGAAGGAAGGAGGCCGGGAACCGCCTTGGGTCTTTGGCCACGTCTCTCCTTCCCTGGCCCCCATTCACCCACCCCCGCCCTGGGTCAGGCTTTCCCTCGCGCTGCGGCTGTCGGAGGGCCGCGGCCGGATAGGGACAAGCGGCGGAGCAGCAGCAAGTCCGGCCGCCTCCGATCCTACGCCTTCTGGCCCTCCCCTCCTTCCCGACCTCTGGGCCTGGCTGGTGGGGGGCGGAGTGGGGGGTGGGGGGACTGTGCCGCTGCCGCTGCATCCGGCGGGGGCCTGCTGGGGTGGTTCCTGGAAGAGGCCACACCCAGTCCCTCCCTCCGTGGGATGGAGGCCAGCCCTTGCTAAGGCGAAGGGAACTAGGAGCGCCGCTCTCCCACGCAGCCCCTGACCCCAGGCCAGGTCCTGGAGAGGGGGGAAACTGAGGCTGCTGAGAGGGCGGCCCACCCAGAGCTCCCTGTGCTGGGAGAGGTTGGCCGCTGTCCCTCCCAGCTGGGCTCAGAGGCGATAATGAGAGTTAAATGTAGGACGTGAGTCACCTCTAGGAGGGGGCTGGGACCACCCCCAGATGTGGGTCCAGACGCTCAGCCTTTTTCCTACTCCCCTGTGTGTCACCCCCTACCCTTGGCAGGGTGGGGCATGAGTTCTGACCTTGCTGACCAGGCTCTGTCACCCTGGACCAGCCTCACTTAAATGGCTGGCTGCCTCAGGAGCGGGTGCTGTGGGACCACAGGAGACTCTAAATCCCAGGATAGGCCCAGTGGACCCTGAGGACTTAGGGGACGGACCAACACCTGGGGTCTCTAGTGGCTGTGAGCCCTGGGGTGTGGTCATGGGTCTTGGGATGGGGGTGGGCAAAGGGCCCAGGCCATCCTGAAGATTTCCCCACCCTTCTGCCTGCCTGGCTTTGCTCAGGCCACCAGGCTCTGACCACACAGGGTGCCTGTTCCCCCACTCCCCAAAGTCCCACTCTCTGACCTCCAGCCGGCACAAGGACCTCAGTCTGAAGTCCTTATGGCAGGGCAGGCAGTTTGTGTGTGTGTGTGTGTGTACACACGTGTGCCTCTGCGGCTGGGTCTATTTGTGCCGCTGTGTGTATTTATGACTGAATGTACAATCGTGTATATTTATGTGTGACTGGCTGTCTCTGAGTGGGTCTCAATGTTGCAGGGGGCTTGACAGGGAATGTGCGTTTCTGCGTCTGTATCTGTTTGTTCCTTCTATGTCTACATGTGGGTCTTTCTGTGTGACTGTGTTTGTGTCAGCCTGGCCCCATCTATGGGGTCCCTGCCTCCTCAAGCACCCCACCATCACCAGGAGCCACAGGCATCTGGGAGGAGACTCGGGAGGTGAAGCGCCTGCTGTTCCCCAAATGGAATGGCTTAGCTGGGTGGGCAGCACCAGGGGGTGGGCGTGGGCAGCCACAGGAGAGAGAAAAGTGGAGGCCGGGGAGGAGCCCTACTCAGCAGTCCCCTCCCTGCTCCCTCTGCTCCCAGCTCAGCGCCTCCTGGCAAGAGCTTATTTGCATGGTATTTACATTTCATTTGCATCGTGTTCAATTAAAAACCTGACCAGCTCCCGCCTGCCTGGCGCTGCCCGCCCAGCCTGGTGAAAATGTTGGTTGGGCATGACGGCCTTCCCACACACCCCCCCACGCCCCCACGGACTGACCGATGTGGGAGGGGTCCTCCCCTCATTGAGATCATGCAAGTCACCCACTCTGGGAGTGAGAGGGCTGGAAGTCCAAATGGAGAAACTGAGGTCCAGAAAAGGCTGCCTTGAGCTCCAGGCTAAGGGCCAGTCAAAGCTAGAAGAATACTAGTAGTTAACAGTTGCCCCTTCATGGAAGAATCTCTGTGCCAAGAGTGGTGCCAACACCTGGTGTGCAATATCTCTTTGGAACTTTGCTACCCCTTGAGGTCAGGCCTTCCTTGCATTATCCTCATTTTCCTGATGAGAAGACCAAAGGCTAGAGGGGCAAGTCCAACATCACTCAGCCAACCTAGAATTCAAGTCTCTGTCAGTATGACTTCCAAGTCCATGCTGCAAACACATGAGCATGGCTGCCAGAAGACTGGTGCCTCCTGCTTCTGGCAAGTGAACACAACTCATTATTTCCAGGGTCATTGGCTCCAGGATGGGCTGCTGCAGTGCTCACCCTAACCTGGAGGCTGGCCTGGCTGCTGACTGCTTCATAAGACTGAGAGCCATACCCATTCCTGGCTATAGGATGGAAGGCTCTCCCTGTGGCAGTCCTTCCTGGCACCTGGCCGTACTCTTTCCTGTTCCAAGACTGCCCTTCCTGGGCTCTAGCCAGAGTGGGTAACTTTGTAAAAGGCAAGTAAAGACTCTGATAACGAAACAAACTCTAGGAGGAAGCTCATAGCTGAGCTAAAAGTGAAGGATGGGTGGAGAGATGAGATGGGCCCATGGAGACATCCAAGGCACCAGAGCAGGCCTGGCAGGGAAAACTCCCAAGACCTCTCCTGTCCTAGATCAGGAAGCTTCCTGAAGGCCCCTCTCACCTAGCCAGAGCTGGGCTGCTGTTTGTCATCTACACAGGTGGAACTCTTAGCATTGGGGAGAAAGTGGGGGTCCTTAGGCTGCCCATGGAGGGGTCATCCAGGGTCTAGAATCCAGCCCTGGGACTAGGGCACCCTGGTGTTGACAGGCCCCCAGTGCCCACCCTCCTCTGGAAGGACTACCTTTCACCTCTGCCACCAGCCTTAAGGCTCTAGAGGGACTCTACCTACCCCTGGTGCTGAGGGACTAAGCCAAGCAGCTAACTCATCCTCCCTGACCACAGTGATTGGTTCAGAGATGGACATGTGACTTGGGCCTGACCAATCAGGCTGAATCCCAAGGTTTGGTTAGAAATACTGGGAAGAGGCCAGGCGCGGTGGTTCTCGCCTGTAATCCCAGCACTTTGGGAGGCCAAGGCGGGTGGATCACGAGGTCAGGAGTTCAAGACCAGCCTGGCCAACATGGTGAAACCCTGTCTCTACTAAAAATACAAAAAATTAGCCGGGCATGGTGGCCTGCTCCTGTAATCCCAGCTACTCCGGAGGCTAAGGCAGAGAACTGCTTAAACTTGGAGGGGTGGAGGTTGCAGTGAGCCGAGATTGTGCCACTGCACTCCAGCCTGGGAGACAGAGCGAGACTCCGTCTCAAAAAAAAAAAAAAAAAAAAATTACTGGGAAGAAGTAGGGGTTCTCTGATCTGGTGGTGTGGGAATCTGGGGCCACCTACCTTTTGAGGAGAGCTACCCATGAATGAAGCCAGCAAAGGCATACTGACCCTTTTAAACTTGAAGCCAAACACTCTTCTACTTGAGCCTTAGAACGAGCCAGTAGGGTCCAATTTTGCTTAAGCCAGTGTGTGTTGGCTTTTTGTCATTTGCAGCCTGAAGGTCTGACCAGATAGTGCATGCCTTGCCCATTTTGCCTTCAAGCCTTTGTCCATGCACTTCTCCTCTGCCTGGAATCGGAGAGCCTTCCTCTTGCCCTCTCCTGACCAGCCATGCCTGTGTTTTGAGGCCCAGCTACTCTCCTCCAGGGCGCTGGCTTCCATGCGGTACCCTCCTCTTTTGGCCCCACCCTCCTGGAGAGTTACCTGGAATTCTGACCCCCAGCTTGGTGCTCAGTGTCTATGCCTACAACTGCTGTGTTAATTTCCCTTTCTGGGGGCTTGTATCACACAGCCCCAAAGTAGGTTGTAAATTCTTGAGTGGCATGAGCTGAGTCCCCTCCTACAGAGAGGGGTGATAAAGTACAGTGGTTAGAAGCTTGGCTTTGGCGTCAGGTAGTCTCAGCTCAAATTCTAGCCCATCGGTGTGACCTTTGGACCAGTCTCTCCTTTTCTGAGTTTCCTGTTGGTCCACCCCCCCAGTGCCGAGGGCGCCACTGTGAAGCATTCACAAACATACTCTCTGCCCTCAGAGGAGCTAAGGATGGAAGTTGGGGCAGTGGCCCCAACCGGGAGCAGCCAATCAGGAGGCTGAGGTGGTCCTTCCCAGCCTGCCAGCACTGGGCTCTTGGGGGAAGAACCCCCTCCACCCTCACACACTTCCTTCCAAGGCGCTAGGGGACCTTGGTCGGGGGAGGTCTGGTCGTCCCCTCCCCCTTCCGCCCCTTCCTGTCGTCCCTTCGAGCTGGCGCTGCTCTGAGTTAATCTCCTTGCCCGTCAGGGGGTGACAGGAGGTGTCTGTCATTCGAAGCTGAGGCCGTCAGCCTTGCCGGCTAATTGGGGCGCGGGCACAAGGAGCACGGGAAATGGCCGGAGGGAAGGAGAGGGAATGAGAGGGGAAGCCACCCTCACCTCCTACCCACCAGCTTGGGGCTGATCCACATGGCTACTTAGGGGAGGGGGAAAGGAGGAAGGGACTGTGGGATGGGAACTTTGTGACCTTGGGCATTGCTGTTCCTCTCTGGGCTTCATATTATCATTCATAGTGATAACAGCAAGCCTTTAATGAGCAATTACCGTGTAAATCAAGCACACCTGATGAAAACCTCTGATGTTTGTTTGTTTGTTTGTTTTTTGTTTTTTTTTTTGAGACGGAGTTTCGCTCTTGTTGCCCAGGCTGGAGTGCAATGGCGTGATCCCGGCTTCCTGCAACCTCTGCCTTCCGGGTTCGAGCGATTCTCCTGCCTCAGCCTCCTGAGTAGCTGGGATTACAGGCATGCGTCACCACGCCCAGCTACTTTTGTATTTTTAGTAGAGACAGGGTTTCTCCATGTTGGTCAGGCTGGTCTCAAACTCCCCACCTCAGGTGATCCACCCGCCTCAGCCTCCCAAAGTGCTGGGATTACAGGCATGAGCCACCGCACCCAGCACCTCTGATGGTTTTCTACAGCCCTTGGAATTCAAGCCAGACTTCTCCCAAGGTCCTTGAGGACCCCCAGTAGCCATGCCTCTTTCCTCCCTGCTCCTTCTGCTCCAGCCACTCCAGCCTCCCCACAGAGCAAGCTCTTCCAGCCTCAGGATCTTTGCACTTGCTGTTTCTGCTCTGTGGAACACCCTTTGCCTACCTCTTAGCATGGTTGGCTCTGCATTCTTCAGGTCTCAGCTCAAATGACACCTCAGAGACAAAGTCCCTGACCACCTTATCCAAAATCACTCTCTTGGCCGGGTGCGGTGGCTCACACCTTTAATCCCAGCATTTTTGGAGGCCAAGGCAGGTGGATCACTTGAGGTTAAGAGTTTGAGACCAGCCTAGCCAACATGGGAAAACCCTGTCTCTAATAAAATACAAAAATTAGCCAGTCCTTGTGGCGGGTGCCTGTAATCCCAGCTATGCCGGAGGCAGAGGCAGGAGAATTGCTTGAACCTGGGAGGCAGAGGTTGTAGTGAGCCAGGATCCTGACGTTACACTCCAGCCTGGACAACAGAGCAAGACTCCATCTCAAAAAAACAAAAGAAAACAAAACAAAACAATTAAAATCACTCTTCCACCTCCAGTTACTCTGTTATGTCCCCCTGTTACCTTATCCTATTTATAATTTCACAGCACTTGCCATAATGTGAAACGACTTCATTTTTACATTCATTTTCCCCCTCTAGAATGGAAACCAATGAGAACAGGGACCTTGTCTGTGCGATTTACTGCTGAAGCCCCAGTGCCTGAAAGAATGCCAGGCACAGGCCAGGCACAGTGGCTCACGCTTGTAATCCCAGCACTTTGCGAGGCCGAGGCAGGTAGATCACAAGGTCAGGAGTTCGAGACCAGCCTGGCCAACATTGTGAAACCCTGTCTCTACTAAAACTACAAAAACTAGTTGGGTATGGTGGCAGGCGCCTGTAATCCCAGCTACTTGGGAGGCTGAGGCAGAATTGCTTGAAACTGGGAGGCGGAGGTTGCAGGGAGCTGAGGTCGCACCACTGCATACTCCAGCCTGGGCAACAAGAGCAAAACTCCATCTCAAAAAAAAAAAAAAGGCTGGGTGCAGTGGCTCACACCTGTAATCGCAGCACTTTGGGAGGCCAAGGCAGGTGGATCACGAGGTCAGGAGATCAAGACCATCCTGGCCAACATGGTGAAACTCCGTCTCTACTAAAAATACAAAAATTAGCTGGGCTTGGTGGCGCGTGCCTGTAATCCCAGCTACTCGGGAGGCTTAGGCAGGAGAATCGCTTGAACCAGGGAATCAGAAGTTGCAGTGAGCCGAGATCGCGCCACTGCACTCCAGCCTGGGCGACAGAGCGAGACTCTGTCTCAAAAAAAGGAAAAAAATAAACTTGGTATTATGTCCATTTTGAGGTGAGGAAACTGAGGTTTGAGGAGATTATGTGACTTTAAGTTATCATAACTGGACTGAAGCCTGAGACTGTGTGACCCCAGAGCTGTAAGGGCTGTGGAAATGATTGTGAGGGTCTCTGCCAGCATGGCCACTCAGCTGAGCTCAGGCTGGTGAGGAGGACGCACACAAGAAGACCTAGGGCCCAGGAGAGTCCACTCCATGGTAGAAGCTTCCTCTGGGAACTCAACTGAGGGCAGCAGAGGAACTGCTCCAGGGCCTGGGGACAAGACCCAGTGTGCTGTGTGTAGATGGTAGATGGAGCTGATGGTGCGCTGGGGACCTCCATGCAGGCCTGGCATTTTGCCTGCCAGGGCAGAGGTAAGGATGCAAGTGTAGGGGCAAGCAGGGGGAATCTCCATCTCCCTCTCCAGTCTGCATCTACCTTTCATGCCCCCTCCTGCCTGTCAAACTCCTGCCTCCTGGCCCTGGCATTCAGAGCCTCGCACAACCCAGCCTTGCTGCCTTTTCTCTTCTCTTCTACTGCCGTGGTCCTTGACACCCTGGAGAAGTCCCTGCCCACTGTGCTTTCAGTCATGTCTTGTCACTTTTTCCACCCATCCTTTGTGTGTATTTATTTATTTATTTATTTGTGAGACAGGGTCTCACTCTGTCACCCAGGCTGGAGTACAGTGGCATAATCAGGGTTTACTGCAACCTCGACCTTCCAGGCTCAATCCATCCTCGCACCTCGGCCTCCCAAGTAGCTGGGACCACAGATGCATGCCACCACACCCACCTAATTTTTTTTTTTTTTTTTTTTTTGAGACGGAGTCTCGCTCTGTCATTCAGGCTGGAGTGCAGTGGTGCGATCTCAGCTCACTGCAAGCTCTGCCTCCTGGGTTCACGCCATTCTCCAGCCTCAGCCTCCCGAGTGGATGGGGCTATAGGTGCCTGCCACCACACTCAGCTAATTTTTTGTATTTTTAGTAGAGATGAGGTTTCACCGTGTTAGCCAGGACGGTCTCTGTCTCCTGACCTCATGATCCTCCCACCTCAGCCTCCCAAAGTTCTGGGATTACAGGCATGAGCCATCGCGCCCAGCCAATTTTTATATTTTTTGTAGAGATGGGCTTTTGCCTTGTTGTCCAGGCTGGTCTTGAACTCCTGGGCTCCAGTGATCCTCCTGTCTCGACCTCCCAAAGTGCTGGGATTACAGGTGCGAGCCACTGTGCCTGGCCTGTGTGTGTTTTTTAAAAATTATTTGTAGAAACAAGGTCTCAGGCCTTGGGTCTCACTGTGTTGCCCAGGCTGGTCTTGAACTCCTGGCCTCAGGTGATCGTCCCACCTCGGTCTCCCAAAGCACTGGGATTGCAAGTGTGAGCCACCATGCTGGCCCTCTAACCCATCCATTGAAGCCCAACACCTGTGCTGCCTCCTCCAGGAAGGGCTCTCAGGTTAGTGTTTGTGCAGTGGTTGTCTTCAGGTCTGAGGATCCCTGCCAGGCTGTCAGCACCCTGTGCCACCCTCAGCACCCATCACATGGCTGGCCCAAAGCCACTCAGTAAGTATCCTGTTGCCTCCCCTTATCTATGGACCCCAGGTGAACCCAGCATTCTGAGTTCCTGGGTCTCTGGTTCTTACTCAGGTACCCACTGGGTGCCTCCAAGCCTGAAATCTCCACCTGACATAGCGACAGGGGATGTGTGGACTGCAAGATGCTGCTGCTAACCACAGTCCTCAACTGCAGACATCTCATGGCCAATTAGACCCCAAGGCACTCATGGCTTGGGAACAATGATGGCTGGATCCAATCAAGACAGGTTATTGGCCTCTGTTAACTCACATGGGTCACACCTCATCAGCCAATCACAGGAGCTCCCTCCTTCTATATTTTCGTATCAGGCTCTCTTAGGCGGCTCTGACCTGGTTAAAGCTCCAGGCTGAGGCTGGGCTGTTTCCAGACTCTCCCCATTCTCCCCCCAGGATCGCAGAGCCACAGTTTCTTTTCTAGTCCTTGCTACCATCCCATTACTGGCATCTCCATTTCTTCCTGTCCCTCCCCTCTCTTTCCCCCCAGACAAAGCAGCCCAATCAGAAGGGTGTGTAGGGGTGAGCTCCTGAGACGGCAGCCTAGCCCTGTGTGAAGAGAGGCTGGGGCGTGAGGCTCCTGCTAGGTGCAGTCGAGCCAGACTTCAGCAGTAGCAGCTGTAGCAGCAACGCCTCCTTTCCCTTCTCCTCAACCTCAGGCTCCCAGGCAGGCTCCCAGATCGGGGGTAGTTCCTGCCGCACTGCTCTGCATGTGTGTGTGCGTGCTGCCTAGGTTTCCTGCCCTGACCCACCACACTTCCCCCAGGAAGGGATGGAGGGGAGGGAGGGGCAGAGATGAGGGCAGGAGCCTTCCCATCTCCCTCACTAGCACACTGGAAGTAGACAAGCTTATGTGGAGCCTAAATGGGTCCCCCAAGAACCCTACCCCCTGGTCTGGGTCGGCAGGTGGGTGGGCTTAGGAGCCCAAGAGGGGGAATAGGGTGCCAGCGCCAAGGCCTCTGTACATTTTGATGTTAGGTGAACAGCATGCAAAGCAGATGCAAATATTATGCAAAGTAGAACTTTCTTTTTCTAGTCCACAGCTCTGAGGTTCTCTGAAATGGGCTGAAAGGGGGGCCCAGAACCCAAGGGGAGGTGTGGAGGTGAGGGCAGGTATCATCACTGCTTTGTCAAGAGATTGCCACACTGAAGTATACCTACTGTGTACCTAGAACCCGGCTGGGCTTGATTCAGCCTCTGTCCTTGAAAATTCAGGCACACAGGGAAGTCAAGGGCAGAAGGGGCAGATCCATCTCTACCGGATGTCGGTTGAAGGCCTTTAAGAAGCATTTGTCCATTAAATGACATATAAGGCCAGATAGCAGAATGGCTAAATTCTCCTGTTCTGGCTTCAGCCAGGCCTGGGTTTGATTTCCAGCCCTACCACTTAATGGCAGATCTTGGGCAAGGCACATCACCTCTGGAAGTTTCTGTTTGTTTACTCATACATTAAGAACAATGATTGTGCTGGGTGCAGTGGCTCATGCCTGTAATTCCAGCACTTTGGGAGGCTGAGGCAGATGGATCACCTGAGGTCAGGAGTTCAAGACCAGCCTGCCCAACATGATGAAACCCCATGTCCACTAAAAATACAAAAAAATTAGCCGGGTATGGTGGCAGGAGCCTGTAATCCCAGCTACTCGGAAGACTGAGGCAGGAGAATCGCTTGAACCTGGGAGGCGGAGGTTGCAGTGAGCTGAAATCACGCCATTGCACTCCAGTCTGGGCAACAAGAGCAAAACTCCATCTCAAAAAACAAACAAATAAACAAACAAACAAGAAAAACCAGCTGGGCGCGGTGGCTCATGCCTGTAGCCTGTAATCCCAGCACTTTGGGAGGCTAAGGCGGGCGGATCATGAGGTCAGGAGTTCAAGACCAGCCTGGCCAACATGGTGAAACCCCGTCTCTACTAAAAATACAAAAATTACCCAGGCATGGTGGTGCATGCCTGTAATCCCAGCTACTTGGGAGGTTGAGGCAGGAGAATCACTTGAACCTGGGAGGTGGAGGTTGCAGTGAGTCGAGATCACGCCACTGCACTGCAGCCTGGGTGACAGCACGAGACTCTTTCAGAAAAACAAAAACAAAAAATTGTACCAATCTCATGGGGTGGATGGGGTGGTTGTAAGGACTCGATGACATGTATGTGTGACATTCACGGGCCAGAGCAAAGTGCCTGGCCCTGGGTAAAGTTTCCATAAATGGGAGTTGTAATTTAGGCCTCCACCCCGACCCCTCTACCTGCCCTGCTCAGCTCCTTCAGCTCCTAGAGCCTAAAATGCCATAACTAACTGCAATTCAGGAAAGAGTCTAGGCCTCTGCCCGAGGGCAGGGCCTGCATTTGCTTTTGTCTGTCCCCACCACTACCCTGGGCCCTGGAGGGTCACTCAACTGATTGAATGCGTGATAACTGAATGGTCTCAACTCTTCAGGCAGGCAGTGGGGGAGGGCTCACCTTGAGACCTTTGAGCAACTCTTACTGTAACCAGAGGATGGAGAGTTAGGGTACTGAGATGAGGAGGATCCCAGCAGACGGTTTAGTGAACAAGGACTGGGTCGGTCTCTTCCCAGTGACCTCCACCCCCTCAAACAGCCTTCCAAACAAAGGTGTGTGAGGGGAGCAGTGGTTGATGGGAGGAGGAGCTTCTACCCTTAGCAAATGAAAACAAAGCCAGAGGTCGGGTGGAAAGGCCAGGCTGTGTGTTGAGGACTGCTCTGGTACTAAGAGGCAGGTGTGTGGGGGTGGGTGGAGTAGCAACAACCCCCACAATAACAGCCAACATTTATAGAGCACCTACTCCTCCCAGGCTCAATGCTAAACACTTCCACCTTACATCATACTCAAACCTCACAATGACAATCTGGATTATGATCCCATCCTTTTCTTTTCAAATGCTTGAGGAAATTGATCTAAATGTTTACCCAAGGTCACTCAGCTAGTAAATATCACTACTGGCATTTCAACCCTGGCTTCTTGCTCCATAGCTTTATCCTTAACCTCTTAAGCTGGGCCTCCATGCTCCCAAAGACCGACCTAGGTTCAAATTCGGCCTGTTTCAGCAAACTTCTATCACTCTACCTCACCCACACATCCAATTCATCTGCCAAAATATCTCTAAGCCAGCAACCTCTCCACCACCATCTTTCCCTCGCTATCCCAACCCCCAGCCCCTCCTCCCAGGTCTCCCTGCTTGATCCTTTCCACTGGTCTACAGGGTGGCCAGGGGGATCTTTAAAAAGTTTAAGTCAGATCTCCCAGCTTAAAACCCACCGAAGGCTGCCATGGCACTTTGCATAAACCCTGACCCCTCAGGGGGCCTGCAAAGCCCAGCCCTATAGGCATACCCTTTGGGCTTACAAAGGCCTTCCCCTCACCTTCAAGAGGCACGTTCTTTGCAGCCTTGGAGCCTTTGCAGCCTTGGAGCCTCTGTGCCTGCTGTGCCCTCTGCCTGGCATGCTCTGCCCCCTCTCCTTTGCTTGGCTGGCTTTTCCTGGTCTTTCAGGCTCCAGCTCAGATGTCTTCTCCTCAGAGGCCTCCCCTGACGACAATAGCTCATATGGACCCCTCCCTGAAGTCAGTCTCACATGACCTACTTTAATGTCCTCATGGCTCCTCATGCTCTCTGAAGTGATCATGGTCAACTATTTGTTTACTTGAACGTAACTAGAACGCAAGTTCTGGGAGGCTGGGGACAAGACTGTGCTCTCGTGTTCCCATGGTCTAAATAGTGCCTAGCACGTAGTAGGCACTCAGTAAACATCTGAACAATATGTAGTTGGTGTGACCTGGATCAAGAAGTCCCAGCCTCAGCTTCCTTTTTCTGTTGGGCTCTGCCTTCTCTCAGCCTCCCAGGGAGGCTCTGGATGAGATCAGAGATGGCAAAACGCTCCCTCCGGGAGAGGGAGGGCACGGCGCCCGCCCGGGGATGAGGTCAGTGCAGCAGGCACCTCTCCTCAGTGCAGGAGGCAAGCAGAACCGCAAAGATCATCTTGGCCAGACCCATGACCCTGGAATCCCAGACGGGCAGGGCAGGGTAGGGCGCGCGACCCCTTCCCCTGGTGGGAAGGTCCTCCCGGCGGGGCCTCCTCTTCCCCTCCCCGGGGAGGCAGGTGGAGCTGCGTCCTCATCTTTGTTCCCATCTGGAGCGCGTTTGGCGCGGCGTGGCGGGGGCGGGGCTGCGCCCCCGCGGTGCCCGGAGAGACGGGCCCGCCCGCTTATCTGATCTGCGGCTAATTGAAACTCCCTGCTCGCGAAGGTCAGCTCGGTCCCCTGACAGCTGCCGAGCCGAGCCGGGCCGGATGGAAAACCCGGGCTGTGCAGGGCCCGGCGGGGCGCTGAGGGGAGGGGTTGTGGGGGGCTGCCTCTGCGGCAAAGTAGACAAAGGCGGCCCCTCCCTCCCTGTGCGCGCTGCTGGGGGTCGCCAGAGGTAGCGGCCTTCGCCCTCACCCTGCAGGGTGTTCCAGCCGGGGTCACATGGCCTAAGGCTACAGAGGAGGGGGACCCCCTTAATCCCTACGTGCCCGCCCACCCCGCTCCCACGCCGGGGCCCTGTCTGGGGTCTCTGGGAGAGTCACCCCCAACTTCCTGCCCCCACCCCGCCTCCACGCCCCGGCTCTGAGACTTCCTGCCTCCCCGGCTCCGGGCAGCTCTGGCTGTGGGAAGCTGGCGGGGCGGGGGCGGCCCGATCCCCTCCCTCTGTGCACTCGACGGGGCGCTGGGGGTCCGGGAGGAAGTGTGCACGCTGGGGGGCACGGCTCAGCCCAGAAGCCGCCATCCGGTGGGTCAGGTGCGGCCTCAGCCTAGGAGGGCGGGCGGGCAGGCCTGTTGCTAATGGTGCTGGGACGGGCGTGGGGGGGCGGGGGGATGGTAGCGGGGGAGCCTCTGGGAGCCCCGTTTCCAGGGTTCCGGGTGCGGACGTGGCGAGCTCTGGAGACTGCAACCCCGCCCGCCGCGCCCCAGGCTGGCCCAGTCCCTAAGCAGCCCGCACGCGCCTCCCACTAGCCGCCTGTGCGCCTAGGCTGAGGTGCTGGGGAGCTCCCGAGGCGGAACTCCCAGCCTCCGGGCTAAGCGCGCGCCCCTATTCAAAGTCTTTAGGGCCTTGGCTTTCACAGCCAAGAAGAAATAACTCCAACCACAGATTTTCAGAACCACGTGCCAAACACCATGATAGGCGTTGAACGTATTTTGTATCAATTAGGCCTCACAACAATTCCATTTTGCTGATGAGGAAGCTGAGGCGCAGAGAGGTGGTGACTTGGCCGAAGTCACACAGCTAGTAAGTTATCGAGGCGGGGCTGGGCTCTGACTCCAAAGCCAGCGTTGTTAGCCTCAGGTGGTCGCGTCTTAGCAAGAGCTCCGCAGTTGTGCGCCAATATAGGTCGATTACCCAGGGCATCCACGAATGCAGAGAGCCCCTTGGCGGCGTCTTGCCGCACGTGTTCTTGTCTTGGGGTTGGGCACGTGTTTCGTGGCGCAGTCCCGCGTGTTAGAGCCCGGGGACAGAGGTATAGCCTAGCGCACTGGTGCCCAGGTGCGCCATTCGCGGTTGGGACCTGGCAGAGTCATATGGCTGGGGCCTGAGCCGCGAGCAGGGCGGAGCGGGGGCGGAGAACTCGGAGCTGAGTCCACGCGGGCCGCGGCGCCTGGGAGGCCGCAATCCCGGCGCCTGCAGCCGGCGAGGCGCGGGGTGACGCGCGGGGGCCCAGCTACCGTGACCTCCTCCGCGGTTGCCATGGAGACCGTGCACTATAAATAAAAAAAAAAAAAAAAGGAGGAGGAATTTCAAACCCGTTTTCTACGGCGCTTGGCGGGAGGGGGGAGGAAAGCTCCCTTTGAATCGAGTTTCCCATTTCACCTTCCCAGGCGGCGGGAGCGCTTCCCCCGCAGCCCAGCCGGGAAATTGCCGCCCCTCACGCCGCGTGGCGCCCCCTGAGGAAGCTAATTAGCGCAGCCCAGGGAGCTGGAGACAGGGGGACAGAGCCCCGGGGGGCCAGGACCCGCCTCTTTTGTGTGGGGGGGAAGCGCCTACAAATTGCCCCCCATCTCTCCAGGCGCGCGCAGCCCAGCGCGGGCCGGGGCACGGGGCGCAGGCGGGAGGTCGCATCTGCAGCTTTGGCGCAATGAATCAGGCGCGACCGCCGCCGCCGCCGCCGCCGCCGCCGAGCGCGTCTGGCATCCGGAGTCTCCCGGGATCGAAAATAATTTGGGCAAAGCGGTGGGAGGTGTGTGCGCGCGCGCTCCGAGGGGAGGGCGGGGGAGCAGGCCGGGCGGGGTGCGCGGGGCTGGGGGAGGTGCCATCCGACAGCCCCGCTGTGGTGAGAACAGAGTTGACACTTCTTTCCTTTCCACTTACTGCGGCAAGTACTGCGAGGAAGCTTAACCCTCTCGCTACTTGGAGGGTTAGAGGCGCTGGGAGCGCCCTCATGAGGGCGCGCCGTTGGGGTGGGTTCCAGGTGTGCAGATTCCTTTGGGGTGGGCTATTGTGGCGGGCTGGAGTTAGCCTTCTAGCTCCTCAGACGAGCGCTCCTACCCGACATTCCTCAAGGCATCCTTCTGGGGCTTTCTTAATCCTTCCGTTTGCCTTCCCTGCATCTGGCTAGTGTCAGCGCTATGGTCTCAGTTTCCCCACCTATACAAGAGGGTGGGGGTTCTATAGCAGCTTCCCTGTCGGTCTGGTGACCCTGGTTTCGTGTCGCTCTCTCTGGCTTGATCCCTGGGCCTGGCAGGGGTGAGCCGGTTAGGGCAGCCGGGGGTGCAGGAGTCAGAACCTGACCCTCCTTGTCTCCCGCCAGCGCTCTGGGCGCCGTTCATCAAAATGGCCGGGTTCCTGTTTTTGCCTCTGAAGGCAGAAATGTCACTGCCGCTGCATTAAGCACGCTCGGCGGGAACTCGGTTTGGAGCGAGGAGCTGGCGCTCAGCCCTGCCAAGCTGCCTGCCGCAGGGGGGTGGGGATGGGCTGGCCGGCCAGCCGGCCTGGCTGGGGTCAGTCTTTGTCTACGAGGGGCTCCCACCTTCCTGTCGCTCTAGCCCGACATGGCCCACTCCCCTAAACCGTGCTGGTTGCTCCCACCCCACTCAAGTTTGGCGGGGGTCGGGGGAGGCGGGGGGGAGATTAAAGGGGAGGATCTGTGCCCCTCTGGCTCAGGGATAGCAGGGAGGTGATTGGGCAGAACTCATTTCGTTTTCCCCACCCCCATAATTGGCAACACCTCTGGAATTCATGGATCGTCTCCCCATTAATGTTGCCCATTTGATGAGGAAGGAATGGTAGCCAGGCCTCAGGGCATCCTCAGTCTTCTGACCTGAAGTTTCCCCAGAAGGGCTTGGGGGAGAGTGTGCATTTCACCTTTTCCTAGCTTCTTTCTGGCCAAGGGATCCCACCACCCCAGGAATTCTCAAATCCTGGTGCACAGCAGACTACTTGCCCTTGTGAGCACGCAGATGTGAGGAGGAGGGGGCAGGCCAGTGTGGAGAGTCTGATTTAGTGGGTCTGGAGTGGTCCTGTCATCTGCACACCTCACGAGACCCGAGGGAAGGCTGCCACCCTCACTGAGAGGCATATTGGGAGTCCCACAGAAATCGGAGGTGATGGAGTCTAGCAAGTCACTGAACAATGGGAGATTGAGAGAGGGATCACTCAGTAAGGTAGGAACTTGGTGGTTGAGAGTGTGGGCTCTGGACTCAGGAGGACCAAGCTTAAATCCTGGCTCTGCCACTAATTGACTGCATGCTGGAGGGCAGATGACCCAAACTGAGCCTTGGTTTCCTCAATTGTAAAATGGGGGTAACACTGATGGTCCCTAACCCCACCAAAACAATGTGTGGCTTCTATGGGACAGTGCATGGAAAGTGCTGAGTGTAGGTCCAGGTACTTAGTAACTGCATGATATATGTGAGCCTCTGTCATCATTGTCATCACTATTAAAACTATTGGAACTCAGATTTGTAGTTCAGACTTTAGTTTTGGGGTAGAGGAGAGTCTGGCCCAGATGTCTCTGGTTCTCCAAGTCTTGTCCTTTAGGGGTCTACCAGGTCCTGGGCAGGGAAGAGTGAGAGTAGGGTAGGGGTCAGTCCCCTGGGTGTGGTCTCATCTGTGGGTCTCCACTCCCTACCCCAACCCCCAGTGCCTTAGGTCTCTTTCACCCTTGGGTGTCCCCTCACAGCAGCCACTTGGAGCTACAGATGCCCACTGGGCACTGGCCTGGCTAGTACTTGAGGGCTTGCCTCTCCTAGACCCATATCCAGCCTTACTTCTTTATGAAGCATCAGGTTCTGTGATGGTGGGACAAGCGCCCAGGTAAATTAGGCCCCTGCACCCTGGGTGGTGGGGGACAGGGAGTGTGATGTTGAGCATGTGGGGTGCAGGAATAGGACACCCAAATTGGAGCAGCCTTTGGAATGTGGAATCCCACTTCCCTCTTTGGAAAGATAGGTTGAGGGGAGCTGAGTGAGGACATAGTACTAATGTGTGCCTGGAATCTAGGGCTGATGTCTGTTTCATTCAGGATATTTGGGACTGCTGGTTTCAGAATACAGGAAGGACTAACTGAAAAACAAGACTACGCACTGGGGAGGATCCTGGGGCAGATGCCTTGGCATGGGAGCATTCTTTTTTCTTTTTCTTTTTCTTTTTCTTTTTTTTTTTTGAGACAGAGTCTCACTCTGTCACCCAGGCTGGAGTGCAATGGTGTGATCTCGGCTCACTGCAACTTCCACTTCCTGGGTTCAAGAGATTCTCCTGTCTCAGCCTCCCGAGTAGCTGGGATTACAGGCGCACGCCACCATGCCTGGCTAATATTTTGTATTTTAGTAGAGACGGGGTTTCACCGTGTTGTCCAGGCTGGTCTTGAACTCCTGAGCTGGGGCAGTCCACCCACCTCGGCCTCCCAAAGTACTAGGATTACAGGCGTGAGCCACCGCGCCCGGCCTGGCATGGGAGCATTCTAACTTGACTTGGGGAAGGGGTGTCTGTCCACTTGAGGCTGCCAGGTGGCTGAGGCTAAGATGACCTCATAGAGCTCCTTCTTGGACTGTAGGCAGCAGAGGGCACCAGCTTTGGACCCTACTCTTCTCACACGTGCTTGCACATCTGCCCATGCTCAGTCACACTGACCCAGATTCATACTGGCCCATATGTTCTCATGCCCCCACATGCATATTCATGTACATGCTAACGTACATGTGCACATATGCTATACCACCACATGTACAACACACGTGTATGCTTATGCATGCACAGGTACACACAGGTACACACTTGGATATCCAGATGCACACATACTAACTTGCACATGGATACCCTGATGCACCCATGCATACATTAACACCATGTACACACACACAGTAACAAATGCACACACATGGGCAAACCCACAGCCATTTGCTCTTCCATCAGCGAATTCGTGTGTATGTAAACTGTATCTCCCGTGAGAATAGGGCTATCTTTGTTTATTGTCAAGTCCCCCAAGATAAGAGAAGTTTGTTTAATCTCAAGGCTCACATGCTTGGTACTTGGGAGGTATACAATACAGTATTGTCTGGAATATGTGAGTAATTGTATAAGTGTATATGGAAATGAGTAACCTATGGTGAATAATAACCATAATAGTAAATGCCACCCCCATTTATTGAGTAGGTACTATGTGCTACCAGTACCATCTCATCTCAGCCCCATACCAACCTATGAGGCAAGTACTTTTTTTTTTTTTTTTTTTTTTGAGATGAAGTCTTACTCTGTCGCCAGGCTGGAGTGCAGTGGCGCGATCTCAGCTCGCTGCAACCTCCACCTCCCAGGTTCAACAGATTCTCCTGCCTCAGCCTCCCAAGTAGCTGGGATTACAGGCACGCATCACCACACCCAGCTAATTTGTATTTTAGTAGAGACGGGGTCTCACCATGTTGGCCAAGACGGTCTCAATCTCCTGACCTCGTGATCCACCCGCCTCTGCCTCCCAAAGTGCTGGGATTACAGGCATGAGCCACCGTGCCCAGCTGAGGCAAGTACTCTTATAATTTCTGCTTAGGCGTTTGGGAACTGAGGCTACGAGAAACAGTCATTACCTGTATTGGCTTGCTAGGGCTCCCGTAACAAAATACCACAGACTGGGTGGCTTACAGTTCTGGAAAGCAGATGTCCAAAATCAAGGTCTTGGGAGCACCCTTCTGAGGGCTGTGAAGGAAGGATCTGTTCAGGCCTCTTTCCTTGGCTTGTAGATGGCCACCTTCTCCCTGCGTCTCTTCACCTTGTCTAACCTCTGTGTGTATCTGTCCAAACTACCCCTGCTTATAAGGACACCAGTCATATTGATTAGGGCCCACCCCAAAGACCTTTTTTTTTTTTTTGAGATGGGGTCTCACTATGTTGCTGAGGCTGGAGTGCAATGGTGCGATCTCGGCACACTGCAACCTCCATCTCCTGGGTTCAAGCAATTCTCCTGCCTCAGCCTCCTGAGTAGCTGGGATTACACGCTCCTACCACCATGCCAGGATAATTTTTGTATTTTTAGTAGAGACAGGCTTTCACCATGTTGGCTAGGCTGGTCTCGAACTCCTGATCTCAGGTGATCCACCCGCCTTGGCCTCCCAAAGTGCTGGGATTACAGGCGTGAGCCACTGCGCCCAGCCTTCTTTTTTTCTTTTTTTGAAACGGAGTTTCACTGTTATTGCCCAGGCTGGAGTGCAGTAGTTCAATATTGACTCACTGCAACCTCCGCCTCCTGGGTTCAAGCGATTCTCCTGCCTCAGCCTCTTGAGTAGCTGGGATTACAGGCATGTGCCACCATGCCTGGGTAATTTTGTATTTTTAGTAGAGATGGGGTTTCACCATGTTGGTCAGGCTGGTCTCAAACTCCTGACCTCAGGTGATACACCCGTCTCAGCCTCCCAAAGTGCTGGGATTACAGGTGTGAGCCACTGTGCCTGGCCAAAGACCTCATTTTAACTTGAATTTCTCCGTAAAGACTCTATTCCCAAGTAAGGTCACATTCTGAGATACTGAAGGCTTATTAAGGACTTTAACTTATGAATTTTTGGAGGTACCCAATTCAACCCATAACACTACCTAAGTTTGCACAGCTAGGAAGTAGTGTAACCGGGATTTGATCCCGAGTCTGGAATGCCAGGGTCCATGGTATCACTCTACTAAGTGGTGCAGAGTTTGGTGTGTGTGTGTGTGTGTGTGTGTGTGTGTGTGTCCTGGTGGTTGCTATCTGATGCTATTATTTCCCGCTAGCAGGTGGGCATCTAGAGCCTGCTTGCATGAAGGAGTTGGCCCCTATTCACCCTGGCTTGCTGGTGCGCTGGAAGCTTTCATGCTTCTTCTGTCATGGCATGGGCACCCAGAACCATCCCCCAGGGCTGTGGTGGTCAATGCTGCCCAGCCAACACTGATAGGAGTGCCTAGAGGGGGAAATGGGGGGCCAGGGAGCTGCTGACTCCCACCTCCCCCCACCACTAGCCCCCATCATCTCCAATGCTGCAGCCTGATTTCAAAGGCTTAGCCTATTCAGGTGGGAAGCTGGAGCCATTTTGGAGGTGGGTAGGGGCAGTCACGAGGCCTTCCTGCATCAATCAACTGGGGCAGCTAAGACCAGGCGGGCCTGTGCTGACCTTTGTCCATAGCCTGAACCTCTCCTTGTGCCACACAGGAGGCAGGGGGGCTGGACCTCACCTTTCTTGCTCCTCTGAGCTTAGCTGGAGGCCTATAAAAGAGCCCTGGCTAAGGAGGGAGACAAAACACCTAGTTTGATGGGGAGACACAGCCTCAGTTCTAAGAGGAGCACAGGCTTGGGAGGGAAGGCCTCTGCCTTCAGGAAGTTTTCAGTCTGAAAAGTCCCAGACTCTCTAAGCCTCACTTTGCTCATCCAGGAAGTGGGGATGACAGTGTAGTCAGCTGTGAGGGTTCCAGAAGTTATGGTGTGGAAGGACCAGGGACCAGGATCAACATGGATATCTTAAACCATGCCTAGCCACAGCATTCAGGGGGATGGTGATGATGATGATGATTATTATTATTATGGGTAATATTTACTGGGCACTTACTAGACCTCAAGTCAAATGCTAAGTGCATGCTTTACCCAATTAACTCAGTTAATCCTTTTTTTTTTTTTTCCTGAGATGGAGTCTAACTCTGTTGCCCAGGCTGGCGTGCAGTGGTGTGAGCTCGACTCACGGTGACCTCCCCCATCAAGTGATTCTCAAGTGGTTCAAGTGATTCTCCCCGCTCAACCTCCAGAGTAGCTGGGACTACAGACATGCGCCACCACACCTGGCTAATTTTTTTTTTTTTTTTTTTTAGACAAAGTCTCGGTTTGTTGCCCAGACTGGAGTGCAGTGGTGCAATCTCGGCTCACTGCAAACCCACCTCCCGGGTTCAAACGATTCTCCTGCCTCAGCCTCCCAAGTAGCTGGGACTGCAGACATGTGCCACCATGCCTGGTTAATTTTTGTATTTTTAGTAGAGATGGGGTTTTGCCATGTTGGCCAGGCTGGTCTCTAACTCCTGACCTCAAGTGATCCTCCCACCTTGGACTCCCAAAGTGCTGGGATTACAGGTGTGAGCCACCGTGCCTGGCGTAAGTTTTGTATTTTTAGTAGAGATGGGGTTTCACCATGTTGGTCAGGCTGGTCTCAAACTCCTGAGCTCAGGTGATCTGTTCTCCTTGGCCTCCCAAAGTGCTGGGATTACAGGCATGAGGCACTGTGCCTGGCCTTAATTGTTCTAAGAATTCTGGGAGGCAACTTTCATTATCATTGCCATTTTAAAAAAATATGGAATGCTTTATGAATTTGCGTGTCATCCTTGCACGGGGTCATGCTAATCTTCTCTGTGTCATTCCAATTTTAGTGTATGTGCTATTGAAGCAAGCATTATCATTGTCATTTTATAAATGAAGAAACAGCCAGGCATGGTGGCTCACCCCTGTAATCTCAACACTTTGGGAGGCTGAGGCAGGTGGATAACTTGAGCTCAGGAGTTCAAGACCAGCCTGAACAACATGGTTGATATGATTTGGCTGTGTCCCCACCCAAATCTCAACTTGAATTGTATCTCCCATAATTTCCATGTATTGTGGGAAGGATCCAGGGGGAGGTAATTGAATCATGGGGGCTGGTCTTTCCCGTGCTATTTTTGTGATAGTGAATAAGTATCATGAGATCTGATGGATTTATCAGGGGTTTCTGTTTTTGCTTCTTCCTCATCTTTCTCTTGCTGCTACCATGTAAGAAGTGCCTTTCACCTCTCACCATGATTCTGAGGCCTCCCCAGCCATGTGGAACTATAAGTTCAATTAAACCTTTTTTTATTCCCAGTTTCGGGTATGTCTTTATCAACAGTATGAAAACGGACTAATACAGTAAATTGGTACCAGGAGTGGGGTGCTGCTGAAAAGATACCCAAAAAAGTGGAAGCAAATTTGGAACTGGGTAACAGGCAGAGGTTGGAACAGTTTGGAGGGCTCAGAAGAAGACAGGAAAATGAGGGAATGTTTGGAACTTCCTAGAAACTTGTCAAATGGCTTTGCCCAAAATGCTGATAATGATATGGACAATAAGGTCCAGGTTGAGGTGGTCTCAGATGGAGATGAGGAACTTGTTGGGAACTGGAGTAAAGGTGACTCTTGTTATTTATTTAATTTATTTTTTTTTTGAGACAGAGTCTTGCTCTGTCACCCAGGCTAGAGTGCAATGGCACAATCTGGGCTTACTGCAACCTCCGCCTTCCAGGTTCAAGCGATTCTCCTGCCTCAGTCTCCCAAGTAGCTGGGATTATAGGTGCCTGCCATCATGCCCAGCTAATTTTTGTATTTTTAGTAGAGATGGAGTTTTGCCCTGTTGGCCAGGCTGGTCTCGAAATCCTGATCTCAGGTGATCTGCCTGCCTTGGCCTCCCAAAGTGCTGGGATTACAGGCGTGAGCTACCACACCTGACTTTTTTTTTTTTTGAGGTGGAGTCTCGCTCTGTCACCCAGGCTGGAGTGCAGTGGTGCAGTCTTGGCTCACTGCAAGCTCTGCCTCCTGGGTTCATGCCATTCTGCGTCAGCCTCCCGAGTAGCTGGGACTATAGGCGCCCGCCACCACGTTTGGCTAATTTTTTGTATTTTCAGTAGAGACAGGGTTTCATCGTGTTAGCCAGGATGGTCTTGATCTCCTGACCTCGTGATCCACCCACCTCAGCTTCCCAGAGTGCTGGGATTACAGGTGTGAGCCACAGCTCACAGACTTTTTTTTTTTTTTTTTTTTTTTTTGAGACAGAGTCTCGCTCTGTCACCAGGCTAGAGTGCAGTGGCACAATCTCGGCTCACTGCAACCTCTCTCTGCCTCCTGGGTTCAAGCGATTCCCCTGCCTCAGCCTTCCGAGTAGCTAGGATTATAGGCACATGCCATCACGCCCAGCTAATTTTTGTATTTTTAGTAGAGACAGGGTTTTACCATGTTGGCCAGGATGGTCTCAATCTCCTCACCTTGTGATCTACCCACCTTGGCCTCCCAAAGTGCTGGGATTGCAGGCTTGAGTCACTGCACCTGGCCTCTTGTTATGTTTTAGCAAAGAGACTGGTGACATTTTGCCTCTGCCCTAGAGATTTATGGAACTTTGAACTTGAGAAAGATGATTTAGGGTATTTGGTGGAAGACATTTCTAAGCAGCAAAGCATTCAAGAGGTGATTTGGGTGCTGTTAAAGGCATTCAGTTTTATAAGGGAAGCAGAGCATAAAAGTTTGGAAAATTTGCAGCCTGACTATGCAATAGAAAAGAAAAACCCATTTTCTGGGGAGAAATTCAGGCTGGCTGCAGAAATTTGCATAAGTAGTAAGGAGCCTAATGTTAATCCCCAAGACCATCGGGAAAACGTCTCCTGGCCATGTCAGAGACCTTCATGGCAGCCTCTCCCATCACAGGCCCGGAGGCCTAGGAGGAAAAAGTGGTTTCATGGGCCAGAGGCAGGGTCTCCATACTGTGTGCAGCCTAGGGATTTGATGCCCTGTGTTCCAGCTGCTCCAGCCATGGCTGAAAGGGGCCAATATACAGCATGGACTTTGGCTTCAGAGGGTGGAAGCCCCAAGCCTTGGCAGCTTCCATGTGATGTTGAGCTTGCAGGTGCACAGAAGTCAAGAACTGAGGTTTTGGAACCTCCACCTAGATTTCAGAAGATGTATGGAAACTCCTGGATGCCCAGGCAAAAGTTTGCTGCAGGGGCAGGGCTGTCATGGAGGACCTCTGCTAGGGCAGTGTGGAAGGGAAATGTGGGGTCGGAGCCCCCACACAGCTGGGGGACTGCCTAGTGGAGTTGTGAGAAGATGGCCACTGTCCTCCAGACCCCAGAATGGTAGATCCACCAACAGCTTGCACCATGCACCTGGAAAAGCTGCAGACACTCAACGCCAGCCCATGAAAGCAGCCAGGAGGGAGGCTGTACCCTGCAAAATGACAGGGGTAGAGCTGCCCAAGACCATGGGAACCTACCTCTTGCATCAGCGTGACCTGGATGTGAGACCTGGAGTCAAAGGAGATCATTTTGGAGCTTTAAAATTTGACTGCCCCACTGGATTTTGAACTTGCATGGGGCCTGTAGCCCCTTTGTTTTGGCCAATTTCTCCCATTTAGAATGGCTGTATTTACCCAATACCTGTATCCCCATTGTATCTAGGAAGTAACTACCTTGCTTTTGTTTTGTTTTGTTTTGTTTTTTGAGACGGAGTCCCACTTTGTTGCCCAGACTGGAGTGCAGTGGCATGATCTTGGCTCACTGCAACGTCTACCTCCCAGGTTCAAGTGATTCTCCTGCCTCAGCCTCCTGAGTAACTGGGACTGCAGGCGTGTGCCACCACACTCCACTGATTTTTTATTTTTAGTAGAGATGGGATTTCACCATATTGGCCAGACTGGTCTCGAACTCCTGACCTCAGGTGATCCACCCGCCTTGGCCTCCCAAGATGCTGGGATTACAAGCGTGAGCCACCGCACCTGGCTTTTTTTTTTTTTTTTTTAAGACAGAGTCTCACTCTGTCGCTCAGGCTGGAGTGTAGTGGTGTGATTTCAGCTCACTGCAGCCTCCACCTCCCAGGTTCAAGTGATTCTCCTGCCTCAGCCTCCTGAGTAGCTGGGACTACAGGCGCATGCCACCACGCCCAGTTAATTTTGTATTTTTAGTAGAGGCAGGGTTTCACCGTGTTGGCCAGGCTGGTCTCAAATTCCTGACTTCAAATGACCCACCTACCCCGGCCTCCCAAAGTGCTGTGATTACAGGTGTGAGCCACTGCACCCGGCCACTTGTTTTTGATTTTACAGGCTCATAGGTGGAAGGGACTTGCCTTGTCTCAGATAAGACTTTGGACTGTGGACTTTTGGGTTAATGGTGAAATGAGTTAAGACTTTGGGGGAGTGTTGGGAAGGCATGATTGGTTTTGAAATGTGAGGACATGAGATTTGGGGGAGCCAGGGTCGGAATCATATGGTTTGGCTGTGTCCCCACCCAAATCTCAACTTGAATTGTATCTCCCATAATTCCCACTTGTTGTGGGAGGGACCCAGGGGGAGGTAATTAAATCATGGGGTCCGGTCTTTCTGTGCTATTCTTGTGATAGTGAATAAGTCTCATAAGATCTAATGGGTTTATCAGGGGTCTCCACTTTTGCTTATTCCTCATTTTTCTCTTGCCAGCATCATGTAAGAAGTGCTTTTCGCCTCCCGCCATGATTCTGAGGTCTCCCCAGCCATGTGGAACTGTAAGTCCAATTAAACCTGTTTTTGTTCCCAGTTTTGGGTATGTCTTTTTTGTTTGTTTGTTTTTTTGAGACGGAGTCTCTCTCTGTCACCTAGGCTGGAATGCAGTGGTGCAATCTTGGCTCACTGCAAGCCCCACTTTCTGGGTTCATGTCATTCTCCTGCCTCAGCCTCCCGAGTAGCTGGGACTACAGGTGCCTGCCACCATGCCCAGCTTATTTTTTGTATTTTTAGTAGAGACGGGGTTTCGCCATGTTAGCCAGGATGGTCTCAATCTCCTGACCTCGTGATCCACCTGCCGCGGCCTCCCAAAGTGCTGGGATTACAGGCGTGAGTCACCGTGCCCGGGCAGTTTCGGGTATGTCTTTATCAGCCATGTGAAAATGGACTAATACAATGGGGAAACCTTGTCTCTACAAAAAATACCAAAATTAGCCAGGCGTGGTGTTACACGCCTGTAGTCCCAGCTACTAGGGAGGCTGAGGTGAGAGGATCGCTGGAGCTCAGGAGGTGAAGGCTTCAGTGAGCTGTGAGTGTGCCACCACTCCAGGCTGGGTGATGACATGAGGCCCTGTCTCAAAAATAAATAAGTATATGAAGAAACAGATCCACTGAGATGGACTTGCCCAGTGTCACACAGCTGGAGAGTGAGAGAGTGGAGGTTTGACCCTGCTCTGAAGATTTCACTGGCTGGGTGCAGTGGCTCACGCCTGTAATCTTAGCACTTTGGGAGGCCAAAGCAGAAGGGTAGTTTGAGCCTAGGAGTTCAAGACCAGCCTGGGAGACCCTGTCTTTACAAAAATTACAAAAATTAGCTGGGCATGGTAGCAGTCACCTGTAGTCCCAGCTACTTGTGAGGCTGAGGCTGGAGGAGCTCTTGAGTCTGGGAGGTCCAGGCTGCAGTGAGCTGTGATTGTGCCACTGCCCTCCAGCCAGGGTGATAGTGACACCTTGTCTCTAAAGAAAAAAAAAGGTTTCACAGTAGGCCCTGCAGTTGTGTGAAGACAGGGATCTGAGGGTGGGGGCCTAGGAGTAAGGACTACAATGGCTGGTAATGGCCCTAGTTCTGGGGTCCCCACCCTTTGAGCCTATACCCAGTCCTCAGAGGTGTAGGCCAAGGAGTGTTCTTTGTCAAGGTGAACCAGGCCCCTGTCTCTGGATGTATTTTTTATTTTATTTTATTTTTTTTGAGATGGAGTCTTGTTCTGTTGCCCAGGCTGGAGTGCAGTGGTGAGATCTTGGCTCACTGCAGCCTCTGCCTCCCGGGTTCAAGCAGTTCTCTGCCTCAGCCTCCCGAGTAGCTGGGATTACAGGCTCCCGTCATCACTCCTGGCTAATTTTTTGTATTTTTAGTAGAGACAGGGTTTCACCATCTTGGCCAGGCCGGTCTTGAACGCCTGATCTCGCGATCCACCTGCCTCAGCCTCCCAAAGTGCTGGGATTACAGGCGTGAGCCACCGCGCCTGGCCTTTTTTTTTTTTTTTCTGACAGAGTTTCACTCTTGTCACCCAGGCTGGAGTGCAATGGTGCGGTCTCAGCTCACTGCGACCTCTGCCTCCCAGGTTCAAGCAATTCTCCTGCCTCAGTCTCCTGAGTAGCTGAGATTACAGGCGCCTGCCACCACGCCTGGCTAATTTTTGTATTTTTAGTGGAGATGGGGTTTCACCATGTTGGCCATGCTGTTCTCGAACTCCTGGCCTCAGGTGATCCATTTACCTCCTTCCAAAGTGCTGGGATTACAGGCGTGAGCCACTGCGCTCAGCCTGCCTCTGGATTTTTGAAGTTGGTCCTTACAGCTCCCTGTGAGGTGAGAACTATTCCTGTTTTATAGATGAAGATACTGAGACCCGGAGTCGGAGTCAGTCCCCTAAGCAAGTCAGCAGGGCAGTGCGAGTCTCAAACTCAGGGCTCCAGACTCCATGTTGATATTCTTTCTGCTAGAGACAGGTGTCTTCAGGTAATTTGAGAACAGAAGTCCTTTTTGCTTCCCTTCCCCAACCCTGGGTTGCCACAAACGTGAGACTAAGGACAGGTTAGGGGAGGATGCAGATCCTAAAAACCAACTCCCAATAGCAACACCAGTGTTAATTTAACAGCGGACGTGTATTGACAGCTCACTTTGTGCTGGGCATGGTGCTTCTGTGTGCATGTGTGTGCAGCCTCAGAATCCTCCTCAACACAGTGCTTCAGACAGCCACTGTCAGCCAATGGGAAAAGACACAGGCCTGAAGTTCAGATCAGCCCATGGTAGTGAGCA
The DNA here is from genome assembly GCF_028858775.2 of Pan troglodytes. Classification (NCBI taxonomy): domain Eukaryota; kingdom Metazoa; phylum Chordata; class Mammalia; order Primates; family Hominidae; genus Pan; species Pan troglodytes. Next base: position 137,441,987 of record NC_072402.2, read on the forward strand.
CCAGGCATGAGCCAGGCACTGGGGAGAACAAGGCCAGCATCTAGGAGGCAGATGTGAGACAATGGCGATAATGTAGGGGAACAGCTAGACTGTGGGGACACAGACATGGGGCCCCTGATGTCAAACTGAAGGGTTTGACAAGAAAGGTTTCTTGGAGGAAGTGATATTTCAGCTGAACTCCTCTTAGGGGTTCCCCAAACCAGACTATGCCCCATCCTACCTCAAACCATCCATCCTCCAAGATGATGAGAGTTAGGGGTTCAAGAGGATTGAGCCAGGCAAAGAAGATAGGGTGGGAAGGAAGAGTTCCCAGTTCTAGGCTGGGAGAATAGCACCCCAGAGGCCTGAAGCAGGAAGGAGCCCAGCCTATCTGTGGAAGATGCTAAATGAGGCAGAGGGTGGAGTATAAGGGGGCAGAGAGAAGGGCAGGCGAGGGCATTCATTTAGGGCACTGCAGACCAGGAGAAGAGGTCTGGGCTCAACGTAGTGGCATGGGGGTCCACTGAGATAACTTCCCATCCCCCATCTCACATGTTACTTTCCTATCTCTAAGACCCTCTCACATCAGCCAGATTCACCCAATACTTCTTGGGAGTAGGTGGAGCAGGGGTCACCATGGTCATTTTACGGATGAAGAAACTGAGTCTCAGAGGTTACAGTGCTGGTCTGCTTTGCCTGGCTGGTAAGAGGGGCAGTGGGCCTGGGTTCTGAGCCAAAGTTCTGGACCGTTTGCAGGACCATCAGTGTGGATTCTGAAGGACGGATGGTATGGAGTAGGGTAGGGCACAGTCTGGTTTGGGGAACCCCTAAGGGTGCAGAGGGAGGGTGAGGATCCCTGCCAAAGCTCCAGGCTGGAGGGGACTGTGTCCTCCTCCCTCCTGCAGTCCATCTCCAGTGGCCGGCTGGGGTGAGTCAGCCTGGATGAAGTCACCTACTTCCATGCAGACTGTGCCCCCTGACCTGGGAGGCGCCTGTCAGGGGCACCAGCCGAGACTGAGGACAGGCTGGGCAGCACTCCAGGTCGCTGTGTGGCAGCTGATTTAGGGGGCTGGAAATGTCCAGAGCCATCAGAAGCAGCTGGGCGTCTGGGGCCTTGAGGCCCGTAAGTCATGCTGCTGCCTGCCGTTCCCTGCATTGCTGTGAAGCCTCACCGGGGACTGGGCTCATCAAAATCAGTTTATGCCAAAGGAAATTAATTTTTGCCTCTCTGAGATGGGGTGTGGGGAAGGGAGGTCAGCTCCAGAGGCAGGCCTGTAACAGCACTGCAGGGAGGGGTTGGATACTACAGTGTGCCCACGATGGCACTGATCGAAGAGCCTCGGGGCTAGAGGGCCTGCCCATTCTGCAGAGCGGGTGACTGAGGTTTCAAAGGAGCCTCCTAGTCTTTGGGACCAGAACCCAGATTTTGTTCTTTATTAATCTGTCTTTATTCATTTCTGTCCTCCTTCACTCCTTCTCTTCCTTCTTTCCTTCTCTATCTCCATGAGTATTTACTGAACACCTGCTATGTGCCAGGCACTGTCCTGTGTGGTAAGGACACAGAGATGCACAAGACAGACCAAGTCCTGCTCTCATGGAGCATGCAGTCTGGTTGGGTAAGACAGACTGGTCATAGCTAAATAAGAAAGTATCAGACAGGGAGGAGTGCTAGGTGAGCATTAAATTGTGATGTGATGCAAGGCACAGTGGCTCACACCTGTAATCCCAGCACTTCGGGAGGCTGAGGCGGGTGGATCACCTGAAGTCAGAAGTTCGAGACCAGCCTGGTGAAACCTTGTCTCCACTAAAAATACAAAAATTAGATGGGCGTGGTGGTGGGTGCCTGTAGTCCCAGCTACTCAGGAGGCTGAGGCAGGAAAATCACTTGAACCTGGGAGCTGGAAGTTGCAGTGAGCTGAGATCGCACCATTGCACTGCAGCCTGGGTGACAGAATGAGACTCTGTCTCAAAAAATAAATAATAAAAATAAAAGCAAAAATTAGCTGGGTGTGGTGACGCACCTGTAGGCCCACCTATTCGGGAGGCTGAGGTAGGAGGATCGCTTGAGCCCAGGAAGTTGAGGCTGCAGTGAGCCATGATTGTGCCAGTGCACTCAAGCCTGGGTGACAGAGCAAGACCCTGTCTCAAAAAAAAAAAAAAAAGATAAAACAGGAGATGTCAAAGAAACCTTCAATGAGGCAGCTGGCCCAGACCCAGGATCTCCTTCCACTCTTCTTGAGTCCCAGGCTTCTTTGTGGTGAAGGTGAGCAGCTGGGTCAGCGTTTCCCAGCCCAGCTTTGCTTGTGTCCCTGTCTGTCAGGAGCCCTCAGCGGCTCCCCATTGCTCAGTAACAACAGTTCTCAGTTCTTGAGTGATTACCTTAGTCTGGGCATAGAGCCTTTTTGTGAATCCCTACAACAACCCTACCAGGCAGATACCATTATTATTTCCATTTTACAAATGAGGAAACTGAGGCTTGGAGAGAAGAGATTTTTGCCAAGGTACCTCAGCTGGTTGGTGACAAAGCCAGGATTCAGATTTGCTGAGCCATTAGTTGCCACTGCTGATAGAATGAAGTCCACTGCCTTCCCTGGAGTCGCAGCCTTGCTCTTATCTGCTCAGGACCCACTTTCCCACCATCCTGTGCTCCACAGACTGAACAAACAGCCGCTTCCATCTCCCTAAACGCTACACAGGTTCCCAACTGAGAACCTTTCTTTGCCTGTGCTGTTCCCTCCATCTAGAGTCCCCTCGCCTCCTCACATAAGCAAGGGGGTGCCCTTTATCTCTTATGCCCCCACAATTCTATTTGTGAGGCTCTATGGCCCCTTATCACACACATTTTGTGTGCCCAGGGATTGGAGGTGTGACAGACTGGTATTTAGGTCTAAGTCTTTTTTGTTTGTTTTTTTTTTTGAGATAGAGTTTTGTTCTTGTCACCCAGGCTGGAGTGCAGTGGGGTAATCTCGGCTCCCTGCAACCTCCGCCTCCTGGGTTCAAGCGATTATCCCACCTCAGCCTCCCGAGTAGCTGGGATTACAGGTGCGCACTACTACGCCTGAGTAATTTTTGTATTTTTAGTAGAGACGGGTTTCATCATGTTGGTCAGGCTGGTCTCAAACTCCTGACCTCGTGATCCGTCTGCCTGGGCCTCCTAAAGTGCTGGGATTAAAGGCGTGAGCCACCGTGCCTAGCCTTTTTTTGGAGATGGAGTTTCGCCCTTGTTGCCCAGGCTGGAGCACAGTGGCGTGATCTCAGCTCACTGCAACCTCTGCCTCCCGGGTTCAAGCGATTCTCTTGTCTCAGCCTCCTGAGTAGCTGGGATTACAGGTGCGTGCCACCACACCCAGCTAATTTTTTGTATTTTTAGTATAGACAGGGTTTCACCATGTTGGCCAGGCTGGTCTCGAACTCCTGACTTCAGGTGATCCAGCCACCTTGGCCTCCCAAAGTGCTGGGATTATAGTGTGAGCCACTGCCCTTTTGTTTTGTTTTTTTAAGAGACAAGGTCTCACCCTGTTGCCAGGGTGGAGTGCAGTGGCAGGATCTTGGCTCACTGCAACCTCAATCTCCCACGCTCAAGTGATCCTCCCACCTCAGCCTTCTGAGTAGTGGGGACTACTGGTGCGTGCCACCATGCTCAGCTAATTTTTTTTTTTTTTTTTTGAGACAGCGTCTCACTCTGTCGCCCAGGCTGGAGTGCAGTGGCGCAATCTTGGTCCACTGCAAGCTCTGCCTCCTGGGTTCACGCCATTCTCCTGCCTCAGCCTCCCCAGTAGCTGGGACTACAGGCGCCGGCCACCATGCCAGCTAAGTTTTTTGTATTTTTAGTAGAGACGGGGTTTCACCGTGTTAGCCAGGATGCTCTTGAACTCCTGACCTTGTGATCCATCCGCCTCGGCCTCCCAAAGTGCTGGGATTACAGGTGTGAGTCACTGTGCCTGGCCTAATTTTTTTTTTTTTTTTTTTGAGATGGAGTCTTGCTCTGTCGCCCAGGTTGGAGTGCATGGCGCGATCTGGGCTCACTGCAATCCCTGACTTCCGGGTTCACGCCATTCTCCTGCCTCAGCCTCCCAAGTAGCTGGGACTACAGGTGCCTGCAAGCAAGCTCGGCTAATTTTTTGTATTTTTAGTAGAGATGGGGTTTCACCGTGTTAGCCAGGATGGTCTTGATCTCGTGACCTCGTGATCCACCCACCTCGGCCTCCCAAAGTGTTGAGATTACAGGCGTGAGCCACCGCGCCCGGCTAATTTTTATATTTTTTGTAGAGACAGAACCTCCGTATTTTGCCCAGGCTGGTCTCAAACTCCCAGGCTCAAGTGATCCTTTCGCCTTGGCCTCCCAAAATCCTGGGATTACAGGCATGAGCCACTGTGCCTGGCCTGGGGCCTGGATTTAAATCTTATTTGTATTACATATTGGCTCTGTGATCTTGGGAGGGCAACAAACTTTATAAGCCTCAGAGTTTTTGTTTGTTTGTTTGTTTTTTATTAATAAAATGGGGCTGTAGTGGGGAGCAAATAGATGATGAATTTAAAATGCTCAGCATAACTCAGGAGGCTGAGATGGCAGGATGGCTTGAGCCTAGGACTTCAAGGCTGCAGTGCATTGCCCTCCAGCCTGGGTGACAAAGCGAGTCTTTTAGGCTGGGTGTGGTGGTTCACGCCTGTAATCCCAACAATTTGGGAGCCCAGGAGTTCGAGACCAGCCTGGGCAACATAACGAGACCCTGACTCTAAAAAAATTAAAAAATTAGCCAGGCATAGTGGCATGTGTCTGTATTCCCAGCTACTCTGGAGGCTGAGGTGGGAGGATAACTTGAGCCAGGGAGGTCAAGGCTGCAGTGACACATGATTGTGCCACTACACTACAGCCTGGGTGACAAAGCAAGGCCCCATCTTATTTTTCTTTTGAGACAGAGTCTCGTTCTGTCGCCCAGGTTGGAGTGCAATGGCGTGATCTCAGCTCTCTACAACCTCCGCCCCACCATGTTCAAGCAATTCTCCTACCTCAGCCTCCTGAGTAGCTGGGATTACAGGCACGCACCACCACGCCCAGCTAGTTTTTGTATTTTTAGTAGAGATGGGTTTCACCATGTTGGTCAGGCTGGTCTTGAACTCCTGACCTCAGGTGATCCACCTGCCTTGGCCTCCCGAAGTGCTGGGGTTACAGGTGTGAGCCACTACGCCCGGCCGCAAGACCCCTTTTTTTTTTTTTTTTTTTTTAGATGGAATCTCGCTCTGTCGCCCAGGCTGGAGTGCAATGGCGCGATCTCGGCTCACTGCAACCTCTGCCTCCTGGGTTCAAGCGATTCTCCTGCCTCAGCCTCCTGGGTAGCTGGGATTACAGGCACCCACTACTATGCCCCGCTAATTTTTGTATTTTTAGTAGAGACAGGGTTTCACCATGTTAGTCAGGCTGGTCTCAAACCCCTGACCTCAGGTGATCTGCCTGCCTCAGCCTCCCAAAGTGCTAGGATTACAGGCGTGAGCCACCACGCCCGGCCAACCCAATCTTTAAAGAAAAAAAATGAGCAAGAAGTTCACTGCTCCCTTGTAGGGTGGTCCTAAAGGATGGTGAAAGGTGTCCAACATAGTGGGTATCCAACCCGAGAGGGCAGATCTAAGGGTTCATCACATCTCTCTTCCCCACAGGACCAGTCCAGGGCTTTGTGGCTTGGAGCATATTTTTTTAGTTGAAGTTGAGGTTGATTTACATTTCCAAGGATGTGGCCTCATTCAGTCCAGGTAGCCCTTGCACCCAGGTGGGGGAAAGGGAAATGACTTGAAGGTCCTTGGTGTTCATGAAATCTATTATCATCATAATAACAATAATTAATTTTTTGTTTTGAAATGGGGTCTCACTGTGTTGCCCAGGCTGACCTTCAACTCCTAAGCTCAAGAGATCTTCCCACCTCAACCTCCCCAGTAGCTGGGACTACAGTCCATGACACTGCACCCAGCTCAATAATTAATTGTTTTATATGGGCAACTGGCATTTTCTTCATTTTATATGAAGCACTTTTAGAAAACGTTGCTATTTTTATTGATCTGTATAACCTATTATTTAAGTACAAACAGCGGTTATACACATAGCTTCAAGCAAGGCCCTCAGCTCCCTTTCAAATAGACTGCTACCTGAAGTCCTTACTGAATAGGAATTTGGGAGCTGCCTCTGTCCAGCCACACACATGCACATGCACACGCACGTGCACACATACACACACACACACCCCCTCCATGAGGGTTGGGAAGACCTCAGCTCCTTTCATGGAGGTGTTGTCCTCAGTCACCTTCACAGATGACACCAGGTTTGAGTACCATTAACAGATGAGCTAACCCTTGGGTAGGCCGGGAAATATACACCTTGAAGTAGGAGATGGGACAGGGACTCCTCCTAAAGATCTGCAACCTGGCTGGACACCACGGCTCATGTCTGTAATCCCTGTACTTTGGGAGGCTGAGGTAGGTGGATCCCTTGAGTCCAGGAATTCAAGAACAACATGGTGAAACCCTGTCTCTACAAAATTAAAAAAAAAAATTAGTTGCCTGTAATCCCAGCACTTTGGGAGGCTGAGAGGGGCAGATCACGAAGTCAGATTGAGACCCGTCCTGGCTAATATGGTGAAATTCTCTACTAAAAATACAAAAAATTAGCCGGGCATGGTGGTGTGTGACTGTAATCCCAGCTGCTCGGGAGGCTGAGGCAGGAGAATCACTTGAACCTGGGAGGCGGAGGTTTTAGTGAGCCGAGATCATGCCACTGCACTCCAGCCTGGGCAACAGAGAGAGACTCCATCTCCAAAAAAATAAAGAAAGAAAGAATAAAATAAAAAAAAAAATAAATTAGCTGGGCATGGTGATGCAGGCCTATGGTCCCAGCTACTCCAGAGGCTGAGACAGATCACTTGAGCCTGGGAGGTTGAGGCTGCAATGAGCCATGATCGTGCCACTGCACTCCAGCCTAGGTGACAAAGTGACAAAATAAATAAATAAAAAATATTTGCAACATTTTTCTGCCCATTTTGTAGGGTGCTCACTCAGCCCAATTTCAGGGCTGGGAAGACTGGACTGAAGTGCCAGGGGGGCCTATCCTGGGGCTATTTTTCTGGGTGTGGATATTGACAGCTTTAGAAGTGCAGAGACAGTCAATGAGAGGCTGGAGCTTGGTTGTGTTTCCTGTTGGGGCCACAGCCAATGGAAGTAGGGCTTCTAGAGGAAGGGGCTCTGTCCAGAGGACAACACTGAAGTGTGAGCCCCAGCAGTCTGGCTGGTCCACCAAGTGCAGCTGCCCCTCTCCATCCACATCTCTCCGCTGGCTGGGGTCTGAGCAGCAGTTTGGAAACCTTAGCTGGAAGCTAGAAAAACTAACCAGTTGGCTGGAAATTTGGGTATAAGAAGAGAACAATGGTGCTGCAGACCCGAAAACGACTCTCTCTTTTTGGTTCATGGTGCCTGAGAATTTCAAGAGACCCTTTGCCTGGAGGGACATGGAGACCTGGGAGCAGCTGGGCCTTCAGGTGTCCCTGTGGGCCTGGTAGTCTCTCCTTTTCTGCCTCCCCAGCTTCCCATAGCCCCAGGTACCCAGGGACAGCAGAGGCCTTGCAGCAAGTGGCAGAGTAGATGGTGTGTGGTGTGGGGAGGGGAGAGAGCTCCTTAGGCCTTTCTGGGCACCCCCTATCCCCTCCCACCTTGAGTAGTGGGAGTCCAGCCATCCTTCTTATGTTTTTGGTTATTCGGTCAATAACCCATGAGCCAGGTGTTGTGCTAGAGGCTGTACTCCTGGGACCCAGAAAAAATATATCCCTATGGGAACCCTCAAGCAGGTCACCATCAGAAGAAGGGAGCCAAACCAGTGACACCTGATGGATTTAGGACTGGGGATGCTCACAACAAAGGCTCCTGATCTGGTTTGAGAGGCTGGGGAAGGCTGCCTGAAAGAAATGACTTGCTGGGTTCCAATGATAGCCCTGTGACCTTGGAAGAGTTATTTAACCTCGCTGTGCTTGACTTTCCTCATCTTTAAAATGGGCATAATAAGGCCAGATACAGTGGCTCACACCTCTAATCTCAGCATTTTGGGAAGGCGAGATAGGAGGATTGCTTGAGGCCAGGAGTTCGAGATAGTCTGGGCAACATAGGGAGAGCTCCCTCTCTAAATTAAAATTAAAATTTATTTTATTTATTTATTTTTTTGAGACGGAGTCTCACTCTGTCGCCCAGGCTGGAGTGCAGTGGCGCGATCTCGGCTCACCGCAACTTCCGCCTCCTGGGTTAAATCGATTCTCCTGCCTCAGCCTCCCGAGTAGCCGGGATTACAGGCATGGGCCACCACATCTGGCTAATTTTTGTATTTTTAGTAGAGATGGGGTTTCTCCATGTTGGTCAGGCTGGTCTCTAACTCCTGATCTCGGGTGATCCACATACCTTGGCCTCCCAAAGTGCTGGGATTACAGGCGTGAGCCACCGTGCCCGGCTAAAAAAAATTTTTTTAAATGGGCATCATAATAGTACTATTTCAAAGGTTGTTGTGAGGATTCATTGAGTTAATATGTACATGTAAATCCACTAGAACAGTGCCTGGCACATAGTAAATGCTCTGTAAGCGTTAAATAAAATATAAAAACAGCTACCGGCCAGGCACAGTGGCTCACACTTGTAATCCCAGCACTTTGGGAGGCCAAGGCAGGTGGATCACTTGAGGTCAGGAGTTCGAGACCAGCCTGGCCAACATGGTGAAACCCCGTCTCTACTAAAAATACAAAAATTAGCTGGCCGTGGTGGCGCATGCCTGTAATCTCAGCTACTCGGGAGGCTGAGGCAGGAGAATCACTTGAACCTGGGAGGTGGAGGTTGCAGTGAGCTGAGATTGCGCCACTGCACTCCAGTCTGGGTGATGGAGCGAGACTCTGTCTCAATAAATAAATAAATAAATAAAAACAGCTACCACTTGGATGAGTCGGACTTGGCAATGGGTGAGAAAGCAGGTCCCAGGCAAGGAGGATGAAGGCCTGCATGTTTGATGGCAGGCTTCTCCAGGGAACTCCCCTGTGTCCTTCCGTGTCACTGGATGGGGTGGCTGGTGACTTTCCTGGTCTAAGACTTGGCCTGGTAACTCTGCCCCCTTCCCTCTGCTGCCTCAGCGTGGTCTTGGGGTTGCTCAGGCCTCAACCTGAGATGTGACTGAGTCCATGGCCCAGCCTTGCCCACTTACCCCTTCCTCTGATGGTGCTGCGCGGCTCCCTGTGAGCCCACCCTAGGCTGGGCAGGGTGGTGTGGTGCTGGGGACCTCCCTGTGAGCATCTGGAACTCCCTGTTTGGTGGGGCAGCACAGAGGAGCAACTGGCTCAGCCCAGGGATCAGGAGGGCTTCTTGCGGGAGGTGCTCTCTGAACAATGTCCTAAAGGAAAATGAAAAGTTCTCCAGAGAAGGGGAGGGGAGGGAGTTCCCAGGCAGAGGGAACAAGCTGTGCAAATGTTGGGAGGGAGAGAGATCCTGACTCAGGAGAAATAAGACCCCAGTAGAGTTCAAGCTCTGGGCTTGGGAGCCTTCTTCCGGCAGGTTTTATCCTGAGGCCTGAGTTTCTCCCCACTTGCCCTCTGGCCCAAGCACTGGTAGTGGCCTAAGAGGTTTAAGTCCAGTCTTGCTCTGGGGCCAGCCCAGGAGCTGGGGGTAGGGGCGCCAGTTGCCCAGGTCCCTCCCTCCCACTTCAGAGCTGGGAGTGTTTGGCAAAGCAACAACGCCGCCTTTGTGTCCCTCTGTGGGTCCAGGCACGTCTAGCCCAGCCTAGGCGGCTGCTGGTTTCAGTGCCCTGTGATCCCAGCCTGGCGGTGCAGGGCAGTGCAGGCAGGGTGCACTTCCTCAGGGCCCTGTGGCTGCCTCATGTCCCTTGCACCCCCATGGGGTTCCCCAGGTGGGAAAGCCTGTGCCACGGAGTACATGGGCATGTGTGGGGCTGGCGGTGTGGGCCCAGAGCGGGTAGTGGTGAGTGGGGGTTTGCACAGAGGCTGGAGGGGGACATCCAAAGGCTCCTGTGTGCCACAGCATGCACCCGAGGGGTATCCCGGGGTGAGTCCGTGAGTGTGCATTTGGGTGACGTGATTCTGGGTGTGAGGGGTCTTGCTTGAGCGCTTGAGCACATGAGCAGCCCCTAGCCTGCTCAGAACAGAGCACTGCTGTCTCTGCTACGCCAACAACGAGGCCTCTCTGTCTCAGCGCATAATGTCCCCTCTGTATTGTCTGCTGCACCGCTGTGGTGACGATAATTTTAAGGCCCAAATCCTTTTCGTGGGTGAGGGTGAGGGTTGGGTTGGGGGTAGGGCAGGGTGGAAGCCTTCTGGGGAGGGTGGGAGCTCGGGGGCTGGGTTTCAGCTCTACGTGTGTGGTGGTCTGTTGTGTGTTTGGGGCCTTCCCCTACATACAACCCCTACAGGGGCAGCAGAGAGAAGTCAGGGACTCCCAGAAGCCTCTGCCAGAACCCCTTGCCCTGAAGTCATGTGGTCCCCGCCCTGCTCCAAGTCCTTCTCCCTCACCCTGCCCACCCCAGACTTCAAAGGCACTCTCTCTCTGGGAGCCCCTTTTGGTCCCTGCCTGCCTCTGCTGATCCAGGCTTTCTGCAGGCCTATCCCTGTCTTTCCCACCCTGGAACCACTAGACCAGCGGCTGTCAGCCTTTTTGTTCCTGGGACTCCTTTACATGCTTAATAATTACTAAGGATCCCAAAGAACTTTTGTTTACATGGGTTATATCCATCAAGGTTTACCATATTAGAAATTCAGACTGGGAAAATTTAAAAACAGATATTTATTCATTCATTTTATTTATTTATTTATTTTGGGATGGAGTTTTGCTCTGTCACCCAGGCTAGAGTGCAATGGCATGATCTCAGCTCACTGCAATCTCCTTCTCCCTGGTTCAAGTGATTCTCCTGCCTCAGCCTCCCGAGTAGCTAGGACTATAGGCTCACACCACCATGCCCTGCTAATTTTTTTTCTTTTAAGACAGAGTCTCACTCTGTCGTTCAGGGTGGAGTGCAGTGGTGTGATCTTGACTCACTGCAACCCCTGTCTCCCGGGTTCAAGTGATTCTCATGCCTTGGTCTCCTGGAATTACAGGCATGCACCACCACTCCTGGCTAATTTTTGTATTAGTAGAGACGAGGTTTCACCATGTTGGCCAGGGTGGTCTCAAACTCATGACCTCAAGTGATCCTCCTGCCTTGGTCTCCCAAAGTGCTGGGTTTACAGATGTGAGCCACTATGCTTGGCCAATAATAATTCATTTTAAAATAACAGTAATAATACCATTGCCTGTTATCATAGATAATATATTTTTATGAAAAATAACAACCTTGGCTGGGCTCAGTGGCTCATGCCTGTAATCCCAGCACTTTGGGAGGCTGAGGTGGGCAGATCACTTGAAGTCAGGAGTTCGAGACCAGCCTGGCCAACATGGTGAAACCCCGTCTATACTAAAAATACAAAAATTAGCTGGGTGTGGTGGCATGCACCTGTAGTCCCAGCTACTCGGGAGACTGAGGCATGAGAATCGCTTGAATCCAGGAGGCAGAGGTTGCAGTGAGCCGAAATTGCACCATTGCATTCCAGCCTGGGTGACAGAGTGAGATTCTGTCTCAATTAAAAAAAAAGAAAAAGAAAAACAACAACCTTATTTTCTAGAACAAAACAAAATGAGCAAGAAGAGTGGCATTGTTTTTACATTTTTGCAAATCTCATTAATATCTGGCTTAATAGAGCAAACAGGCCTTGTGGGGCTGGGCTGGATTCTCATATCTGCTTTTACTTTGAATCGGTGGTGATTATAGATAGGCACATAATTTTGTTGTGGTGGTGGTTAAAGTATATGAGGAAAACCTGGCCTCACACAGATTTATAGTTGGAAGAGTGAGTAGTGCTTTATTAGCCTTTTGGGATAATTTGATACTACACCAAAACTTGACAAGTGGTAGTTTCCTAAAGGTTAATATCATTTGGAGCCTGAAACCATATCAATGAGCTTTTCATATTCTGTTACTATTAAAGTCCACTTGTCTAACTCACATTTTGAATGGATCTTTTATCCACACATGATTTTATAACAGCATGCATGTCATTTAAAATATTTTTCTGAAGGCCAGGCGCGGTGGCTCACGCTTGTAATCCCAGCACTTTGGGAGGCCGAGGCGAGCGGATCATGAGGTCAGGAGTTCGAGACCAGCCTGGCCAACATGGTGAAACCCCACCTCTATTAAAAATACAAAAAAAAAAAAAAAAAAAACTAGCCGGGTTTGGTGGCGGGTGCCTGTAATCCCAGCTACTCGGAAGGCTGAGGCAGGAGAATTGCTTGAACCTGGGAGGCAGAGGTTGCAGTGAGCCGAGATCGCGCCACTGCACTCCAGCCCGGGGGACAGTGTGAAACTCCATCTCAGAAAAAAAAAAAGAAAATTTTTCTGGGCACAATGCCTGGAGTCCCAGCTACGTGGAAGGCTGAGCCAGGAGGATTGCTTGAGTCTAGGAGTTCGAAGCTAGTCTGGGCAACATAGCAAGACCCTGTCTCTAAAAAATGAACAATAAATAAATAATTTTTTAAAATAAAAAATATTTGTTCACTGATTTATAAAGATCTCTCAATTATTAACACATTTCATTATGCCATATTAAAAAATCACATCCATGGATATCACCAACAGTTTCATTAGAAATGTACCAGGAAACTGTGAAGCTTATGGTGTTATGGTGTTGTATACCTGTCTTTCAAAATTTAAATTTCACTTAAAAATATAATTTTATACATAAGCAGAATATGCAAAATGAAAATAGAATTTTAGCTGGGCATAGCAGTGTGTACCTGTAGACCCAGCTACTCAGGAAGCTGAGGCGAGAAGATCCTTTGAGCCCAGGAGTTTGCATCCAGCCTGGGTAACATAGTGAGACCTGTCCCCAAACAACAACAACAACAAAACAAAACAAAAAGATTGTTATCATTGGCAACAAATACTGTGTGTTGTTTTCCTTGAAGTGACTGGCTTACTTCATTATTTGTGAGAGAATAACTGCCAAATATCCAAGACTGCCTGTCAGTCTTTCTGTCAAGTAAAAATGACGTGCCATAAAAAAACCAGCTAGTTCAGCTCGCAACTCAAACAATAGCATAAATGCTTTTCTTGAGGCAGCCAACACACTTTGGTATATATATATGTATATATATAGTTTTTGAGACGGAGTCCTGCTCTGTTGCCCAGGCTGGAGTGCAGTGGTGGGATCTCGGCTCACCACAACCTCTGCCTCCCAGGTTCAAGCGATTCCCCTGCCTCAGCCTCCCAAGTAGCTGGGACTACAGGTGCGTGCCACCACACCCAGCTAATTTTTGTATTTTTAGTAGAGACGGGGTTTCACTATGTTGGCCAGGCTGGTCTCGAACTCCTGACCTCGTGATCCGCCTCGGCCTCCCAAAGTGCTGGGATTACAGGCATGAGCCACCACGTCTGGCCAACTCTGGTATGTTATAGAAGCGTTTTATGTGACTTCTGCATACATGTGCCGAATATGACTCCTAGTAGAGTTTGATTTGTGCTAAGCCAGCAACAGTTTTACCTAGTATGGCTTAGACATAATAAAGAAGTCAAATAATGTCTTAGTATTATTAGTAAAATAATTTTGACCTCATCTACCCCTGAAAAGGTCTGGGAGACTCCCAGGGGTCTGTGAACCCTACTTTGGGATCACTGCACTTGTTGTTCTGTCTCTTCTGCTCTCAGTGGTGATGGGCCGTGTCTTTCATATTTTGCTGATTAGGACACTGGGGTCCAGCAGAGCCCCACATGGGTCCTCATCTCTCATTCCAGGACTGAAGTGAGAATTTTTTTCCTGGCAGTGACTGGGGAGGTTTCTTGTGGGGGGAGGGGTGGCATTGATTTTGATGGATGGAGAGGCCACCAAAAGTGGAGGCTGGGAATGCACCGTTGGTGGAGGAAACAGCATTGGTGAAGGCCTGGAGAAAAAAAGCTCTGGATGGGGTCAGATAACTAGGGCCCTTGAATGCCAGTGCCAGGGCAGTGGGCACCACAGAGCAGTGCCCAGAGATGGGAAGCAATGGATGAGATGTGCCAGGAACAGGGAGCGCCAGAGAGGAGGGCCTTTGTCCTTCACCAGGAGGCCTTCCCAAGCCGGCTGGCCTCAGGGCTGTGTTCTCAGGGCTGGGTTGATGTGTGGCCACTGAGATGAACTTACCCTTCCTGACTGACCATGATTGGCAGAGGGTGGTCTGCTGCCCAGAACTCCCTGCTGAAAAGTGTCTCCGCACCTGCACTGACTGACACTCAGCCTCTCTTTCCCTTTGTATTGGCTTTTATGGTGACAGTGAGTAGCCTCATCCAGTTTCTTATGCCATGCGTGAGTGTGAGGGTGACCTGGGCAGAGGTGGCTGCTGAGGGGAGAGATTGGTAGTGACACGTCAATGTGATTAGAGGTGAGGGTCCTGACCTTTTTACCACAAAAAAACCTGCTTGTTGCAGGCACTGATGCCTCGGCCAAGTCCTGTAAAAGTGGGGGTTGCAGAGCTGACCCCGACACACCTCCACCCTGGGCCCGGCCTGCCCTCTTCCTCTTCCGATGGCCCTGTGTCCCTACCCCAACCTGTCCCTGAGCTGCTGGTCTGGTATGGGGAGACAGACCTCAGCTTCGGTGCAAGACTGGCCTCATACCTCCTGCTGTGCACATCTGTGCTCCTGAGCTATGTACCTGGGCTGGGTTGTGCCACACACGTGTTAGCAGCCATGCTGTGTGACTATATGGATACACCCTGCGCTGGGTGCACATGGTGCGCTCTGCATCACAGACATTGTGAGCTTGTGTACCTTGCCGTGCACACTAAATTGCGTCCGTTTGTTTCTGTGCCTTCAGTTGGGTGGTGTATGTTTGTGTGTATATGCTTTGTATATCTTTACAGGGTGTGAGTGTCACTGTGGTGGGTGGTGTTTTTGTGTGCTGGTTTGTCAGTGTGTATCTTGGCCCAGCCCCAGAAGGCCAGCTGAGGTGTGGCGGGGGGTGGGGTGTCGGACTGTGCTGGGGTAGGGAGCCCACAGCCAGGAGGCCTGACTGGGAATAGACATGTCCTCACCTGCCCAGAAAGTGTCCCAAGCCCTCAAAGAGCCCTTGTCCAGCTTCACCACCCCTGGCCAGTCAGGGTGGGTGGCTGGAGAAGGGGGCATGAGGGAACCAAAACAACCTCAGCCCAACTCCCACACTTGGCTGGCACCCAGGCCTATTATGGGGCCCCCGCGCCCATGGCCTGCCCCCTAAGGCTCCAAGCACTTTGCATTGTGGGGCTTGGGGAGGGGCCTAGAGACAAGACTCTGTTTGGCTCTTGTGACCAACTTCAGCTCCTAGTGGACCACCAAGGCAGAGCTGGCCCCAGGCCTTTTTGAGGGTGGGGCTGCAGGGAGGACTAGCTCCACGGAGCCAGGGCTGATGCTCATCTTATTACCTGTGTCATTCATTTAGCAAATACACATTGAGCACACACTGTGTTCCAGACCCTGCTTTAGGTGCTGGGAATATAGCAGTCACTCATTGAATTAGGGGTAAGGAGAGGTCATACTGCTGCTGTGCATTTACAGATGAAGAAACAGGTCCTGGGAGGTGAAGTGATTTGCCCAAAGTCATAACAAAGCTGGGATTTGAAACCAGGCCTGTCTCATGCAAGAGTCTCCTCCTCCTGCATTTGTCCATCCTGACTTCGGTAGTCACAATTATAGCCGAATGCCCACTGAGCTAGGACCAGCTAGCTGGCTAGCCCTGTGCCCTGGGCTACAGGTTGATGCAGGAGAGTGGGCACAATGAAATAGCTCCTAGAAAGGCAAGTTGCCTGGAGTAGGCACAGGGGTGGTAAGGTGGAGGATTGAGGGGTGGGGAAGGAGCAGAGGGAGGCTGTGTCTGTCTCCAGGGTGCACTGGGACCCAAGGGAACGCCTTCTCTCCTGCTGTGTGATCTGGGATGGCCCCTGCTTCACTCTGAGCCTTAGCTTCCTCATCTGTAAAGTGGGCACAGTAACTGCCCTCTCCCAGTGGTACCATGCTCATGGCATGATGCCTGGCACACAGTAGGGCAGCTGGGAGGATGGGGCAGAGCTGCAAGTGGGCAGGGCCTCCCCAGGGCTCTGCTCAGCCTCAGGAAATGGGTAGGGGGTAGGGAGGAGGAGGCGCAGATGTGCGCTTGTCTCACACGAGCAGCCGCATTTAGCCACCGAGTCGGGACTGAAATATTCCTGAGGGAGAAGAACCCTGAGGCTTCAGGGCGGCAACGGCTCGTCAGTGGGGAGCGGGGAAGGGATGTTGTCACCATCTGCCTCGTGTCTGTCTGCGACTAAAATAATACTGGGGTGAGACTCGCCGCAGGCACGGGCCCAGCCGCAAGGTTCCCCAGAAGAGGGAGGGGCTGGGGGTGCTGGAAACCTTGTGGGGAGCAGTGGCAGAGAGAGGTCTGCTGGGGGCAGCTCTTGGCCAAGGCTGGGCCCTGGTCCTGCCCCCCTCCTGAAGGGCCACAAGAACCCATGGGGGTGGTGTGTGCATAGGCATGGATACCTTCCTGGGGGAATCAGCCCTGGGAGTGCAGGACTGGACACCCCCCAGACCCGGCTGGGGTCTGCTTCAGAGGGGAGACCAAGCGTGTGCTGAGATCCCTGCAAAGCAGGGGCAACAGCAGAAACAAAGCAAGAGACAGACAAATTGCCTGATTCAGCTTCCATGAGTTTATCCAGAATATTGAAACCAGAAAACGTAGCAAGAAGCTATTTTAATTTCAGCCGACGTATAAGTTTTGGGTCTATGGTTTACTGTGGTTTTTATTTTGAATCAAATATGGAGGATGTTCCATAATTTCCTCGGGGCTCTGGGCTCTGGGGACTGAGTGTCTGCCTTTCTCTACTGGGCACAGTAGTCACATGCCAGCTGCCTCTAAGAGTTGGCACCCCTGGGCCTGGGCAGGTGCCCCTTCAGGTCAGGGACATGGTTTGGAACCTCATGCTTTGCTTCTGGATGAAGCCATTACATTCTGATCTTTTGCTATGGTTCTCATCAGATATGGCTAGTGGGGTATTTTTGTTTTTGCAGAGAGAACAGACCCATGACCTCAGTGGTTTATTTTAACTGCAGATGCACCCAAAATGCTGGTTGCTTTGTGCTGACATGGTTACAGGGCTGTCAGTTTAGCAGGCAACATGCAAGCACCTACTATGTGCAGACCCTGAGCTGGGGCAGGCTGGGCCCGCCCTCAGCATACAAGGTAGAGAAGCCAGCAAGACCATAGGAGATCAGCCACCTGGGTGCCAAGGAGGGCGGTGGGGAGCAGCAAGGGGGTGTTGGATGTGGCAGGAGTCCACAGCTGTCATCCTGGAGAAAGTGGCAGAAGCACTCATCCTTGAAAAGGAGACAACAGCAAAGGACAGTAAGGAGTATGCCCTAGGCAGAGAGTACGTGTGTGTGCAGACCACCACTTTGTGGCTCTCTCTCTTTGTGGCAAGGGTATTCGCATCACAATTTAGGTGCAATGTGGAGCCCTTCTTACAGACCAGACCCAAGCTAACTGGCTTAGGTGTGTTTTCCCGGTTAGTCCTCACCAACATCCCGTAAGGCCAGTACACTTAGTGCCCATCTTATAGATAAGGAAACTGAGGCTCAGAGAGGTTTAGCAACTTGGGTGAGAGGCAGAGGTATGGCCCCAGGCTACTCCGTGCTGCCTCTGCACAATGCCCTCATTTGGCAGGCAGCAACTGAGCACCTACTATGTGCAGGCCCTAAGCCAGGTGCTTCCTGGATTCAGGCCCTGGCATCACATTCCAGAGTGTCCTCAGATGGCTGGCATCTCTCATTGTCATCTGGGCACGATGATCAGAGGAAGCTCTCTCCAGGGTATATGTGGGTATGGGGGAGAGGAGTGTGGGTGGGAGCCTGGAGGCCCCTGCTTGATAGCTGTGAGTTCTCCCTCGTGAAAGCCTCAGTTTCTTCACCTGTAAAACGGGGCCATGATGCCTGCTGTGCAGGCCCATGTGACGACGTGCCTTGAAAGCGTGTGGGAAAAGTGCTCTGTGTGTTCAGTGAGCCCTCAAACTGGGCTGACTCTCCTCAAACCACCAGGAGCGAGCTTCCTGGAACAATCTAGCCACCAGCCTTTCCCTGCAGCTGACAGGCTGCGGTCACCACCGCCACCACCACCCTGAATTATTCAAGACCCTCCAGGCCTCAGTGGCAGCCCTTCCCCTCTCCCTGTGCAACCAGGCTGTCAACACCAGACTCTAGGCCTCTGCCAGTGATCTATGGACCTCAGGGCCCCCGAGCTTCAGCCTGCTCAGGTAGGGCCATGAGTGTGATAGGGCGAGGTGTGGCTGAGCATGAGAGTGACAGTGAGCATGTGAGAGCAGGAGGGGGTGACAGTGTGAGTGCGTGTGTGAGTGTGGCTGTGAACGTGCATGAGGATGTGTGCAGGTGAGCATCTACATGAGTGCAGGTGTGAGTGTGCCACATTGTGTGTGAATGAGTGTGTGAGTGTATCTGGAGCCTGGGCTCTCCTTAGCTGCGGGGGAGCCAGGCTCAGGGAGGAGCTCCCTCTGGCTCAAGAGAATACAGTGATCTGAGAGCCAAATTCCAGCCTGGAGTGGGAGGGGGTCAGCTCACCTTTGCTTCCACAGTCCCTTAAGGGCTGGTTGGAGTGGGGAAAAAGCAGAGAGGCAGCAGTTTAGGAAAAAAGGTATGTAGTGGTTGGATCATGAAGAGGACTTGGAGTCTGTGGCCCTGTGGGGGCTCAGAACACTGTCAGATTATTTCGGTATATGTCATTTCCCGGCAAGCTGAGACCCTCAGAAGAGAAGCAGTTGCCTCCCCTTGGTCCCTTTCCTCCTCCTGGGCCTAGGAGAGCTGCGAGCCCCTGTGGGCAAGAGGTGAGGACTGTTCTCTTGGATCTGTGGCCAGGTGGAAGCTCTCCAAAGTCTTGGGGGATGGGGAGGGTATGGAGGCTCACAAGCACCTTGCTGGAGGGCCCTCACCCATAGGCAGGAAGGACAGAGCAGACGTCTCTCTGGTACCCACTCCTACCAACGCACTGGCCCTGGAGGGTTACTGCTTTGTGTGGGGTAAGATGGAGTACCTGGGAGGTTGGAAGCTGGTGAGATTTAGGAACTGGGAGCCTGCAGTGTATGGAGGTTGTGGGGGTGGAATGTGTGTTTGGTGTGAGTGCTGGGGTCTGCGTGTTGGTGTGAGGAGGTGAGAGGCTGTCTGAGTTTGCCTTTGTATCTGTAAGATTGTATGTTTCAATCCCTGTAGGTGTGACTGTTTATGTCTTTTTGTGAGTGAGGACCTGTCTGTGTGATCACATGAGTGTGTACGATCTGTATTTGAGAGTGCATGTGTGTGGAAGCATGCTAATTGTGTGGGAGAGGTGAAAGATGATTGACAGGGAAGGGGCGGAGGGTGGGAGCCCACACTGAGTGCACAGTTTCATCCTTCCTCAGGCTCTGCTTGTCATGGCTGAAATCCCCCGGACTGCATTGGGACCATACTGCTGAGAGTCTGGTTGCTGGGCTTCAGCTGACAGAACATCAGAGCACCAGGATGGGATAGCCACAAGTTGGGAAGGTGAGGCAGGGTGAGGGGCTTGATGATGGGGAGCAGGCAGAAAGAACAGGCTGCAGAGCTAGGGCTGCTGGAGCCTGATGTCTGGTCCAAGTTCCAGCTCCTCCACTCATGGGGTGAGCTGGGGCAAGTCACTTCACTCTCTGAGCCTCAGTTTCCTCATCAGAACAATGGGCCTGTACACTAAGCATTACCCACCCCAAATCCTAGAAGCCTGCCTTCTCCTCCTGGCTCTGGGAAGTTGACCATTGGAGGTCTGGGACACTGGCCTGTCTAGAGGCTGGGGAAGTATGAGACGACCCCTTCTTCCCTTCCCTGCGCCCAGAAGGCCTGACTTGTCCTACTGCACCCCTCCCATCACAGTGATCTGTGTGGGCTCATAACAACATAAGCTAGACGGTGATCCTGTTCACCTTCCTGCATTCTGGGAGGCTCGGCCTCCAACTCTCAGACCAGGGAATGGTCTCCACTCCTCCAATCCTTCCCAGGTTCAGAAGCAGGAATGGGGGAAGTCCTGCCTGTCCCCTCTCTGACTTTACTTTCCCTTTCTAGAGCAGGGGTATTCTGGGATGGGAGGACTGAGTGTCCCTGCTGCCTGGTCCTCAGAGTTGGCTAGCTCCCCCCATGCCCCTCATTCCCCCGCCTGCTCGCCTGTAGAGCTGTGGCCCGGGCAGCTGTCCGGCTGAGTGGGTTAGCAACACAAGACAGATGGCGAGGGATTATCTCAGCTTCTCAGAGCACGATGGTGGCAGCGGCGGGGGTGGGGGAAGGCTCTCACACCCTCCCCATGTGTGTGTACACACACACACACAAATGCACACATGCAGCTCCCCGCTCCTGCCTCAGACCCAGCCCAGC
Organism: Pan troglodytes; assembly: GCF_028858775.2. Taxonomy (NCBI): domain Eukaryota; kingdom Metazoa; phylum Chordata; class Mammalia; order Primates; family Hominidae; genus Pan; species Pan troglodytes. The sequence continues at coordinate 137,462,445 of NC_072402.2, forward strand.
CTCCTGCTATTTATGAGGCGGGCAGGAAGACAAGAGGAGAGATGAGATTATGAGAATTGGTGAGAACCGTGGGACTTGGCAATCTTGTCCCTGCCCCACTTGGCTCCCAGACCACAGGCTGAACCAGCTTCTCAGGCCCTTCTTGGACCCTGCCCCTGCTATTGTGATTTCTCTGCAGCTGCCACCACTGGGAATGGTACATTCAGGAGGGCATGGTTTTACAGAGAAGTTTGAGGCCCAGAGATGTGCGAGCTGCACTCAAAGTCACACAGCAAGTTTGGTTCATTAGCAGGGTAAGTTCTGGGGGGTGGCAGGTGGTGGAGTCTCTTAGATGTCCTGGCACTGGCTGTGGGGTCCTTGGGTCTTCTGCAAACAAGGTGTTTGCCCTAGCACTTGATGCTGCAGCCCAAGGTCCCACAGGGGCATGTCACAAGGCCAGCTGCTGGCACGCAAGGACTCACAGGCACAGCCTCTTGTTCATATACACTGTCAGGCTCTGGGTGAAGGCTATGTAGAGTTGAGTGACAGAGCTGGGTCTCCAGGCTGTGTCACTGTGAAAGAATTGGGACAGGGTTAGAACCCCACTAGAGTGAATTCTCCTACCTGTCCCTCAATTTGCCACAGGCAGATAGATGGTGGAGGGACTTTCCAGCCTCGGCCACACACTCAGGACCCCTACCACCACATTTGCCCATTAACAGCCCCACTCCAAGTCCTGAGTCATCTATGCTGAGTCGCCTGGGGAGGAGTGTGGGCCAGGAGACTGGGCAGGATTTGCGAATGGCAACCCCAGGGGGCCCTTTTCCCAGCATGGGTGGGCGGGGCCGACGCAGTGGGGAAGGCAGGGTGGAGGCCTTCTGAGAGAACTTCTCTGCTCCTAGCTGCCAATGTCCTGACTTCGCCCCCGTCCCCAAGAGTGACTCAGTGTCTGCTGGACGCGGGAGTGCGGGTGCGGGGCAGTGCGGAGCTGCTGCGGGTTGCCCAGTGCCACTCCCTTCAGAGCAAACCCACTTCTTGAGGCCCCGAGGCTCCCGCCTGGGGGTCTCCTGTGTTCACGTGTGCCTGCCCAGGCTGTCAAGTGAAACATGACCTTAGGGTCAGCCTGGCCTGCCTCTGGGGCTGCATTATTTGTGGGATTTCCAACATGATGGTACCACCCACACTGTCCGGTCACAAACAAGACCGACACCGCCAGGTTTACCTGCTCCTGCCCCCTCAAACCATTGAATCAGCCCCTCTCTTGCTATTGGATGAGAGGGGTTGCCAGGACCAAGCCCCTCCTCCCCACCGCCAAGGTGACCACACGTCTAGGTATCAGGGGTGGTGGGCCCACTGCAGAGCGCTAGGCCGAACTCATCTCCTGGATCCAGGCCAAGCTCCACCTCTCTGTCTCTCCAGACTCAAGTTGGTCATTTGTATCGTGAAAGCTGGACAAAACTATATCTAAGCTCCCCATCTTCCCTCAAAGCTTGGCCTGGGGAGCCCTACATGAAACCCTGGAGCTTCTGAGCCTTCCCCCACCCCCAGCGGGGGGCTTTTCGTTCTGTGAAGGTCTCAAAGTAACATTCTAAAGAGGCACCGTGAGAGCCAATCAGAGAGCCCATGTAAATAACGGCCCGCTGATTGGCTGTCTCCTTCACGCCCTGAACGAAACTTCAACTTCATCAACTCAGCGAAGATTTTTTCCTCTGGCCTCGCGCGCCCTGCAGAAGGCGGGGCTGGGGGGTCACCTGAGCCTTCTGCCTGCCGCAGGCTACCTGGGCCCGCCGAATGGGATCGCGCTGGGACAGGCGGGGGCGAGTGTGCCGCCCTGACCCTGGCCCCGGGGGTGTTATTCTGGTACAGAATCCCCCGCGGGGGAGGCCCGAGAAGTGAGGCACCCCCGCTTCTTTGTAGGACCGCCACAGAACGGGCTGCAGGCCGCGAGTATAGAGCTTGGCTGGGCGGGATCGATATCTGCCCGCTGGACTGATGAGCGAGGGAGGCTGCTAGACAGGCTGGCTTTGCGGCAGTGTGATGGCCGCGCAGCACCCCCTGACCCACATGGCTCCCCAACCCCGCCATTCCCTTCATCTAGCGCTCCCGGGGAAGCCGAGGCGGGCAAGTGGCGTAGCGATGGAGGGCGCACCCAGGGGCAGCGACGCTCCCTCGCTCTGGCTCCCAGCCCTGGTGGTGGGTGCAGGAGTGAGGGTAGCCCAGGGTCGCACCCTGCTCCCAACCTCGGCTCGTCCCCACCCTCCACGGTCGTCCGCAGCTCGAGGCCGCCTGCATTTCTGCCAGTATCCTGTCCCCTCGCCCGGTCCTTCGCCCTCCTCCCACTTTCATTGTGTGTCTCCTCTCTGGCTCTGAGGTTCCTCCTCCCTCCCTTCTCTCTCTGGGTGTCTCCGTGTCTATCTCCACATCTCCATCTCCATTTCTTTCTCTGCCTGTCTCTGTCTCTAGCTGTCTCTGTCCCTCAGTCTCTGCTCAGGTCTCCGCTCGCCTCTTGCTCATTTTCGTTCCTCTCTTTGTCTGTCTGACTCTCTCTTGTCTCCCCCCCTTCAGTTACCCCCCAACCCCCCGCACACACACACACCTCACAGTCCTGTTTACGACATCCCCTGGGCTGGCAGGTGGGCGGGGCTGCAGCAGAGCGGGGGTGAGAGAGGGAGACGCAGCCTCCCCCCCAGCTGTTAACCTTCACGCTTCAGGCCTCTGCGGATGGCAGAGGAGGGGGAAAGCCCAGCTGCCAGCTTGGCGGAGGTGACCGGGCGGGGGCTGGGGGCTGTCCCTCCCTCTGGGCTCGTCTCTGGGGAGATCTGGGGCCGGAAGGAATGTGGTGGAGGGCGCCTTCGGCTGAGGAAGGCTGTTGCCGGATGGGTGGCCTCCTGAAGGCTTGTGCTGGCGAGGCGGGTGCCCAAAGGGGGCTCTGAGCGGTGTCGGCCCTGCCCGCAGCCCGGCCGGACGTGGGGGCCGGCGTGAGAATCCCGCCCATCTGTGAGCCGGCCTCACGCCGTCAGACCCAATTTATCTCGCCGCCAAAGTTTCACAGCCATCTGCTCGAGTGGAACGGCTTCCAGCGCTGGCCCCACCGGGCCCCCCAGCCAGCGCGGGGATGTTTTCCAATACGACAGCATCGCCCCCCCAAAGCAAGGAGGGGGTGTAGGGGGAGGCGGCAGAGCGCGGTGCGCGGGGCTGGCAGGCAGCCCTCTCCCGCGAGCGAGCCGACCCTGAATTTTAAGCGATTGATCAGGAAGCGCAGGCCGTTCCCATCACTTTGAGCAGCCAAATGCGACGGCGCAGGGATTTCAAGGGGCCTTTGCGGAGGCGGTAATGAGGTCACCGTCACTGCGCCAGCCCGCGGGCGGGAGGGGGCGAAGGTCTGCGGACACGTGTGAACACAGCCTGTGAACCGAGCCACATCTGTATTCACGTGACCCCCGGGGCCCCAGCACTGACCCAGGAAAACTCGGCATTTGGATCTGAGCTGATTCACACTCCCCTGCCCCCACCCCACCTACCCAGCCAGACACGGTTCGAGAGGCTGAGCTAGAACCCAGCCCTGCCACATCCATGATTCCATGATCACCTCAGACAGCTTCAGCACAAGAGCCCCAACCCTCTTCTCCTCCCCGCTATGTGCCTAAAATACACATATTTGGGCACCTGCCCATTGCACTTCTGAACAAGCCTGTGGAGACAGATGTACCCTAGGCCCCCGGTAATCACACAGGTGCACACATTCCAATTACACACCTGACCGCAATGCTCGTGCATTAGTACACTCCCAACCACCACCACTACCACCCCCAAACATGCACACAGGTACTCCATCATTTTCAAGCCAGCACCCAGCAACACACGAGCCCCCAAACTCCCCTCCCCCGGGCGAACTCATGGGCACACTCATTCCCAAGACCCCGAGCTTGCTGCCATGTCCGCGCGGGTGGGCGCCTCCACTGCCCGCCAGGCAGCGCGGGTGCAGACCTCGAAGAGAACAAAGGCCGGGCAGGTGGGAGGGAGGGGGGCTGAGCCCCCGGCCCGTCCTCCTAGGCAATGCTCGTCTGTCTCGGCTCCGCGGCCACCGCATCGAGCGGCTCTGATTGCCGAGTAAATCACCGCGATGATCTGAATAATTATCGTCTCCTGAAAAGGGAAAAAACAGAGAATAAATAAAGAGAGAAGGGAGCAGTCACCTGATTTCTAGGAGCCCTGGGGTATGTTGGGGGGGTGAATACATAGGGGTGGGTGTCAGTGGCCCCCTGCAGATCCTCGGGACTTCTGTTGGGTTGGAGTGCAGGTGGGATGGGCCTCAGGGCAGACAGTCCTTCCTTAGAGGTGGCAGTTAGCATCCAGTCTCCCCCTTTGTCTCCCCAGGGTAAGTCAGGCCCCCTGGAGCACCCAACTGACCCCAGCTGTCTTCTCTGCTTCTCACACACTCAGGCCCACCTGACCTGTAGGGCACCCTCCTGTTCCAGGGCTTTGCTCAGTCGGTTCCCCCCTAGCATGCCCTCTACCCACCACTCTGGCTGGCTTCACTCTCCCATCTCTGAAGTTCAGCCCCAGGTTACTTCCTCTGAGAACTTCTTCCTGACTGCCCAGCCCTCCAGGATCCTTCTCTCCCAGAGTTCCAGTGTCTGATTGCATTTTCTCTGACTGATTTGGGTGTGTTGTCCTGATCTTCTCAGCTGGATGGCAGCTTTGGTGGAAGCAGCTATGTTTTAAACAAAGCAGTAATAGTAGCAACAGCAGCAGCCACTGCCCCATCCTGAGCAGCTAGGATGTGCTGGCCCTGTGCCAAAACATCATCTCACCATGGATCCTCCCCAGAATCCTGTGTGGAAAGTAATGTCTCCATTTAAATAATGGGGAAACTGAGGCGTACCAAGAGTGAAGCTTGGATTCCTTTCCTCAGGGATGAAGATGCTGGTCATCTACGGTATCCTTTCTGCAGTTGTCCCCTGATCCCACATATTGGAGGAGTTGCTTCTCTTCCAGTGCTGAGCACCAAGACACAATTACCTCAACTGGCTGGGCACAGTGGCTCATGCCTGTAATCCTAACACTTTGGGAGGCCGAGGTGGGCAGATTGCTTGAGCCTAGGAGTTTGAGACCAGCTTGGGCAACATGACAGAACACCATCTCTACAAAACAAACAAACAAACAAACAAAAACAAACAAGCAAATGAAAAACACCAAAAATTAGCTGGTATGGTGGTGTGAGCATATAGTTCCAGCAACTTGGGAGGCTGAAGAAGAAGGATGGTTTGAACCCAGGAGGTTGAGGCAGTGAGCCGTGATTGTGCCACTATACTCAAGCCTGGGCAACAGATCGAGACCGTCTTAAAAAAAAAAAAAAAAACCAGGCCGGGTGTGGTGGCTCATGCCTGTAATCCCAGCACTTTGGGAGGCCAAGGTGGGCGGATCACGAGGTCAGGAAATAGAGACCATCCTGGCTAACACGGTGAAACCCCGTCTCTACTAAAAATACAAAAAAATTAGCCAGGTGTAGTGGCAGGCGCCTGTAGTCCCAGCTACTCAGAGGCTGAGGCAGGAGAATGGGGTGAACCCAGGAGGCTGAGCTTGCAGTGAGCTGAGATCATGCCACTGCACTCCAGCCTGGGCGACAGAGCAAGACTCCATCTCAAAAAAAAAAAAAACCCAAAATATGAATACCTCAACTCCAACCTGCCCAGCCTCCACCAGCCCTGCCCATTCCTGTTGCTCCCTCTCCTCCCTTTTCCTAGCCTCAGGAGGGCTGCCCTCCATGCATTGTAACCCCCAACCTTCCAAAGGGCATGACCCTTCCCCATAGCCACATCATCAAAGGAGGGGCAGCTCAGCCCTATGCTTCTGCCTGAAATGGTTCCAGATGTGGGGCCTGCAGAAAAGGCAGGGTGAAGGTTCAGCACAAAGCTAGGTTTCCTCCTGGAGGTTGCCCTAGGGGAGGCCCAAGCCCCTCCCACCCCTGGCACCTGGTCAGTAAATGAGAGCAGAACAAGGCCACTGATGGGATGATGGTTCAGGGAAAGAGTCTGTCAAGAGCCTGGGGAAGAGGAACCCTTGTGGGGCCTGGGTGTCTGGGGCAAGAGGGAGGCTGAAGCCCATTCTAGGTTTGCATTCCTCACTCTATCCAGCCTTGCTGGATCTGAGGCCTGGGGCAACTTCCAGGGTGGGGTTCTCCAGGCTGAGCAAGGAGGCCCAGGACTGAGCGATTTAGATCCCTCCTACTCCTCCTCAAAGAAATGCCATTATAGATGGGGGAAACTAAGTCCAGGGCTCCAAATTGGCTCCTGACTAATGGTTCCTGTGCAGGCCTCTCCCATGGGGATCCTTATTCAGGGCCCCAAATGTTCCTGGGGGCATGGCAGGGTCTGGATATCACTGTGGCTTGGGTAGAGGAGGGACAGGTGAGACATGATGCTGGTCTAGAGATACATCCAGGTGGTTCAGCTCTGGGTATGAATGAAGATGAGGCAGAGCCCAGCCTAGCTCTGGGAAAATCTCAGCTCCTACTCCACAGTCTTCTGGGACTCAAGACAGCACCTCCTGCCTGAGAGGGGGGCGGAGGTGGCCAGTATCCTTGGGATGGTTCACAAACTCCTCTCGCCACCCCAAGCTCCCTTCTGCCAGCTACTCTTGGTTCCCTACTTAGATATTTCTTTGGCATCTACTGTGTGCTGGCCCTAGGGGCGCAGCAGCCTGGGGTTCAGAGAGTGCCCAGGCAGATGGGGAGGCATACCCACCCACCTACACATACTCACACAGACTCTCCTCCCACCCCCTTCAAGTGTGACCAACTGGGAACCCTGGGGAAACAGTAATGAATGTGGCAAGACCTTTGCAATTAGACAAACCCAGGTTCAGACCCTGGCTCTACTTTACTTGTTGAGAGCAAGTCAATGAGCCTCAGCTTTGGTATCTACAAAGTGGAAATTGTAATAGTGTGTGTTTCACAGTGTGCCTGTGAGCGTTCTGTGAGATAATTGAGATGTCGATGCTCATCACCGCCCATCATCAGGGAAGGAGAGATGACCTCCAAGGTTGCTCTTTGGCCACTCTAGGACAGTGTTTCCATGGCATGGCTAGGGTCCAGCCTTTTTTTTTTTTTTTTTTTTTTTTGAGACAGGGTCTCGTTCTGTCACCCAGGCTGGAGTGCTGTAGCATGATCTCTGCTCACTGCAGCCTCAACCTTCTAGACTCAGCAATCCTCCCACCTCAGCTTCCCAAGTAGCTGGGGCTATAGGCACGTGTCACCATGCCCGGCTAATGTTAAATTTTTTTGTAGAGACTGGGTCTTCCTATGTTGCCCAGGCAGGTCTGGAACTCCCGACCTCAGGTAATCTTCTCACCTTAGCCTCCAAAAGTGCTGGGATTACAGGTGTGAGCCACTGCACCCAGCCAGTCCAGCCTCTTGACTCAGTGGTGGAGGTGGTTGTCCTTGGCAGGTCCTCGACACTGCCAAGCCCCTCACACTCCTCAAAGTTTAGTTCTCCTACTGGTCACGTCTCTCTCTACCAGGTTCCTCTGGCTCTCACTCTCTCTCTGCCTGCCCATAATTCCATCGATCCGTGTCTCTTTTTCTGTTTCTGCCTCTCCCTAAAAACATATAACTCTCCCCCTACCATAAGAACACCCTTCCACTCCCACCCACACATCCAGCCCAGCTCAACTCATCACCAGCATGCACTCTCACCTGGGTGCACACAGGCAAGGAGACATACAGAGGCAAAGCGATGGAGAGACACAATCACGCACACACTCACACTCGAGTGCACATGGGCACGAGGACAGCCACCCATCCAACACACACACAAGTGCACACACAGCACAAATAGGCATGAACAGGTGCATACAGATGCACCTGGTGACAAACACACAAGGACATTGGAGCATATTGCATATGCAAGAGTCCACAGGCATGTATACTCTCCCCCCACCACAGGCACACATAGGTCAGGCACAGACAGGTACACACAGGCACAGAAACACACACAAGGGCACACAAGCACATCTGCACAGTAAGACACAGGCACACACATACACACACGTAGGCACACACAAGCTTTCGCCCCCAGCCCCCCTCAGAGAGCTGGCTGCCCGCCAAGCACGGAGCTTTCTGCTGGGTGTGCACAACCTTTCACAGGCTCTAATTGAGTCGAGGGTGATTTATAACACGGCAGCGCCCCTGCCCGCGTGGGCTGCCCCTCCTGCTACAACCCTGGCCAGTCTTTGACCACCCCCTCCGCCCCCTACCCCCCATAAAGCATCACATGCACAGGCCCCTTTGAGGGAGAAAGGGGCATTTTCTTCCTTGCCACCAGCTCCTGTCTTCATTCTTGCCTTTCTCCTGGGCTAGACACTGGACTCCAAGAAGTTATGACTCAACCCACCCATCCCACCACCACCAGCAAACTCAGTGTTACTCAGCCCAGCCATTGGGAGACCAATCTAACTAACCTGCCTGATTAGAGACAGCCAGGACCCTGACTGCAGATCCCACGTGCTTCCTGAGCTGCAGCGGGAGAAACGGGATTTGGACACGAGAAGGGACTTGCCCAGTGAGTTGGGGCTGCAGGATGGGTGCTGATTAGCAGGGTATAGGAAAGCCTCCATTCAGGGCCATGGGGGAGGAGAAGGCCACCAATAACCTTGTTTCATGCCCCTCCATGCTTTTGGGTAACTGAGCTGTGACCCTCCCTCCCAGCTGTCCCCATGGCCAGTGTGGCTGGGCCTGTGATTAACTGCATTAATTAGGCTCTGAGGTTTGGCTCATAAAGTCCCCTTATCCACCTAAGAAGGAATGACAGTGAGGACTTTTGTCCTAGTGGGAGGGGTGTATGCATCCTGACCCCTCACTTCTGACCCTAACATGGACCATCAGCTCTAGCCATGGCCCATGAACTCAGCCTAAGAGCTATTTCATCCTCCCAGAAGCATCTTGTGTTGGATGCTGATGCTGTTAACCCATTTGACAGTGAAGGCAACCAAGGCCCAGAGAGGCCAAGCCCTAGAGACTGATCCCACAGGAGTCCCATCCTGCTCTCAGGACGCCTGCTGCATGTGGAGCTGCTTTTTGGAGCAGGAAAGGCTCCTTGGAAAGGCTATACCTCCCTGTTCCCAGAGTTGTTTTTTTGTTTGTTTGTTTGTTTTGTTTTGTTTTTGAGATGGAGTTTCGCTCTTGTTGCCCAGGCTGGAGTGCAATGGTGCAATCTTGGCTCACCGCAAACTCCGCCTCCCAGGTTCAAGCGATTCTCCTGCCTCAGCCTCCCAAATAGCTGGGATGACAGGCATGCGCCACCACACCGTGCTAATTTTGTATTTTTAGTAGAGATGGGGTTTCACCATGTTGGCCAGTCTAGTCTCGAACTCCTGACCTCAGGTGATCCACCCGTCTTGGCCTCCCAAAGTGCTGGGATTACAGGCATGAGCCACTGCGCCGGACCAGAGTTGGGTTTAGATTACAGAATGAGGAATTCAGATTAGATTTAAGAGGGGTTGGGCCTGATGGCTCATGCCTATAATCCCAATACTTTGGGAGGCCAGCCTGGGCAACACGGGGAAACCCCATCTCTACAAAAAATTTTAAAAATTTAGCTGGGTGTGGTGTTGCATGTCTGTACTCCCAGCTACTTGGGAGGCTTAGATGGTAGGATCACTTGAGCCCAGGAGTTCAAGACCAGCCTGGGCAACATGGTGAAACCCTACCTCTAAAATTAAAAAATTAGCCGGGTGTGGTGGCTCACACCTGTAATCTCAGCACTTTGGGAGGCTGGACAGATCGCTTGAGCTCAGGAGTTCGAGCTCCAGCCTGGGCAACATGATGAGACCTTGTCTCTACTAAAAATACAAAAAAATAGCTGGGGCGTGGTGGTGCGTGTCTGTGGTCCTAGCTACTTAGGAGGCTGAGGTGGGAGGATTGCTTGATCCCAGGAGGTGGAGGCTGCAGTGAGCTGAGATCACACCACTGCACTCCAGCATGGGTGATAGAGTGACACCCTGCCTCAAATTAAAAAAAATAAAATAAGTTAAAAAAAATTAGCCAGTATGGTGGCACCCACCTGTAATCCCAGCTACTTGGGAGGCTGAGGTGGGAGGATCACTTGAACCTGGGAAGTTGAAGCTGCAGTGAGCTGTGATTGCATCACTGCATTCCAGCTTGAGTGACCCTGTCTCAAAAAAAAAAAAAAAAAAAAAAAAACAGAGGGACCTCCTTAGCAGTAGAGTTTGATTGGGAGCCAAGGTGTGTATGTGTTTTTGTGTGTGTGTGCAGTGGAGAGGGTCCGGGCTGCCCCCAAGGGAATCCACATGATAATGGCAGCCAACATTTAGTGCTTGCTTATTGAGTCGCAGACAGTCCCGTAGGGGAGGAGTTGAACCCCATTTTATAGACGAACAAAACTGAAATTCTGACAGTTTAAGCCATCTGCCCCAGCCTCATGGATTTGAGGCAGCGCCACCCACGCCCCTTCCCACTGTCAGGTCCTGGGTAGGTAGATGGATCCTCTGGGGTCTGTGTTCCAGCGACGCCACCTCATCTCTGCTGTGGGTCAACCCAGTCTTGGGCTCTCGCTCGAATACACTTGAACATGTGTGAGTGTGGGTGTGAAATGGGTGGCTGAGAGGGTATATAGGGTGTGTTCCAGAGACGCTAGTGGGGAGGGGATTTGTGCTTTGATGTGTGCGTGTCCCAGCATGCCTGGGTGTTTGTGTGCGTGGGTATCTTTGGGACATGTTATGGGGTGCTGGTCTCTATATTGTTGCATGTTTGTGTTTGTAGCTCTGCCTGCGTCATTCTGTGTCCCTCTCTGCACAGCTTGTGTGATGTGTGTATGTCCCTGGGAGCCTCCTCCCTATTTGTCTCTGTGTGTGTGTATCTTTGATATGTCTGTGTCTGTCCTGCTTCTGGGTGTGTTTCTGTGTGAGCATCTCTGCGGCCCTGCTGTGTGTGTGTGTGTGTGTGTGTGTGTGTGCGCGCGCGCGCATGAGGCTCCGTGCCTGTTTCCGAAGTGACTCTAGGTGCCACAGTGTGTGATGCTGTGACTGTGTCTCTGTATCTGTGTGTGACTGTGTGTGAGACTGTAACTGTTCTGTGTGTATGCGACACACCGTGTGCGTGACTAAATGGTGCTGTCTGTGTGACTGTTTCAGGACCTGGACTAGCGTCGGCACAAAATTTAAGGGGGCTCCAACAAATCTCAGTAATTAGGAAAAATATTTTCGTATACTTAAAAAAAACACAATGCAAAAAATGATGAAAATAGACTATTAAAGACAGGTTCAGTGTATGTGCCTATCCGTGTGGCTGTGTCTGTGCCTCCGCCAGTGTCCCCGCGGCTGCCGTCCGCCCTCCCGCGCCCCGCCAGGTGAGCGCAGCCCCCACCCCCAGTCACGCTGCTCTGGGCTGAGCCTCGGTAATTTCCGAGTCGGCGGCGGCTTTGTGTGCACCGGCCGCGGTCTGGGGGCGGGGAGAGAAGGGAGGGTTATTTCTGCCCCCTCTTCCTTTTTATTGGGTCATTAACAACGGCTCGGACTGCCGCTGCGCCCCCCCTTTCATGTCTGCCGCGCCTCCCGCCATTATCTGCCTCCGCCGCGCGGCGTAATTCGATGCCAATCAGGTTGGGGCGCAGAGGCAGCCGGATCAAAGCCGGGGCCGCGGCGCTGGAGGGAGTGGGGTTGGGGAGCAGGCTGCGCTCCCCCGGGGTCGGGGCACCCACCAGGGTTCCCGCTCAAGCATCTAGGGTCAGACTGGGAAGTCCTTGCCCAACCCGTGCAGGGTTCAGAAGGTTGCCTGGGGTGACCAGGTGGTCAGTGGCTGGGCTGCGCGGTTCAGCCAGGCACCAGGGTCCCTTGGGGGTAGTTTCGTGGAGGGAGCGGACTTTAGGTGGAGATTCTAGGCGGAGGGACCAGCTTGGGCACAGGCGAGGAGGCAGGACTCAGCAGAGCGCCCTAGGAATAGGGAAGAACCCAGCTGGTGGGATTCTTCTGGCTGGGCGACTGTGTTGTCTTACAAGGGTTAGGAGCAATGGAGGGGCTTTAGAGGGGGCGGGCAAAATCAAAGTTGGCCTTCAGGATCCTTTATCTGGAGATGTCCTCTGTCTGCTAGAGGCTATGCCCTGACTCAGTTTCCTCCGCTGGGAAATAGGGAAGCTATTAGCTTCCCGCACTCTTCCACAAGGGATAGTGAGGTGATGAAGGTGATAAAACAACCCAAAACAAGCACAACTCAAATTTCTTGAGCACTTCCTAATTGCAGGTCAGGCCCGAGTCTCCATTCATCCACACAACAGCTCTACAAGGTTGGAACTCATGTTTTTACAGATGAGGAAACAGAGGCACAGAGAGGGAAAGTGACCTGCTCAAGGTCCAGGGTAGTGAGGGGCATGGCTGGGATTGGAATCAGGCCCATAGATTGCATGAAGCGGATTCTCTCCTGGGAGGGCCCCTAGCCAAGCCATCTGCTGTTCTCCCACCCCTCCTGGGCTCTGGGATGGGGGCAAAGGGTTTGGAGCTGCCTGTGTGAGAAGCCAGTGGAGCCACAGAGTGGGCTGGGTGGGCAGTGGGATGAGAATCATCCTCCTCACACTCACAGCCATCTCCACTGCTTACAGCCCTTGGGCAAATCACCTGCCGCCACCACCCCAACCCTGGCCTTCGCCTGCATCTGTGAAAGGGGGTTCACAAGCTTCTTCAGCTTTTCCCTTAAGAGTCAGTAAGTGAACGTAGCAAAGGGTGTTTTGAGCATCAGATGTAGTGTGGATGGGTGTTTTTATCACCATCAACCAAAGACTCAAGGGGGGTAGTGTCTGCCAGGCAGTCCCTGAAGGGAATGGAAAACCCCCTTCTTCCCCCAAAGAAAATGCTGGTGTTAGTCCCAATGATTTGGGAAAGAGTTGTTCCCCCGTCCCCACCCTTGAGAGGGAGAGAAAGAGATTTTTTCTTCCAAATAGTGCTGGGTCTTCACAACTCTAAGTATCTCCAACCCTAGAATGTTCTGAGCAAACCAACGTATACATAATATATGCTTCTGTTCTTAACTAAAAGCAGGCCTCCAGACCTTGAGGACACCAGCCAGCAAGGACTTTCACCTCTGTCCTCTCCCCAGCATACCCTAGTTCTGGGGCCTGTCAAGTTGGGGTTGTGGACTGAGGAGAATGGAGGAGTACAGGTCCCTCAGCAGCCCCTGGTGTCTTACAAATGGTTTCTTGAGGCTGGGCACGGTGACTCATGCCTGTAGTCCCAGCGCTTTGGGAGGCCAAGGTGGGAGGATAGATTAAGCCCAGGAGGTAGAGGTTGCAGTGAGCTAGGATTGTGCCACAGCACTTGAGCCAGGGCAAGTGAGTGAGACCCTATTTCAAAAACAAAACGAAACGAAACAAAAAAACCAAATGGTTTCTTAGTACCAACTTGGGTTGAGTTAGTCTGCCCTGCACTGGGGAGACAGGTGTAGGAGGCCACAGATAGATGTAGGGGTGCCTTGTCTGGTGGGAGAGGCCGGTGGAGCGTGCTTTCTGCATGGGGTGGTGATCTGTGCTCACAAGGGTGGGGTTTCTAGTGGGCCTGGGAGCACCCTTTCTTTCTGGAGAGACAAGTGAGCTGGATACAGCAGGATAAATAGAAGTTTGCTTGTTGAGGGCTGGGAACAGGAAGTACATTTCAGGAATGTTTGAAGCCCAGAGGCCTGAAAGAATAGTGCACAGTGAGTGTTTCTGGAGGTGGGGAGAAGGGCAGGGGGTTAGGCTGTAAAGTGCTGCGGACCATGCAGGCAGAAAGGGCAGGGCCTCGAAGGATCTTGAAAGTAATCCTGAGGGTGCTGGAGAGCCAGGGCAGCTTCAGGGCAGGAAGTCACCTTGCTTCAGCCTCCTCCCCTGTGCAGTGTGGGCACAAACCATCCTCCCTGCAGGGCTGACTGGAAGGTAAATGAGAGACTGGAAGGGGACGCACTTATGCCTTTTACTACCCTGCTCCCTGCGTCCGGGAACTAGAGGTTGGGGAGTGAGGCCAGAGTGAGGAGGCAGGGTTTGGGGGCTTTGTATCCACTGTTCTCCACGCACAGGGAGACAGGCCAGGGATTCCATGCTTCCTCCAAGACCTGGCCTGGGCTGGTAGACAGAGGTGGCAATGATTAGCAGCTCCAGTTGACCTGGGCATGTGACTTGGGCAGTGTCTCCCATTGGGGAAATGGGATCTTGGTTCTGGCTCCAAGGTCAGGAAAGCTGCCTTCGCCCAGGGTCCCCTTCTTGCCGCTGGGAGGTTCTGCTGGGCCCAGCCTCAGTCCTCACCATGTTCTTCTTGCCGGATTGGCAGGGGCCTTCTTAATGGATTCTCCTCCAGCTCACATTCCATGCTCCAGGTAGTACTGAAGGGGAGATCTAGGGGTGGTGCAGGCCACAGAGCTGGGGGCTGAAATCTCTGCCCTGGTCTGGTTCTACATTTCCTATCTTCCTGAAGGAGGCCCATGGCCTCCCCCGTTCTCCATCTCTCCTGGGGAGTTCCTGCCTGTCTGGAGCTGGGTGCCTGTGTGTGTTGGAAAGGGAGGATTGGCTGCACCGCACACCGCAGATCCCAGCTGCCTCTGGACGCTGAAAAATCCAATTTTCTTCCTAATTGCCACCGCCCGCGCGCGCTCTCTCTCCACTCACAGCCTACTTCTGCTTGGCGGCGCCTCGTTTCCCCCACATTCTCCCTGCTCCTGCCTCCTGCTGCCCACCCCATGGGCGGATGCTGCCCCCCCTCGCGGTCACCCGTGTCGGGACGCACCATATATCATGTCTGCAGCCGGGAGGGGCCTGGGAGCTGGCTGTCCCCCACCCTGGGCTCCCTGACGAAATCGTCCTTTTCTGCGGCGGATGACAGGTTGTGGGAACAACAGCTTGAATTACGGAAAGAAGTTTCCCCACTGAGTTAATCTGCAGTGGCTGGAGGTGACCTTCTGGAGACGGCGATTAATCACGGGCCGTGGCGGGCGCCGCGCCACGCCGGGCCCTTTGGGGGAATACTAATTCCACTACAAGATAAATCATAATTTGACAATAATCATCTGCCCTAATCACTCCAATTCTTCCGTTTAATTATTTGTATACACTGTGTTTCTTCCACGAAGACCCTGTGTGCCCATGGGTGGGGAGAGGATGGCCGCCTGGGCACAGACCCCTCTCTGGCCCCTCAAGCCTGTCAGCCCTGCTGGCATGCCTGGGGAGGCCTGACTCAGAACTGATAGGGAGAGTGTTGGAGCTCAGAGTTTTGATAGGGTAACTGAGGAAACTGAGGCTCAGAGAAAGGCCAGGCCTTGCCCAAGGTCACATGGCAAGTTTGGGGTGAGCCAGGCTGAGGACAAAGACCTTCGCTGTTCAGGCCCAGGTTGTAGCCCACTGTCCAGAATGCCTCACTTCTGCTCTACTCCCTGACCTTCGGTCCTCAATCTCCTGTGATGCCTGGTCCCACCCTCCATCTGCCAGTATGGACAGGGTTGCTGACTGCTTCCATTCCCCCTACGCCAGTCCTGGGCCTGGCTGTGCACTTAGGACATGAGGATCAGGGATTGCAGGCATCTGAGCAAGCATTGCCTGAAGCTTCTTACCAGGTGCTGTGTGACCTCTGGTAGTTGATGGAACCTCTCTGAGTCTGTAGCCTTTACCTATAATTGGGTTGAGCTCTTTGTCTTCCAGGGTGGTGGAAACTTGGCCTGGTGCCAGATCCACAGGTGTGCTCACAGGGGGACCCACAGGTGTGCTCACAGATGCCTGCCATTGCCCCTTCCTGTTCTGTCAGGGTCCGGCCACTGGAGCCCTGCATTTCCTGTCTCCACTTCCCCTCCCAAACCTGGCTCCTGGTGCCACCATGCTCAGCCCCTGGGTTGTGCCGCCAGGAGAGTCCCAGGATTCCAGCTCTGCCCCTGATCCTCCCTTGGATGGGCTGGCTGGCTCTGCTGCTGATTCTGGCTCACTGAGCAGGAATCAGAATGACTCAGTGGCTTTCTTCTTCCAGGCAGGCTCCTGGCACCCTATGGAGGAGGGTAGTGGCAAATGGGGTATAATGAGAGCTGCTAGATCCAGGGTGCACCCCACATAGGGCTTGTGGTCTGCCTTTGTGGCAATGTGAGGGGGAATGGCTCTCCCAAACAAGAGCCACAAGCCTGCTGGGTGTGTGCTGATGGTGCTACAGCCAATAGAGAATGATGTACTGATGATAATGAAAACAATGATAACAGCAATGAATGCTCTTTCCCAACAGCGGCCTGCCCCGAGGATCTCCTGGTCCCAAGGTCAATGTTAGGCTGATAGAGGAAATGTAGCCCTTCCCTGGTGGTCTAGTGGTTAGGATAATAAAAATAAATACACAAATAAATAAAAGGGAAATACAGTCCTTATCCCCAAGATGCCATAGTCTCAGGGAAGATGTGTGAGAGAAGAAAGACTCAGGGGCAAATACAAACCACAGCATTGCCCGTCAACATCTCGGAGTCCCTGCTGCGTGCCAGGCCTGGTGCTCAGTTTTTTGCCCGATCCACATCACTGAGTCCTCATGACCACTTGTGAGTAAGATGTGATGTCAGCCCATTTTACAGATGGGAAAATCAAGTCACAGAGAGGCGAAGTCACTTGCTCAATGTCACTATGCTTGTGAGCACAAGGTTGGGATTTGAACTCAGCCTTCTCCATTCTTTCCTGTCTCCCAGAAATCATTTCATCAGTCTTGTAGAATTTCTGGCCAGAGGATCTGGGCAAAGCTGAGTCAGTCTGTTCACCTGTCAGGGTCTCCATGCTTCTGGCTGTAAAAGGGGCTTCACACAGTTGTGAAGTGGGGATGTGAAAGAGCAGCCGGTCCCTGCCTCAGCCCTATAAGCCTGTAAGTCCCTCACAGGGTCTTCTTTCCGTCCTTTCTGCTGTAGTTCCCCTTCACTCCTCCTCCGTGGACACCAGTTTCCCTTATTTCCTGTTTCCCTTATTCCTTGGCTTAGATCAGCACCCCCTAACCTCTGCTTTCCATGACCCTTGCTTGGAGGAGGAGATGTGTGTGCGACAGGCAGTGTTAAATAGCCCACTGGCCTCCATCTGGTGCTGTTTCCTGACTGCTCAGGGAGATCATCCATGGCTTAGGACCAGTGGGGACACTGCTGACTTTGTGATATATGTTTTGGTCAGGAACCCCTGGCTGTCTGCAGCCCTCACCCTGCCTGCCTTTTAAGGTGAGTTCCCAATACCAGGCGGGGCTCTGGAAGGCAGCTGTCCAGGACTACCTCATCCCAACCATGAGGACCTGAGGAGGGTCATTTAGCCTTTCTGAGCCTCCGTTTCCATATCTGTAAATCAAGGATAATAATAATGCCTGACAGATAGTAAGCATTCAATAATTTTTATTTTTATTTATTTTTATTTATTTATTTTTTGAGACGGAGTCTTGCTCTGTTGCCAGGCTGGAGTGCAGTGGCGTAATCTCGGCTCACTGTAACCTCCGCCTCCTGGGTTCAAGCAAGTCTCCTGCCTCAACCTCCCAAGTAGCTAGGACTATAGGTGTGCACCACCACACCTGGCTAATTTTTGTATTTTTAGTAAAGACAGGGTTTCACCATGTTGGTCAGGCTGGTCTTGAACTCCTAACCTCAGGTGATCCACCTGCCTTGGCCTCCCGAAGTGTTGGGATTACAGGCATGAACCACCACGCCCAGTCCTTCATTCGTTTTTTCTTAAGACAGGGTCTTGCTCTGTTAACCAGGCTGGAGTGCAGTGGCGCAATCATAGCTCACTGCAGCCTCAAACTGGGGCTCAAACGATCCTCCCACCTCAGCCTCTTGACTAGCTAGGACTACAGGTGTGCACCACAATGCCTATCTAAGTAAAGAAATGTTATGTATAGACCCAGGTATCCCCTGTGTTGCCCATGCTGAGCGCTCAATAATTGTTGCCTATTGTTAGTTGAAGTACCAGGTTGCTTGTTGAGGTCACAGAGGGGTCAACCAATTGTCACCCTCTTCTAGCTTGGCCCTAGATGGCCTTTTTTAGCGTGTCCAAGAGAGGAGGGTCATCTACCCTGCAGACAGTACTCCACTCAGAAAGGCTACAGACCCCTCCCGGCAGACCCCTCCTGGCAGAGCCAGCCCCCTTTCCTGCCAGGGGGATGGCAGGACAGGAGGCCTGGCTGGGGAGGTGGTGGGGCTGTGGCAGCAGAGAGGGGAGGCAAAGGTTGGCAGAGTGGGGAGAGATGGCCTGGGGGGAGAGCAGCGGAGTCGCTGGGGAGAGAGGGAGGCTGTTGCGCTATAAATACCTTCCAGGTAACAGGACCCATAAATGAAGGGAGGGAATTAGTCACATTCTGCAGCGCCTCAGAGAGAGGACAGGGAGCAATGACCTGAATCCACGGAAGGAAAAAAATTAGGCTAACCTTGTTGGGTGAGGGGGAGGTTAGGGGCCGGATGCTGTGCCTCCTCAGTGGGGTGCCTGAACAGGCTCTGCTGGGCGGGCCCAGGGAGGAATAACCCTGGCAGGAGGGGTCTGGAAGAAACATCTTGTCTATTCCCTCCAGATGTGTGAGGTGTGTGGGGCTCTTCCTTTTCTTCTCAAGGATCTCCTGGCCTCTCTCTGAACCTCACACCCATTCCTCCTGGGAAGTCCTTCCAGGAGTCTAGCCCAGTTGTTCTTCACGTCACTCTGAAGCATGTTTTCATTCACTGCGCTCACTGTCTTTAAGCCCTGGCTCCCCCTGGGGTGCCCACCTTGTCAGGCATCTAGCTCTGGGGTCATTCCCTGGGTTCCCAATCAGGCAGAAGGATCTTTGCCGGGGAAGGCAAGAAGGCCGTGTCCTACTTCCACTCTGGACTCAAGCTGAGTGGGCCCACTTGTCCCTTGCTGGGATGATGACCATGGCCTGTGCTCTAGTCTCCTAGCTCCAGCTTCACCTGCCCTGGGCCAGCCCCTCACCCCCAGGGTTGCCAGAGCAATAGTCAGGCATGCCCTCCCTTGCTCACACCTTCCCTGCTCCTCTCGGAATGGAGGCCAGTCCCCTCGGCCTGGCACAGCGAGCCTCCAGGATTGGCCTCCAAGCAGCTTCCTAACCACATCTTCTGCCTTTGCTCTCACACCCAGCCTGCCAGTCTACATTCTCCAGGTCTTTGCACCAGCTGTTCTTTCAGCCTAGTGTTCCTGCCTCTTGCTATGCCTGGTCGACTTGCGTTTTCTCCCAAGACCCGAGCTTGAGTCTGAAATTCTCTCTGCTGCCTCCCCAGCTGAGTTGGGTCCTCCCTCATCTGTGCTTCAGAAATTCTCCAGCAAAGGTAGTCTGGGGAAGTCACCAAGATCCAAGTGGGAAGTCCAGCTCTGCCTCACCCTGACTACATGGCCTCTGGTGAATAGATGAGCTCTCCTGTGCCTCAGTTTCCCCACCTGTGAAAAGGAGTTCTCACAGTGCTTCCCAAGGGTTTTACAGTTTAGGCAAGATCCTGCATGAGGAGGGCTGAGCACACAGTCAGCGGGTGGCTGTTGTTGGGGTCACAGTATTGATCACACTGTTTCTGTGTCTGCCTCCCCTGCGGGCTGTGAGATGGGGAGGGAGGGGGGCAGTGCAGCGTCCCCGTGTGACTTGTCGCCGCCACAACCGCAGTGGCCAGCTCGCGCCTGGCACTGAGACCGTAGGCAAATGTTTGCTGAATTAATGAGTGGGGGCTGCAGGGAGGGCTTGGGCTGCAGTTCCGCCTGGGCTGCTGCAGCTGGGGCGCGTACGTACATCCGTGTGCCCCTGGGAGTGTGAGTGAGGGGCGCCTGTGGGTGGGGGAGCCATATCCGTGTCCCGGGGGTCTGGCGGCGCCGTGGGCAGCCTGGCGCGCCCGCTCCCTGGGGTCCCCGCCGAGCGCCTGCCTGGCTGCGGGACCCCGTTGCCAGGAGCAGTCAGGATGCGGCAGCGTCTCCATGGCAACGCGGCATCTCGAGCCGCGCGCCGCCCTCCCCCGGCGCCCCGCAGTGGGCAGGAGGCCGAGCCTGGCAGCCCCTCCCGGCCCAGCAGCCAGCAAGCTGGGCCAGGAGGCCGAAACCTGATGGGAGGGGCTGAGCAGGGGGCTCCTTATTTTCTAGGGATAAGGGGCTGACCTGCCTTTACTTCCCACCTCATCTGGGGGAGGTAGATAATAGAGCCTGTCCTCTGTCTATGAGCAGCACCCTCCACACCCGCCAGGAAAGCAGGAATAGGTTCTAGTCAGGGCAGGATACCCTCACTGGCGAAGGGACATTTCTGATCTAAGTCCTGGCTGTGAAAGTGGCGCTGTTGTGAGGGGCACTGAGGCACAGCCAGGGAAGTGCCATACTGTTCCAGGGCTTCAGTGTGACCCCAGTGACTTCCATGACCCACCCGATGCCCACCCATGTCCCCACTTCTCATAGATAATGCCCAGTACATGCCACGAACCCTTCCAACGCCCCCTCACCCTCTCAGTTGTGCCATATCCCCAGACCCACTCAGTACTTCCCACTGCGGGTTCCGTGACCCTCCCACCCCTGGTTCCCACTCAGTGCCCCTTCTACTCGCTATCTTCCCACTGCCTTCCAGTACTTCCCAGCACACAATGT
This sequence comes from Pan troglodytes, assembly GCF_028858775.2. Classification (NCBI taxonomy): domain Eukaryota; kingdom Metazoa; phylum Chordata; class Mammalia; order Primates; family Hominidae; genus Pan; species Pan troglodytes. Next base: position 137,482,979 of record NC_072402.2, read on the forward strand.
CTCCAGTTGTTATTCAGTACCCCCAGTGCCTACGCAGTGGTACTTCCAATATGCACTCAGGGCCCCCGTTACCACCAGGAAACCACCCAGCGCCCTCTTTCCAGTTTAGGCTTGGTACCACTTAAATAGCCCCCAGGGACCACCCACTGCCCCCAGTACCTGCCCGGTGGCCCCCAGTGCCCTCCTATTAATCGGCCCAGTACCCTGCACATCCACTGTAGTTCCCCACCTCTTCGTACTTCTGTTCACCTAGTGCTAACCACTACAACCTCGTTCTGCCCAGTATATTCCCACCATGCAGCCCCTTGCCACGTTATTTCCAGATAAATCCCCATTCGCCCCCTTGCCCACCTCCCACCCTCCAAGCCCAAGCTCCGCCGGGCCGCAGTGCTCGCAGCGGCCAGGAGGGGGAGAGCGCGAGTAGTCAGCAGGAGACCGAAGCGCGGGGCGCGGCTGGGGAGAGGGTCGAGGGGCAGCATCCAAGGCCCTCTTCTTACAAGGGCTGAATCCGAGCCCAGGGTGCGGCTGCGTTCCGGGGGGGTTCCTCCCGGAGTGACCGCACCCCTGCCCCGCATCTTCTGCAAACCCCTCCGGGTCCGCCGCCACCGCCGCCGTCGTGGCTTTGGCTCTGAGAAGGGGCGCGCGCCCTCTGGTGGCTGCTGAGCAGTACAGCTTCCTAGGCCGATGAGGAGAGGACGCCGCTCTGGCCCGGGGTGGTGCGTTCGTTCCCTCTCTCTTTCCCTGTCCTCCTTTTTTGGGCCTGTCCTCAAGCTGGCGGCGATGGGGTGACGGCAAGCCAGGCCCCTCTGTGGTGGCTGGGTAGAGAGCCTGGGGTCTGGATGAAGGGAGAACATTGGGTAGGGAGGTGTGGAACCAGGGCCTGGGGAGAGGGACCGCGGAGCAGAATGGTGGTGGGGGTGGATCGCTGAGTCCACAGATGAAGGACTAACAGATGGATCTGAACTCAGGAAGTCTACAATCTGAGCTGTGATTCGATGTGCTGTTTGTAGAAGGGGGCGATACAGGATTGGTGGCAGTAGGGTGAGGCCTCCCTTCCAGGCCTGGCAGTTCTATCTGGCCCTAAGCTTTTCATGGGATACTTGTTGATGGACCTACCCTTCGATGACTCTGTTTCTGCCTCTGCCCGTCTACCAGCGCCTAGCCTTCTTTTCACCTGCCTGGGCCTGTTTCTCAGTCTTCAGCAGTCCTGGAATGGTGGGGGGCACCCTCTCCCTGTCCCACAATATGGGGTTTTCTCTCCTCTGTGTATGGGGGAAATGGATGGAGCTAGACTCTTGCAGTCTGTCCTGAGTTTAGGTGACCTTGGCCTGTAGGACCCTTCATGGTTAGATCTGTGATTTTGTGCCCATTCAGCAGCCCCACCTCGATGGATTAATAAGTTCCCTTAGACTTAAAGGTCCTTAGAGATGCCTCCTCCATCCTCGCCATTGCCTGGCTGGGGAAACTGAGACACCCAGCAGGTTAAGAATTGCTCTAGGGCGAATAGAGGGGTGGGCATCAGGATAGTAAGGTGATAAAGAGCACTGACTGGCCTGGGTTTGAGTCTGGGCAAGTCCCTTCCTTCTCTGTCTCTCTTTCTTTCTCTCTTTCTTTCTTTCTTTCTTTCTTTCTTTCTTTCTTTCTTTCTTCTTTCTTTCTCAGAGTCTCGCTCTGTCACCTAGGCTGGAGTGCAGTGGCACAATCTCGGCTCACTGCAAGCTCCGCCTCCCAGGTTCACACCATTCTACTGCCTCAGCCTCCCGAGTAGCTGGGACTACAGGCACCCGCCACCTTGCCCAGCTAATTTTTTTTGTATTTTTAGTAGAGACAGATTTCACCGTGTTAGCCAGGATGGTCTCGATCTCCTGACCTCGTGATCCGCCTGCCTCGGCCTCCCAAAGTGCTGGGATTACAGGCGTGAGCCACCGCACCCGGCCACCATCCTTCTTTCTTTCTTCCTTTTATTTTTATTTTTTTAAGACAGAATCCCACTCTATTGCCCAGGTTGGAGTGCAATGTCACGATCTCAGATCACTGCAACCTCCACCTCCCGGATTCAAGGGATTCTTATGCCTCAGTCTCCCAAGTAGCTGGGATTACAGGCATACACCACCATGCCCAGCTAATTTTTGTATTTTTAGTATAGACGGGGTTTCCCCATGTTGGCCAGGCTGGTCTTGGAACTCCTGATCTCAAGTGATCTGCCCACCTCGGCCTCCCAAAGTGCTGGGATTACAGATGTGAGACACGGCATCTGGCCCCTCTGTCTTTGTAAGCATCAGTTTTCTCATTTATAAAATGAGGATCAAAACTCTACCTACTTCCCAGGAGAGCTGTAAAGATTCAGTCAGATGAGGATGATATTGGAGAGAATAATAACAATGATTGGAGCTGTTAATAATGTTAACTGAGCACTCACTTTGTGCCAGGTGCTGTGCAAAGTGATTCAGCACATGCAATCCAAGAGGTTATATACCAGCTTGACAGAGGTAAGGCTCTTGCTCAGAGGCTCTCAGTGATGACCAGCTCACAGGCAGAGTGACAAAGCCCCTACCAGGTCTAGTGCCTGACCCCAGGGCACCAGGATGAGTTCCAGAGTCCTCTGCCTCAGCTAGGGCTGGAGGCAGAGAGAGGGACAAGAAGACCTTGAGCTGTCCCCTGTGCAGTGCTCCCCTGTCCCCTGGGCCTGGCTCAGATATCTGGCCCCGCCCAGGGAGGGCAAAGGGGCTGGTTGATGGAGGAAGCACGTGTCCCGGCCTGGGCAGCTGAATCTGGGGGCCTTGCCCCGGAACCTGGAACCTTTCCTGCAAAGGGAATATCCTACAGCAGGAAGGAAGGAAGTGGGGAGGGGGAGGAAGAGGAGGGAGAAAGGATAGGACAGGCCCCAGCTGGGAGAGAGTTCTCTCCCAGACAGGCCAAGAAAAGAGGACCTCTGGACTCCAGGCTGAGAGGCCAGTGGGTTGGTCACCCTGGCTGCGGTTTAGATGTGTGTAGTGGGGGAGAGGAGGGCAAAAAAAGAGAATGTGACCCACTCGCTGCCCTCTGTTTCCTCATCTGTGTAACAGGTATAAAAACACCTCCTTTGGCCAGGCATGGTGGCTCAAGTCTGTAATCCCAGCACTTTGGGAGGCCAAGGTGGGTGGATCACCTGAGGAAGGGAGTTCGAGACTAGCCTGACCAACATGGAGAATCCCCCGTCTCTACTAAAAATACAAAATTAGCTGGGCTTGGTGGCGCATGCCTGTAATCCCAGCTATTTGGGAGGCTGAGGCAGGAGAACTGCTTGAACCTGGGAGGCAGAGGTTGCGGTGAGCCGAGATCAAGCCATTGCACTCCAGCCTGGGCAACAAGAACAAAACTCCATCTAAAAAAAAAAAATAACACCTCCCTCCCTCCTGGGCTGGATGGGAGTAAAAAAGTGAGGTCAGGAATGTAAAGAGCCAATCGGGCCTGCAACATGGTGGGTGCATCATGCCTCTCAGTCCCTCCACCCTGGACTAACTGTCTGATCTGTAAGACAAGACAGTAGCTCATGCAGAGTCCAGACTCCCACAGCCTGTGAACTCATGCGTTCAGTCAACAACATTATTGAGCACCTACTACGTGTTGGGGTCTGGGGCTATTACCCTGAACAGGAGCCAGTCCCTGCCCTCATGGAATTCTGTCATTGGTGGGGGGTAGGGGAAGATGAGTCACCAGGCAGTGATGTTGGAGAAGCACAGGGCCTGTGACCCAGCCTGGTGGGTTGGGGAAGACTTCCTGAAGGAGGTGATATTCATGCCAGGACCCAGAGGGAGTATGCATAGTCAGAAGAAGGAGCATGGCGGGAAGAGGGCTCCGGGCAAAGGGAAGAACAGGCACAGAGCCTAAGACCCAGGGCAAGCAGGGCTACGGCTGCAGCAGAGCAGGTGGCGGCGGGGGTTGGGGGAGAGGAGGACAGGCCTCAGGCCTCAGGGATAGGGCTGTGGGTTTTTTCCTGACAGCAAAAATCCAGAGAAGCTTCTAGACAGGGGTGGCATGGTCTGAGTGCGATAAGTCCCAATGGAGGGCACTCAGGGCCTCCATGTGACCTGCTACCTCTATGCCCTCATTTCTCCCAGCTCCTCTGTCGGGGGGTGGGCAGCCAGACTGTAGCACTTGTGGCTCCTCAGGCTTCCCACCTTCCTTCATTATAAAGACTTCTCCCCTGCCTGAACTGCCCTCCTGCACTGAACCTCACCCATGGGCAGGGGACTGTGGTGGCTTGAGTTCTCATCTGTCCAGCACTTGCCCAGCCCTTCAGGGACACACCTTTGTTCCCTAAAGGTGAAGTGAGTCATAGATGCCCCATCTTCACTTCCTACCTGGCCATGGGTGGCCTTGTGACCCACGCTGGGTCAGTCATTGCACTTTGGACTGAAGACACTGATGGTGGCAGTGGGGGGGGCAGTGCCCTGAGTTGGGCCGTGCCCTGAGTTGGGCCAGCCACAGTCCTCCTTGGAAGTTTCCATCTGGCTTGCGGTGAGGGTGGAGGTGGGGCAGCTTCATTGACGTGGGGTCACGCAGGGCCCCATGCTCACCAGGGCCTGCTTACCTTAATGCTCTGCTGTAGCTGTCTTGAAATGTCTCATAATTTCATCTTTGAACTTGTGTTTTGTAAGTGGGGTCCAGTGGGACAGTGGAGCATGCGGTACACAGAGAGGTAGAACCTGGGTGTCATGCGGGCCGGCTGGGGCTCCTGTGTGCATACAGTGCTGGTGATGCCCGTGAGCACAGGATTCTGATGACCCCACCACATGTGGAGGCTCAGCAAGACTCAAAGTGAGTGTAAGATAGGCTTGTTATGTCTACAACTGAGTAAGAGGAACGCTGACAGCCCTGAGGGACCTCGCCATCCATTTCAACCAGAACTTGCCAGATGCAAGAAGAAGGCAATTGTGTGCTAAGAAACATGAACAGGGCCTGTCTTGGTGACTCATGCCTGTAATCCCAGCACTTTGGGGAGCTGAGGCAGGTGGATCTCCTGAGGTCAGGAGCTCGAGACCAGCCTGGCCAACATGGTGAAACCCCATCTCTACTAAAATACAAAAATTAGCTGGTCGTGGTGGCAGGCGGACTATAATCCCAGCTGCTCAGGAGGCTGAGGCAGGAGAATTAGGAGAATTGCTTGAACTGGGGAGTCGGAGGTTGCAGAGAGCTGAGATCATGGCACTACACTCCAGCCTGGGCAACAGAGCGAGACTCCGTGTCAAACAAACAAACAAACAAACAAAAAAACATGAATGGCCCAGGAACCCTGCTATAGCCTTCTTCCTCATGTTATTTCGCTGGATAAGCCAACCGCTGACACTGATCATGATGAGCTAGGACAGGGACAGATCAGGCAACCTGTAGTTCCTTTCCTTTCAGCCCCTCCTCACACATCATAAGCTAAAAGCAGAGCATGTTGAGAGAATGTGCATAAGTCAAGAAAAGAAATGAAAACAGTTGAGTAAGTTTTGTGCCCTTTCCCACCATTTCAGGTAAGATGAAATACACATGTGTGCACAAGGTACTGAATACAAATTATACGATTTTGATGATTCTGCATATGAGTTAAACACCCTTATATTTGCATTTAAAACTGACATTGCACAATAGAAAGATGAATAGTAAAATTCATGCTAGTCATTTAGATTTTTCATTTTTCTTTACTTAAAATGATATTTAACAAATACAAACTCATGGCAAATCTAGAGGCAGACCAACAGAAAAGAAGCGAAGCTTTATATATCTGTAGGTACAGATACATAGATACTTTTATATTTTAGCGCCTTTATTATTAGGCATTTCCCTCCTGCTTTTTGAACAAGAAGCTCCACATTTTCATTTTGTGCTGGGTCCCGTGTTGTGACTGGCCCGGGTGGCGGAGTCTCTATTTTAGGGTGAGGAATTGCGGGCCTGGGGACCTGGGGCTGCCCCACCCCTGGGCACTCCCTCTGTGGTGGAGCCGCCGTGGTGGGTAAGGCCCTGAATAGCCTGAGCGCAGGAGTGCAGGCAGGAAGCAGGCCTGCTTTCTTTTCTTTTCTTTTCTTTTTTTTTGAGATGGAGTCTCACTCTGTCGCCCAGGCTGGAGTGCAGTGGCACAATCTCGGCTCACTGCAAGCTCCGCCTCCTGGGTTCACGCCATTCTCCTGCCTCAGCCTCCCGAGTAGCTGGGACTACAGGCGCCCGCCACCACACCCAGCTAATTTTTTGTATTTTTAATAGAGATGGGGTTTCACCGTGTTAGCTAGGATGGTCTCGATTTCCTGACCTCGTGATCCGCCCACCTCGGCCTCCCAAAGTGCTGGGATTACAGTCTTGAGCCACCGCGCCCCGCAGCCTGCTTTCCTTTCTATAACATTCTTCCCAGCTGGTGCAAGGTCTGGCTGTCCCTGGAGTCTGGCTCTCTCCCTGGTGTGCCACAGGCTATTCAGGGTCTGGGGCAGTGTAGCGCATATGGGGAAGTAAGTTCTCTCAGACTTCAAGATGCTGTTGCCCCTGGCCTTGGGGGGCATCTTCACTGACCACTGGGCTGCCATCCAAGGACCACGGTCCAACCCCTTCCAAGGGCAGGGCCTGCAGAGGGGCCTCAGAAACGGTGTTGCGGGACTGGAGATGGGCTTCTGTCTCCTCGCTCCCAGCACCCTTCCCCAGCCAGGTGAGGGAGAGGTAGTGGGTTCTCTCCTTGGCTTGCTCTTAGGGGACAATGAGAGGAGGAACGGAAAGCCCTTGGCAGGGATCAGTTAGCAGCCAGGCCTCCTGTGCGAGGCCCTCTCCCTAGAGGCAGAGGGAGTGGGAGTGGGAGTGGAAGGGCAGCTGGGTGGGAGGAAAAAGCGTCCCCAGACTGGGTCCTTGAAGGCAGCACAGGGGGCATTAGATCCCTCCTCCCGCTCTATGACTTTGACTCTAGTCCCAGACCCACCAGCTCAGCCAAGCTCTCTGAGCCTGTTTCCTTCTTTATATTGTGGCTAATGACTATACCTGCCCCAAGGACTGTTGAGAGCATTCTCCGAGCCGATCTGTAAAAAGCATTTGGTGCAGAGCTGGGCACTTAGAGGTCTCGGTTCATGGAGCCCCTCCTCCCCTGCTGTGAAGAGGAGGTTGGTGATCCAGTGAGGCCTCCCTGCTCTGCGACCAGGAACACCTTCCGTCCCCTCTCCTTCTCCCTGTCCCAGGGCCTCCTTCTTTCATCTCTCCTCCTCGTCCCCTCCTTTTCTCTCTGCTGTTCCTCTAGCATGCCACACTCATGCCCAGCACAGGGCCTTTGCACTTGCTGTTTCTTCTGTCTGCAGCTCAGGTCTCCTGGATGCTTGATAACTGACTCTTGATCATTCCTTGGGTCTTTGCACAAATGTCACCTCCTCTGGGATGGTATGCCTGACTGCTCCAGTTGAAACTCCTCCTCATGCAGCCACTCTGTTACATTTCACTTTTTAATTTTCTGCACAGCAGGTAATAGGTGATAATATTCTTGTTTATTTGTTTGTTCAGTATCTTTTTCCCCTCCCCGCAGGCTGTGAGCTCCAGGTGAGTGGGCACCTTGTCTGTCTTGGTCCCCAAGTCTTCAGTGACTAGCAACACACAGTAGGTACACCAGGCAGATACAGGTCCTGTTCTTATGGAGGTCACAGTTTAATGAATGAGGCAGGATTGAAAAAGCAAAGAAATGTTTTGATACATATTTTTTTATTTACGGTAAAATATACATAACAAAATTTATCATCTTAACCTTTTTTAAGTATACAGTTCAGTGACATTAAATACATTCACATTATTGTGCAACCGTCACCACCATCCATCTTTGGAAGTCATTCATCTCGCAAAACTGAAACTCTGAACTCATTAAAACAGTAACTCCCCCACCTCCTTTCCCAGCACCCTCCACCCCTGCAACCACCTACCTTCCTTTCTTCCTACCTTCCTTCCTTTCTTCCTTTTTTTAGATTGGGTCTCGCTTTTGTCACCCGGGCTGGAGTGCAGTGGCACAATCATAGCTCACTGCAGCCTTGAATTCCTGGGCTCAAGGAATCCTCCTGCCTCAGCCTCTTGATAGCTGGGACTACAGGCACACACCACCACACCCTGCTTTTTTTCATTTTTTTCTAGAGACAGAGTCTTGCTATGTTGCCCAGGCTGGTCTTGAACTCCTGACCTCAAGCAGTTCTCCCATCTTGGCCTCCCATTTTACTTTCTGTCTCTATGAATTTGACTACCCTAGGTACATCATATAAATGGAATCATACCATATTTGTCCTTCTGTGACTGGCTTATTTCATCAGCATAGTGCCTTTGAGGCTCACTCATATTGTCTATGTCATAATTCTTTCCTTTTTAAGGCTGAGTAGTACTCCACTGTGTGGATAGACCACCATTCACCTGCTGATGGGTTCTTGGGTGGCTGCCACCGCTTGGCTGTTGTGAATGATGCTGTTATGAATGTAGGGGTATAAGCATATCTTCGAGTTCTTGTTTCAATGCTTTTGGGAATATATCCAGATGGGGGAATTGGTGGATCATATAATTTTATTTTTAATTGTTTGAGGAACCACCATACTATTTTGCATACTGGCTGAACCCTTTTATATTCCTACCAACAGTGCACAAGGGACAAGGGTTTCAATGTCTTTACATCATAGCTCACTGCAGCCTTGAACTTCTGGACTCAGGTGATCCTCCCACCTCAGCCTCCTAAAGTGTGGGATTAGAGGCGTGAGCCGCAGCACTCGGTCTCGTTTTTTTTTTTTTTTTGATGTGCATTGTCCTAATGATTAGATTACACATTAGGCAGGAAACATGTTTTTCAGGAATGGAGGGTGGGGAGCCTCTTAGCTTCAGTGGTCTCAAAGGACTCTTTGGGGAGGTGGTATTTGAACTGAAGCCTAAAAGAAGGGAAGAAAGCAGCCAGTGGTGGATCTGGGATAAGGAGTGGAGGTTCAGGGAGAGGGAACAGTAAGTGCACAGGACCTGAAGTGTGGAGTGAGCACTGTGTATTTTTGCCGGAAAATAGTGAATAATGGGCAGGGGGAATGGGGGAAGAGGTGGTTTAAGAGGTGGGCAGGGCTGGCCGATGCAGGGCTGTGGGCCCTGGAAAGGCTTTCTTGCTTTTCTTTTCTTTTGTTGAGATGGAGTCTTGCTCTGTCACCCAGGCTGGAGTGCAGTGGCATGATCTCGGCTCACTGCAACGTCTGCCTCCTGAGTTCAAGCGATTCTCCTGCCTTAACCTCCTGAGTAGCTGGGATTACAGGAGCCCACCACCACGCCCGGCTAATTTTTGTATTTTTTAGTAGAGACGGGGTTTCACCATGTTGGTCAGGCTGGTCTGGAACTCCTGACCTCGTGATCCGCCCACCTCGGCCTCCCAAAATGCCAGGATTACAGGCGTGAGCCACTGCGGCCGGCCCCTGGAAAGGCTTTCTATTTGCAGTTTAGAGTAAGCACCGCTTTCCTCGGGGTCCGCAGGGCACAGGGGAGGGACGGTGCCTGATTGGGTAGTGATGTTGCTGTGTCCACCATGGGAGTGTGGTGCTTGTGGATGTGTGCACATGGGGGCGTGGAGTGTGTTCCTGGACATCACCAGGAGCCCAGATCATGATTTGACCTCTATCGAGACCGTACTGTGCCGCCCCCCTCCTGCCTGCAGTGCCATTGGCCGCCCCAGCCAAGGTTGCTTCTGGCGCCCACCACCAGCCTGGGATCAGCAAGATGGATCTGGAACCCATACCCAGGAGGTGAGGCTAGACTCCAAGAAGAACAGCCAACACTTCGAAGGTTTGGAGACAAGGGCTTGCGGCACTGAGGTCAGATTACTCCACACCCGATCTTTGCAAGGCAGCAGGGGACGCAGGAGTGTTGGGGCACTGTCTCCGGGAGTGGCGGGGGCTGCTGCAGTACCTGGGAGGGCCGCGCGGGGGCGGGCGAGGACGCCGAGCTATGAGAGGAAGGAGGGCGCGCGAGGCCGAGTGGGGAGCTTGGAGCAGCGGGAAGGTCGGGGGCGCCCATCTGCGGCACTCTCGGTTTGGCTCAGTTTCTGCCTACAAGTGTCTGTGCGTGTGAGGAGAAAATAAAGTCATGAGCTCATCACCATCCCAGTGGCGTCTCATTTAATCGTCATACCAACATCCTCACAGGCCCAGAGACGTAGAGCCACTTACCCAAGATCACTCAGCAGGGGAATTCAGACCAGGCCCGCCTGACCCCCCAGCCTGTGCGCTACCCAGTGCCCCACCCTAAATGAACTCATCTGCAGGGGAGGGAGTTTCTTCGCCTGTCTTCTCCTTCTCCTTTCTTCTTCCTTTTTTTGTGAGAGAGAGCTCTTATCGCCCAGGCTGGAGTGCAATGGCACGATCTCAGCTCACTGCAACCTCCGTCTCCGAGGTTCAAGCGATTCTCCTGCCTCAGCCTCCCAAGTCGCTGGAATTATAGGCATGCGCCACCACGCCCTGCTAATTTTTGTATTTTTAGTAGAGACAGGGTTTCGCTATGTTGGTCAGGCTGGTCTCAAACTCCTGACTTCAGGTGATCCACCTGCCTCGATCTCCCAAAATGCTGGGATTACAGGCGTGAGCCACTGCGTCCAGCCTCTTCACCTGTCTTCTGACCTCAGTTTGCCCCCACCACACTCTGCCTCATCCCCCTCCAAGACGCCTCCCCAAGGTCCCTGAGGAGGGGTTCAGGGGCCCTGGGGAGAGCTCAGATATATACCCCATCACCATGGTAACGACACCGGCAGGATAACATCCAGTCTCCTTCCTGACCTCCTGCCCCTGAGGGCTGGGGAGGGGTATCCAGGGAGCCTGGCTGAGCCCCTGGCCTGCTTCTGGGACCCCTGCCACCTCTGCTGAATCTCCTCTGGGCATCGGGCCCAAGTCCCAAGGGCTGTAAGCTGGGATACAACCAGGGTCCCCCTAAAAAACCCAGCAGCCTCCCTCCCCCAAGTGCATGACTGGCAGTTTGGCCTGCCCTGGAGGAAAAATCATGGGTAATTTCAGCTGAGAACATTGAGCAGAAGGGCATCCTGAGGCCCAGAGAGGAGCAGGGAATTATCTAGGATCCTGCAGCAAGGCAGGGGCTGAGGCTTTGTTTGTTTTTGTCCAGAAATGGCTGGATGACCCCAGAAAAAGAGGTCAATAAGATATGTACCCAGAGGCTGGAGATTGAGGGGCCATAAAGTCAGTTTTCTGAACTCCTCCAGGAAGTCCTCCCTGACCATCCCCTCTATTCACCAATGTTAGACATGGTCGCAGAGCTCCCTTGACACTTTGCTCAGGTCATTCTGAGCTGCTTTTTTTTTTTTTTTTCCCAGATAGGGTCTTGTTCTGTCACCCAGGCTGGAGTGCAGTGGCATGATCAACACTCACTGTAGCCTCAACTTCCTGGGCTCAAGTGATCCTCCTTCCTCAGCCTCCTGAGTAGCTGGTGAGCTTCATTAAGGCACCTCAAAGAACCACAGTCCATTCTCCTGGCCAGCCTATAAATCCCCTCTCTAACCCTCCCGACAATGGGCTGCCCATCTTGCTTGCACACCTTATGTGATGGGGAGATCGCTGCCTTAAAAGGCATGTAGTTTCCACTGTAGGACAGTTTCTTCTAGTGAGACCAAGCTGGCCTTCTTGTGCTGTCCAGCTGTTGGAACTAGCTCACTCTGTGGAGCACAGAACAAGTGACTCCATCTGCTGCACACAGGCCCCAGATGGCTGCAGAGAGGTCTATGTCCTCCCACCCCCATTCCAGCCTTTTCTCCAGCTTAAGTGGTGGCAGTTTCCTATAAACAACCTTTTCAGCCCTTCATCTCCTGGGCAACCCTCCACTGGGTATACCCTAATTGGCAATGGCCCCTTCTGTAGTGACTTTTTCTCAATACACAAAAAAATATGTGTTTGTTATAGGGAAAGTAAAAAATATGCACAAGGGAAAAATATCCCCAATCCCACCACCCAGAGATGACCTCTTTTAGCTCCTTGGGGCCTCTTGTTGCAAACAGATGCCAATGTGTGCATTAAAGTGAGAGGCAAAAGCAAGATTATTTCAAAGCTGGTGGGAGGGAGGCCTTGTAGGGGAGAAAGGCAACGTCTGCCTAACTTAGTAGCTTGAAGGTCATTTGGTTGTAAGACAGGTTTGCTCAGGAAGACTGAGGATTGGGGCAAAGAGAATAAAATAATTTTGATGATAAAGAAAAATTTAGTTTCCAAAGTCCATGCTAGAAATGTGGGGAGCAGCCTGGGTGCTGTGGCTCATGCCCTTAATCCCAGCACTTTGGGAGGCCGACGTGGGTGGAGTGCTTGAGCTCAGGAGTTCGAGATGAGCCTGTGCAACATGGCCAGACCTCATCTCTACAAAAATACAAAAATTAGCTGCGTGTGGTGGCACACACCTGTGTTCCCAGCTACCTGGGAGGCTGAGGTGGGATGATCACTTGAGCTCAGGAGGTTGAGGCTACAGTGAGCCATGATAGCCCCACTGTATTCCAGCCTGGGTGACAGAGGGAGATCCTGTCTCAAAAACAGACAAATAAAAAAAGAAATGTGGGAGCATTTTGCTGAAGCATTGCCCTCCAGACAGGCTCCCAACAACCATTCCCTCTCAGTCTCCACCACCTTCCTCCTCCTAGAGCCTGGGAACAAGGCAAACCCAGGCCCCCATGGGCAGGGCCTCTTTCAGAATGAAGAAGCGAGGGCTTCAGGGCTGGCCTCCTAGGAAAGTCCTACACAAGGTCCAGTTATGCCTTCACTGCAAATGTCAGTCAAAGTTGTATGCCCAATTAGTGGCACTCGAGGTGTGAAGGAATAAGTGTGGTTCCCAAGGGACAGTGCAGGGGGAAATGGGACAGTGCACACAAGATGTACAAGGCAGGTGGGAAGTGGAGAATGTCATGAAAATAGGAAGACAGCTAGTCACAATAAGGAGACATTAAGGGCCCCCAAGAACTGTAAGCCTTGGGACAGGCAGTGGTACACTGAGTAGCCCATGTCATGGGATGGGGTCTCTAGTCAAGAGAAGAGTGACTCCAGAGGCTCTGCTTCCTCCTTAACTGTATAGATAAAGAATATCTTTCCATTTCAGCAAATATTTGTGATGCATCATTTTAATGACATAATACTCCAGTGCATAAAGACACCACAATTTCTTTAACCAATACCCTATTTTAGGACATTTAAGTTGTTTACAACTTTTTGCCATTATAATCAATATTGTAATGAACATCCTTGTAGCTGTATCTTTGCCCACATCCATCTTTATTTTCTTAGGATAAATCCCTAGCAATGAGGGTCAGGCGTGGTGGCTTACGCCTGTAATACTAGCACTTTGGGAGGCCAAGGATCGCTTGAGCCCAGGAGTTTGAGATCAGCCTGGCAACTTGACAAAAACCCATCTCTCCAAAAAAAAAAAGTGCAAAAAATTAGCTGGGTGTGGTGGCACGTGCCTATAGTCGCAGCTACTCAGGGGGCTGAGGTGGGAGGGTTGCTTGAACCCAGGATGTCGAGGCTGCAGTGAGCCATGATAGCGCCCTTGCACTCCAGCCTGGGTGACAGAGCGAGCCAATGTCTCAAAAAAAGAAAAAAAACAAAAAAAAAAAAAAAAAGAAAGAAAAAATTTGGTTAAAGGACAGAAACTTTTTTAAGGCTTTTGGTGCATGTTGACAAATTGCTTCCCAAAAGGTGCACTGCATTTGCCTCCTAAATGCTGACAGCTGTGGGCCTGTGCTGATTTCCCCAGGACTTAGTCATCAGTTGTTTTTTAATTTATTTATTAATTTTTTTCATTTCCATAGGTTATTGGAGAACAAGTGGTGTTTGGTTACATGAGTCAGTTCTTTAGTGGTGATTGTGAGATTTTGGTGCAGCCATCACCTAAGCAGTATACACTGCACCCAATTTGTGGTCTTTTGGCTGTCTTCTTCTCCACATTTTATTGTTAAAATTTCAGACATACAAAAAAGTTGAACAAATTTTACAGTGAACACCTACGTAGCCACCCCCCGGGTTTTCTAATTTACTTTAGTGCCATCTTTGTCTTGTCATTATCTATGCATCCCTCCTTTACCCATCAAGTCATCTTTTTTGAGTGTATATTAGAGCAAATTACAGCTATCAGTACACTTTGACCCCCAAACACTTCAACATGTTTATCATGAACTAGAGGTCAATGCTTGTGTATGGTTCTTTGTTCTATGAAGGCAAAATTTTTTATACAATGAAATGCACAAATCTTAAGTATACCATTTATTGAGTTTTAACAAATGCATATATTTGTATAAGCCCAACTCTATCAAGATATGGAATATTTCCATCACTCCAAAAAGTTTCCTAGTTTCCCGGTTGCCCCCATTGTTCTGATTTCTTTCCACCATAGCTTAGTTTTGCTCATTCTAGAATGTCATAATCATCGAATCATGCAGTATCTACTCTTTTTACCTGGCTGGTTTCATTCAGCATAATGTTCTGGAGCTTCGTCCTGTTGTTGCATGTATCAGTAGTTTGTTCCTTTTTATTGTTGAGTAGGAATCCCTTGTATGGATGTGTAATAGTTTGTTAATCCATTTGCTTCTTGACAGACACCTGGGCTGTTTCTAGTTTGGAACCATTGTAAACAAAACTGCTATGAAATTGTTGTACAATCTTTGTGTGAATATATGTTTTCATTTTTTCTTGGGGACTCGAGTGGAAATGCTGCATCATAGGGTGGGCATATGTTTAGTTGTCTAAGAAACTGCTTGACCTATTTACAAAGCAGTTCTACCATTTTATACTCCCACCAACATTTTACACTCTACCCTTGAGTTCTCAGCTCAGAACACAATGGGTTCTCAGCTCAGAACACAATGGGGTTGTCACCTCCTCAGTGTCAGATGCTGCACCTTGGTGGATACCAGTGAAGGTCACAATGACAGGGTTGGCTGCAGTTGACCTGGCAATCAGCTGTACACCCCAGGCTGTTTCTCATGGACAGATGAATGGATGGATGCTCAACCAGCTCTCCGTGACCCTGAACTTGTATAATTGCTTTGTTGGAACCTGAATGTTGTCTTTTTTCATTTGTCCTCATTAAATTTCTTTTTTGTTGTTGTTGTTCTTTTTTTGAGACATTGTCTCGCTCTGTTGCCCAGGCTGGAGTGCAGTGGCGTGATCTTGGCTCACTGCAACCTCTGCCTCCTGGGTTCAAGTGATTCTCCTGCCTCAGCCTCCCAAGTAGCTTGGATTACAGGCGCGCAGCACCATGCCCGACTAATTTTTGTATTTTTAGTAAAGACGGGGTTTCACCATGTTGGCCAGACTGGTCTTGAACTCCTGGTCTCAAATGATCCACCAGCCTCGGCCTCCCAAAGCGCTGGGATTACAGGTGTGAGCCACCATGCCTGCTGTCCTCATTAAATTCCAACCTTTTGTTTTTGAATTCGGCCTCCAGCCAGTCCTGTTAATGATGAGAGTAGCAAACTCTCATACATGCGCCATGTCCAGACCCTTGGTTAACTCATTCAGACTTTGGGAGAATCCTGTGAGGGAGCTACCATTATCCCCATTTTAGAGATGAGGAAATTGAGGCACAAAGAAGAGGTTAAGTAACTTGCCCAAGTTGACTCAGTCATAAATGGTGAGATTAGAACCCAGGTAGTTCAGATTCAGATATTGTGGTCTTAACTATTCACTCTGTTGCCTCTTTTCAGCTTCTGATGCCATCCCCTTTCACCTTCCAGTCTCCAAAAACACATTGAGCATGCCTCTAATTCTTCATTCAAATTATTGTTTAAAAAAACAAAACAAAACAAAAACCCTATGGACCAGAGAAGTCCAGGGCCAAGGATGGAGCCTCTAGAGATCTCCTTTTGCATGGGCCTTATTCTATTTGTCCAGAATTCTTGACAGTGATTACTTGACCAGCTGCAAGGTTATAAAACTGGGATCCAGCTGTGGCTGTTTACCATAGTCTCAGGACAGCATTCATCACATCTCTCTCTCTCTCTCTTTTTTTTTTTTTCTGAGACGGAGTCTTGCTCTGTTGCCCAGGCTGGAGTGCAGTGGTGCAATCTTGGCCCACTGCAAGCTCCACCTCCCGGGTTCACGCCATTCTCCTGCCTCAGCCTCCTGAGTAGCTGGGACTACAGGTGTCTGCCACCACTCCCGGCTAATTTTTTGTATTTTTAGTAGAGATGGGGTTTCACTGTGTTAGCCAGAGTGGTCTTGATCTTCTGACCTCGTGATCCACCTGTCTTGGCTTCCCAAAGTGCTGGGATTACAGGTGTGAGCCACAGCACCTGGCCTTTTTTTTTTTTTTGAGATGGACTCTCACTCTGTTGCCCAGGCTGGAGTGCAATGGCACAATCTCGGCTCACTGCAACCTCCGCCTCCTGGGTTCAAGCGATTCTCCTGCCTCAGCCTCCTGAGTAACTGGGATTACAGGCACATGCCACGACACCTGGCTAATTTTTGTATTTTTAGCAGAGATGGGGTTTCACCATGTTGGGCAGGCTGGTCTCGAACTCCTGACCTCAGGTGATCTGCCCACCTTGGCCTCCCAAAATGCTGGGATTACAAGTGTGAGCCATTGTGCCTGGCCTCATCACATATCTCTCTGAAATCGCACACACACACAGCATTTCATATCATAATTGCCTGCCTGGATTTACCTGCCCAGGGGCCCGAGAAAACAAAGGGATCAGAAGGTGGGGCGGGGGCAGTACTTATTTGAGCCCAAGTGGGCTCCCAGTGGCCCTTCACAGGGCCTTTCATAGGCCCTAGGTTTCAGCCCAGTATCTGGCCTGTATTAGGTGCTCAATAAATGCTTGTTATCTAGTTTTTTTTGTTTGTTTATTTGTTTGTCTGTGAGACAGAGTTTCACTCTTGTTGCCCAGGCTGGAGTGCAGTGGCACAATCTCGGCTCACTATAACCTCCGCCTCCTGGGTTCAAGTGATTCTCCTGCCTCAACCTCCCAAGTAGCTGGAATTACAGGTGCCCACCACCATGCCCAGCTAATTTTTGTATTTTTAGTAGAGATGACGTTTTGCCATGTTGGCCAGGCTG
Source organism: Pan troglodytes (assembly GCF_028858775.2). NCBI lineage: Eukaryota > Metazoa > Chordata > Mammalia > Primates > Hominidae > Pan > Pan troglodytes. The sequence goes on from NC_072402.2 coordinate 137,499,998, forward strand.
GTCTCAAACTCCTGACCTCAGGTGATCCGCCCATTTTGGCCTCCCAGAGTGCTGGGATTACAGATGTGAGCCACTGTGCTGGGCCTGACTAGTTTTTTTTTTTTTTTTTTTGAGACAGAGTCTCACTCCATAGCCCAGGCTGGAGTGCAGTGGCGTGATCTGCACTCACTGCAACCTCCGCCTCCCGGGTTCAAGCAATTCTCCTGCCTCAGCCTCCCAAGTAGCTGGGACTACAGGCGCATGCCACTACGCCCAGCTCATTTTTTGTATTTTAGTATAGACAGGGTTTCACCGTGTTGCCCAGGCTGGTCTCGAACTCCTGAGCTCAGGCAATCCTCCCACCTCGGCCTCCCAAAGTGCTGGGATTACAGGCATGAGCCACTGTGCCCAGCCCTGACTAGTTTTTGAAGGTCACTTGGCTTTATTTTATTTTTTACTGTGGTAGAATAGCATAAGATTTACCACTTTAACCATTTTTAAGTGTGCAATTCAGTGATATTAGGTACCCTCAAAATGTCATATAATCATCACTAGTATGTAGTATATTTCCAGAACTTTTTCATCGTCACAAACAAAAACTCCATCCATTAGATGAGAACTCACCACTGCTCTCCCTCCAGCCTCTGGTCATGTCTATCCTACTTTCTGTCTTTATGATTTGCCTTGTCTAGATATTTCATATAAATTGGAATCACACAGTATTTGTCCTTTTGTGTCTGAGTTATTTCACTTAGCCTAACATTTTCAAGATTAATCTGGCTGGGCACAGTCACACCTGTAATCCCAGCACTTTGGGAGGCGGAGGTGGGAGGATCGCTTGAGCCCAGGAGTTCAAGGTCAGCTTGGTCAACATAGTAAGACCCTCGTCTCTACAAAAATAAAAATAAAAAAAATTAGCTGGGCAGGGTGGTGCGTACCTGTGGTCTCAGCCACTTGCGAGGCTGAGGCAGAAGGATCGCTTGAGCCCAGAAGTTGAAGGCTACAATGAGCTATGATTGCACCACTGGACTCCAGCCTGGATGACAGAAAAAGACCCTGTCTCAAAACAGATTCGTCCATGTTGTAGCAGGTGTCAGGGTTTCCTTTCTTTTTAAGGCTGATGTTCCATTGTATGGATTTAGCACATATTGTTAATCCATTCACCTGTCGATGGACACCAGGTTGTTTCCACCTCTTGGCCGTCATGAGTAGTGCTGCTCTGAAGTTTATGAATTGTAGACAGGGTCTTGCTGTGTTGCCCAGGCTGCTTGTTAACTGTCATTTCATAACCCCGCTGTTGGGTTCTCCCCAGTCTTTTCCACGAAAACGGCTCTTGTCAAGGTCCCCAGTGGCCTCCATGCTGCTAAAGCCAAGGGAGATTTTCAGCTCTTGTTTCACTTGATTTCATCGGCAGCTTCTGACTCACTCAGTCTCATTTCTCCTTGATATTGTCTCTTTGTTTGGCTTACAGGATTTCTTGCTTTTCCTCTGCCTCTCTGCACAGATGCTTTTTCTCAGTCCCTCTTCTTGTTTCTCCCCTTTCCCCTTTCTCCTTCTGCTGCTAGCTCTTTTTTTTTTTTTTTAGACAGGGTCTTGTTTTGTCGCCCATGCTGGAGTGCAGTGGCATGATCTCGGCTCACTGCAGCGACCTCCTGGGTTCAAGTGATCCTCCCACCCTAGCCTCCCAAGTAGCTGGAACTACAGGCACGCACCACCACACTGGCTAATTTTTGTATTTTTTGCAGAGAGGGGTTTTGCCATGTTGCCCAGGCTGGTCTTGAACTCCTGACCTCAAGCGATCCACCCGCCTCTGCCTCCCAAAGTGGTGGGATTACAGGTGTGAGTCATTGTGCTGGCCTCCCCCAGCTCTTAATGTGGGACGGCCTCAGGGGTCCATTCTTGGTCCTGTGACACGCCCCTCCCCGACTCCTGTGGTGACCTCACCCACTCATCCCCAATGTGTATCTCCACCCAGACTTTTCTATCTGCCACTCTGACATCTCTGCTTAGATCACTAATTGACATCTCGATGGCCTCCTAACTGGGTTCGGCCCTGATGTCTCCAATCTATCTCCAACACAGCAGCCAGAGGGAGCCTTTAAAAATATAAGTCAGATCAAATCAATTCTCTGGCCCAAAACTTTGGTGGCTCCTGATGTCACTTAGAGTCAAAGCAAAAGTCCTCATCATGGCCTACAACGCCCTCCATCATCTGGCCCCTGCTGCCTCCCTGCTCTCACCTCCCACATCCTTCCCTGTTCCCTTTGCTCCTTGCTGGTCCATGAACATGCCCAGCATATTCCCACCCCAGGGCCTTTGCACTGGCTTTTCTTCCTTCCTGGAAATCTCTCCTGCCATATGTCTACGTGACAAATTCCCCCCTTTTTTTTTGAGACGGAGTCTTGCTCTGTTGCCCTGGCTGCAGTGCAATGGCATGATCTGGCTCACTGCAACCTCCACCTCCTGGGTTCAAATGATTTTCCTGCCTCAGCCTCCTGAGTAGCTGGGATTACAGGCGCGCACCACCAAGCCTGGCTAATTTTTTTTTGTATTTTTAGTAGAGACAGGGTTTTAGCATGTTGGCCAGGCTGGTCTCAAACTCCTGACCTCAGGTGATCTGCTCACTTCAGTCTCCCAAAGTGCTGGGATTACAGGCATGAGCCACCTCGCCCAGCCTACCTCTTTCTTGTCTTTTGTTCAACTTCATCCTTTCAAAGTGCCCACTGATAATACTCTATTTAAAGTTGGAACACCTCTCACCCTGTCTACCCTTCTCATCCCCTTTCTTTGTCTTCTCTTCTCCTCTCCTTTCCTCTCCTCCCTTCCTCCCTTCCTTCCTTCCTTTTTTTTTTTTTCAGGGTCTGCTCTGTTGCCCAGGCTGGAGTGCAGTGGTGCTATCTCAGCTTACTGCAACCTCTGCCTCCTGGGTTTAAGCAATCCTCCTGCCTCAGCCTCCCTAGGAGCTGGGACTATAGGCATGCACCACCATGCCTGGCTAATTTATGTATTTTTAATAGAGATGGGGTGTCACTATGTTGGCCAGGCTGGTCTTGAACTTATGACCTCAGGAAATCTGCCTGCCTCGGCATCCCAAAGTGCTGGGATTACAGGTGTGGGCCACCGTGCCCGGCCCTCATCGCCTTCCTGATGGCCTGTTTTCCCTGTGGTGCACATCACTGTCTATAATATTATATACTTCACTTACTTATTATGTTTGTTTCTTCTCTCCTCCCACCTCCATTGGAAGCATGATTCAGGAGGGCAAGGATTTTTGTGTTTTTTTGTTTACTGATATGGCTCACCTAGAATAGTGCTTGGTACATGTAGGGACTCAATATATATTTGTTGAATGAATCAGTGAAGGAAGGAAGTATGATAATGTGGGAAGGGGTCTCCAATCTAAAAATGGGTTAGATGCTGGGTGCAGTGGCTCGCGCCTATAATCCCAGCACTCTGGAAGGCTGAGGTGGGAAGATCGCTTGAGGTCAGAAGTTTGAGACCAGCCTGGGCAATGCAGGGAGACCTTGTCTCTACAAAAAATTTAAAAATTAGCCAGGAGTGGTGGCATACACCCGCGGTCCCAGCTACTTGAGAGGCTGAGGCAGGAGGATCCCTTGAACCCAGGAGTTTGAGGTTACAGTGAGCTGTGATCACACCACTGCACTGTAGCCTGGGTGACAGAGTGAGACCCTGTCTCAAAATAAATAAATAGCCTGGGCGCTGTGGCTCACACCTGTCGTCCCAGCTCTTTTGGAAGCTGAGGCAGGAGGATCTCTTGAGCCCAGGAGTTTGAGATCGGCCTGAGCAACATAGTGAAACCCTGTCTCTACAAAAAATTCAAAAATTAGCCAGGTGTGGTGGCGGGTGCCTGTAGTTCCAGCTACACGGGAGGCAGAGAGGTAGGGGGATCACCTGAGCCCAGGAGGTTGAGACTGCAGCGAACAAAGATCGCTGCCACTGCACGCCAGCCTGGGGGACAGAGCAAGACCCTGCTTCGCTTTATTAAAAATAAATAAATAGATAAATAAATACATTTTTAAAATGAGTTAGGGTCAAGAAAAGGTGGCTTTCTGGTATGCCCAGGTGTCATGGACATTAGAGCTGTTTGCTGTGCAGCAGCTGTCCCCATTCTCCTGAAACATTCCCCCATTTTCCTTTGGGACAAATCCCCACCCACCATCAGTCAGTCCATGTGGTGGATCACCTGAGGCTGACTCCAGGCTTCACTTCAAAGGGGCAGTGACTCTTGGTGACTCAGTGATTGGTTCAGGGCTGGGAGCATTTCACATTTCACCATGTTGCCCAGGCTGGGGCGATGAGACTGAGTCCTGAGACTTCTGCTTGTACTGCACTGTTGGAATGGGGACGGCTTCTTCCCTCAAAGCTGGACGTAAGCTCAGACCTGTCTTAGCCAACTTGACGCGTTTTTGGAAGAGCCTGCCTGGAAATGAAGGCAGTGCAGAAGAGCACTGGGCTACAGATGTGGAGAAAGATCACATTTGAAAGCCTCTTCTGTACTGCCTGACCTACTCCTAAACTTGACTTCCCATTTAGAGAAACCCCTTTTCACTGATCAGTTTGAGTTGGGATTCTGTCACTCGCACAACCACTTACAGTACACCTCCACGAGCATCCGAACCGGGGAGTGAGGAGGGACTGGTTGGGGCCTGGGGGGTGTGTGGGATGTGTGGCCCCAGTGGTCTTCCCAAGTGAGAGAGGCTGAGCACATGGAGGGCACTCACTTAGCAGTGCTAGATGGAGGTGGCATGAAAACAGATTGCCTTGGCCTTGTCCTAGAAGCGCTCTCAAGCTGTCAGCGGAGAAGGTCATGGGCATGAACGGGGCAAACAAGACCAAGGGCTCCTACCATGCCTGAGCTGCAGGCTAAGCTGAGATGGATTCTGCCCCTCCACTCCACCCCCACGCCCCAGTGCAACAGAAAGCCCAGTTCCAGCACAGAGGAAGGGGGGCCTGGGCTCTGCCACTTACTAGGGGTGCTCTGGGGTAAGTCACTGAACTTTCTGAGCTCGTGTCCTCATAGGTAAAATGGCAATCATGTCCACTTCATAGGAGTGCTGTAAGGGTGAAATGAGGTCATGCGTGCCAAGAACTCAGCATGAGCCTGGCTCACAGAACACTCTCAGCAGCAGTCAGCTGCCACAACCAGCGTTTGTTGGTGTTCTCTCCCAGCTAGGGAGTCCGCCTGGTGCCGCGGGTGCAGTTTCCACAAACACCAGCAGGTGGCGCCCCGACCCCAAAAGAGCCCCCGTCGCTGGCCTTCCCAGGGCCGGGAGGGGCTGGGCTGGGCGGCCTCTTGGATCTCGGCCAGTTAGACCCGCGATCTTTCCCGCTGCACGGGGACCCGTGCGTGAACTCCTCTCAATTCTCTGTGGTCTCTGGCACAAGGAAGAGGGGGTCTGGGTCACCATGGGATAGTTGGGGAGCCTGTTTTCCATCCGTGTTGTGTAACGGCACGGCCTTCGGAGACAGCCTGGGCAAAGTTGAGGAAATACCCGGGTTGGAGCGGATAGGAGACTTTCAGAACGGGCGGGATCCCGACGCGCAGGCTGATTTTTGAGTGCCTGCGGCTGAACTCGGGGCGCCGCTGGGCCTGGTGCTGCGGTAGGAGGATGACCCATATGACCTGTATTCGCTTCCTTTCAGAGTGCGGGCGAGCGGGGCTGCGCTTCGCGGAAGACTCCGGGCAGTGCTGGGCACTGGGACGCGGGGAGTCTGGAAATTCTGCGTCTGGCCAGCAGAGGGAGGCGGAGAGCCCGACCCCCCGCGTCCCCCCGAACCCGTGCCCAGGCCTGGCCCGGCTCCCCCAGCCCGAGCTCGCCCTGCGGGAACCTTCCCGGCTTGGCCGCTCCTCCCTGGGCAGGACTCGACATGTCCCGTGTCCCTTCATTTTGGAAAAAGTCTTGCCCTCCTATCCCCGCCCAGCTTCTTGGAGGAGCGCGTGGGTTAAGGGGAGGGTCAGTTTCAACCCGAACTCAACCCTAACCGCACCGCGCGCCCCGCTCCCTGGGCCTCAGTGCGGGTGATGGCACGGACTGGCCACTCTAATTCTAGCAGCTGCGAATTCCTGGGACAGGGTGGGGTGACCTCCACTAGGGTAGAGACTGGGGGGGGCACAAGGGGCTTCTCCCCCTAACCCCCATCAACCCAGGCCTGGACGGCCAGCTGGACCTCCGGAAGCGAGGGCTGCCCACCCCATACCACCCCGGCCAGTTCCCGGGACTCTCCTGGACAGGCTCCCGGAGGCCCACAAAGGCCCTTAGATGCCGTTCTGGGCCAGGCTCTGCCTGGGCCCTGGGCCGGCGGCCGGCTGGCTCTCGGCACTGCAAGTCCCTGGCACTCCTGTGGGGCTTTGTCCACCAGCCCTGGCCCCATGCTGGCCGGGCCTCGTCTGCTGGGGGAGGGATTGCACAGGCAGGTCGTAGAGCTTGGGCAGTCTCCCTTTCTCCAGCCCGTGGCCTTGCTGTCCTCCAGGTGACTGGCCCCTTACCTCAGCCTTGCTGGCCCCCACAGCCAGGGCTGTCCAGTGAGCAAAGAGTGTGAGTCCTCCCCATGCTCCCTCCTGGCTAACATGGGAATGGTGGGTCACGTTGTCCTCGTTTGCAGACCAGACCGGGGGCTCCAGGGATCTTCCCCAGGCCTCCGTGGCTCCCTGCACCGGCTCCTGACTGCACGGTTTCCCTACTGTGGGCCTGTCAGGGTCGCGGCCCAGGCATGCGTTTGTCCCTGGCCACTCACTCTTTCATTCATTCTTCGGTTCATCACTCTTTGGATACCAACTTCATCCAGGCCCTGGGCTCAGGGAGGAGCTGGGGACTGAGAGGGAGTGTGCAGGGTCCTTGCGCTCATGGAGTGTCCAGTCCAGACAGTCACGACACAGTATGACATGTGCTGTGATAGAGGCAGACCTGCCTGGCCTGGGGGCACCTCCTCAGAGAGGCCTTCGCTGAACACCTGACTGAAGTAGCCCTACCCACCAGCCAGCTGCAGTCACACACCAGGTTTTGTTTGTGTGTTTCGAAGCCCTTCTAATATTTACAGCTGACTTCTTCCTTTATTAAGGAAGGATCGCTAGAGCCTGGGAGGTCAAGGCTGTAGTGAGCCGAGATCATGCCCCTGCATTCCAGCCTGGGTATTCCTGTCTCTAAAAGAAAAACAAAAAACAAAACAAAACAAAAACAAAAAGAAACCCACTCAACAAACTAGGAATAGTGGGCACTCATTATATGAGTGCTTCAGTAAATGCCCACTGGGTGCCAGGCACTGTTCCAGCCCCCTGGGAATCTACAAGGGAGAGAGGAAAATTCTTACCCTCATGGAACCTATGGCCTAGTGATGGCAGCGGTGGTGGGGACACAGACCATTCCCAGAAAGGACAAGCATATGGTATATACATATGTGTTATGGAGGAAAAGAAGGCGGGGAAATGGGAGATGTGGATGAAGGAGGGGGTAGTATTTTAGTAGAGTGGTCAGAAAAGGTGACATTGGAAGAGAGCGCTGAAAGAAGTGAGGGGTGGGCGGTGCGGATACCTGGGGGAGGAGTGTTTTAGGCAGAGAGCAGCACGGGGCGGGCGGGCGCTGAGGTGGGAGTGTGCCTGGTGCTTTGGAGGAACAGGGAGGGGACCGGTGTGTCTGCAGGAGAATGAGGTCAGAGGAGTGGTGGGGGCCAGATCTTATGGGATTTTGTGGCCTGCGTAAAGACTTGGTTTGAGTCTGGGCACGGGAGCTCGTGCCTGTAATCCCAGCACTTTGGGAGGCTGTGGCAGGAGGATCACTTGAGCCCAGGAATTCGAGACCAGGCTGACCTTGTGGTCGTGATGTTTACGGCAAAGAGGAAGAGGAGGTCAGTGTGGGTTGGGTTAAGATGGAACTGCTCTTTGGATATCCTAGTGGCAACTTCAGGTCAGCACTTGGGTGTTGGGGTCTGACCTCAGGTGGAAAGGTCCAGGTTGGAGAATCACACACCGAGAAGCTTCAGGGTTTAGCTGGGCTTTGAAGCTGGGCTGGGGTCATCATGGGAAAGAGTGAGATGGAGAAGACCGAGGACTGAGCCCTGGGAGCTCTGGCATTGGAGGTCAGAGAGGGGTGGAGAAACCAGCAAAGGAAGATGAGAAGGTGCAGCCAGAGAGGCAGGAGGAAAAACATGACAGTGAGGAGTCCTGGAAGTCAAGGGAAGAAAGTATGTCAAGGAGGAAGCGGGGATGAACGGTGTCAGATGCTGTCAGGAAGCTAAGACCAGGCCTGTGAATGGACTTTTGGATTTAGCATTGTGGCAGTCACTGAGGACTAGGCCACAGTCTAGCACCATGTACAAACTTTAGAAAATGGTGGCCATGGCCGGGTGCTGTGGTTCATGCTTGTAATCCCAGCTCTTTGGGAGGCTGAGGTGGGTGTCCTGAGGTCAGGTGTTCAAGACCAGCCTGGCCAACATGATGAAACCCTGTCTCTACTAAAAATACAAAAAATTAGCTGGGTGTGGTGGTTGGGTGGGGGGGAGCGCCTATAATCCCAGCTACTCGGGAGACCGAAGCAGGAAAATCGCTTGAACCCAGGAGGTGGGGGGTGCAGTGAACCGAGATTGCACCATTGCACTACAGCCTGGGCAACAAAAGTGAAACTTCATCTCAAAAAAATAAAAAAAAGAAAAGAAAATGGTGGCCATTCCAGGTGGACCTGGCTACACAGGCACACAGAAGGTGGATACCTTGCTGTAAAGAAAAAGGCACTCTGCACAGTGGCTCACACCTGTAATCCTAGCACTTTGGGAAGCCAAGGCAGGAGGATCACTTGAGCCCAGGAAGTCAAGACCAGCCTGGGCAACATGGCGAAACTCCATCTCTACAAAAAATATAAAAATTAGCTGGGTATAGTGGTGCATGCCTGTAGTCCTAGCTACTGGGGAGGCTGAGATGGGAGGATCGCTTGAGCCTGGGAAGTCAAGGCTGCACTGATCTGAGATCATGCCACTGCACTCCAGCCTGGGTATTCCTGTCTCTAAAAGAAAAACAAAAAACAAAACAAAACAAAACCAAAAACAAAAAGAAACCCACTCAACAAACTAGGAATAGAAGGGAATGAACTCAACATGATAAAGGGCATTTATGAAAAACCCACAGCTAACACTGTACTCAGGTTGCAGCGAGCCATGATTGTGCCACTGCACTACGCTGGCCTGAGACCCTCTCTCAGAAAACAAAACAAAACAAAAAAAACAAAAAAAAAAAAGAGAAAGAAAAAGGCATCTCTTCCCCTGACAGATACAACCTTGCATCAGGACACACAGCATGGTGAAAGGAGAACAGGTTGGGTTTTAGCTACCTCTCCATCCTTCATGTAACCCAGCACCCTTGTGCAGTGCCCAGCCTGCACATCTGTACTCAGCAACTGTGTTGGTGACTTTGATGAGTGGTGTCAGTGGACTGTACAGGGAGATAAGAGCTAGACTGGAGTTGCTTTGAGAGACAGGAATTAGAGACAGCCAGCATGGACAACATTTTCAAGGAGCTTTGCTGTAATAGGTAAAGAGAAATGGGATGGTAGCTGGGGAGTGGAGAGGAATTAGCCAAATGAGAGTGCGTGAAGGGGAAGGCATCCCAGGCAGAGAGCCTGCCTAAGCAAAGGGAGGTCACTAGAAATGGTTGAGGGGGAATGAGTGTGGGAGGGGTCCTAGGACATCAAATTTGAGGTGGGAAGTGTCAGGAGAGGGGACATAGAATAGGTGAATTGGGGCCTTCATCTTGGGGTCTTGCGGGTGCTGGGGACAGGGGCAGGTTACAACAAAGCTGTGAACACAGTAGGTGCTTATTGAGTTCTCTGGGATTGGCCTGGGGAATCCCTACCCAGGCACCCCACCTGGGCCTCAGGCTTCCAGCTGGAAGATGGGAGAATTGGGTGTTTTAGGGGCCCTCTGAGTCAAGCCTCTTCTGGGTTGGACCCAAATGAGTCCTCCCAATTGGTGGGTCCTTCTGTCCCTGCCCAAGGTGCTGACCATGCCCAATGCAGCTGCCCCCCCCCCCCCCCATAACTTTCATGCTCTCCTGGGGACCAGTCAAGGGCCAGGCGGTAAACCATGGGAAAAGGCCCCTCCATGTGCAAGGGTCTTTGGTTCAGCCTTGGCACCTGCTTCTTATGAGACCCCCTCAGGTGAGGAGGCGGGGTGGGGGAGGAAAGGGAGGTCACTTGGAGGAACAGGGAGAAGCTGCGCATTCTTCTTTCCCTTGAGGAATGGGGGAAATATCATCTATTCTGGCTCCTGGGTAGGGGGATGTTGACCCTGCTGTCTTTCTTTCTCTTTCTTTCTTTTCTTTTCTTTCTCTCTTTCTTTTTTCTTTCTGTCTTTCTCTTTCTCCCTTCCTTCCTTCCTCCCTCCCTCCCTCTCTTTCTGTCTCTCTTTTCCTTCCTTCCCTTCCTTCCTTCCTTTCTTTCTTTTTTTCTTTCTTTCCTTCCTTCCTTCCTTCCTTCCTTCCTTCCTTCCTTCCTTCTTTCTTTCTTTCTTTCTTTCTTTCTTTCTTTCTTTCTTTCTTTCTTTCTTTCTTTCTGTCTGTCTTTCTTTCTTCTTTCCTTCTTCTTTTGACTGAGTCTTGCTCTGTTGCCCAGGCTGGAATGTAGTGGCACGATCTTGGCTCACTGCAACCTCTGCATCCTGGGTTCCAGTGATTCTCTTGCCTCCGGAGTAGCTGGGATTACAGGTATGCGTCACCACACCCGGCTAATTTTTGTATTTTTAGTCGAGAGGGGGGTTTCACTGTGTTGGCCAGGCTGGTCTCGAGCTTTTGACCTCAAGTGATCCAACCCACTTTGGCCTCCCAAAGTGCTGGGATTACAGGCGTGAGCCACCATTCCCAGCCTGACCCTGCTGTCTTTCAGGAGGCGAAGGTAGCCACAAGGAACAGTAACAATACTCCCCTCTCCAGTGTCCATGGCACCCAGAACACTCACACAGAGCTCACCTGTGGCCTCCAGGCAGCCCTCTGAGCCCTAGGGAGCTAGTTCCACTTGACGGAGGGGAAAGGAAGGTTCAGGAAAGGGTACAGCTGCCCATAGCCACACAGCTAGGAAGTGTGGGTTGGGGGGACTGGACTAGAACCCGGGTCTCCTTGCCCCTGCCACAGGCTCCCAGAGCTACAAAGGACAGGGGGCAGATCCAGGGGGCAGAGACTAGGTTCTGTGTGCCAGCCCAGCGCAAGTTAGCTGGAGAGACAGCTATGTCTACCTTTCCCCTTTCCCTGTTCTTTCCTTCCACATAATTTATTAAGCCATGCTGAGTGTTAGGTGCTGAGGATACACTGTGAACCCTTTCAAGGGGCTCAGAGTCCATCCAGTGGACAACAATTAAATAATGCATTCCATGAGTAAGTAGTCATTACAGCTGGAACAGCCATGGCCCATTGAGTGCATCTGTGTGCCAGGTCTTGAGCACATCAGCTCTTTCGGTCCCCATCCTAGCCCCACAAGAGGGGGACTGCTACCATCCTCATTGGGCAGATGAGGAAGTAGGAGCCCAGAAAGGTGGTCCAGCTGTGACTTGAGGGCATGGGTGCCAAGGGTGGGGAATGTGGTATCTAAGCCCTGCCACGAGCACTTCCCTCCACAGCCCCTGCTGGTCGCCACCCTTCTCTGCCTACAGGTAGCAGAGGGCAGGGGGGTAGAATGCAGGACAGCAGGGAAGCCAAGCTCCCTCTGTGCCCTTTAAGATCCTGGGCACCTGCACAGAGAGTGGCTCCCTTGTTTCTGGGCTCTGCGGTAATGTCCTAGGGTTTGATGGGCAGTGAAGGATGTGGTCTGAGTGCCCTCTTAATTGACCAGCTGTGCTCACAGATTTAGATCTCCTGGGATCATGAGCAAGTGACATGCTCTCCAAGTCTCAGTTTTCTCATCTGTAAAACGGGTTGTAGGATTGTTTTGAGAATTAAATATGACACATGAAGAGCACTTGGTAGATGCTTGGTTGTCAGAGGTGTCACCATGGTTGATGAAGTCCCAGCTCCTGCTGTTGCCCAGCTTGAAGGGAGGGAGACTACACACAGCTCAGATCCCACACCTCCAATTACTGCCACCCTAAGAGGTCAGCAAATCCTCTTCCTGCTCCCTAAGAAGAGTCCATGTTTGTGTGTTCATGGGTGGAAAGAAGGTCAGAGAAGACTTCATGAAGGAAGGGGCATTTAAGGAGGAATTTGAGGGTTCAGTAGGAGTTCACTGAGCACAGCAGGATCAAGGCCCCACCGGGCAGAGTGTGGATCATCTGCTGAGGTCTGGAGATGGAAGCAACTGGGTGTGGTGAACCCCCCAGGGGCTGGAGTAGGGGAGAGGGGTAGAAAGTGGCCTCCAGTGGCAGGGCCTGACTCTATCCTGATTTCCCTTCTCCCAGGCACTGGGCCTGCTCCCCACGCCCTCCTTAGATCCCTGTGGGTGGAGGCCCTTTAATGCTGCTCTGAGAGGCGGACTCTTACTCTGCAGGTGCCTCACAGCCAGGAAGTTCTTAATGTCTAGCCCAGGTACAGCCAGTCAACCCTCTTCTTCAGTTAGAGTCCTGGGCTGAGGGGGGCGGCTTCAGGGCCTTGACTTGCCCTTGGGGAGACACCGTGGGACAGGTGCCTTGGGAGATGGTTTCCTCTGCCCAGGGCACCCTCTGTCTCTCTCTGTCTCCTTATATCTGCCCAGGGAGGCTTCCCCTTGACCTGGCACAGGGATGTGGATTCTTGGTTGGACCCACCCCTCACCTCCCGCCTCCCTCAGGTTCTTTCTCCTTTGTCTCTTTCTCCTCTCTCCTGCCTCCTCCCATCCCACTCTGTCCCGAGGCTCCTTCTCACCCCACAGCCCAGGTCTCCGTCCCGTCCCGTGTGACTCTAGGTCTCAGGGGCTCAGTCTCCCTCTCTGAGATTCTTCACCTTGGCCCCCCGCACTCCCTGCTCCTCCCTTGGCGGCGTCTCCCGGGGGCTGGCGTGTGTGTCGGGGGGCTGGGGGCAGGGGTCACTCCCTGAACAGACCGCGGGAGGAGGGCCAGGACCCGCCCCTTCCTTCACCTCCAGGGCCTGGCGGGTCCCGAGAGCTCAGGTTCTAGACCGGTGGGTCCTGCCTGGAGGGCGGAGGTGGTTGGGTCTGGCCGAGGGTTCGAGGACGGCAGGGGCCCAGCGGGGCTAGGAGGGGGCAGAACCCCGGGCGCTCCCCTCCCCCCCTTTCTTAAAGGGCCCGCGCGGGGCAGAGGGGGACAAGGTGGGCCGCGCTCTCCCCGGCACGCTCGGGGTCCCGGGGCGAGCGCTGCGCTGCAGGCGGACAGGGCTGGGGGCCGCGCTTCCCTCCCGGCTCCGCGCCCGCCGCTCGCGCGCCCGCAGTGCCCCCGCCCTTCCCCGCCCTTCCCGCTCCTCCCTCCTCTTCCCTCCTCCTCCTCCTCCTCCAGCTCACGGCTCCGCTCCCTCCCTCCTGCCGTCCGTCCCCCTCGCTCAGCCTCTCCACATCGCGGCTCCGGCACCTGAAGGGACGCGGGCGGGCGCGGGCAGCTCCGACCGGCGGCGGCGGGGCGGGACAGGCAGCCCGGCGGCCTCCGATGGCCCCGCCGTGAGAGGCCGGACCCGCGGCGGGGACCAGCAGCGGTGAGTGGGGCTGCGGGGCTCCGGGACCCGCCCCTCCCCGCTGGCGGCCAGGCCGGGGCGGGAGCGGCCGGGGAGAGGGCCGCGTGCGGGGTGGGGGGCGCCGCCCTCGCCCTCGGTGCCCACCCGGGTCCGCTAACAAAGCTACATTTCCAGATCAATTCCGCGGCGTCTGGAGCATCCGAAGGATACGGTTGTCATGGAGATGGGGCCGAGAGAGGAAGCCCGGGCTGGCCGGGTCTGGGCCGGGGAGAGGGGGCGCCGCGGGAAAGCCCGAGCCCAGCCTGAGGGAGGGTGGGGGCTGCCGGCCCGATTGTCTCCCGGCTCCGCCACCCACTACCCTCTCCCCGCTTTTGTATAATCTGGGGGTACGCGTGTGCGTGGGGGGTGCCAGTGGCAGCCTGGTGGCCGGGGATCGGGGCATTGGGTACCGGGGCCTGCCGGCAGCCACCTTCACGAGGCTGCAGCTTTGAGGATTTATTTCTGTTTCCAGTTTCCCAACTTTGACAGCCCTGCTTGGCGGCCAGGCCTCCCCGGCTCTGCAGCTAGAGCGGGGGCTCGCACGGGGGCGTGGCAGGCAGGGCTGAGGAGGCACATAATGGCCGAGGCGGCAGCGGGAGGGAGGGGTCCCAGGAGCGGGCTGCTGGGGCTGGGTGCAGAGGGAGTCCAGACTGGGGACAACCCTGCCCAGCGGGCCCCCTCGGAGGAGGAGGTATTCAGCTGTTCCTAGAGGATGCAGGGACTCCCTGGAATGATCACTGGGGGCATTGTTTTTGCATAGGCCCAGGGGGCCACTGTCTCAAGCCCACCCCTTTGTCTTGGGGCCATCTTGGGGGGGCCAGGAAGAGAACAGGGAGCAGAAGCAGCAGTCACAATGGAAGAGGGCCTAAGACTCCTGGCAGCCTGGGGATAAGCCAGGCTGAGTTTGATGGGGATCAGGGAGAGGGCTCAGGATTTGGCCAGGGCAGGTGGGCAGCCTGGGTTTGGACTTTCCTGGGTTCCCCAGTTCCTTTTTCTAGATCCTACAAACAAGAGCTGCTTAATAGTGGTTGGGGGTGGGGGGGTTCACTGGGCTGGGACTGCCTCCAAACCCAACCCGTGGCCCAGGGCAGTTGCAGTCGTTCTCTCATTCTTCCACCCTCTCCCCAGGACTTTAGGAACCTGTCTCCCAGGGAAGCTACAAGTTCTGGGGCCTGGGATCTCCGAATCAGTAAAATGTGCCTGCTGTCCTCCCAGCAGCCCCTTTCCCCAATATATGCAGGAAGCAGGGAACAGGGGCTTTTGAGTGGGGCTACTGCAAAGTTTGGTCCTGGTGGAAACATAGCAGGTCCCTAGGGTTTGGCCAGAGCCCCCAAAAGATTCCCACGCAGTGGGGTGAGTAGGTGGGTGTGGCCCAGCTAAAGGAGGATGACTGGGTTGTCCTTGGAAGGCCTCCCTCACTGGTGCCTCTTGCAAGGTTGAAGTCTCAATGCTTGGGTGAATTGCACCCTGCAGCCCAGGGATGCCCTGAGAGGCCTCCCCGCTGCAGCTTGTCCTGGTCTGACAACTATGGGGTGCACGCTCCACAAGCAGACCTGACAAATAGTGCCTCCCAGGGTCTTCCCTGAAGGGAGAGAGCAAAGATAGCTGGAAGGAATGACTTCCTGCTCTAGACAGGACTGAGAGAGAGAGAGTGGCTGGGGGTATTACCTCACCCAGCTTCCACATATGGAGCATATGTGCTAAGTACCCTCATAACAGTCTTTAGAGGGAGGCACTACCCTTATTCCCATTTTGTGGTAGAGCTGTTTGTTCAAAGTCTCCTGGTTAGTAAGTGGCAGAGTGAGGATTTGCACTTGGCCAGAACTGTCTGATACTCAGACCTGTGTCCCCATCCTCTCCTCTTCTTCCCTGGAGACACAATTTAGGAGAGAGGTGGGAGGTGGGATAGAGTGCCTCTCCATCTGGGCAAGAGGGTGACCTTGGGAAAAACAAGCACTAAGCTGTAGTTTCCTAGGGAGGTGGGATCAAGGCATTCCCATTCCGGACGTTGGCTTGCAGGAGATCAACACTGCCTCTCACAACAGACGATGCTCTAGACCTCCTTTGCCAGATGGTCTTTTCCAGGAAAATCTGTTTTGAGCGGCATCTTATGTCTGAGGCTCCGTATTTAGACTGGCTCTCCAAACAGGAGGATACACTTAGGCTGTCGCCCCTTGAGGGGTGTTTGGGGGAGTTGGGTGGGCTTGGGGCCAGACCTGGCTCCTTGCCACAGCTCAATGGAGGGGGAGGGGCCCATGTTCCTGCCCTGGTCTCCCTGGGACCAGCTTGTTTTCCTTGTCCCTCTAAGCCGGTTTGCCCACAGGTGAGTCCGTTTCCTCAGGGTCTGGCCCCCTTTTCAGATGGTAAGCCACTCCAGCACTGTGCCTGCCTGGCCTGGGCTGGCCTGTGGGCTGGCCCACAGCTCTGCGTGCTCAGATTTGTGGACTGCCCTGGGGAAGGAATGTCCTCTCCTCTGACTCCTGCCCCAAAATTCCAACCCCTGAGCTCCCCTCTTTGGAACATCTCCCTCCACTCCCTTCCTTCTCCCACCTTACTTTTTATCTTGTCAAAGCTGATAGTATAGTGAACACCTACCTACATACCCTTCACCTAGAGACCTAGATTTGCCAGTTGTTAACATTTTGCCACATTTGTTTCTCTCTCTCTCTCTTTCTCTCTCTCTCTCAATCTTTTGAAAGTAAGTTGCCAACATTATAACACTTCACCTCTAAATACTTCAGCATGAATTTCCTGAGACAGGGACATTTTTCTACAAAAATAATACATTGTTATCATACCCAAGAAGTTTAGTAATCATCCAGTTTAACCTAACATGTAGTCCATATTTAAATTTCTCTAGTTGTCTCAGTAAAGTCCTTTATAGCTGTTTTTTTTTTAATTTGATCATGGAACATACATTGCATTTAGTTATTATGGCTCTTTAGTGTTTCAATCTGGATGAATCCCTGGCTTTTTTGAATTTTTTTTTAATGACATTGTCAATTTGGAAGGCTTGTGGTACGTCTCACATCCTGGATTTGTCTTCTTGCTTGCTTGTGATTAGAGTCAAGTTAACCATTTTGGGGCAAGAATATCCCATAGATGATGTCATGTCCTTCTCAGTGCATGATATCGGCAGGCACCTGTTATTAGTTTGTCCTGTAGTAGGTGGTGGTAAGTTAGGTCACTTGGCTCAGGGGTCCCTGTATTTCAATTCTGTTCCTCCCCCTTCCCTACCTCCAGAAGCTTCATCTACCTGGTAATCTGCGCACCAGGTCAGCAAATCTGACTGAACCCCTACATCAGACCAGATGCTGGAGAATAGAGAAGCAGACAGAAACTTTCAGGGAGCTCAAAACTTCAGGGTTGGGAGTGGGGGAGCCACAACTCAGACAGGTGCTGTTGGTGGGGGAGAGGGGAAGCCCAGAGAAAGTAGTGAGAGGCACAGCAAGGGGAGAGGGCATGGGGGCCAGACAGGAAGGGAGGCCCAGGCCACAGCTAGCCTGGAATGTGGGCTGAGGGGTTGGCCTTTTCCCCAAGGGCACTTCAAAACCACTGAAGGGTTTTGAAGAGGGGATGATGAGGCAGTTTGGAGTGTTGGAACGGCACTCTGAGGAGGATGGAGTGGGGCTGACTGGGCCAGCACATGGGAAAGAGACCAGCCAGGAGGCTGTGGCAGCACCCAGCACAAGACAGGGGGGACAGGATTGGGGCTGCTGCTTGTGGCATATAGAGGGAGTGGAGTTGTGTGGTTTGGGGGCCCTGCTGGGAGGGTGTTGCTGGGGGGTATCGGAGAAGGGGATGGAGCTGGGAGAGATTTAGGAAGCAGAACGGACAGGCCCTTGTGTCTGACTAGAGATAGGGAGAGTGGGAAGGATGAGCTCATGCAATGGCTTGGGAAGGGAGATGGAGGTTTTGAGTGCATGAGGTCTGAGGTGTTTTCCAGGCCAGAGGAATGGTGTGTGGGAAGCTCATTTGGTGGCCCCAACTGTGGCCCCCTTGCAGAAGCTCATTTTGAGATGCGGGCAGAAAGAAGAGCCACACATAGCCCACTGCAGGGGATGGATGGTGGGCTTCAGGCACCAGCAGGGGAGGGCCCTGAGCAGGGCTAGGCCAGCTCAGATGGCAGCTGCCCCTGTGGAAGCCAGGATAATCCTGCCACTAACTTGCAGACCCCAATTCCCTTACCTCATTTTGCTTCTTCACACCTTCTTGGCAAAACCCCAACCCTGGTTAAATCCAATGCCTGGCCTACCCCACTCCTGCACATGCAGCTGAATGGGGCTGAGCAAAACAACTGCCCTGATTGTTCTCACTTTCAGTCCAAGCCCATGAACTCTGAACTTCAGGTGGGTCCTTAGTGCAGTCCACCAGGCACAGCACAGGTTCTGAAGTTGTCGCCTCTCCCACATGCTAGATGATTCTTTCACACTTGCTCTTTGTGTGTGTGTGTAGAGATGGGGTCTCACTATGTTGCCAGAGCTGGTCTTGAACTCCTGACCTCAAGTGATCCGCCCTCCTCGGCTGCCCTCCTTGGCTTCCCAAAGTGCTGGGATTATGGGCATAAGCCCCTGTGCCCGGCCCTCACTTGCTCTTCTACCCTCACCCTCCGGCCTCTCCCACCCTTCCTTTCAGCGGATAATCTTTGAGAAAATATAAGCAGTCAGAGCGTCCTGAGGCTCCCAGCACCACACTCACTGTCTGCCAGCGTCTGCACTCACTGCTCTGCTTTCTTCTGTCTCTGTGGGTGAAGTGTTCCTGCTCCTGGTTAAGGCCACCCCTCCACTTTTGCAGAGATCCTGGCCTCTTGTGTCTGCTTGAGAACATCACTCCAGCAGGGCCCCCGCCTGCATCATTGGGTCCCCCTCTCTGCTAGAGCATCCCATGAACAGATATCTTGCTGTTATTTCTTTTATCTTAAAAATGGTTCTGGCTGGGCACGGTGGCTCACACCTGTAATCCCATCACTTTGGGAGGCTGAGATAGGTGGATCACCTGAGGTCAGGAGTTCAAGACCAGCCTGGCCAACATGACGAAATTCCGTCTCTACTAAAAATACAAAAATTAGCCAGGCATGGTGGTGGGCACTTGTACTCCCAGGTACTCGGGAGGCTGAGGCAGGAGAATTGCTTGAACCTAGGAGGCAGAGGTTGCAGTGAACTGAGATTGCGCCACTGCACTCCAGCCTGGACGACAGAGAGAGACTCCATCTCAAAAAAAAAAAAAAAGATCTCTCCTTCCCTTAGCAGAGAAACTTCTGGAAGGGTTGTCTAGACTCATTGTCTCCACATCCTCTCCTCCCGCTCTCTCTTGACTCCACTCTTATGGGGCTCCACTCCGCTGACCTCTCCTCTCAAGGTCAACAGTAATGTTCCTGTCGCTGCACCCAGTGGTCAATTCTCAGTCTTATTGGCAGCTTTTGACACATCCAGTCTTCCTCTTCCTTGAAATGCCTTCCTTGGCTTCCAGGACACCCATTCTTCTGTTTTCCTCCTACCTTGTGGGTTGCTCCTTCTCAGCCTCCTTTGCTGGTTCCTCTTCTCCCCCTCCCACCTCTTGATATCAGGGTGCCCCAGCACTTGCCCTGCACAGGCTCTCTCCCCCATCTCCACTCCTCCATACAGATCCCATCCAGTCTTGTGGCTTTAAGTATCACCTATGTACTGCCAGCCCCCAAATTTAAATCCCAAGTCTCAACCTCTCGCCCGACTCCAGTAGCCTACACAGCATCTCAACTTTCATCTCAACTTTCCTGTCTGTCAGACAACCCCCCTCAACTTGCCCTGATCTTCCTCCCCAAACCTGCTCCACCCAGTTTCTCTTCTTGAGCGGCAACTCCATCCTTCTAGTTGTTCAGGGCACAAATGTTGGCATCACTCTTGGGTCCCCTCTCTCTCTCCTGCCCCATGTACAGCACATGGATGGGTGAGGCTTTAGAGTGCCTGACTTCCCTTCAGCGGGCCATGGGCAAGAGAGGAGGTGACAGTGAAATGGCCCAGCACAGCCCCTTTCACACCCGCTTACTTCGTACCACATGCTGTTGTATTTTCATCAAGGAGGCCACAACCTGCAGACCCTGAGCTGAAGTCCTAAAGAGGAGACAAGACTGGACAGGGAAGAGGAGGGAGAGGAAGGGAGGACTCGGCTGGGGAGAGATGAAGAGACGCTACATAACACAGAGATTGGGGAGGGGGTGGGGAGGAAGGCCACAGTTGGGGAGGCAGAGAAGGAGAGGAGTTGGGGGGCCTGGACAGAGAATGTGAGGACTTAGAGGGTTTGGGGTGTGTGAAAACTGGGCAGACAGAAGGGAGGAGGAAGCTTCTTGGTTTCTGTCTCTTGGCTGTTGAAGCAGACTGTGGGGAGCTACTCAGAGGTGGAACTCTCTCAGGTCTGCCTCTGCCCAGGTGTTGTATCCAAGGCTGGGCTGGTTGGGAGGATTTGCACTTGGTCAGTCCATTGTAGCTCTCAGGATTCAACTCTCAACCCACAGGCTCATGTTAGCCTGTGGGCTCCATGAGCCTGTGGGTTGAAGCAGTGTGAGTCCAGTGCCCTCCGAAGTTGGAGGAAGTGGCCCAGTGGTCAGTCTGGCTGTGAACTCTCTTGACCAAGACAGCTTAGTCCTTTGTGGTTCCTGATAACTGAGGGTTCACCCCGTAGGGAAGTCAGTTGGGCATAGAGTCACCAGCTGTAAACATGATTTGAAATTTGACAGCAGACTTTGTGGATTTCATTAGTGTTAAGGGCTCTTCAACCAGCATGCAGATGTATGCAAATGCTAAGCAAATGAGGGTGCCAATTGGCTGGGGGGTTGGGGAGAGAAGCAAGCTGGGAGATGTCTAGGAATGACCTTTGTGGAGCAAGCTCCAAGGGCCCCTGAGAATCCCAGCAGAGCACATGCAGGATAAGATGCAAATGTGCATGCAGCCCCGGGGACTTCTGCCTGCCTGA
Source organism: Pan troglodytes (assembly GCF_028858775.2). Lineage (NCBI taxonomy): Eukaryota > Metazoa > Chordata > Mammalia > Primates > Hominidae > Pan > Pan troglodytes. The sequence goes on from NC_072402.2 coordinate 137,520,552, forward strand.
CCATGAGAACATGAGCCCAAGGCAAGGGCTGGTTCCCTGATGGCCACACTGAGAGAAGGAAAGCAGGTGGGGGCTGGTTATCACTCCAAACAGGCATTACCTGAAAGGGATGGGCATCTTTAAAGAGGGCGTAGGTTCTTGGCCCTTGCCCTACACTTGTGTGCCCTGAGATGGAAAGATAGGAGTGAGCCTGGCCTTGGGTGAGGGTGTTGGGAGGGCAGGACAGTAGGGACCTCAGCTGCCTTGGGAAAGGGAGGGGGTGCCCTCTCTGGCCCCCCTCCTGGCCCCACGGGAGTCTTTCATTTGCCTCTACCCTCTAGCTGGGCTTCTGAAGCCCCTGCCTCAGAACTTGCTCTGACAGCTGCCAAGGACGCATATCCACTGGGTGCTGGCTGAGTGGCCTGTGCTGTGTGCTGCTGTCCTGGGCATGGCACCCCTGGGGGTAGCCAGCTTGGTTCCTTGCAGCCCCCAGAAGGTTTTGGGAGGCAACAGCCCTCCCTTGAGCACTGAACACATGCCATCTCCTTTAATCCTCACAGGTGCCTTGAGGAGACAAATGCTCTTGGCACCCCCCATTTATGGAGGAGGACACCGAGCTCAGAGAGATAGGCAGTTTTCCTGAAGTCACACAGCTCGTGGCTAGCAGAGCTTGGATTTGGAGCCAGGTCTTTCTGAGCACACAGGAAGGGGCACTGACCCACTCTCCCGGACTGTCCCAGTCTGAGGCCCTTGCAGCACAAGGCGGTCCAAGCTGGGAAGACCAAGTGGGTTAAGAGGGTTTAGGGTCACTTTGGGATGTGGAATCCGGGAAGTTCCCTAGGCTCCTGGGTGGGTGTCCCTTCCAAATTATCCTGGGCATCTCCCTGGGCAGTTGGGATGTGGAGGAGGCTGGCCTGGGCTTAGGGAGGGGGCCTGGAGCTCTTGGAGGTGGGAAGATCCTTAACTCCAGGCCCCTTGGTTGGCAGAGGCTACAAGGGAGCATGGTTAGGGGGGCCCAACTGAGGGCTTCCTGGCAGCACCCTACTGCCCATGCTGCCAGTGGCCTAGCAGGTCCTGTGGAGCCCTGGAGCACTCCAGGCCTGGCCATCCTAGGCCCCATTGCGGTGTGGGCATCGCTGTTCAGGGTCTGTTTTGACACTCCCTACATGCCACATGTTTGCATTGATCATCTCTTTTAAGTGTCTGTGTGTGTCTTGTGTGTTCATGTGTGTTCACATGTGTTTGTGTGTCTGAAGATCCTAGCCCATGTGCTAAAATCTGGGTGATCTAGGGAATCTTGGGTTGGGATTTTGGGGAAGAGTAGTGAACCAGTGGGGGTGTTCAGCGTGGGTTTCCAGGGGGCAGAGAATAGGTCCAAGAAAGATTTCTTTGCCAAGTAACCCTCATGGAGCTCTCTCCAAGTATCCAATGTTGGATGGCAGGTCCTTGGAGACTGTCCAGGTTAGGGTATGGAATCAAGGATGGTTAGACGGCTTTGAGCCTTTCCAGATATACTCTAAATGTTGCACACATTTGTGAGATTTCCAGGGCAGGATCTTCCATCAAGTGCACAAAGAGGTCCAGGACTTGGAACTGGTTAGGTATCAATGGTGCACGTGGGGACATGAGGTCAGAGAGGGTTTTTTTTGTGCCCAACTTCCCCTAGCCCACTGGAAGCAAAACGTGAGGGTCCTGGTGCTCCTAGATTTGCTTCCCTGGGTCAGCTGTGGTCTCAGCCTTGCCACCACACTGACATTCCAGAACAATTTTCTCTGATCCCAGTCCCTTCTGCATACCCAAGATGGTTTTGATCCTGGATGCCCGATGATGTAGATCTCGCTGCCCTTAACCTTGCCCCTAGGCCTGCCAGTGCCTTGTCCACCTTACCAGGCAAATTAGGGGGATTGCCTCATGAGCGGCTGCCCAGTTCCCTCTGTGTGTGTGTGTGCGTGTGTGTGTGTCTGTGTGCATGTGTGTGTGTGCGCATGTGTGCATGTCTGTGAATGTGTGTGTGCATGTGTCTGCGCGTGTGCGTGTGTGTTTGCGTGTGTGTCTGTATGTGTGCGTCTGTGCGTGCGTGTGTGCATGTGTGTGTCTCTGTGTGTGTGAGTGTGTGTGCGTGTGTGTATGTGTGCATGTGTGTGTGCACGTGCGCGTGTGTCTGGGCATGTGTACATGTGTGCATGTGCCTACCCATACCTGTATTGTATGTCTGCTTTCAGGTCCTGCACCCATGCACTTGCCCCTGTGTCTTATAGAGCATGCTGGCCTCTGGAGCCCTCCCTGGTGGGCCCCACCTCCAGCCCTGCCCTTGGGTTTCCCACAGTCCCTGGCTTGGATCCCACCATAAAAGGGACCGTAAGATTATTTCTTTGACAATCTAGCATTCCATCAGAATCTCAGCCTTGCTGCTTTCCAGCTTTGTGACTCTGAGCAGTTCCTCAATCTCTCTTAGCCTCTGCCACAAATAGGCATGATGATAATCCCTGTTATTCATCTAACAAATGCTTTTAAAGGCCTGCTGTGTGCCAAGCATTGCACTGGACTCTGGGGACACAGCCGTGAACATGACATAGTCCCCACCCTCACTGAACTTACATCCTAGTACAGAGATAGGCAGGGAATCAGTAAACACATAGAAAAGGGAGCTTCAGTTCTACTGAGTGCTATGGTGCTCCATCACTCCATGATGCAGTGCCAGGGGTCAGAGAGGGCCTCTCTCAGGAGGCAGTGTTGGAGTTGAGCCCTGAGTGGCAGAATAGGCTCTTTTAAAGATCTAGGGAAAGAGCATTCTAGGCCACGGGTATAGCTGGTGCAAAGGCTCTGAGGTGGGAATGAACTCAGGGAGCAGAAAGAAGGCCACTGTGGCTGATGTGGGAGAGCATGGGGACATGGGGTAGAGGGCAGCAGAACCAGCTCCTGCAGGACCTTTTCAGGCCATGCTGGGGAGACTGGATTCTAATCTAGGGGAGATGGTTAGAGGATTATGAGGAGGGAGGGAGGTTTGTGTTTTTGCAACTCCCTCCAGCTGCCACAGGGAGAGTGAGGAGGAGGACAGAGTTGCTCAGGAGAGCTGAGACCCAGGAAGTGCTTGACTCTGCACTCAGCCCTGGCAGTTGGCTGAGCCAGGGTTCCACTATCATTATAGGACCTACCTTAGCTGGTGTTGAAAAGAGGCTGCCGAGCCCAAGGTCATTCCAAGGGCTGAGGCTAGTGGGAGACCCTGCCTGGAGAGGGGCTTGGATCAGGCCAAGAGAGGCTGCGGGGGATCTTGGCCAATGCCAGCCTGTCATTTGCAGGCGTCTCCTTGGGATGGGTGCCCAGTGGCCCAGCTGCACCCGCTCCCCTGCTCTTGCCAGCAGGGCTGGAGGTGGGAAGGGCCACTGCTTTGGGCCAACTCTCTTGGTTGAGGGTTTGGGCCCTTGATCTCCTGGGAGAGTTTGGCAGGGGTCCTGGGAAACTGGAGGCTCATTCTGCGTCTCCAGCCCATCTAGCTGCAGAGGGAGGCTACTCCTGGGTTCTAGAGACAGCTACGCTGTGGGGCCTCAGGCAAAGCCTTTCTGGGTTCTGTGCCTCAGCCTTCCTCATTTGTCAAATATGGCGGTAGAAAGGGTGGAGCACAGCTGCCTTTCATCCTTAACCTTGCAGGGAGTTTGCCCTTCCTTGGACCTTAGCTCTCTCAGCTTTCATGACGTTTAGTTTCCCACTGGCCCTGGGGGAGAACAGAGGTGATGCTCCCACTCTGTAGATGGGCTCACAAAGGCAAGAGGGAGCAATGATGAGTCCCAGGACACATAGCAGTTCAGAGTGAGCATGTGGGGCATCGTTTTACACCTCTACCCTAAAGCCTCCCCTTTATGCAGCCCTTGCTTGGGCTCAGCAAGAGAGGGGGTTCTGGCTCAGCTACTTCTGGGCTCAGCTGGTCTGCAGCCCAGGCAGGGACTCTGGGCCCCCCGCCCAGAGTAGAACTCAATGCTGCCCCTTGTCTGCCCACCCCCAGAAACAAAGGATGTGGCCCAGTGCCTGGTGTTGGCAGGCTCCCGCTCCCAGCTAAAGGAGGACATAGCAGGGCAGGTAGGGCTGGAGCTAGCCTGAGGCAGCTGCTGGAACTTGGGGGTAGGGTGGAGGGGCTCCCAAGAGGTCCTCAATCTGTCCACAATTCTAGCTTTGGTGCTGGTGTAGGCTGAGCATCAAGTGAAGCTGCTGATACTCTTAAACCTCAGGTTTCATGAAGGCTTAGGCAGAGCCCTGACTCAAAATGGTGGGCTCAGCCTCTAGGTATGTGTAGGGGAGCTTGAGTCATCCTGGTGAAATCGGGTTGAAACCCCGTGCCCCAGAGCCAATGCTCATCCAGGCCCCTGGGCTAGGAAGCAGGTCAGAGGACTGGAACTCAGGCAGCAGGCCAAAAGCCCCCACTTCTTTTTCCTTTCTAAATGCCCCCCCTCCCCCCGCTCAGGAGTCTCAGTTGAAAAAGTGACTTCTTGTTTCTCCTCCTCTGAGTATACAACCAGAGGGAACCGATTGAAATAGCAACTACAGCAGCAGGGATTTAGGGCAGACCAGAAAGAATTCCTCACTCAGTGCTCAACCTCTAGAGGTCCCCGATGTCCTAGGATCAGGGCCCAGATATTTTAGAGCCTGGCTTTTGAGATGTTTAAGTCTGTGGGCTTTTTTTTTTAAAGTAAAAATCTCCCTTATGAAGTCATCAAAATTCTAGGAGGTGAGGGTCAGTGTAAACGGGCGGCGTCCCAGGTCTGCTGTTCTACCCTCCTCTTTTCCACTCCATGTTTGAAAACCCAGGTTAAATAATCTTAACTGGACTGTGGTGGTTGAGCTTCCCTCAAGGGCCCAGAATTCCTGAGAAGTGGACCCACCTCCCTCCCCAGGCTCTTGTTCTCTAAGTGGGACTTTTCTTCTGGAGCCTACCCCAGTGTGCCCACACTTGCCTCGTTATAAGAATCACAGAGGAGCATACCCCTTCCCTGTAGCTTCTGGTTCTGGAGGTCTGGGGTAGGGCCTGGTAATCTGCATTGTACCAAGTCCCTCAGGTGGTGTTTATGACCAGGCAAGTATAGGAAGTTTGAGCCTCACTTATATCCCTGTTGTTGCCCCTGCAGCTCATTCTGCTGTAGCCCAGAAGGCCGGCCAGTCCCTCTCCTGCAGCCTCTCTTGAACCCCCAGCATCCCTCTCCAGAGCAGAGTGGTAGCCAAGGCCCAACAAGGGGAGGAAGGAAGTGGCCCAGCCAGAACTGGGAGAAATGCCCAGATTCCTGTTTCTGTCCAGGGCATTTGGAGGGGCTGATCTGTGTCCCCACTAGCAGAGGCCACTTGGGGAGGCGGTTAGCCTAGCCTAGGTGGGGCCAGGGGCAGACAGGGGAGGAGGGGAGAGCCAGAACACAGCCTGTTACACATTACATCTGCCCTCTACATCTGGGATTAGGGTGGGCAGGAAGCCTCTGGGAAATGTGGGCTGGTCCCAACCCATTTGAAACAGTGGCGGTGAAGATGATGGGTAAATGGGTCTCCTCATTTTACAGAAGAGAAACAGACCCAGAGGGGAGTGGGGCTGGCCTGGGCAGGCCAGTGAGGAGGCCTGACCTGGACTCACACGAGGTCATGCAGGGAGTTGGGCAGAGCAGGGCCTGACTCCCCTTCCAGTGCTCTCCCCGGAGTGCCCCTTGGCGGCCTCCTCATGAGTCCCTCCTCACAGCTGGGTGAGCTCTGATGGGGGCCCGGGAGTGGAGGGGAACCCCAGGCCTCCTCCTTCCTCCCAGACAGCTGGGGCTCTGGGCGCTGTGTGTGGTGGAGGCAGCCCGGGCTCTCCGAGAGGCTCCCGGGTGGCGCCGCCCACCCAGCACCCTGGACAGCGCCCCACGCTGGGCTATCCCTGTCTGTCTCCAGGCTTCACTTTGGCTTCTGGGGTGGGCCCTGCTCCAATTAGGCTGCGTCTGTTGACTTCCTTGCCTCCTCTCTTAACTCCTCCTTGAAGATAGCCTCCCAGCCTAGTTCTCTCCATTAACCACAAAGGTAAGTTTCGCTCATCTTTGGCTCCTGGAGCCAGGGTAAGAACACGGGAAGAAGCTAGGGGACCGGCTGCTGTCAGCCTGTGGTTTGTCACCATCACTCACCAGCGGGAATGGGAGGGGGCCCTACTGGACCCTTCTCCACTTCCTCCCCACCTGGATCTTCCTCAGAGGGCTTTGGTGAACTCTGGCGGGCACAGCAGAGACACAAGAGGTAACAGGAAGGGCAGGGACTGGGGCATAGTGGGCTGGCCAGGGTCAAGGGTGAGGTGAGGTGGCTGCTTGGGCAGGCAGTGAGGGCAGCATGGCCCAAACCCACACTCCAGCTGGAAGGGCCCCGAGGAGATCATCTTGGCCATCTCCCACTCTCAGGCAGGCTGCTCTGCCACTGGTTCTGCTGGACTTTAGGTGCCCCCCAGCCCCAGTCCTGTCTGACCAGTTCTTCCTCTCTCCACCCACTGCCAGGTCTAGAGGAGTCCCAGGAGCAGCCAGGACAGGCGGAAGCAGTGGCTGCCATGGAGGAGGACAAGCTCTTATCTGCAGTGCCTGAGGAAGGCGATGCCACCCGTGACCCCGGTCCAGAGCCTGAAGAGGAGCCAGGGGTCCGGAATGGGATGGCCAGTGAGGGCCTGAACAGCAGCCTCTGCAGCCCAGGGCACGAGCGAAGGGGCACCCCAGCGGACACTGAGGAACCCACGAAGGACCCAGATGTGGCCTTCCATGGCCTCAGCCTTGGCCTCTCTCTCACCAATGGCCTAGCCCTGGGGCCAGACTTGAACATTCTGGAAGATTCAGCGGAGTCCAGGCCCTGGAGGGCTGGCGTGCTGGCAGAGGGGGACAATGCTTCCAGGAGCCTCTGCCCAGATGCTGAGGACCCTCAGCTGGGGTGAGTGGATGTTTTGGGATGGGAGCTCACCACATTTGGCTGTTCTGTTGTTGTGTGGCCTGGGCTTAGCCACTTAGTTTCTCCGGTTCTTGTTTTTCTCACACATAAAATGGGGATTTCATATCCCTCTTTTGTCCAGATTCTGGGTGTTTTGAAAGGACAGAGCCTTGACGGAGAATTCAAAGGCCAGCAGATTGGGGGGCTGAAAGTTGTGCCATCGTGAGCTGCTTCTATGTGGATTGCAGGGGGTGGGGGGTGCTGCCCTCCCTCCATCCCAGGCTGGGCATTCGATTTCCAAGTCCTTTTAAAATGCCCAATGTGAAAATTCATGTGGTTCATTTCTCTGCTTCCTGGAAATGAGACTCTCCCAAATCCTTCAACTGACTCCAGGAAAGCCGGCTTTAGGCTTTAATCCCTCCTAGCTACTCTCACGTGCAGTAATCGTCAGGAAGTTCTACCAGGGATCTCACTTCAGTCCTGCTTACTGGAGTTACAGCCCAATTTCTGTTGTCCTCAGTAGGCAATGGAGAGACCTGGAGTTTTGGGGGTGTGTTGGACAAGCAGGGCAGGGAAGGGACAGAGAAATGTCTAGAAGGCACCAGGGTGGACTGAGAAAAGAAAGCATTTAGAAGTCTTAGTGTGCATAGCTGCAGGCTCTGGCCTGAAAGGGCAGTGTACGGGTAGTGTGTGAGTGTGCGTGGGGGCATGAGTGTGTGCCTGCCCTGCATGTCGTGTGTACACACGGATGTGTGAACATGTTGGTATGCATGGGGTTGGTGGCTGTGGGCGGGGGGTGTTGGTGCCCCTGGCCTGGGCATTTGTGGCTGCACATTTGGGCACATGTTCGTGTTATGTAGGGATAAGTGTCTCTAAGTCTCCGTGGGCAGGAGTGTGAGTATGTGGGGTTACGTGTCTGTGGCACTGGGTGTGCCATGGCCCTAAGAGTGTTTCCATCCAGGCAGGGCCTAGGGCAGCCCCATAGCTGGCAGTGGGGCAGGGGCAGGGGACTGGGGCTTCTTAGAGCACACCGTATTGAGGTGACATCTTTACTTGGGATGGCGAGGCTGGGGGCAGTTGGAGGCTTGCAGATTGGACTGATGGTCTTCAAGCTCCCATCAGGGCCACCCCTCAGCCTTGCTCAGTTGCATGAGGGGGTGGGAGATGGGGGGTCCATTGGTGGCTCTGACCCTGGGCTGAGAGCTCCCCACAGGCAGGGCTCTGTCTTGTTTGGATGTCTCTAGTGCCCAGCACAGGCCTGGCAGAGGTGTCTTTACTGGGCTGACTTTGGGTATTTGCCCTGGTGGCCAGGGCAACGAACCTTCTTTCCTCTCCTTTCCTTCCAGAGGTCAGTAGAGGAAACTTCCACCCCAGCCCCTGCCAGGCATTCTGTGCCTTTTAGATTTCTGTCCCCCTCCCCACTTTGTTCCTTGGCAAGAGAGAGCCTAATGAGGCTGCAGTCTCAGGTCCTGCTGGGGCTAGAGTGGGAGTGCCTTCTCCAGGAAGCACACTGGGACAGAATCTTAGGCACTGGGGGGCCAAGGAGATGTTCGAGGGGAAGGGGCACTTCCCAGTCCTCCAAATACAACTCAGTCTCTGCTAGGCAGCAGGGGCTGGGGGAACGTAGGGTGGGGCCAGAGCCTCAGGGGAGGCTGATGCCGAGGGAGGGGAGTGCTTCTTTGCACATCATGGGCCTCAGCTGATCTGAAATGGGCCGGGCTCAGCCTGCTGTGTTCTTTCCTTGTGTCTCTTCCTGTTGCTGGCTCTATCTTCCATCTCTATCCTTGTCTGTCTAGCTCTTTTTTTTTTATTTGAGACGGAGTCTCACTCTGTTACCCAGGCTGGAGTGCTGTGGCACAATCTCAACTCACTGCAAGCTCCACCTCCCGGGTTCACGCTATTCTTCTGCCTCAGCCTCCCGAGTAGCTGGGACTACAGGTGCCCGCCACTACGCCCGGCTAATTTTTGTATTTTTAGTAGAGACGGGGTTTCATCATGTTAGCCAGGATGGTCTAGATCTCCTGACCTCGTGATCCACCTGTCTCGGCCTCCCAAAGTGCTCGGATTACAGCCGTGAGCCACCGTGCCTGGCTGTCTGTCTAGCTCTTTCTCTCACTTTCTGTCTCTGTTGTCCTCTCGTATCCCTTTCCTCTGTCTCTTTCTTGTCCCCTTCTAGTGGTCTTACTCTCTCAGTCTCTCTCTCCTTCCTTCCCTGTGTACCTGCTCATGTCCCTGGTGGATAAGAATCTTCCCAGGCTCCTCAGGTCATCTATGTGCGATGCTCTCTTCCAGGTGCTGGAGATGAACAAAACATACAAACCCCTTGCTCTCATGGAGCTTACGGTCTAGTGGGGAGACCGACGATAAATATTAAAACAATAAATACTTATATAGTATGTTGGAAGGAGATAAGTGCTTTGGGGAAGAAAAAGTAGGAAAAAAGGGGCTGGGGTGTTTGGAGGCAGGTCATGGTTTAGATCGGGAGGTCGGGGCAGTCCTCACTGAGAAGGGGATGTGGAAGGAGGGCTTTAGCTGGGGAAGAACACTTTGGGCAGAGGGAACAGCCAGTGCAAAGACCTCTTTTGGGGGACAGCACAGGGTCCTGCAAGGGCTTGGGAAGCGTGGTTGGGGCCATGGGGCTGACAAGCATATGTTCATTCACCCAGCACATCACTCAGCCAGATGTTCCAAGCACCTACTATGTGCGGGGTGCTCCCTGGCTTTGCAAAGTTTTTTGTTTTGGGGCTGGGGAACATACAGTAAACAGGGGAACAGACAGAATCTTACATGCCTGGAAGGTCTGAGGAGTAAATGAACAGATCCCGGAGCAGGAGGCCAGTGTGCTGTGGGCCTGCCTCCCCTGCTCTCTCTGAGGAGGTGGCAATGAGGCCAGACCTGACAGCTGAGGTGCGTTTGGCCGAGCTAAGAACCTCCCAGGTTGTGGGAAGAGCAAAATTATGACCCAGTGTGACACTGGTTGTGATAAGATGTTCACACTGCTTTGGGAGCCTGGAGGAAGCAGCCCTCTAAGCCGGGCTGGGGGACGAGGCCTTACATTCATTCATTTAGACACATATCTGATGCCCACTAGTTCTCCGTGGGCAGGAGTGTGAGTATGTGGGGTTAGGTGTCTGTGGCACTGGGTGTTCCATGGCCATAAGAGTGTTTCCATCCAGGCAGGGCCTAGGGCAGCCCCATAGCTGGCAGCGGGGCAGGGGCAGGGGACTGGGGCTTCTTAGAGCACACCATATTGAGGTGGCATCTTTACTTGAGATGGCGAGGCTGGGGGCCCCGGCCCCAGGTCTGCTCTTTTCCCTGCAGTATTCCCAGTACCCAGCCTGGTGTCTGGCACCTTGTGCTCAGTTAGTATTGGCTGAAGGGATAAGTGAATAGGATGGGGGAGTGGTGTGCCCCCAGGGGGCTCCCAGACACAGATGAGTGCAGTCACCAGCACCTGTATGGGGGACAGCTTGGCAGGATGGTGACTGGCTCCTTGCATCCCACAGGTTGGATGGTCCCGGGGAGCCAGATGTGCGGGATGGCTTCAGCGCCACGTTTGAGAAGATTCTGGAGTCAGAGCTGCTGCGGGGCACCCAGTACAGCAGCCTCGACTCCCTAGACGGGCTGAGCCTCACGGATGAGAGCGACAGCTGCGTCAGCTTCGAGGCCCCCCTCACACCCCTCATCCAGCAGCGGGCCCGTGACAGCCCTGAGCCAGGGGCTGGGTTGGGCACTGGGGACATGGCGTTTGAGGGGGACATGGGGGCAGCTGGTGGTGATGGGGAGCTGGGCAGCCCCCTGCGGCGCTCCATCTCCAGCAGCCGCTCTGAGAATGTCCTGAGCCGCCTGTCTCTCATGGCCATGCCCAATGGATTCCATGAAGATGGCCCTCAGGGCCCAGGGGGGGATGAGGATGATGATGAGGAGGACACGGACAAGTTGCTGAACTCAGCCAGGTGAGGCAGGGCCCAGGCTGGGAGAACCACCGAGCAGATGGGGAAACTGAGACCCAGAGGGGGCAAAGCAGGTTAGGGTGACTCAGTGTCCAGAGTCAGCATGCCCTCTTCAAGGTCACCTGGTCTACCCTCTGCATCCAGACTTCCCACCCTGTGTCCTGAGGTTTCATTCTGCTCTTCCAGGCCTTCTCAGCCCCGGTAGAAGTCGGGGGAGTCAGGGAACTATGCTGTGAGTTCACTTGAGAGGTTCTTCTGAAAGTCTGATTTCATTCCCTCCGGCTGCGGTGGAGCTTCTTTCCCTGTTCTGGCCCCTACATGGTTTGCAGTGGCCTGGGGAAACCTCCCAGCCTCCTCTGGGGCCTTTGACCCTGGGCCTCTGACGCTACTCTTCCACCCACCTTCCATCTGCAGTGACCCCAGCCTGAAGGACGGCCTGTCAGACTCAGACTCTGAGCTCAGCAGCTCGGAGGGGTTGGAGCCTGGTAGTGCAGACCCTCTGGCCAACGGGTGCCAGGGGGTCAGTGAAGCTGCTCATCGGCTGGCACGCCGTCTCTACCACCTCGAGGGCTTCCAGCGCTGTGATGTGGCCCGGCAGCTGGGCAAGAAGTGAGTGTGAGCTCCCCTGCCCCCAACCCTGGGCAAACCTCGTGTCTTCCTCAGCCTGAAGAGGGTGTGGGTGACCTTCTTCAGGGGTGCCAGGTGCTGCGGGGGCACTCCCAACAGTTCCCCAAGGACACCTCCTCCCGCCACTGTCCTCATTCCTGGCCTCGCCCTAAATCTGTTTCCTTTCTGGGCTGCTTGGGCGAAGCTGATGCTCTCGGGGAGGGGTGGTGGCGGGCAGCCCCTCAGGGCTGGGGGTGCGGGATGTGGGATGTGGTTATGGGGCCACGATGGATGTGAGGACAGAGAAGCCAGCAGGAGCTGGGCCCAGCTAATGGGGCCAGGGAGAAAGGAGAACCCGGGCCTCAGGGGACACCTCTGGGACCCAGAGCTCAGGAAAGGGCTCCTGGCCTTCATTAAGCCCTACTGTCTATTGGGACAAGCTGAAGGGGCTGAAGCCCCCAAAGCACACACCCTGGCCTTCAGACCGGGTGCAAAGGGAACTGGCTAGATGAGGGCCCCAAAGGGGACCAGGGGACAGGCGGGATTGCAGGGCCGAGGAAGTCTGCCGGCACATTCTGCTCACATCTGACCACCAGTGTGACCACCCACCACCTGCCCCTGGCCCTTTCATCCGGATTGCCTCCCAACGTCCGCATTAAGGCTCTGAGCTGTGCAGGAGCAGGCCTGGCCCTGCAGCACTGCTCACAGGGCTGGGAGACAGTCCAGACCCTTGTCCATGAGTGGGAGGTGACATGCAGGCTAGGCCTCAGGATGCCCTGAGGGCGGCTCAGGTCCTGGATCCTCCTCTTCTCTCACTTCTTCTCCCTCCCTCCACTTCTCCCTCCACCCTCCGCAGTCTCCACGCTGCTCCTGCACCAGGTCCCCGACAACCGCGCCAGCCCAGAAATCACAACTCAGATGCCCTCACCTGTTCTGCTGGGCTGGACCCCCAAACCTAACGCCATCCTTTCAGGAGCCTTCTTTGTGGCCTGCCCCTGCCCTCTCCCATCTTTTCAACCACTCCCTCCAGCAGCTAATTGTCCTCAAGTCTCTCCCATCTGAAAAACAAAAAGTGTTTCTCAACCCCACTTCCTCCTCTAGCCAAAATTCTTGGATTTTCTGCCCAGGGTGGCCTCTATCCCCTTTCTTTCTCCATACTCAGCCCCTCCACACTGGTTTCCTCTCCCCACACCAACTTCAGAAACCTCTTGTGCCAAGGTCATTGGTGGCCTTGTGTCTTTGAATCTGGTGGTTGCTCCCCAGGCCTCACCTTAGCCCCTTCAGCAGCTTCCACGAGACTGGCCATTTCTTTCTTTTTCTTTAATTAAACTTTTTATTATGAAAATTTCAGGCCGGGCACAGTGGCTCATGCCTGTAATCCCAGCACTTTGGGAGGCCGAGGCGGGCGGATCACCTGAGGTCAGGAGTTTGAGACCAGCCTGGCCAATATGGGGAAACCCTGTCTCTAACAAAAATACAAAAATTAGCTGGGCGCTGTGGCGGGTGCCTGTAATCCCAGCTACTCGGGAGGCTGAGGCAGGAGAATCGCTTGATCCTGGGAGGCGGAGGTTGCAGTGAGCTGAGACCGTGCCACTGCACTCCAGCCTGGGCAACAGAGCAACACTCCATATATTAAAAAAAAAAAAAAGAAAATTTCAAACAAACACGAAAGCAGAGGAAAAAAATATCAAACCTCTATATGCCCATTACTGAGTTTCAAAGTTACTATTTGCTTCATTCTCATTTCATCTATGACCCACAGCCTTTTTTTCATGTGCTGGAAGATTGTAACGCATATTTCAGACACTCTATCATTTGATTTATAAATACTTTAGTATGTATCTCCAACTGATAAGGATCTTTTTTTACATAATCATGATTCTATTATAATTTCTAACAAAATGAACAAAAAGTTCTTAATCTCTCCAACATTCAGTCTGTGTTTAATTTTCTCTGATTGTCTCAAAAATGTTGGTTTATTGAAATCAAGATTCAAACAGGGTCCACACATTGCACTTGGCCGATGGGTCTGTTAAGTCTCTTTTAACCAACAACAGTTCTGCAGTTTGGCGGTCCTCCTCCCTTCTTAAGTGCCGTGTATTTGTTGAAGAAACCAAGCCATTTGTCCTAAAGAATGTTCCACGGTTTGGATATGGTATCCTGATGGTGTTATTTAACATGTTTCTCTATTTCCCATGGGTCCTGCAAATGGGCAGCGAGCTCCAGGCTTAATTAGAATCAGGTGGAAATTTGTTCTAGTTTTTGACAAGAATTCCTCATGCCAGTCTTCTTGAAATACAGTCTTCGTTGGCCTGCAGGACAACACACCCCACCTCTGGCTGCTGCTTCTCAGCCTCCTTCGCTGGCTCGCTCCTGGGTTCCCACCCCGATTCGGGGCTCTGGGCCGGCCAGCCTGTCTGTGCCCTCTCCTGTTGCATGGGCTCAGCCCCACCCTGAGCTGTTACTGACCAGCTGTGAATTGATGACTCTCACACGGATGCCTCGTCCTGAAGTCTCACATCTCCCGCAGGGGACCACCTTCTTGGTCATGCCCCATGTCCATTCCATCTCCTTGTCTTGTGGATTCTGCCCCCTAAATTTCTCTTTTCCCCATCCCTTCTATCTCTATCTGGACAACTATGGCAGTCCCCCTGTGGGTCTCCACTCAGCAGGTAGCGCATTCCAAAATACAGACTGACCATCCCTGCTTTAACCTTTCTGAATCAAGTCCTGGTCCTTCCCCTGGTCCCGGCCTCATCACTTGCTGCCCCATTCTTGCTCTTTAGGTTCTGGCCACATGGCCCTGCTAGTAGCTTCTTGGACATGTCATGCAGTTTCCTCCCTGGGGACACTGCATCATCCCACCCCTACTCCCTTCGCCTGGTTAGCTCGTAATTCCCTGTGTTGACTGAGACATCACCTCCTCCAGAAAGCCTTCCTGACACCCCAAGACCAAGGTTGAATGTTATGGCCCAACTGGCCAGCAGCCTAGGGGTTGAGCAGGTCTAGGGGGTGGGTGGGTCCGGGTACCCTGGGCCCAAGTAATGCCTGTGATTCTGTCATCCTTGGGCTGGACCCTGCTTCTAACAGACATCCCATACTCTCCTGGCAGCAACGAGTTTAGCAGGCTGGTGGCCGGGGAGTACCTCAGTTTCTTCGACTTCTCGGGCTTGACTCTGGACCGAGCACTCAGGTCAGTGGGGCTGGGACAGGCAGTGCCCACAAGTGGTACAGGCTGCACTTCTGGATTCTCATGTCAGCTCTACCATAAACTTGCTGTACAACCTTGGGCAAGTCTTTTGACCCCTGGTGAGGCTTGGGGAAGGGGCCACAGGAGCAGCAGCGGCCCAACAGTTAGGCGAGTGCCCGCTTTGTAGTAGCTGTTAGGATGTGAGGGTGGAAATGTAATTGTGACTCTAGGAGAGGAAGGGAGGCTCAGGACTTGCCTGTATTGAGCACTTCCTGCCTGCCAGATGCTCTAGGTCTTTACTCACCTTGCTTACTGCATCCTCTGTACCCAGTAAGGTAGGCACTATCATTCCTATTTTTCACATGAAGAAACTATGGGCCAGAGGGATAAAGAGACTTCCCCACAGTCATCGAAGGAGGAGATGGTAAAATGGGATTTTATCTCAACTCTATTGGTGTTTGGACCTAGGGAGTAGACCTCAGGAGGGCCAATTGCAGGTTCCCAGGAGCAGGAGGGTAGAATGGATGGGTGCAGCCCTGTAGTATCTAGCAGGCTCTGGTGGCAGGGGCCAGCTGGGCAGATACTGGCCAGGTCCTAGGAGAGATGGATGCATCTCAGAGCTAAGGGGTAGGGTGACTCATGCACGTTAGACATTTTGACTGTGTTCCACGTGTCTCTTACACTTTAAAAAAATGTAATTTCTGGCCAGGCACAGTGGCTCATACCTGTAATCCCAGCACTTTGGGAGGCCGAGGCTGGAAGATTACCTGAGGCCAGGAGTTCCAGACCAGCCTGGGTAACATAGGGAGGCCCAGTCTCTACAAAAAAGTAGAAAAATTAGCCAGGTATGGTGGTGCAGGCCTGTAGTCCCAGTTCCTCAGGAGGCTTAGGTTGGAGGATCACCTGAGCCTGGGAGGTTGAGGCTACAGTAAGCCATGACTGCACCACTGCACTCCAGCCTGGGTGACAGAGTGAAACCCTATCTCAAAGAAACAAACAAACAAAAACCACATACAAAAAAAGTAATTTCCATTCTTTTTTCTCTGCTTCTGTTGGGATATTTTCGGTTGACCTGTTTTCACTTCACTTCACTTCACTTACCCTTTTCTGTTTCTAATATGTCATTAACCCATTTATGCCTGAGGTTGCAATTTTCTGAATTGCAAAATCAGACCTTGGCGATGACCTTGAGCAGTAGGATATAAATAACTCCCACATGCTTAGCGTTCCAATAATGGAACCATAGGCATAAATGGGTTTTGAACTCATTTATTGAGTTTTGAATTTATGTTATATTTTCCATTTCTAGAATTTCCATTTTATTAAAAAATTTTAAAAATAGATTCTAATTCTCTGGGTGAATTATCCATCTTTTCCATTATTTTCTCCACCTTTCCCTCTCTTTTTTTGAACATATTAGTTGTAAAGCCCTTGCTGCTAACTCCAGTATCTATCATCTGAATCATCTGTATCTGTTTCTATTGTCTCTTTTTTCTCTTGGTTTTCCATCATATATCCTGTCTCTTTGCATGCTTAATAACTTAAAAAAATTGGATGCTGTATACTTTGTATAGAATTATAGTGGTTCTAGATTATTCTGTGTTCCTCCAGAGAGGGTTTACGTTGTCCTTTGCTAGGCAGTTAGAAGGTTTGTGGGGATGCAGTGCTAATCCAATTAAGGTTGCACTGAAGTTTGGTATGGCTCAGGGTTTGCTCTGATAATAGGGTCCAGGCCCTTGGAGTTTTCTACTGGGAGCCTCATGTGTTCAGTTGGGCAAACCCCCTTGTTGGCTCAGAAGCCTAGTTTTGTCTTCTCAGTGCAGCAACACTGCCCCCTCTTCAACAAAATATCCCTCTACTTCTCAGAGGTTTTCTGCTTAGCCTTTTAGCCTCCTGCCTTTTACATCTTTTATATCTCTGAAATTCAGCAACTATCTCAAAGGGAAAAGTGGCCATGTGTTTACAGCCCCTGAAGTCTCCAGCCTCTTGAAGCCACCCAATGCCCTGCCTCTTGCCTGTGCCCATAATCAGCAATGCCCCCGGGGAAAAAGCAGCTGCAGAAGGTCAAACTACCTTCCCGCAGTTCTCTCCTCTCCAGAATCTTGGCCCTTTTTGTCTTTGTTGCCTCAGCAATTTTCCAATATCTTAAGAAAACCCATGGTTTCTATTGTTTTCAGTGGAAGTGTTGGTGTGCTGCAGGCTACTATATCCTGAGCTGAGTTGTAAAGATTGCGCTAGAATGAGGAAGATTGGTCTGGCAAGGTGTTCAGCGGGGTCAGCTCATGATCAGAGGTGTGGGTGCTAGACTGAGTGCCTTGTATGCCAGCCCAATGCTGAGGCTCAACTGTGCAGGCACTGGGGAGCCGCAGAAGGTACTGGCTGCAAAGCAACATTTTGGAAGCAAATACTGGCCCCAATGTACTGGTGGCCTTTGATCTAGAGGCATGTAGGCTTCTGAAGAGGGTCAGGTGGGAGAGAACAAGCATGAGGTTGGGCAGAGGGGAAAGGTCGGTGTGAGAGGCTCCACAGAGGGAAGAGTAAAAGGGCTGCTGGTGCCAAGATGTGGGGAGGGTGGACAGTGGTGAGGCTACCCCTAGGGACAGCCCAAGAGTTTGGTGGTGCCGGCACTGGGTTGCAGCTTGGGGCAGAGTGTCCAGGGAAGGGGAGTTTGGGCTGGGGAGTAGGAGTTGGGATGGATGGCTCATAGGTAAGACAGGCTACGGTTTGAATGGGGGAGGTTTTGAGAAAGTCCTGGAGGAATGTGAGAAGAGGGAAGGGCCAGGCTGGGGGACAGATGGGAGAAGAGAACGGGGAGCAAGAGAGACAGGGAGAGGAGGACAGCGAGCTGTCAGACAGGGCAGTGCTATTATGCAGCAGTTGGTTGCTTGGGATTGGATTTCGAGAGTACTCTGCAGTTTTGGATGCCTTGAGGCACCTCAGAGTGTAAGGACTGGCCAAGTCATGGCTTGCAGGTCCCAGGGTGCCTTAGGAGGTGGCATGAGAGAGGGTAAAGCAAAGTGGGCATTGCAGCATTCTGGGCCAAAACGAAATGAACTATAGCAAAAATTAGGAACAAACCATCTTCTGAACTCAAGACTGATGGAGACACCAACGGCCTCAGCCTGCAATCTCCCTTCCCAAGGGAATGACCTTTATATTGGGCCTTGAGGGAGATTCAGAGCTGCCCAGCAGAGGAAGGAAGGGTGTCCTGAAGGCCTGGCCTGCTCTGAGGCACTGAATAGTGAAATGCCTGTTCTGTCCAAGGTGTAGCAGGCGGGTATGAGGTTGGAGGCAGAGGAGGGTAGTCTGGGCAGTGAACATGGCCATGATATGAGGAGCCTTGGTGCTATTCTGAGGGTGCCAAGGAGCCAGAGGTTTTTGTTTTTTTTTTTCTTGAGATGGAATCTTCTTCTGTCGCCCAGGCTGGAGTGCAATGGTGCGACCTTGGCTCACCGCAACCTCTGCCTCCTGGGTTCAAGTGATTCTCCTGCCTCAACCTCCTGAGTAGCTTGGATTACAGGCATGCGCCACCACACCTGGCTAATTTTTGTATTTTTAGTAGAGATGGGGTTTCACCATGTTGGCCAGGCTGGTCTTGAACTCCTGACCTTGGGTGATCTGCCCAACTCAGCCTCCCATAATGCTGGGATTATAGGCGTGAGCCACCGCGCCTGGCCCAGTGATAGATTTTAAGCAGTGGTAAGTCCTGCCTATGTGTGTATTTAGAAAGACAACTTGGTGTCAGCAGGGAGGAGGATTGGGTGCAGGGGTGGCCCCGTTGTCCTGGGCACATGATGAAGGTGGTGGCAGCAGAGGAGGATTAAGGTTGAGGTTGAAGAACAAACCATCAGGATTTGGTGGCAACTCAAACTGGGGGTGGGGGAGGAGTTGGGGGGCCAGAGTTGGGCCTGGGGCTCAGCTGGTGGCACATGAAAGAGAGGGGATGACTGAGGAGGAGCATTCTGAAGGGCAGGCATGGACAGGGTCCGGCTGTAGGGGAAGGAGCAAGGAGTGGGCATCCACCCTGAAGAAGAGCAGGTGCTGAGGTGCTCTTCTGTCTTTGTTCTTCACCATCTGTCCTCTGCCTAATTTCAGAAGGTCCCTGGAGGGCAATGAGGACTGAAACTCTAAAGCTTACCAGGTCCCCTGGCCTCAGCACTCCAGAGTGGCCATCCTGGGGGCCAGGGCCTCCTGGGCGTGGAGAGAGCATCCAGACCCAGAGAGTGGGGCACTGGAGCCCTGGCCCCCTAGAGTGGGTGTGTGCTGTGTGTGGGGGGGGTGGTCTTACCCTGGGTGAGGACTCAGACTGCCCTCAGCAGCTTTGAATTGCCTTCCAGAACATTCTTGAAGGCCTTCCCGCTGATGGGGGAGACACAAGAGCGTGAGCGGGTCCTCACACACTTCTCCCGCCGGTACTGCCAGTGCAACCCTGATGACAGCACTTCGGAAGGTATGGCCCCTTGCCCACTCTGCCTGACCCTCCCCACCCACTCAGCCAGGCCCTGGTCCCCTCCCATCCTGGTCCACCTGGCACTTCGGTCCTGTTGCCAGGCCCAGATGGTTTGTCCTCTCTGGCATGCAGTAGGTGCTCAATGAATGCTAATTGAATAAGCTATGGCACACGGTCTGCCTGCTGAGCAAGGCGCAGTCTTGCCTGTTCTCCTCCCCACTGCCTGGAAGTCCCTCCAGCCTCGGGATTCAGCTCTGGGGCTCTCCCTTCTCTGGGGTCCCTGTCATGGTGCTGGTTGTTGGTGTGGTGGCTGTCCCGGTGTGGTGGGGGTCTAGGTCGGGGTCCTCTTAGGGACAGGACTTGCCCAATAGATGGGCCTAAGTCCCAGGAACTAGGGGACAAGGCCCATTATTGGGAGAGACACAAGTCAATGCAGGGGCAGGGCTGGGAGCTCAGAGCTATTTCTGGGTCTGAGGTTCAAGGTGAGTTTGGCCACAGGAGGCAGGAGTCCGGGCCAGAGTGGGTCCAGGGTGGTCAGGCTCCTGGGGCAGGCAAGTGACTTGGGTCCTGCAGTTGGGACAGACCTGGAGCGTCACACAGGCCCTGGCCCCTGAGGTGAGTTTGGCAGGCAGCCGGCCTCCCTCTGTGTCCAAGGTCTCCTGACGGGTTCCGTCAGGAGACAGGGAGTGGGAAGAGGTTGGATCCTCGCACTGAGAGTGCCACCATCTCTGACTCAGATGGGATCCACACGCTCACCTGTGCCCTGATGCTGCTCAACACGGACCTGCACGGCCACGTGAGTTGGGGAGGTGACGGGGGGTGTCACATGTCCTCTCAGGGACCCACCTTGTGTTGATCCCGGCCCCTTCCTGAGATCTCTTACTCAGTGGCCGGGCTTCTTTTTGAAGCGCTGGGGGTTGGGCAGCTTGGCTTCTAGATTTGGCCCCGCCCTAGTTTCATCCACCTGTGATCCACCTGAGTCCCCACCCCCAAGTATGCCAGTGAGAGCAGCTGGGCCACGGGAGTTTAAGATGAGCCACAAATGTGTGCCTCTCGTCCATGCTAAGAGATCATGTGCCCTTTGTGCCCCTGTCCCGCAAGTCTGAATGCAGCTGCATTGAAATACCGTGCTCGGGGCAGCCCCTCCCAAATCCCCGGCCCCTACCAGGCCAAGCAGTGAAGTGACTGGTGTGGGACACCCAGGCTGTGAGGCTGTGTCTGGTCCAGGCCCCAGGCTGTCTCAGCACTTCTCATGGCTCAATAACTCCTTCTTCTTTCCTCTATCTGCTCCGGGACCCCTCTCTGGGCTCTCTTGCCCTCGCAGGTGGTAAGTGTAGCTAGTGGTGTGCATGCCCTGTGTGCCGAGGCCCCCATCACCATGTTGCCCTTCTGTGTCCCCCATCACCATCTGGCTCCACCCAATCTCTGCCCCATCATTGCTCACCCATGGTGGTTGGAGCCCCCTGCTAGGTAGGGAATATCTCAGTGACTCATGGGGACAACAGGCCAGCAAGTTAACCAGGAAATCCAGGGGATATGGGGGTGAAAGAAAGAGCTGGGATAGACCAAACTTCAGATTCTACTCTTGCCTCCACGTGGTAGCTGTGTGATCCTGGGCAAGCACTGGCCCTCTCTGGGCCTCAGGTTCCACATCTGTGAGGTGGGAATAATGATCTCCCTGCGGTGTCATGGGCAGGACTGAGAGAGGTAATATACATGGCACCAAGGGGCAGGGTCTGGCACCTAGTAAGGATTTCATTATGAAGAATATTGTTACGTAAAAAGAACAATAGTATTCCTCATTACTGTGAAAATCGAACCAAGGGCAAGCTGGAAGACCCAGCCTGCAGGCCCCTGTAGGGCAAGATTGTGAAGGCCCAGTCTGCTGGCAGCCTGGGCTCATGGGTGCACTGGGGCACCTGGCCTGGGGAGGGCTAGAGCCTCAGTGCCTGCGTCAGGAAGAGCAAATATGCGACAGCTTTTGCCAAGTCCACCTGGGTATGCAACCTGAGTGTGGAACAAGAGAGAAGACGCATTCCATATGAATGTCACTCACCGCCAAAGCCCATGAGCCTGCTGCTGTTCCCCTAGACTGTGCCCTCTGTTTATTGACAGACAGCAGGTGTTGCTGGCCTGCTTTGAAAGGAGCACTCAACAGGCCCCTCACTCCCTGTCCCCACCCCTGGCTGGGCCTCCCTATGGCTAAGAACTGCTAAGGAGGGCGGCAGCCACTGTGTAGTGAACCCTGGGCCAAGAGCACCCCGCAGCTTGGTGGGCCTTAGCTGGCATGGTCTCACATTGATGCCACAGCTGAAGAGAAATGTCAGCACTTCATAGATTAGAAGTGGGTTGGGATGAGTGTTCATGTTTGCAGCAGACAGACACTGAGGCTTTCGTCTCTCTCTTGTTTTTTGTTTTTTTGTTTTTTTTTTGAGACGGAGTCTCACTCTGTCACCTAGGCTGGAGTGCAGTGGCGAGATCTCGGTTCACCACAAGCCTTGCCTCCCAGGTTCATGCCATTCTCCTGCCTCAGCCTCCCGAGTAGCTGGGACTACAGGCACCTGCCACCACGCCCGGCTAATTTTTTGTATTTTTAGTAGAGATGTCTCTCTCTTTACGTGGTACTGCTCAGAGATTAGGAGCGCAGGCTCTGAGGCTGTGTTCTCTGTTGCTCCACACGAAGGATGTGTGGCCTGAGACAAGTTATTTACTTCACTGTGCCTCAGTTTCCCCATGATAAAGTGCCAGTGTGTAAAGAATGTGAAGTAAAGCTCGTACCCAAGGCCTGGCAGTTGCAGTTACTGGGAGCTCTTCAGAGCACCTGATGCTTTGCACTTTTCCCCTTGCCTCCTCCCCTCCCCCATCACTCATCAAGCAGGGACTGAGGCCTGGTGGGTTGTGGGGATCTCGGGAACAGGGGCCCTGCTAGTGCCCACAAAAAGAGCTCTGGTCAGAGCGGGAGGCAGTAAGGGGCTATCGGGCTATAGGCATGCTCCTGAGATGGGTGCAGTCTGGTTGAGGAACTGGGGAGGATTTGTGTAGAAGAGGTGCTGGGACCCTTGAGGTTGGAGGCTCAACAACAACCCTGCTTTTGTGTTCCATGAACAAGACAAGAAAGGGAGCCCCACCAGTTACAAGAGGTGGACAACACAGAAGTGAACAAGCGATTACAAGTTGTGCAGCTCCATGAAGGGCACACACAGGAAGGTGTGATGGGTCCGGTCTAAGGGTCAGGGAAAGCCTGCAAGGCTTGGGCAGAGACCTGGATCAGCGGGAGCCGGCCATGGAAAGATCTAGGACCACGCATTTCAGGCAATGGGGCCAGCAGGGCTGGTTTTCACCTTGTGGCTGTTGGGAATAGCGCTGCTGTGAACATTCGTGCACAAGTTTTCGTTTGAACACCTGTTTTCAGTTATTTGGGGTTCCTACCTTGGAGTGGACTTGCTGGTTCATATATCTGGTTGTTCTGTGTTTAATTTTTTGAGGAGCTGCAGAACTGTTTCCATAGTGGTGTTTGTTTACATCCAGGTGGGAGATGATGGTAGCATGGGTAGAAGGGACTGACAAGGGAGACCTTTCAGGACTGAGTCTAACAGGACTTGCTGATGGGGTTGGTCAGTGAAAGAGAGGAGCAAGGGTGGCTTTGGCATGTGGCTAGCTGGGGGTGCCATTTCCTGAGAGGGGGAAGAAACTTCTGTGTGGGGGTGGTGGTGAGTGGGAGAGGGGGACTTGAGTCCCGATTTTGACCTGTGTTTCTGATGCCTCTAGACATCAGTGCGGGGAGGCCAAGGAGGCAGTAACATGGATTAGTCTGGGCCCGGCGCAGACACTTGGGCTGAAGACAGAGATGGGGTGGGGTGGAATTCAAAGCTATGGGACTGGCTGATTGCCATGTCCCTGCAGAGAGAACACACTGATGGCCAAGTCCTGGGGCTCAGCGTTATGTAGAGGCCAGGCAGAGGAGTAGGAGAGACTGCAAAGCATCCAGGGATGTCGGAGGAAACTCATGAGTGTGTGGCATCTCTGAAGCCCAGACAAGACAGCATTTCGAGGAGAAGGGAGTGAGTGGCCAACTGTATAAAAGGCTGCCATGAGGTCAAGTAAAGTGATGGCGCAAGAGTGACCACTGGGGTTGGAGTGGTCATGGGTGGGATGGTCAAGGTCATTGGAGACCTTTATAAGAGCACCTTAGGTGGAGTGGAGAGGACAGATGCCAGGTTGAAGTGGGTGAGATGAGCTCAAGAGGCGAGGGTGTGGTGGCCATAGACAGCTCTTAAGATGTTTGGCCTTGCCTGGGGGCCTGACAGGAGCCAGCGGTCAAGTCTGATGTTAAAACAGCCCAACCTTGTGCATGTGCCACCAGGATCAACCCAACAGACAAGATGCTGCCACTGCAGGAGAGA
This sequence comes from Pan troglodytes, assembly GCF_028858775.2. Lineage (NCBI taxonomy): Eukaryota > Metazoa > Chordata > Mammalia > Primates > Hominidae > Pan > Pan troglodytes. The sequence goes on from NC_072402.2 coordinate 137,544,039, forward strand.
GAAGGGACAGTAGAAGCTTCCCTTGAGATGAGAAGCAGAGCACAGGTGGGAAGTGGCCTTTAGTGTGAGTGGGGAATGTTGACCCATCTCCCATGTTCATAAGAAAGTGAGGCAGAAAGTGGAGGTGCTGCAGTGGGCTTGGTAGCTCTGGCAATGAGAAGATGAGGGGCTTCTGATGGCTTCTACTTCTACCACGAAGATGAGATGAGGTCCTGAGCTGAGAGCGAAGATGGGAAGGGGACTGACCAGTCAGGATGGGTTTAGTTAAGGTCACAAAAAACGTAACACCCACTAGCTTTAAAAATGACAGCTACTTACTGTTTGAAAAGTGTAGAGTCAGGCAGGTTCCAGGGTGGATTTGAATCAGCCTTACCTCCAGTTAAGAGGTGATCTAATTTCTTGTCATTTTCTTCTGACAGTGATGTCAGCCTCATCCCAAGCCTGGCTTCCCCTACATGGGCCCGATAGATGCAGCAATTCCAGGCCTCACAGCCACACTTCACTGCTTGCTGGAGAGAGCTGGTACCCGAAGTGTCTTCTTAGGAGCTGGAGTCAGGAAGGCTTCTACCACAGAAGCTCCCAGAAAGTGGCTTTCAAATACCGTTGGCCCCAGACGGGTCATATGCCATTTTCTGAACTGGTCTCTTTGGCCCAGAGAATACCATGGGACAGTTGGAAAAAGCCTGGGTTACCCGAATCAATCTCTGTGGCAAGAGGAATGAGGTGATCCAGGGCCTAGCCCTGGGCTAGAGGTGGGGTCATTCTTCCCCACCCACACCTCATTGCTGATACATAATGGGAAAAGGGTTTTGGAGAGAGAGAGCCACAGTGTCTACTACAGGGACTTTGAGGCTTAAGGGAAAGGAAAAGCCATGCCATGTTCATGGAGGATGAGAGCAAACACAGGAACTGTGGCAGTCAGGAGTCTCCATGCCCATGTGGCTGTGGTTATAGACATAAAATCGGACCAATTAGCACAGCTGTGTGTCCTGCAAGTGTATTTGGTTGGACTTGGATACAGGTACAGTATAGGAAATCAGTTGGGTTTAGTCAGTGCTGGGCTTTTTCTAGGCACATATGACAGAAGCACAAAGGGGCAAGAGAGATGTCTGCAGGGAAGTGGTTACTGATGGGGCCTGGGATCTAAACTGGATAAAAAAGAAAGAGAGGACCTTTGAATCTTGTATTAGTCCATTTTCACACGCTATAAAGAACTTCCCTGAGACTGGGTAATTTGTAAAGGAAAGAGGCTTCATTGACTCACAGTTCCACATGGCTGGGGAGGCCTCAGGAAACTTACAATCATGGCGGAAGGGGAAGCAGGCATCTTCTTCACGAGGTGGCAGGAGAGAGAAGAATGTAGGAGGAACTTCCAAACACTTATAAAACCATCAGATCTCCTGAGAACTCATTCACTATCATGAGAACAGCGTGGGGGAACCACCCCCATGATCCAATCACCTTCCTCCCTTGACATGTGGGGATTACAATTCGAGATGAGATTTGGGTGGGGACACAGGGCGAAACTGTATCAGATCTCAACAGAGGATCAAAGGGTTGTTGGAGTGAGGGTTCTAAAGAATGGGGGAGGTGGAAGAGCAGGAGATGGGGGTCAGGAGTTGTATTTGAAATGGAGGTTTTGGAGATGATGCCAATGCTGGTGATGATGGGTGATGACGGGTCAGCAAATGAGCCTGGGATGCACTGAGTGGGGGATGTCAGGGAATGGTGATTCGCAAGCTCCAGCCATGAGAAAATGGCAGTGTGGGTTAGAATTGGAGACGGAGACCAGGAGAGAAATTCCAGAGGTATTTTTGTTGCACAGCCTATGGCACTGGTCAATGGACTGAAGGCTGGGGTAAGGGAGGGAGAACCACCAGGGTTGAGGCAAACAGAGAAGGAGGGGTGGGTGGGAGAAGTCATTCCAGGAGAGCTCAAGCTGAAACAAAGATTAATTGTTTTTCAGGAACAGCTTAATTTCTCTCCAACCTTGTGTTGCCTGAAGGGTGGCAACAGCGGGAGTTTCTGGCGAAGCTCATTGGGGCTGGATGGTGGAGGGCTGGAGGGACAGGCCAGGGGTTTGGATGCTATCCTGAGGTCTGCAGAGGTCTGCCCATTCTCAGATGGTGACAGAGCCTCACACAATAACCTTAAGGGAATACCAAGTATAATTAAGGTTTAGCCTAGATTTGCAAATAGTGGCAAGGGTTTTTCTGCCATAGGACCTTTGATCAGCCCCTCCCCTCCTCCCGAAGGATGACGTCTGCTTGGCCCGCCTCATCCTGCTTCTGAAATGACCCTTAAAGACAGGCTAGCATTGTTCTGATCTCAGGGCTGTGCATGGAAATCAGACTTGTGGGAAAAGGCCTGGCTCCTGTGGGGCAAAGGCAGTGACACAGTTTTACTATGTGGATGATGGCCTGGGCATCACCCTGTACCCGTCTAGCCTCTACTCTGGGCAAGGAGATGAGTTTGAGGAGATGGTCACCCTGGCCCTAACATGCCAGGGTCCAGGCCTTGGGATGGGGCAGTGGTTGGACCCGCTGTGACTTTCCTCTGCTCGGAGACAGAGGCTGTGGGAAGAAGTCCAAGGGCTCAGGAAAGACTGGGAGGCCCTGTAGATCCAAATGGGTTGGGAGGGAGGGTAGGAACTGGGAATTCAGAGGCCCCAAATCGTGGACCTCCCTTGGGCTTTGGGATGATCTGGGTGCATGTCTTTTTGCCTGGTTGTCATTATAAGTATTATATTTTAAAGCAGATAACTTACCCAGTATAATTTCACTTCTTCGCATGAGTCTTGCTTTTTCGCCCTGAGAAAGATCAATTCTAGTGAATGTTTCATGTAGACTTGAAAAGAATATATTCTGTGTGTTGGTTACAATGTTCTATATGTGCCAGTAAGGTGCCTATATGTGTTGTAAAAATCATGTATATTCTTAGTGATTTATTTTCTTGTTATGAAACTTACCATTTTAACTATTTTAAAGCTTACAATTTAGTGGCACTAAGTACATTCACAATGGTGTGCAATCGTTGCCACTGTCTAGTTTCTGAACATCTTCATCACAACAAAAGGAAACCCCATACCCATCAGCAGTCATACCCCATTTCCTCCTCCACCTGGCCCCTGGCTAATGCTATTTTGCTTTCTGTCTCTGTGAATTTGTCTACCGTAGATATTTCATGTGAGTGGGATCACACAATATGTGGCCTGTTGTGACTGGCGTCTTTCATTTAGCATGTTTTCAAGGTTCATTCATGTTGTCGCATGTATTAGTAGTTCATTTTTTATGGCTGAATAATATTCCATTGTATGGATATGCCACATTTTATTTATCTGTTCATCTCTTGATGGATATTTGGGTCGTTTCCATCTTTTGGTGATTGTGAATAGCGCTGCTATGAACATTCGTGTACAAGTTTTTGTCTGAATATCTGTTTTCATATTTTGGGGGTATATACCTAGGATTGACTTGCTGGGTCATAGGATAATTCTACATTTAACTTTTTGAGGAAGTGCCCAACTGTTTTCCATAGTGGCTGAACCATTTTACATTTCCACCACCAACATGCAAGGGTGTTCTAATTTCTTTACATCCTCACCAACCCTTTTCTTTTTTTTGAAAAAAAAAAAAAAAAAGATAGCCATCCTAGTGTAGTGTGATCTGGTATGTGTGATCTGTAATGTGAAGTGGTATCTCATTGTGGTTTGGATTTGTGTTTCTCTAATGATTAGTGATGTTGAGCATTTTTTTCATGTACTTTTTGGCCATTTGTATATTTTCTTTGGAGAAATGTCTATTCAGGTCCTTCATTCATTTTAAAATTAGGTTGTTTGTCTTTTGTTGTTGTATTCTTAGAGTTCCTTATATATCCTTGATACTAGACCCTTAGTAGATACTTGATTTACAAATTTTTTTTCTCACTCTGTGGGTTGTTTTTCATCTCTTGATAGTGTTCTTTTTTTTTTTTTTTTTTTTTCCTTTTGAGAGAGCGTCTCTCTGTTGCCCAGGCTGGAGTGTAGTGGTGTGATCCTGGCTCACTGCAGCCTCAACCGCCTGGGCTCAAGCAATCCTCTCACCTCAGCCTCCTGAGTAGCTGGAACCACAAGCATGTGCCACCATGCCCAGCTAATTTTCTTCCTTCCCTCTCTTTCTTTCTTTCTTTCTTTTCTTTCCTTCTTTCTTTCTTTCTTTCTCTTTCTTTCTTTTCTTTTTTTTTTTTTTAGAGACAACGTCTCCCTATGTTGCCCAGACTGGCTTCAAACTCCTGTGCTCAAGTGATCCTCCCACCTTGGCTTCCCAAAGTGCTGGATTACAGGTGTGAGCCACCACACCTGGACTTGCTTTTTTTTTATTATTATTATTGATTCAATCTCTTTACTTGTTATAGGTCTATTCAGATTTTCTATTTCTTCTTGAGCCAGTTTTAGTAGCTTGTGTATTTCTAAGAATTTGTCCATTTCATCTGGGTTATCTAATTTTTTGGCATAGAATTCTTGCCAACTTTTTGTCTGCTTGTTCTTCCTGTTACTAAGAGAGCAGTGTTAAAATCTCCAGCCAAGATTGTGAATATGTCTTCTTTTGGTTTTGTCAATTTTTGTCTTGTATGTTTTGAAACTATGTTACTAGATGTATACAGATTTAGGATGATTATGTCTTCTGGCAGATTGACCCTTTTATCACTATGAACATGTCCGTCTTTATGTCTAGTAATGCTTCTTGCCTTCGAATCTATTTTGTCAGACGTCAGTGTAGCTATACTGGAGTTCTTTTGTTAGTGTTTATGTGGTATATCTTTTTCTGACTTTTTCTTTCAAAGATTTCTGTTCTTTTATATTTAAGGCATATATCTTGTATCATATACTTAAAAATAAAATTTGGTAATAATGTTAATTTGAACATTTAATGAATTATGATATATTTGAGTTTAAGTATATCAAGTGACTGTTTTCTCTTTGACTCCTCTGTTCTGTTTCTTTTTTTTTCTTCTTTTGCCTACTTTTGGATTAAGTATGTTTTAGAATTCAATTTCCCTGCTCTGTTAGCTTGTTAGTTGTGCATTCTTTCGGAATTCCTTCTATGGTTGGCAATTTGCATTCTTGACTTATAAAGTACTTGTACCACTTCCTGGGCAATGAAATACCTTGAAACACTTTAGTTCCATTTACTGCTCTCTTAACTTACATACTCCTGTTATCATGCTTTTAACTATTATATCTCTCTATATTTTATTCCCTGGGAAACTTTATTGTTGCTCTACATAGTCGATTTCCATTTAGAGTTACCAATTCTTTTTGTTATTTCATTCATTTCTGCTTCTCCACATTTCCATCTGGGATACTTTTTCTTCTTTTAGTATTTTCTTTCTTAATTTCAACTTTTATGTTGAAGTGTGACTGGGGTGTTTCCCAGGACCCTTGTCCTTGGTGGACCCTGAACTCCAATCTCTTTTCTCCAATCCTAAGAGGCCACTTAGCTGCTCAGCCCCTGGCCACTGCTGGGAAGGAGCAGGTGCTTCGGGGAGGAATGCTGCTCTTTCTGGGGTCACCTCTCCACACTCCCCTGCAGGATCCTCACCCTTGAAGCCTTCACTGCTTTTGTAAAGCCTCCAATGCTGCTGGGAAGGTTCACCCACAGGAAGATAGTCTGATATTGCTCAGATTAGAAATCTTGCCGTGTTATTTTTTTGATTTTGTGCTCCTGACCGATGGCTGGGGAATGTTCAGTTTGTGTGGAACTCAAAGACAGTCTTACCAACATTGCCCTCATAATCCTGTATTGCAAATGTACACATACAGCTATATACTTATATATGTACACACACATATATATGTAAATCTACACAGAAAAATACAAAACACACTTGTATCAAGGCATACATAGGATCTTTTCTCCTGAACTAGTTGGAAAAGGCATAGAAAGTTCTTGCTTGTCAGCTACTTATAAAGCCTTGCATCATTGTTTTCTGAATGATTTCTGTGGTGTGTGAATGTCTCACATGATGCTAATAGAGTGTCTTTGCTAAAATAGTGCCAATGTCAGTAAACTTGGGAAATGACATGGAATCCTCTCCTTGGAGACACCAGCACAAATCAGCATGGTAAAGACTCTGAAACATGTAAATAAAGTTGTTCTATTATGAAATCTTTTTTTGAGAGAATACCTATTTCCATCTCCTGGAATACCAGAGTTCTGTAGGTAAACCTTGGAAAACACTGCTTTAGAGCAAACCCCAATCCACAAAATCCTTCAGTGATAAGTATCTGGTATTCAAGAGTCTTCATCCTCACAAAGATGAAGTGCTGTTCAATGTTTTCTCAAATGTGGGGACTCCAAGGAGAGTCTGGAAGTATGAATATTAGGTGTTGGGTTTGCAGGGTTTGAGCCCCTCTGCTACTCATTGGTTAAAACAAGCAGGCAGAACTTGGGGATTTAGTCATTTCCAGCTCTTTGCCTGTTTCTACCTCTGAGTGTGAAACCATCTGCTTGGGTTCTCTTTGTCCCAGCTCAGCTCAGCTCAGGATGGGGCACTTGTGTGTCCGTGGCAATTGATTTTTGACTCCCATAAACTTTCCGTCACTTCACCTATGTCTTGGAAGGCTTGCTGCCCCTCTGTGCAGGTGAGAGGGTGAGACAGTTGTGGCAGAATATGCAGAGCTTCTGCTCAGAAGCCAAGAGGACTGGGTTCAAGTCCTGGTGTTGAGTGACCTTGGGAGAGTTAACCGTGGAGTAGCGGTGAGAGCACGGGATTTGGTTTCAGACACACTTGGCCTTTTCACTTCCTTGCCTTGTGATCATGGGCATGTCACTTCACCTTCCTGTATCTCAGTTTCCTTACCTGTCAAATGGGGATAATAAAAACAGGTACCTCACCTCCTCCTTGGGGTGAGAAAGAAATAAGATAATGCATGTCAAGCACAAGACCTGGAACATAGTAGGCACCTGGCAAATGTCAGTTCTTATAACTCTTCATCCAGCCCAACTCCTTCACCTGGGCTGCAGAAGAAGCCCAACCTCTCGAGATGCTTGAGAATCAAGTACAGTTCTGACTGTGAGAAAGAGTTTTGTAAACTCTTGGAGACAAAAGAAAATTCACGCAATTTAATTTTCATTATTGCCCTTAATGCTGCCTCATCCCTCCGGCTGGGCAGGGCAGGGTGTGTGGGGAACACACCAGCCTCCTTCCCTACTCTTAGGCAGAACCATTTCTCCATTACAGAACATTGGCAAAAAGATGTCCTGTCAGCAATTCATTGCCAACTTGGACCAGCTGAATGATGGCCAAGACTTTGCCAAAGACCTGCTGAAGGTACTGTCTGCTGAGTGTCCCCATCCCACTAGCTGTGCCCTGCATGGATAGAGAGGAGAGAGGTCTGTGCCTCGTGAAATCCTGGCATTCCAGGCCGTTAACACAGGGTGCATGGCCATGATGACAAAGTTAGAAACCACTGAGCTCAACATTTGGCTGTTCTGTGTTCCCTGAGTTAGGCAGAGGGTAAGGCTTTGTGAGATTTGTTTTTAGTACTCCATTACCACCATTACTGTCACAGTAATAATCAACACTGCTATGAACTGTCACAGCTGCCACCCACCACAACTGCCACCACCACCTTCACCACAAACATCATTATCGTCACCACAAGGAAAAGCCCCCTCATTCCTTCAACATTACCAGGAATTAAGAGAATCCAGTTTTCTTTTGAGGCTGAAGTGAAGGGTGGAACTCTAGCCTTTCTAGTCTGGTCATTTCTCCACTGAGGAAAAGGAGCAGGTTTTTGGTGGCTCGGTGATGGGCTCATTTTTATTATTTTTATATTTTTGAGACAAGGTCTCATTCTGTCACCCACCCTGGAGTGCAGTGATGCAATCATGGCTCACTGCAGCCTGGAACTTTTGGCCTCAAAGGATCCTCCCGCCTCAGCCTCCCAAGTAGCTGGGACTATAGGTGCATGCCACTGTGCCTGGCGATTTTTATTTTTATGCTTTTTTTTTTTATATATAGAGCTGGGGATCTCACTATGTTGCCCAGGCTGGTCACAAACTCCTGGGCTCAAGCAATCCTCACACCTCAGCCTCCCAAAATGCTGAAATTACAGGCGTAAGCCACCACACCCAGCCAGCTTCATTTTTAAATAGTGGGTTTGAAGAATCTGATGATACTACAGGCGTAGTTGAATAATGAGTTCGGAGGTCTCCATCCAAACCCCAATGTTCCATAGAACATTGTCTCCATCACTCTTCTTACTATATTATATTCTTCACCATTGAGAAGCATTTGTTAAGAACATATTTGTGAGATCAAACAATCCCAGTCCCACTATCCACCTATCCATTTCTCTCCAACTACCCATTCACCTATCTAACCACTTCTGCACCCATCCACTCATCCTCCCATGCATCCACCCAGCCACTCAATCATTCACCTACCCATATACCCACCCATTCACCCATCACCCATATATATATATATATATCTCCCCAAACCCTCCCTTCCCACTCCTCGCATAGCAACCACTCACCCATTCACCCGTCACCCACACAGACACCCTGTACTCCTCAAACACTCCCTCATCTACTCACCTCAACAAACATCTCCACATCTACTCACCCATCCCCCATCACCCATTCCCCACCCATTCACTTACCCGCCAACCCACCCACCCATTCATCCTCAAATCTATCAACCCAATCATTTACTCAGTCATCCACCCAACACCCTGCCATTCATTTGCCCACCCATATCCTCATGCATACACCCCTAAATCTTCCTCATATACCCTCTGTCTACCCACCCATCTTCTATTCATTCACCCATCCACCTGCTTATTTCCCCACCCATCCTTCCACCTTCCACCTGTCCACTTCCCCATCCATCCATTCACTCACCCATCCTCCCATTCATCCTCCCATCCATTCATTTACCCTGTCGAGCACTTGCTGTATGTCAAGTTCTGGATTATGCACTGGAAATTCAGTAGTGAACAAATGGACAGCCTCTGACCTTGTGAAGCTTACAGTCTCCTACGGGAGACTGACATTAAGTGATCACATAATTAAATACCACCCATCCGTACATCCACCCACCCACTCACTTACCCATCCAGCAAATAAGTATGAATCAAACACCCACTTTGCCCCATTGGCTGAAAAGGTGCTCCCTCACTGTACCCATGTTACTGGTGGTAGATGGGGGTTTCTTTGACCCTTCACCTGAATTCCCCCCTCTCTCTTTTCCCTCTCCCAGACCCTTTACAACTCCATCAAGAATGAAAAGCTGGAATGGGCCATGTGAGTAGTGACTATGGGCACAGGTATGGGGAGCCTACATCCCTGGGTGGGGGAGTGTGGGGGTGCAGGTCCGTCATTCTGACCACTCTCCATGGTGCTGATCCCTCCCAATCCAGGGCCTGACACCTGTGTCTAGCTGGCGCACACCTGGTGTTGAATTCCCCTTTGGATTCATTTTCTGTATTGAGAAAAAGAGTGCAATGTTTGCATTGTTACAGAATAGATTGAACTGTGACTTTAGTTCTATGATGTCCACAGCTGGTTTTCTATATGGGGATAGTGTTCCAATTCCCATTGATGACCGCTCCTTTCCCTTTGGGAAGTAGGCAGACAGGAGGCATGAGGCCTCTATAACCTGGAGAATATGACCACGTTTAGGTGGTGACTGTTATTGACAGTGGGAAGGGGAGAGTGCCCTCTAACTTCTTCCCCTGCAAAGGCAGTGAGACCTGTAGGTCTCATCAGGAAAGAGGGGTGTTGACCTTGCTGTTTGGGGAGACCGTGAAAGGCTCTGCTGTGTTCCCCAGGGCAGGCAGGTCCATGTAGAGGCCTCAGGCAGGGATTAGCAGGAACTCCAACCCCACAGGGAAGAGCTGGCACTCTTCTTCCAGGGCTCTCATGGGGGCCCAGACTTCAGGGCCTTACCTGCTGGCCTCCCGCTGCCAGCATGTCAGTGGGGTTTGTGCAGCAGCTTCAGTCTGGCCACAGTTAGTGCTCCCTGGGATGGAGAGAGGAGAAGGAAGACTAGGAAGGAGACCTGGTGACAGTTAAGTCTCCACGTTTGTGATCAAGGGTGACAATTGGGGCTTGGAGGACAAAAATCAAAGATCAGAGGTCAGAGGTCAGAGGTCAGAAGTGGAGATGAGAGGAGGGGTCAGAGATCTGGATCTGTGGTCTGGAATTGGAATCTCTTCATCTCTGCCTCCTGGGGCTGCTCTTCCTCCATGACCCTGGCTCCTGGAGAGGAGGCTGGTGGGGAAACGCCATGATGATGTGGGGCCGAGGCCTCCCTGGAGGTGGTGCTCAGGCCTAGTACTTCCCTAGTGATGAGGATGAGCTGAGGAAATCCCTGTCTGAGCTGGTGGATGACAAGTTCGGGACAGGCACGAAGAAGGTGACGCGAATCCTGGATGGTGGCAACCCCTTCCTGGATGTCCCACAGGCGCTCAGTGCCACCACCTACAAGCACGGCGTCCTGACCCGGAAGACTCACGCTGACATGGATGGCAAGAGGAGTGGGTGTCAGGCTGGGAGAGGGGCATGGGAGGGAGGCTGGCACAGAGGGGGGCGCCACAGGCCACTCTTTGGGGACGAACATACAGGTGGACACGTAGTGGGAGGTGGGGTTGGAGAGATTGCAGAGGGTGGCTGCAGCCACACTACCAGTGCCCTCCTCCCCAGCGCCCCGTGGGAGGCGTGGCTGGAAGAAATTCTACGCAGTGCTCAAAGGGACCATCCTGTACCTGCAGAAGGTGAGAGACTGCCCCAGAGACCTTACTCAGAAAGGGCCAGCTCAGTCCCATCCCGCCCTGGCCTTGTGGCACCCCAAAGGCCCCAGGCAGGACCTGGGGCTCAGGCATATGCTAGGTCCTTCCCCAGACTTGGGCCCTCTCAGGGCTTTGGAGGTTTTTGGGAGAACTTGGTGCCCAGTGGCTCAGTGGACTCTCAGCATGAGGCCTGTTCAGGCCTCTGGGACAAACTGGGGTAAGGGGAGGAGTACCTGGATTCTTGTTGGGGTGGGTGAGGCAGCAGGAACAGAAAATTAAGGGAGCCGTAGGGTTAGACAGAGAGCAGTGAGGGGAGGGGAGAGTGGAAGGTGTGGGTCAGTGACCCTAGCTCGCCCATCCTGCCCCACCCAGGATGAGTACAGGCCTGACAAAGCTCTATCGGAGGGTGACCTGAAGAACGCCATTCGCGTGCATCACGCTCTGGCCACCAGGGCCTCTGACTACAGCAAGAAGTCCAACGTGCTCAAGCTTAAGACAGCCGACTGGAGGGTATTCCTCTTCCAGGCACCGTGAGTAGGAGCTGGAGCCCCTCACTCCCACCTGGGGCCCAGGGCCACAGTGACCCGGCACACAACCCCTCTCCTTCCCGTGAGTCAGCAACAGAGCATGTGTATCCACATGACACAGACCGACAGCTGGGTCCCTCCAAAGCAGTAGTTCCCAATGTCTGGTTCCCCTCAGCATCATTTGCAGTCTCTCTGGCCCCACCTTAGACCTACTGAACCCAAAACTCTGGGATGGCTCCAGCAACTGTGTTTAACAAGCCCTGCAGGGGCTGCCGAGTGCGCTGGAGTCTGCAATGTGGGGCAGGTGGCATCTTTACGAATCATCCTTCACTTTAAGTGTGGGAAAGATGCACCCTCCAGGTAACCTGTAAGGCTGTCCTACCACCTCTCGTCCTCCTGTGACTTGAGATTGGGGTGCACATGTCACATGAGCTTGCAAGGAAGCAGGCTAGTGGGTGAGGCCTCAGGATCACAGTGCCAGTGCTGGGCAGGCAGCGGGGGAGGGCAGGAGGGCTGTGGGGGTCACCCAGTTGCTATTGCCTCTGATGATCCCCAGTCCACAGTCACTCCCACCTATTCACTCCAGGGCCACTAGCTGTGGACCTGGGAAGTTTGATTTTCACATGAGAATTCGGGTGTGCCTGGAAGCTGGGACAGAAAGGGAGCTCCGTGCATAGCTCTGGCCAGGCCCATCCAGCCCCCATGTGTCCTCCCTCTCCCCTTTACCACCCATCTAGAGGTACTGGTGCCTTCTCAGTGCCAGGCCCAGTGCTGGGTACGGGATGCTGAGTAGGGGACAGGGAGTCCTGTGTGAGAGGCCGGCACCCTCTCCCCCTCCTGTCCCCAGGAGCAAGGAAGAAATGCTGTCCTGGATCCTCAGGATCAACCTGGTGGCAGCCATCTTCTCTGCCCCGGCCTTCCCAGCCGCTGTCAGCTCCATGAAGAAGTTCTGTCGGCCCCTGCTGCCCTCCTGCACCACTCGCCTCTACCAGGTACATGTTCCTGGGTCAACATTTTGCCTCCCCAGGCTGCCATCCTCAGCCCAGGCCCCCATCCAGCAGCCCCACCCCAGCTCTGTCTCTAGGCTGGGTGATCCTGGGCTGAAGGACACCAGAGAAGGACACCTGTTCCCTCCATCCCAAGCACCCCACCCCCACGTCGATGGGGAGACCAAGGCATGGCACACAGGGGCCACAGCTGTGGCAGGTGGCATGGAGCTGCCTCTATGCCAGTGCATCCCTGTGGATGTGACCGAGAGTTGGTGGCCTTGTGTGCACCTGGGCACAAATGCAAGAGACTGTGTGTCACAGGGAGCTTGCACAGGTGACACCTGGCTGACGCTTCATCCAGTGCTCTTTTGCTGCTCTCACCTATTCTTAAATGTTTTATTTGTAATCCTAGAAAACCCAACACACCCATGCTGCAGGTTCTCAGGGCTTCTTTGGAGAGGACAGGAGAAATGGTGGCCCGGAGCTTGAGAGGTAGAGGGCAACGGAAGCCCCACACTTCCTCTTTGCCAGTGGCCTTTCCCACTAGGCCTTGTCCCGGGTCACCCCACTGAGCTCCTGGGCTCCTGCTTCTGCCCAGAACCTCTGTGCAATGCACGTACACCATGTATGTGCACAAACCATACACATTCACATGTGTAAACACACAGGTGGTGACTCATACACACATGCATGCATGTGCACACAGCACCAGGGGGTCTGGCTGTCCTGTAGTGGGTGGGATGTGTGCGTTTGCCCATCAGCGACAGTGTCTCCGCCTGTCTTTGGGTGTGATCCTGGGTCTGCAACCATTACGTGTATCTGCGCATGAATGTAAGAGAACGCGTGTATCATATGGAGCAGGGGATAGCGGGGCCAGGCTGGCCTTGGTCCGGGGTGTTTGTGTGTGCACATGGGAGTGCATATGAGCTGGGTTTTGTGTGGGGGTCATTGTGTGTCTGTGTCAGGGACTGTCTATGTGCACATATAAGTGTGAGCATCTCTTGTCTCCCGAGCCTGCGGTGGGGTGGCTGGGGGGCATCGAGGAAAGCTGATGCTGATGGGACCTGGGGGAGGAGGAAGGGAGGTGGGAGGAAGAGCATGCCCTCAGGTCCAGAGTCTGGCTCTGTCCCCACATTTTGGTGATGCTGGCTAGGCCTTCATTTCCCTTTGGTGGAGCAGCTCCTGGTAGAACAGGATTTGAGCCACTCCGTGACATCCTGAGAGTAAGGCCTCACAGTCCAGGATTTGTCTTTGCAGGAGGAGCAACTGCGGTCTCATGAGAATAAGTTGAGGCAGCTGACTGCGGAGCTGGCCGAACACAGGTGTCACCCAGTCGAGAGGGGCATCAAGTCCAAGGAGGCCGAGGAGTACCGGTTGAAGGAGCACTATCTCACCTTCGAGGTGAGCCTTGGGGGACTGGATTGCAAAGCCCAGTGCCCTGCTCTTTCTCCTTCCTGCCTGGCCTGATGTGGGACTGGGGAGGTGAAGCCTAGTGATAAAGGGGCTCATTGATGTGGGAGCTGGGAGGGAACAGGGTCCCCTGACCTTTAGTCCCCAGTCCTTCCAGAGTGCCAGCCTTCCCTGACAGCAGTGAGGGGCAGAAGCTCAGATGAAGGCCCTCAGATGCTGCCAAACCTTCCTCTTAAATGTTTGTGCCAATTTCTAACCCCTTTAATAATTTGTGAATGTACTTATTTCTCCATGCCCTCACCAGCACTGGGCATTGCAAAACGTTTTAATCTTCACTAACCTGATAGGTTTAACAATTAGTATCTCATTACTATTTTTTTTTTTTTTTGAGATGGAATCTCACTCTGTCGCCCAGGCTGGAGTACAGTGGCACGATCTTGGCTCACTATAATCTCTGCCTCCTGGGTTCAAGCAATTCTCCTGCCTCAGCCTCCCGAACAACTGGGATTACAGGCACATGCCACCATGCCTGGCTAATTTTTGTATTTTTAGTAGATATGGGGGTTTCACCATGTTGGCCAGGATGGTCTTGAACTCCTGACTTCAGGTGATCCACCCGCCTCGGCCTCCCAAAGTGCTGGGATTACAGGTGTGAGCCACCACGCCCGGCCTCATTACTATTTTAATTTGGATTTTAAAACATTTTAATTGCAGTAAGACATGTAATATAAAATTTACCATCTTCACCATTTTTAAGTGTATAGTTCAGTAGTGTTAAGTCTATTCACATTGTTGTGTAACCAATCTCCACAATTCTTTCCTCTTCCCAAACTGAAACTCTGTACACATTAAATAATAACTTCCCATTCTCCCCTCCCTCCAGCCCCTGACAATCACCATTCTACTCTCTGCCTCTATGATTTTGACTACTCTAAGTGGAATCCTACAGAATTCATCTTTTTGTGATTGAATTATTTTACTTAGCATAATGTCCTTAAGGTTCATCCATGTGGTAGCGTGTGTCAGAATTTCCTTTCTTTTTAACCCATTTATGTCAGAGTTTGCAAAATTTTTTTTGGTGAAAAATCAGACCTTGGAGATGACCTTGAGCAGTATGATATAAATAACTCCCATGAACTTAATGTTCCAATAATGGAACACTAGGCATAAATGGGATAAGGCTGAATAATATTCCATTGTATGTATACACCACATTTTGTTTATCCGTTTATCCATCAATGAACACTTGGCTTACTTCCATCTTTTGGCTATTGTGAAAAATGCTGTTAGGAAAATGGGTATACAAATATCCCTTCAAGACCCTGCTTTCAACTCTTTTGGGTTTATAGTTAGAAATGGTCTTGCTGGATCATGTGGTAATTTTATTTTTAACTTTTCGATAAACCACCAGCTTTCCATAACAGCTGCTCCATTTACATTCCCACCAGCAGGGCACAAGGGTTCTGTCTATTTCTCCATATCCTCACCAACATGTATTTTCTGCTCTTTCGACAGTAGTAAGAGTGTGAATTGATATCTCATTGTGACTTGCATTTCTCTAATGACTAAAGATGTTGAGCATCTTTTCGTGTGCTTGTTGGCCATTTGTATGCTTTCTTTGGAGAAATGTAAATTCAAGTCGTTTGCCCATTTAAAAATTTTGGGTTGTCTTCTGTTGTTGCATTCTGAGAGTTCTTTATATATTCTGGATACAAGACCCTTATCAGATATTTGACTTGCAAATATTTTTCTCCCATTCTGTAGGTTGCCTTTTCATTCTGTTGATTGTATCCTGTGATGTATAGAAGTTTTCAATTTTGATGTAGTCCCATTTGTGTATTTTTACTTTTGTTGCCTGGGTTTTTGGTGTCATATACAAGAAATCATTGCCAATTATTTGGATTTTTCAAATTATGAATGAAGTTTATGTGCATGTCCCTTGTTTATTTTTTAATTGGACTGTTCATCTTCTTTTTAATGATTTGTGAAAGCTCTCTGCATATTAAGGAAATTAGTCTTTTCTCATATAAGGTGCACATACTTTTTTCCTATTTTGTTGTCTTTTGACCTTGTGTTTGGCCTTTCCCCAGAAAAGCCGTTATGAGACCTATATCCACCTCCTGGCTATGAAAATCAAAGTGGGCTCAGATGATCTGGAGCGGATTGAGGCCCGGCTGGCCACTCTGGAAGGGGATGACCCTTCTCTCCGGAAGACACATTCAAGCCCTGCCCTCAGCCAGGGCCATGTGACTGGCAGCAAAACCACAAAGGATGCCACTGGGCCTGATACTTAGCTGACATGGATGTGCAGACCCCAGGGTGGGCAGATGTCTCCAGTGGGGTCAGTGAGCACAATTCCAGCCAGGGGCCACTTGGACCAAGCTCCAGTCAGTTGATGGGCAGCCAGAGGGGTGCAGAAAGCCTGTGGGCCCAGGAGATGGAGATGCCGTTTGTGGCGTTGATCTCCTTGCATCCTTGGGCATCTCTGGGCATCAGACCCTCTCCCTGGCCCTTGTTTTCCTCTCCACCATGGAGCCTCATTTTGCAGGCCAGTTGTGTGCATGCTCTAGACACCACCTCGCTGGAGAAGCTGGAAGGGCTGTTGTCTTCCCAGGTCTTTCTCTTCTCATCAAGCTCCTCTCCTCATCTTTTTTTTGTGTGAGGGCAGGTCTTGACTCTAGGTCTCAGCTGGAACCCCACCCTTTCTCCTCCTCCTTCCTCTGAGTTGACCAGCAGCAGGTCTGCCGACCACCAGCACCATCCTCTCCTCCCAGCAGCCTCCAGAACCATGCCCAGGTCTCCTGCCTCACATCACAATAATCTGGGACCCAGGCTTGTGCCCTTTCAGTGTCAAGCTGACTCCATCACATGTGCATCCACTTCTTTTCATCCATTGAGATCACACTGCCTCCTTTTTATACAGACACAAATATGCATCTATAAGAATAATATATATATAAGGAACCCCTGAAAGATGGTTTTGGAACTGAAATCAGTTAGAGGATGAAATCAGATAAAGGAAAAGCCTATTTTGGAGCTTCCCCTGTTAGGAAGGATGGCTGCACCTGGCCCCCTGGCATTCCTGATGCTCTAGGAGGGAAGGGGGAGGCAGTGCTGGCCTCCCTTGCCCTGTTTTTCCCTCTTCCAGCTGACCTGTGACTTATACTGCTCTTACCGATGATACTTTTGGAAAAAATAGAGCGTGTATGCACCGCCCCGTTTGTCCCATGGATATCCTGGGGTGTGAGTCGGATGGGACCACGGCCCTGTTTATATTTGGGTCTTTATGTTGGTGCTGCCAGGTCTCTGAGCTCCAGAGGTGGCCTCTTGGACAGATCTACTGCTATAGGAATAAAAGACACTCTGTCTCGCAAATGGCCGCTTGTCAACAAGCCCAAAGATGCTTGTCGGAGGACGGTTATGGAAGCCCTTAATTCTTGGTTGTGGGAAAAGGTGGAATGACAAGTTATTGATTGTTTTTCTGTCGCTATTTCTTTTATTTGTCTAGTGAATCAGAAAGGCTTAGCCAAGGCCGCATCTGGGAAGAGTGGAGAAATTTGCCACTTGACGATCACGGATTAGCTAGCACCTTTAAGCCCTGCATTTCTCCAACTGACAAGTGGGTGGGGGTGATGGCACATTCAGTGTGGCTATGAAGAGCGAATCCTCTCTATTGTTTAAATAGATTACTGTAGTTTGGCCAGGAATTTGGCGTCAGTGGTAACACACTTAGTTAATAAAATAAGCCAGGCTTGCAACTAAGTATCTAACTTTACAGGCCCACTCACATTTGAGGCAAGGGGCTATTGAGTATGTGGAGAGATGTAGTGATTTAAATTCAGATTATTTAAGTTGGATCAGCTGAAGTGTGTTTTAGACCCAAACCATCTGGCCCCTTCGTTTTGCTCAGAGGAAGTAAATGTTCACTTAAATGAAATTGAAAACGCAACGTGGCACCACAAAAGAGCTCTCTGTACTTTCCCCATGCTGCCTCAAAAGTTCTGTGAGTTTCGGGGTCAGTGTCCCACCCTTCACTTCCCGAGGGCGGGTGAGTGGAGAGCAGAGCCAGGAGCTCTGGCAGCTGTGGACAGATGTGCTTCCTGAGCATGGGTTGTGCTTCCTGAGCATGGGTTGTGCCTCCCATCAGTAAAAAAATGTTTAGTTCACTTCCTTAATTGTATAATTATTTATTTGTAAATTATATACATGTACTACTGTACTAAAATATTATGTACATTATAAAACATACACAAAAATAGAAATTTAAAAAAGATGAGATGAAAATAAATCTAAGTCAAAGTTCTAATAGTTCTTCCTGCATTCGAATGGATCCTCACCACCCACAACTGCTGCCTCCAACATGCCCATTTTCTAGGACTGTTCAAATTCAGGACTGGTGACATGCAATAAGTGGTTTGCGCCACCTGGTGGTCCTGGGAAGTGGCCTCGGGCTCAGGGACTTCTGGGGGTTGCCCCTTGAGGACGGTGTCTCTTGCGCCTTCATCCTCTCATTCAATGAGGGCCAACTGTGTGCTGCACGCTGGGCGGGGTGATGGGGATACGGTGGTGGGAGGAAGTTTGGCTGCCTGTCCTCGTGGGGCTCACAGTTTCGTGAGGAGAAGAACAGGCAGTTACCATTACCACTTGGGCCTCTGGGAGGGGCTGGAAAGAGAAGCCAAAAAATGACCTGGAAGAGAAAAGAAAGAACTGGGAAAGTGGGGATGAAGCCTCTGACTTGCGAAGCTGCCTGAATGTCGTCCTACGTGTTCCAGCGACGGGGCGGTGGTAGGGAAGTAGCTTGACAGGACTGCGACTCTTCCTGAAAGGCCACTGGGAAGGCTTCCCAAGGCAGAGGTTTGAGAGGCAGAGTGGAGAAGGGGCCTCTCTGGCCACATGTGTTCCCGGGTCCTAATCATACCTGTGAAATGAATGGGTGGATGACAGGTGAGGAAAGAACTCTGTTAGGTTCTGGCCTTGGACTCTCCGCACGTATGGCAGGTACTGTAGGATTCAAAGCATATAATGAAGGTACCCGATGCTCATGCAAAGATCGGTGAATTCACCAAGAGGTCATTCAGAATCAACCGAGGGCCACATAGAGATTGGCGGGTTCATTGGGTGGCTTCTGACTCTAAAATTTAGAAAGCAACAGCAACCTAGAGCCCCCAGAAAGGTCACACGAGGACAATAAGCTGGATCACACAAAGGTCAATGGGTTCCCCAAGAGTTCATATGGAGTTAATTTGGGATCCTACAGAAGCCACAAGTCACATAGAAGAATAACTGGCTCTCAGAGAATTTTAAAGTCAACTACGAAACCAGAGACAGCAGAGAGGCCTGGATGAGATCAACAGAAGGGGGCCGGGAGGGGCCAGTGAGTTGCAGATTTATGCAGGATTGAGTTCATTATTTTCCTTTTTAAAATTTTTTGTAGCAGATACTTTTTCCCAGCACCCCCACAATAAATACAATAACTTTAATTTGTTTTTTATTTTTTCCATCGCCTCCCTCTCATCTAGTTTTTGTCACTCTGGCTGTGTGATACAAGGATGCAAGGCACAGGATATTGTCATCACCACCATCAAATCAGCCATATAATAGGCATCTATCACGTGCCAGCATCAGCACTGGGTACTTTATAATCTCCACAGCAACCTTTTGGAATAGATATTCACATCACCCATTTCCCAGCAAGGAAACTGTGGCCTAGAGACGTCACACAGCTAGGCGGCACAGAGCTGGAATTTGAACTTACGCCCTGTTGATGCCAAAGCCCTCTCAACCCGCAGCCTCTCTGTCCCTCCCACCTATAGGTCTCTGACTACACACATCCTAGGAGGATTCACACACACACACACACACACACACACACAGGTGTAGCCGAGTGTGCATGCCAACCACCTCAGCTGTTTGGGTGGAAGACGTCCGTGTGTCTGGCTGGAACCGAATAGTTCCTGGTGCTGGGCACTGGTTTACTAAATTAGTTGATGAGGGGAAAGGCTTTTGAACCTGGGCCTCCATCTGCCTTCTCCATACTGAAATCATGTACTCTCTCTCAGGTCTGCGGGTTTAGACAGGTCCTGGCTCTGAGGGGGTATAAAGTTGGGGAAAGAGCAACACCCTGTGGGCTTATGAACTGCAGCAGCTGTGGTCCTGGCAGCTGAGGGTACCACTGTTATGCCACTTTGCATGTTCAGACTTTGCCTGTGACGTGCCTCAGGGTCCAAGGGTCATCCTGCCTTGGCTGTGCTATTACCAACCCCACAACCCATCCCTCCTCACCCACCTAGGCCGGCAACTGTTGCCTCAGTCCGGCCCATAGATCCAGGGCAGGAACTGGGCCAGAGTTCCAACGCTGAGTTTGAAGCAGAGCAATTTGTGTCAGTCCCTTGGCCAGGTTCCCCAGCAGCCAGTGGGGACACCTTGTAAATATTCTTGGAAGCGGGAGGAGGGCTGGAGTCTGTCCTGTGAGCTGGGGCCGGAGAGACCGGAGACAGGGTCACTTCCTTCCAGGGACTGCCCTGGCCCCCTCCAACCTCCAGGCCAGCATCATCCACATCCACCATGGGACTTCGTGCTCTGACTTCCCTCCTCATCTGAGGCTAGGCACACACAGTCAAACAGGAGTTATTTCTGATTTTATTTATAATATAAAAATGTTCAAGTGTCAACAGTCAGGTGCTCAGACATTTCAGGACAGGATTCCCATCTGTTTCTGTTTGGGATTTTTTTTTTTTTTTAAACAATTACCTTTTTGACAAATTAGCAGTGGACCCAGTTTTTGGGGGTGGGAGGGCAGGACTGGAGACGAGTGGATGTCATAGGTGGGTTGGGGGCTAGGAGGCAGCCTGTGAGAAGGAAATGGTGTTACTTTATTGCTAAAAGGGGAATACACTGTCGAGTGGCTCTTCTCGGTCCCAGCGTGACCATGCATCCAATCTAAAGAATCTGAAATGCAAAGGACATGCAGGTGTAAAATAGAAAAGACGACCTGTAAACGAAGGTGCTGCAGAGGACGGAGGGGCGTCCTGGAGGCTGTGGGGGACAGGAGCCGCCAGCATTGGGCCCCTGGCAGAGCTGCCACCTCCCTGGGCTCAGGCTCTTGGTGAAAGGTTTCTCTGCTCCCCCTCCTTTAACAGCTGTGAGTAGCCAGGGCTTCCCCATTCGGGTAGCTGTGTCTTTATCTCCCCCTGGAAGTTACCTCAGCTCCAGCTCCAAGCCTAGGGTCCTGGCCCTCTCCTCCCAGGGGTCGGGAACTTCAGCTCTTGCCTGGGAGCAAAGCTACTTCCGTCCTCAGTTCTTCCTTAGGGCCAACCCCCCACCGCCCCCCACCTTCGCCCCCAACAGAACCAGCAGCCTCTTCTCTCCCAGCTATCACTCTCAGCACCCCACAACCCAGACCTGTCCCCCGGAGCCCCAGATGAGCATACAGCAAAAGGCACCACAAAATAGGTTTCTATTAAAGAGTCAAAAAATTGGCCCATCTCTCTTTTTTTTTTGTTGTTTCTTTTTTTTTCCCGAAGCTGTAAATCAGGATGTTACATATAAATAGTTTCCCTATAAAAACGTCTTTGCCGTTAGCTAGTATTATAAGACAATTTTTGCTAAAATGAAAATAAAACATTTTGTTATACTTTTTTCCTTTTATAGAAAATAAAAATATTTTTATTTCTTTTTTCCTCCTTTCTCTCCAGTAGGCGGTCTCTGGTCTCCTTAAAGATAGTGGGGCGGGCGAGGCGGAGGGGCGCGCGGCGGGGCCCTAGAGTGGCGCCGAGTCCTGCTTGGCCCGCGGGGGCGGCCCGCGGCTGTGTCTGCTGCTGGCCCGCGTGCTGTGGCTGTCCAGTGAGTAGTAAGTCCTGCTGTCGGCCGCCGGGCACAGTGGCGGCGAGTCCGAGCGCAGCGCGTCGTGCGCCCCACGCAGGCCCAGGAAAGGTGTGCTCTCGGCCGCCAGCGCCCCGTCCGCGTCGTCCGCGTCGTCGTCCGACGCCGAGGCTGAGCCGCCGCCCGAGCCGCTGCTCAGCGACAGCGAGTCCCTCGCCGCCCGTGCGCGCTGCGCCGCCAGCCCGTTCAGGCGCGAGCGGCGCCAGCGCCGGGGCCCCGCCGACGTCCTGCGGGACGCACCGCGCGCGCGCGGCCGCGGCGGCGGCGGGGGCGCGCACTCCTGCGTGGTCTCGTACTCGTCGTCCTCGGGGATGCGGAAGGGGCTGGCAGGCAGGCTGCCCAGGCTGCCGCCGAGCGCGCAGGTCCCGCGCCGCGGTCCGGGCCCCGCCGCGGGGTAATAGTAGCTGTCATAGCTGCGCTGCATGTCTGCGCCGGGCCCGGGCCCGGGCCCGGGTCCCGGGCCGGGGGGCGCCGGGTGCCGCAGTAACGGCTGCTGCTCGGCCAGGCGGTAACTGATGGGCGCCGCCGGCGGCAGCGACACGGCGTGCGCCGAGTTGGGGGACGTGATCTCGAAAGTTGGCACCTGCGTGGCCAGCGAGTAGTGGAAGTCCACGGGCGAGAGGCGCGCGGGCGTGGTCAGGGCCGACACGTACCTGCGGGGAGAGGCAGAGGCATGGGCCAGGGCCAGGCCGGGCCGGCGCGGGGGAGGGGGGGTTGGGGGTGGGGGAGGGTGGGAGGGGCGGACCCAGACTTGCCTTAACCTTGCCCGAGACCCCGCCTGCAAGAATGACGGCAGCAACCCTCAGTGGCCTTATGCAATTTCCTAAACCTCTCCGAGCCTCGGTTTCCTTATCTGTTACGCGGGCATAACCATGGTGTTGATTCCATAGCTCTGTTGGGATGATTCCAGATTGTATCAGTGGGATGCGTTAGCCCTGTGCCTGACCCTGGTAAGCTTTCATGAATGGTCACTTGCTGTGGGAATGCTCACCGTCAGGGGGTCAGGCTCACGCTGGGGTATAGTACATGTTCCATCTGGTTTAATACCGCAGCTCTGTAAGACCCTTCCGCCAGTCCCATTCTACACGCAGGAAAGTAACACTCAGAACGTTTAATTCTACACGCAGGAAAGTAACACTCAGAACGTTTAAGTGACTTATTCAGGATTTACACAGCCAAGAAGTGGCAGAGCTGGGATGTGACTTGAGGCTAGTCAGGAACCAGGACTCATACTGCCCAATTCCAGAAGCCATTAGTCTCCACTCAGATACCCCTGTGACCTGGCCTCACTGCCCCACAGGGACAATTCCTCCCATGCCCTGATGGCTTCAGTGAGGGAAATATTCCTCCTTACAGTGAAGTCAAAACCTGCTTCAGGGGAGTACCAAGATCCCATGAGGTGTCTCTGCTTGTGGCTACAGACCCATCCCCACACCACCAGCTCCTTCAGAAGTCTGGCCTTGCTAATATCTCCCAGGCTGGATCCCGGGTACCTGTCCCCTTTTGTGCTCCACATCCCCCTTGTAAGCCCATCAGTCTTCTGCCCCACCGTTGTCACCTCAGGACAGGGGCCACCCACCTCCACGCTTCCCTTCCAAACTGCACAGCTGGGCATCTCACTGCTCTCTGGAACCAGCCTGGAGTCCCCATTATCATTTTTTCTGAATCGCCTGACTCCTCCCTCTTCCCTTTCCCACCGGCACATCTGATTAACCACCAAGTCCTACCCATTCCCTTCTCCGGAAGCAGACTCTCCACCCCATCCTGGGCCCGACTGTTCACATGTGGTCATCTGGGTCCACCCCAGGGTCTCTCCTCCTTCACTCTATGCAGTTCCCAGAGCAATCTTGTAAAGTCACAGCTCTGCTGAAGCCGGTCTTCCTGTTTACCCACCCAGGGTCAGTCTGTCTGGCCTCAGCTTGCCTGTTCAGGCCCAGCTCCTCTGCTCCCTACAGCCCACTCTGTTCCAGGCACCTCACTCATCAGCCCTGTTCTTAAGTGCCTCTGTTGGAACAGCTCAAGTTGTTCCCCGTGCCTAGAATGCTTTTCTTCCTGCTCTCCTGCCTCTCCCCTTCCTACCACCCATTAAGGAGTCTCATTGCTGTGGTTACGATTCATAAATAGCTACACCTAGTGAGCATCAGCTCCATGCCAGGGATGAGACAAAGAGCTCTGTGCACATGATCTCAGGTGGCCTTCACTTGAACCATGCATAGTAGCTTTTGTTCTCCCTGTTCTACAGCTGAGGGAACAAGGTACAGAGGTGATCAGTCTGCCCCAAATCACACAGGTGGTGGAGCTGGGCTTAGAAAATCTGGCTGCTTCCCAGAGCCTACAGTCAGACTGGGTCTCTCTGCGCTGGTGTGGTGTCATGTTTAGCACTTTCCATAGGCTGCTGTAAGCTTCCTTGGTTTGTTTCTGTGGCTAGGAGCTCCTCAGGAGCAGGAACCTGGCAGGCCACTTCTGGATTCCCAGCCAGGCCTGCCCAGCACAGGGCCTGGCATGGAGTAGGCTGAGTTGAGAGCAAGGGAATATCTGCTCCTCTCCCTGCTCCCTGGTGTGGAGTTTTTAGTACCACTCATCTTTCCCTGCTCACCTCCTACAGACCCCACTTGCTGAGGGCCACTCAGGGCTGAGCAAGGTGGCAGGGGTGCTGGCCCTTGACTTCTGGCTTGGAGTCAGGGAAGAAAGGGCGTTTCCTGGTTCTTACTACATCCACTGCTTAGGAAGCCAACAAGGCCTTGAACCCTGGGGTCTTGTTGCTGATACTGCCAAGGCCTGCCATCATTCTTGGCTCACGTCCATCTTGTGCTGGTCAGTGTCCTCAAAGGCAACCTCCCCTCCCACTCTGCAGTTTACTCCTTCTTCGTGTCTCCTTCTGTTCCTGCTGGGACTGGAACTTCTAGCATGTATCCTGGTTTGTCCAGAACAGCCCGTTTGTTCTTTTTTTTTTTTTCTTTTTGTAAAGGGAGTCTTGCTCTGTTGCTGAGGTTGGAGTGCAGTGGCGCCATCTCAGCTCACTGCAACCTCCGCCTCCCAGGTGAAGGGATGCTCTTGCCTCAGCCTCCCAAGTAGCTGTGATTACAGGCATGTGCCACCATGCCTGGCTAATTTTTGTATTTTTAGTAAAGATGGGGGTTTCACCGTGTTGGCCAGACTAGTCTCAAACTCCTGACCTCAGGTGATCCATCCGCCTTGGCCTCCCAAGTGCTGGGATTACAGGTGCGAGCCACCGTGCCCGGCTGCCTGTTTGTTCTTGATGTTCCAGTGTAACTATTAATAATGTCCTTTTTCTAGTGTGAAAAGTGTCCTGGAGGACAATTAAATTAGATGGTCACTGTCCACCAGGGTCCACTGGCCCAACTCTAGTCCCAGTCTGTCATTAACATGCCGATGGCTCTGAGCAGGCCATTTCACCTTTTCTAGGACCTTGTTTTCCCATATGAAAAATGGAGATGAGGCTCTTTGGAGTGTTTCTGAGGGGCCCTAAGGGTCAGCCTTGGGCCAGTGGTGCCAGCCCTCTGGCTAAGCGGGGAATAGGCCAGGGGGTAGGAACTGACCTCTCGCTGTGTGGGGAGTCGCGAAGGGAGTCCACGGAATCGTGATAGGGTGGCGCGGTGGCCCTGCGCCGCTCCTCCAGGTTGTAGGCTGCTGCCCGCCTTGCCCGGGCCTCCACACATGCTGGGCTGTTGCATTTGCTGGTACCCACTGATGATAGCATGATCCCCGACTGGGAGTCAGAAGTCAGGCTCTCAGAATGTTCCAGGCTCCACGTGTGGCTCTCGTGTCTGGGAAAGCCAGATGGGGTGAGACGAGGGGTCAGGAAGGGGCAGGGCGGCCCAGCAGGTGTGGACCCATGGACCTCCCTGGCTCTTCTTCCACCTCGAGCTCCCTTAGCTCAATGCCCTTCTCCACTCTGGGGTGATGTGTATTGTTGCAAATGCCCAACCCCAATATTGGAAGAAGGAGGGCTGGGGTCCCATAGATGGGTGAGCTGTAATGTGCAGAGACCCATTTCTTTCCTTCCTGCAACCAGCCTCCCCCCAGCCTTACCTTAGACCCCCTGTCTGGGACCTTTCCACCACCGTGGTCCTTAGCTACCTATCTCAGAAGCCCAGCCCCAGGGGCCAGTATGTGAGGGCCCTGACTATTTCCTGGTGCTCCCAGGGAAGAAGGGAGCCAGCCATGTTATTTTTGAGTTATCTGAGCCTTTGTGCTGTGTGGACTGGCCTCTGCAATTCTGGAGAGGAGGCTAAGGTGTGCTGTGATTCCTGTGGCAAGCTCAGGGGAGGGTATTGAATAGCTCTGGATGTCGGAGTAAGTGGGCACTTTGCGCCAGATGAAGTATGTGAGTCTACAAGTTTCCATGGGCCTTGGTGGTGCCTACCTGTGGCTGGAGGTGGGTGTGGCTGTGGAGCAGTGGTGAGAAGGAGAACAGGAGTGGCTCCCAGAGAAGGTGGTCTCAGTTTCTCTCCTGATGACATGGTCTGTGGCTGGCACGTTCTTGGAAATATACTGGAACAGACAGAGTTGGGCGAGAGTTAGTGACCGGGGCCCAAATTAACTCTTTCTTGTTGGGGACAGGGAAGTGATGAGCACTGACTGAGCTCCTGGTTGGGGAGACCCACTGTGTGAGAGTGACTTGATTTTGGGGCAGCGATGGCTCCAGCAAATCAACCCCCACCCCTTCCTCATGGAAGTGAGCAAAGCAAGGCCAGCCATCCTGGTGAGGCAGTGCCTAGCAGGCAAGGCTGGCCATGGGATAGGCTGGCTGCTGCCCTGGCCCATCCTTGCAGGGGGCATGAGAAGGCTGGCTGTCCACTGAGGGCTCAGAAGGGGGCCCCAGGAAAGCCACTCACATCTGCCATCTGGATCTCCTCTGGGTCCAGCCGGGGGTGGCTGGGCCCATTGGCCAAGCTCCGGTTCTGATGGGCCGGGCACATGTTCTGCCGGAGGTGGTTGTGCATCTGCTTCCGCTGTTTTCTGCACAAGGGAAGGGAAGGTGAGCCTGGCATTCCCCCCACTCGCCAACGATGAACTTCCCTAGCTATCTCTCTAGGGAAACAGCTTTTCTTCCTGCCCAGGGTGGCCATGGCTACTGCTCGTCCCTGTACTCAAGCTGCCCTACAGCATCACTACCACCTGAATCCAATAGGACCTGAGCGTCGTGGCAGTGAGCTCTGGCTCTGCCCAGAGAGTAGAACTTCACTGCTTTCTAGCTATGCAACCCCGGGCAAGTTACTTAAGCTCTTCACGTTTCACTTTCCTCATCTATAAGACAGGGTGATCATTTATCCATTCCAAAGACTATTGAGGATTAAAAGTATATGAAACATTCAAGCACAGTGCTGACTCCCTCTCTCTCTCCCTCATTCATTAATTTGGTATGTATTGAGTTATCACTGTGTGCCAGACACTGTTTTGGAGCAGAGACAATAGATAGGTAGATAGGGAATCCACCCTCCTGAAGCCTGCAGGCCAGTAGAGGAAGCGGATGGTAAACACATAAACAAAGCAATGAACTAGATACTTTCAATAAAGTTCCATGAAGAAAATAAAACAGGTGCTGTGGCTAGGGAGTCAGGGCCTGTGGGACTACTTCAGATTGGCACATATTAAATGCTCGATTTATTTGATATTAAATCTAATCATGTCCCTCCCCTGTTTAAGACCCTTCATTGTGAACTCATGGAGATAGAGAGTAGAAGGATGGTTACCAGAGGCTGGGAAAGGAAGTGGGGGGTTGGGAGGGAGGTGGGGATGGTTCATGGGTACAAAAACTAGTTAGAAGGAAAAAGACCTAGTATTCAATAGCATATGGGGTGACTATAGTCAATAATAATTTAATTGTACATTTAAAAGAGTATAACTGGATTGCTTGTAACACAAAGGTCCATGAGGACCCATCAGTTTGCTCAAGGTCACAAAGGATAAATGCCTGGGGGGATGAATAGAATACATGATATGATTATTATGCATTGCATGCCTGTATCAAAATATCTCATGTACCCCATAAATATATACACCTACTAAGTACCCGCAAAAATGAAAATAAAACCCCTTTATTGGGCCTTAGTGTCCTGTTTCTCTCCCAGCCCTGTCTCTCTCTGCCCACCCAGCACCCCAGCTAGCTGCCTCCATGGTGAGCTTGTTTCTGATCCCCCACTATGCCCAGCCCTCTCTGGCCTCCCGGCCTTTGCGCATGCCAGGCCATTCACTTGGAATACTTTCTCTCCTCTTCACCTGCTAACTCTTGTTCACCTCTCAGGCCCTGGCCTAAATGCTGCTTCCTCAGGGAAACCCTTCCTGCTCCTCAGCCAAGGTTAGGTGCCTCTAAAAGGTGTCCCGTGACACTGGACCACTTGTTCAGAGCACCGGCCGTATGCCTGAGGCAGGGCCTGGTGTCCAGCAGGCACTGAATGTTTGTTGAAGAAGTGAGTAAATGCAGTGGGGGCAGGACAGGCGGCTTGCTTTTTCTCCAATTCTTGGACTTACTTTTCCCTCTTGGGCCCAGTCTCCTCTGGGCTCACTGGGCCCCAACTCCCTCCTGACTCTCCTCCAGACTTTCTGGTCCTGGATTCATTCAAGACAAGGCCAGCAGGACTTCAGATGCCACAGATGGGGCAGCATGAGTCCAGACCAGGGGCTCAGTCCCCAGAATGGTGGCTCTGTCCAGTCCAGACCCTTGCTTTCCAGATAAGAACAGTTGTTACAAACCCGTCATCTTTCAGCACATCAGAAGGTCATAGGGCCTTGGATGCCGAGCTAGGGAGCCTGGGTTTATCCAACAAAGGCACATCTATAGCCTTCACTGGATAAACCCAAACTTGCTAGCTCGGCATCCAAGGCCCTATGGTACCATCTGGGTCCCAGCTATCCTTTTAGACTCATGCCCTCTTTTTTCCTGTCCCTGGCCCTTTGCTCCAGCTAGTCTGGGCTGCCCATGCTCCGGGAGTACAGTTGACCCTCATCTGTGCTGTCTTTTAGCTTAGACTGCCCGGCTCCCTCTCTGTTCACTTATTCTCCTTGCCCCAAGGTTCTGCCCCTACCTCTTCTCTGTCCAGAGGGGGACCAGCCCTGCCTTCTCTGTCCTTTTGTCTCAATTGCTCCCAAGGCGGGGTCAGGCAGTGCTCTGAGGCATCTGTCTTTCTTTGGGAATGAAGCTGTCCGCTCTGTGTTCCTACCCAACACTACCCAGTACCTGCCCACTTGACGGGGCACCTGCTCCAGGAACCTGTGGGGTCAGCTGCACGCTCCTGCTCAGGTCCTCACAGTGTCCTTTGAGGTACATACCAGGATCATTCCCATGAGGAACCATCAATTTGCTCAAGGTTACATGGGAAATAGCAGAGCTGGATTTGAACCCAGATTCGTCTTCTTCCAAAGCCTGTGCTCACAACCATTCTTCGTCAGTGCCCTGGGGCCTGTCTCCCTGACCCTCTGCCTCTACTTCTTGGTCCAGATCTTTGGCTGCACACCCACCCAGCTACAGAGGCCCCCGAGGGGTAGTTGGGGCCTAGGAGGGTATAGAGGGCTCCAGTGGGGTGGGGGAGGAAAGTCTTCTTCACAAACATTCTTGGAGGCCCATCCCTTGGCTTGGCCTGTCCCCAGCTTGAGTGACTGACACTCACTTGGTCTTGCAGTAGGCCACCACACAGACGATGCCCACGACCAGCAGAGCCACGCAGATGCCCGTGATGGTCAGGACCCTCTTCTGGTACAGCTCCTCGGCTTCTGCAGAGGTAGGGTGGATGTGAGGGGTGGGGCAGGAGGCAAACCCCATAGGGATAGTGGTGCAGAGACCCCTTTGCCCCGAAAGCCGTAGGATCTCCCCAGCTCAGGTCCTGCCCAGCTCCTTTCCATCCCTTTTCTCCAGCCAGTTCCTTCCCTCCTACATGCTCTGTTTTGCCATCCACTTCCCTGCAGCTCCCACCCACCCATGGATCTGGTCACACACAACTCCTCCTGAGTTCCCCTCCCCAAGCCCCATGCCTGCCCAGAGCACATGAGTGGAAAATGCAGGGGAATGGGAAGGGATGGAGTGGAGGCAAAGCTCCCGAGGCTGTAGAGCAGGGGAGGACAGCTCAGTCTGGCCGGCGACCCTGCCCTGCTCCACAGTGGCCTGGTAGCTGCAAAGAACCTTGGTGGGCCAAGAGGAGTTGTTCTTCCTGGCAGTGATCATGGGAATGCCTTTGTTTACCCCTGCAGCCTGGTCAGGGAGTGGCCCTGGCCCCCTCCAGGCCTGCTATCTCTGCTTGTGAGAAGCCCGCCAGTGGCACCATGGACCCCTGGCATCTAGGAAAGTGCTGGTGTGCAAGGAACAGCCCCCACCGTTGCTGAGGAGCTGAGCTAGGCTGGGCCTCAAAGCCCTCCCAAAGGCCGACTGTCCTCTTTACCCTCTGCTGCTGCTGCTGCTGCTGGGGCAACCCCCATCCTTCTAAAACAGAGAAAGCCAGGAGGAAGAAAAAGTAAAAGGTGACAGCGCTAGCTGTAGTCAAGGCTACAGCCCAGAGACCCCACCCGTGCCCACCACACCTGCTGGCTGGCCCCTCCTCCCAGCTCAGGGGAAAGTGGAGGCTGGACCTCAATGCCTTGGCAGAGCCCTGGGAAATGTCCCTAACCTCTTGGGCTTGCAGCATATCCTGTGGCAAAGGTGTACACACCAGGAAACACCCAGGGCTACAAACCCTCCAGACACACAGAGATTTCTAACTATGCCTATCTGATTCACAGGCAGACCCCTTCATTCACACACACACACCTGCACACACAACATATGCACACACACAGAGTTAACCACACACTCCAGCAACAGGTGCACACACACGCCCATGCCCACTGACACACAGTTGGATGGAGTTGTAAAGAACCAGACCTCCACCCTAGGTCCCCATCTCTTGGCTCTGTGCCCACAGCCCTGGCTCCAGCTCTCACACCCCCTTCACATGCCTCATCCAGTTCAGCCAGGCATGTGTCTCCATCACTCCTCTGAGACTACCCTGGTCACAGGCACCAACAACCTCCAGGCCGCCAAGTCCTGAGGTCACTTGCTTTCTTCCCAGCTGCTCTCCTCCTTCTGGGGCCCACTCCCCCTGGGCTTTGGAATGGTTCTTCTCTCTGTCCTACTTCATTGGCTGACCTGTCTCTGTCTTAGCCGTGCTTTCTTCTTTTCTGCCGACTGGGAAGATAGAAGGGCCTGGGCTCAGGTTTCTTTCTTTCCTGCACCTGCCCTCTCTCCCTTAGTGATTTAACTCAGACTCAGACTTTATATACCGTCTATTTGCAGACTCTCAAGTTTTTATGTCCTGCCCTGACTGCTCCCTGAAGTATGATCGTGCCAGATGGCCCTCCATCGAGTCTGCACCTATTGGCAGCCTCTGTCCCATCAGACATGGATGAGAGGACTGGTTCCCCTCACTCCATGGTGTTATCAGACTTGTTGAGTTTACCAGTCCAGGGGGTGAACTGTGCTGTCTCAGTGTCGTTTTTATTTCCATTTTACTCATGATTGAGGTTGAGCATTTTTCCTATTGCAGTCATCTGTGATCCCTTTCTGCTTGCTATTCATGTCCTTTTCTCTGCAGGCATTTAATCGGTTGCATCCTACTTGGGCTGTGTTGGGCACCAGACTCATGCATCCAAGGGCCATGACCAAAGAGAATCCCTGCTTCCTTACCCTCTTTTCAAACTCCTACTCGACTCTTCCCAGCTCATGGGTGCAGCACCACTTTTCCTGTTGCTCAGGCCCCATACCTTGGGCTCATTCTTGATTACTCCCTTTCTTCCCACCTACCCTAATGCCGGATCCAGCCGCAAGTCCTCGCAGCTCTGCTTCCCAAGTAGATCCTGGGTCTGATCTAGCCTTACCATTTCCATTGCTTCCAACTTAGTCCAGGATGGTGTCACCTCTCATCTGGAGATGGTCACCTTCTGACGGGTCTTTCTGCTTCCACTCCTCCCCACCCTGCCCCCAGCCCAGGCTGTTGTCCATCCAAAGCTACATTTATTTACAACCATAAAGCAGATCATTTTACTCCCCTGTTTAGAGACTCAAAATGGCTTCACACTGTGACTCAAATGCAACCTAAAGCCTTACCATGGCCTCTGAGGCCCCCGGCTGCTTGGTCCCAGCCTTCCTTTTGGATCTCATCTGTGGTCCTCTCCCTGCGTTCACTGTGCTTCAGAGCTGCTGGAAGTCTCTCCATCCACTGAACAAGGCAAGCCCACTCCAACCACATGATCTCTATACCTGCTGTGCTGCCCTCTGCAGGACTCCCCCCTGGTTGTTTGCAGGGTTGGCCACTTTTCATCAGGTCTTAAAACAGATGTCACCTCCTCAGATAAACCTTCCCTGACCACTTAGCTACACTAGCACCCCACTCCAGCCAGGCACTATCCCATTACCTCATTTTATTTTCTGTGCAGCACTGAACACCACCTGACGTTTTTCCTGTTTGCTTGTTGTCACCTGTGAATGTGAGCCCAGGAGGGCAGGGACTGTGTGTCTGGTAAATTCTGTTCCATAGATGTTTGTTGCATTGGTGAGTGAGTGAATATACAGACCAGCCTTATAGACATTGACATATCTGCACACTCACACTCATCTCCACGCCCTCACAGTTCCACCTGCACAGTGCTCAAACCTTAACACAAAGGTGTTCACAGCCCCTCCACCTGCTGACATCTTGCCCTGACAGACCTCACAAGGTGTATACTCTCAACAACACACACGTACCTGCAGAGTCACGCCTGTGCACCCTGCCACCATCACAGACCCCACACGGACTCAATGCCTCTCCCACCACCCCATCACAGCCAGTAGCTATAGACAGATGCACTCTTACACACAAACTTTGCAATCTATCTTCTACTGAGAACAGCTGATAGAGGATAGGTGGTGGGGCTAGGAGGCCTCCCCAAATCAGCCACGAGAGCAGCCTTTCTGTAACTGTAGGCTCTGCACCATGTCTGAGATCCCACCCCACTGGAGCCCCCACCCTCTGAGCCCCTGCCTCTCTCCTCATGTCATATGCCTGGACACTTGAGCTATGGAGGAGCCTCCCGGTGCAAAGCCAGAGAGCCAGAAACACTAACCCCTTAAAGTCCCTTCTAGCCCAAGGAGTCTTCCGGGGGCCAGAGGGTGGTAGTAGCAGGTGGCAGGAGGACACATGTAAGATTCTGAGCTGGGAGACAAGGGGCAGGTACTAGAGGCCAGCCCCACCCAGACCCTGGCTGGTCTTGCCAATGTGGGGTCAGATCATGGAGGGAATGACAGCCTCAAGCAGATGGCAAAGCCGGGCAGACAGACACAGGGCAGGGACAGAGATAAATAGAGAGTTATCAGCTGCTGGCCTGGTGCAGGATGAAAAGCAATGAACATGGAAATGGGGAATGGAAAGAAGACTAAAGTCAAATGGAAAGGGATGCCTCTCTGCACAACTCTCCAAACCAGGCTTCTGTGGTTCCTGGACACCAGCCCTTCAAGGGGCCATGTTCACACATGGGGCCTATCTCTTGTCCAGCCAGCCTGTGGGTCTGCACTCAGCTCAGGAGGGGGCCCTCCCCTCTGAGCTCTCCTAGCAATAAATCTCCCCTATGTGAGGGATGCTACTGTACACTGAGGGCAACGGTCCGAACCCGAGTGCCCTTCTGTTCATGAGCTTCTTTCGTCTCCTGCTAAATCAATGTAGTTTATGATAGGACATCTCGATGGGGCCAGGAGAGATTTTTGGAATCATCCCTTTTCCATTTTTTGGAAAGGAAACCAAACATTCAGCACACATGGCATCGGAGGCTGTGGAGAGGGGCCACGCAGATGGTGCTGAGTGACACACAGAGGTTTCATACCCTTTAATTCAAATCCAAGGTGCTCTGGCAGTGCAGATGGACGGAGGGTCATAAAGGGAGGGGTGGAGGGAGAGAGACAGGTGGGTGGGGACAGGGGGAGAGAGAGAGACAGAAACGTTGGTCAGGACTCCTCAGACACCGGGCAGCCATCCTGCGAGGTGAAAGCAGGTTAGTAGTGTCCCCTCCCAGCCTCCTGAGCTCCTTCCCTGACACCCAGTCCCCAAGAGCCCCAAGGAGGGCAGAGAGAGATGTTAGAAACAGCAGGCAGGGCAGGCTCTTTAGAGATGAGCTGTGGGGTTAGTACCTGGTGGCGAGGCAGAGGCGCAAGAGTCAGTTGGCAAATGTCCCTGGGAGGAAAGGTAAGTGGGGGTGGGGGTCTCAGGAGCCCCCCTGCTCCTCTCAGCATCAGTGCCAGGCCTTCAGCACTCTCAACTCTCAAGCCTTCCTGCAGACAGCTTGCCCAGCTCCCTCATTGGGGGCCCAATTTTTTTTTTTTTGTTCAGAGTGCAGGCATGAGGTCCCCAGACTGGCCCCATGTCCCTGCTGTGCCCCACAGGCCTAGCTGGCCTGTCCACGTACTGGGAGCCCGGGTGGGGAGCCTCAGAGTCTGTGGGAGGGAGCGGGAAGAGGAAGAGGATGAGGCTCCAGATAGCAGGTCACTTCTCTACTTGACACCACAACACCCTAGAAGCCTACAGGGCTGGGCCATGGTGCCTGAGTCTGATTTCACTACCCAGAAGAGCAAACTGCAACTCACAGGAAGAGACAAGTGGGTTCACTTGTAGAATGTCTGAGCTCCTCAACTGGTGGACAAATTACAGTCTTGGAAGTGGGATCCTGTTTTGAATGTGTGATTTCAGGACCCTGTGACGGAGACCCCCACATCATTGAAGGGTTAGATAAAAGGACCCTGACTCAAGGGTCAGTTCTGCACTGACCTGCTGCTGTGCCACCCTGAGTGATTCCAATCTAGTTAAGTCTCAGGCTCTTCTCTGTTACGTGGGGATCAGCCTGGGGCATAGTATCCTAGGAGGTTTGCAAACCTGGCTGAGCTTCTGAATTGTCCAGACTGAGGAAATCTGGCTCTGAGGTGGGAGCCCAGAAATCTCAACAGTGTTTTTAAAAAGCTCACCTACCATTCTAATGTAGCAGCCAGCATCGGTCTACAAGCCTAGAGTCTCAGTTTCATCCCTAATTCACTATGTGGATGTGGGTAAGCCATAATCCCTGTTTCCTTGTCTGTCCAAAGTGCTTGCACACAGCTACAGGAAGATGTGAACAAGCCTGGACGGCATGAGCTCAGCATGCGTGCAGGGCCCCGCTCCTAGCCTGGATTGGCTCACTCTCTGGCTTCCCCAGGTGTATGGTCAGCACCGCTAGATCCAGGGAAGGTGTGACACTGTGTCTGATATTCTCATCTGCCTTGGAGGAAGGCGAGCACGTGGCAATCCGCAGGAAGTCCTGCGCATTATCCATCCCTGGACCTCTCATCTACTTCCTGATAGGGATTCCAGAAGGTTCTGCATTTGGAAAAGGGTGGGAGAGCAGCATGGCTCCGAGCCAGGGACTGTGATGGCTCTGACTAAAGAGGCTTGAGGAAGATCCTGGGGCTTCAACCCCCCAGTTCCATGCAGAGACCACACCAATGAAGCATTCATTACTCCCAGCTTTTCCAGACACAAGCCATTCTTGTACTGCTATTAAATCCCAGGTTGGGGAGTGACCTTGACGTTTTGGTTTCTTTGCATTCCCACTCTGACTGCTTGGAGGCAGGAAAAAGTTGCCGTAAGTACAGTTTGTCCACTCCTCTCCAGGGTGTCCCAGGGCTGGTCAGGCGTGCTGAGTAGACAGTACAAACTTGACAATTCTCAAAGAACCCTGGCGCACCTCTCACTGAGTAGTTAATGCTGTGGCCCAGGGACCCTTCAGGCAGCTGGAGAGCTCACATTGTTTGGATATCCAGCCATGCTGCCCTGAGAGAACAGCCCAGCTTGACCACAGCACCTGGGACGCAAAGAGGATTGGGTTCATAGAGCTGGTCTGGGCCCCACTTTCCGACGAGGTGGTTGTATTAGATGAGGCAGCTGGGGCCCAGTGATGCTAGGACACTTTCTCAAGGTCACACAGCAAATTAGGAGGCAGAAGGGAGACTGGAGGCCAGACCCTTTGGTCCCTTGGTGCTAAGCCATGGCTTTCCTGCCCACTGAGTTTCTGGGCAGGCCTGGCTGGGTATTCCTGAGGACAATGACCATCTGGAGAAGTGAGCAGGGCTCCCAAAGCCCTTTAAGCGTTTTCTTCTGCGTGACTCCTCTGGGAACTGAATAGTAGCAGCTGCAGCTTCTAGGGCTCCTAACTGGCCTCCTCTTTGAGTCAAAGGCCAGTACTGTTTAGAGTGGTGGCTGGCATGATTGGTGGGGTCACTGAGGGCCTGGCCAGTCACTGGGTAGGCAGCTTTCTCACTGGGAAGCATGGGTTGGAACCTGAGGGGCCTATGGCTGTGTCCGCCCCAGCAAAGACAAGACCTTCCCACTCATTATGTTCATTGGCTGCCACTCAGCCAGGGTGGAGTGGCACCACTGAGTCACTGGAAGGTCCTATTAACCAGAAATTTGCATGTTGACCAGTAACCATGGCAACCTGATGCTGGACTCCCAACAGGGCTGTGCTTACCAGACAATATGCAAATTCTTCATGCTGGACATGTTCCATGCCATACAGTCATAGGGTGCCTGGACAAGGAGGCAGTGATGTGTACAGATGTGAGCATGAGCTCCTGTGTTTGCACTTGTGTGTGCAGGCGTGAGCACATGCTCATGGGTTTGCTCATGTGTGCAGGTATGTAAGAACATGATTGTGTGTTTGTGCATGTATGAGCCCATGCTCATGCGTTTGTGCTTGTGTGTACAAGTATGTGTGCTCTTTTACATGGGGACATAAAGATGGACAAGCTTTGACCCGTGGGGAATGGAGGGGCTGTTTGTGGAAGAAAGAAAAGCTTCAATGTGCTATTGCAGTCACAGGCTCTTTCTTTGATCTCTGCAAAAGATAACCTGGTCTAGATGCTATCTGGGCAGGTTGGACACTTTGCTCAGGATGTGCTGGGAGTCAGCCTCTAGGGGGCTGATGCTGCCCTGCCCCCGCATACCAGTTGTATGCTGGGAGAGGTACTAAATTGTGCTCCAATCACAATGGCAGGCTCTCTGCTAAGCCCTTCTTATGCAGCACTTCATTTCATCCTCACAGTAACCCCACAGGCATAAATGTCATCATCCCCATTTTACAGATGAGAAAACAAATTGAGAAGTTAAAGAGGCCCCAGAGCTAGTAAGCTCAGCAGCTGGCATTTTTACTGAGGTCTCTTTGAATCCGAAGCCTGAACACTTAAGCCAGCACTTTACACTACCTTTTCAGTAATTATCTGCTAGAGCAGTACATGAAGTGCTCTCTGGGAAAGTGCTTGAAGAGCAAAAATCCTTTACGAAAAGGTAACAGTCAAGCTACTGAAGACACTAGGCAGAAGGGCCTGGACTGCCTTTGCAGGCTCTTTTCTGGGCTCCCGGGGCCCTGCTGACCTTCCTAGCAGATCTAGGCTGAAAGCTGAAGCAGCCCAGCTGGCAGAGAGGCCTTGGATAGCGGCCCGGTTCCGGAGGCTCTGCTGCTCTGATTCAGGACAGGCTGGGACTCACCGTCCAGGACAGTCTCACAAGCCCGGGAGGCTCTCTGCCGAGAGGAATATTGCCCCACTGTCTCTTGCCCCTGGCCCCCAGCTCTGCCTAGGCTCTGCCTTCTCTTGAGGTCCCTCCTGCTCTACAGTCCTGCACTCAGGGCTGGATATGACTCTGAAATGATTGCAGAGCCTGCGTTCTAGAGAATTCTGTTGGGCCACATGTCCTGCCCACAGGCTCTGCCCTTCCTCCTTGGCCTCCCACACTCTATTAAGATAGTTGACCATCTGGGCCAAGCAGCTCCCATCCCCCAGGGGTCTCTATGCCCCTGTGGGGTTGGGGTGGGGAGTAACTTGCTGGACTTTTGTGCTGTGGTCTGAGGAGGACTGGGAAGGATCATTTCTCCACCCTGAGACCTAAATCCCCAAACCCCTTTTCTCCAAGGCTACCTACATGGTCCCCTGGATCCCACCTTTAGCACCTCCCAGAGTTCTACCTCCCAGTATCCAGTGCCATGTGGACACTTGGTTCCACACTCCTCATGGGGCCCAGCTGTCCTCCCTGGAGAAGAGGAGGTCGGGGGGCACGCAGGGGCCTAACCTGCTCTGCAGGATGGGATGGGTAACTGGGGACAGGCCTTGCAAGCCAGCGGACCCCTGGTCCTCAAGCAGAATCAATGGCCGGCCAGAGGCTTTTTGTTCTGCTCCACCTCCACCTGGTGGTGCTGGAAGGAACTGCTCTCAGGCCCCAAATAAAAGCACTCCATAATTATGGCTGGGTCCTTGGGCCTCGGGGCTCACTTTTCTTTCTTTCTTCTTCTTCTTCTTCTTTTTTTTTTTTTTTTGCAAACTGTGCAAAAGAGAAAGCTCCAACCTCATAAGTTGAAGAAAGGAAGGGAATAAAATCCTAGATGGGAGGATTCAGACCACAGAGGTGCTGAGAGAGTCACCAGTTACCCCTCAATTCCTCATTTCCTCAACTTTTTAGCATCTCCAGCACCAACCCCCGCCCCCTCTCCCACCATCCTGTGGCCACATAAATATCTCTGGTATTCATGGAAATCATTGCCCTGGGTCCTGCTCTCCCTTAATTCCCCTTCCTTCCCTCTACCCCATTTCCAAACCCTCAAAACAAACAAACTCTGGTCAGACTGGAAAATGGGCTTTCTGAGAACTTTTTTTCTCTCTCAAACACGTCGGCACACACACACACACACACACTCACTGCCAGACCCTTTGGTACCCTCAGGCAGCCTTCGGAGGCAGGGGAGGGCTCTGCAAATGCTTCCTCCCATTCTGGCCAGGCTGCCCAACCCCAGAAGTTGGGAGGAGGCCTGGGTGTGGCCCTGGCTGCTGCAGAGAGAACTTGGCATTACTGTGCCCAGGAGGTACAGCCCACATGTGGAGGTGGGGGTGCCGGGGGTGTTTCCGTCTCCTCTAAGGAGCGCAGGACACCCTCTACATCTCCCCCTAGTCTTGCTAAGCAAGGCCCCATCCCTCCCCAGGGGGAGACTGTCAGTCACCAGGGAAGAGAAGAAATAGAAGAAAGAGACATACTGGAGAAGTTGACCATTGCGAACTGCTGACACCTGTCCCCGGTGTATCCCACAGGACACCTACCAAAAGAAAGAAAACCAGAAAGAGAGAGCCAGGATAGCAAGACACAGGCATTGCAACACCCCGGCACGGGCTCCTGCCAATGCCAGCTGGGTTCCTTGCCACCGTTACCATTTGTATTGGCCTTGCCACTCTGCCCCTTACCTGCAGCCCTGAACTTTAAACCCAAGGATTAGGCCAAAAACGAAAACAAAGCAAAACAAAACAAAACAAAAAGAACTAACAAACCAAAATACAAAAAAGAAAAGAGAAACAAAACAAAACAGCCAAAGATCAAAACAACCAACACCCCTGGCCCTATGCCCTACATTGGGGGGACTGCACCCGGAAGCTTTCTAAGGAGCAGGGACTTGTGTTTGTATCTTCAAACATACTTTGCTTAGGATCTGGCATGTACAATCGCAAAGGCAGTTTCTCCAAACATCTCTGTCCGAAGAATCCATTTGGACATCTGGAGAAGGAAAAGGGGAAAAATCACAGAACAAACTGGCATCATCCGCGAGGCTAAGGTTAGAAATCAAAGTGCACAGTGATGAATGAGAAAAACCAAGTCAGGCACTTGGGGTCATACTTGTAGCTGAAGGGACTGGAGTCAGGGCTGGGTGGAGGGCTCTGAAATCTCCTTAAAAATCTGTCTCATAGATGTGGCTCCATGGGTGGTGGGGAAGGTGGGGTGGGTCAGGGGGAGGATGATTTAGGTTAGTGGGGTGAGGGAAGATGGGAAATTGTCCTACTGGTCATTGAGACTTTCCTTCTTACCTGCCTGGTGCCCCATGAAGCAAGCACTGTGGCCTCTTGGTGCCAGGCAGTCAGTCAGCTGGCAGGGATCTGGGAGCCTTAAGGAATACCAAGTTCTTGGGAGCTACTCCTCCCAGGACCGACTGAAGGATTCTCTCCTGGGCCCTGGGCAGGTTTTCTCATCCAAGAAACAGCCCCCAGAAAACTCAGATAACTCGGGAATGCTGTTCCCAGACTGTGTATGTCTTTGACAAAAGTGACCTAGGAGATGTTTTATCTGTTCTTTCAAAGAGGGTTCTGTGGCCAAATCAATGTAGGAAATACATTCTCAGGGTGCCTTGTAGAGTTGCAGTGTACCTTCACCTATGAAAGACTATGGAAGTTTCATAGGAGGAAATAGCTGAACTTTCTATGTAAGTTCTCAAATTTATTTGTGTTTCAAATTTACTTCACCATGGATGTTGTTTTTTGAGGAACCCTTGTGGTAGAACGTGGTTTGGAATAGGCTGCCCCAGTGTGATGTACATGGGAAAAGCTTAGTAGGGAAATGGGAAGTTGGAGAGGAGCTGGAATTATCAGCATCCCAAAGTGGGCCTTCTTGATACCAGGTGCAGGGAATCTGGCCTCAGGTAGCAAGGACCACAAAAGGGATTGGAGCAGGCTCGCTGGGGGACCCTGGAAGCCTGGTCCACATCAAGGTACTAGTGGCAGCCAGCCTGCGAAACTCTTCCATTTCCCCATGACCTGTTTCTCCATCACTGCCTGGACCTGCCCTGGATCTCATTCTCTGATCTTGCCTTGCTTACAGCTCTAAAGCACCCCCCACTCAATCTCCC
Organism: Pan troglodytes; assembly: GCF_028858775.2. NCBI lineage: Eukaryota > Metazoa > Chordata > Mammalia > Primates > Hominidae > Pan > Pan troglodytes. The sequence continues at coordinate 137,584,325 of NC_072402.2, forward strand.
TGACCTTGTCTCTACCCACAGGGTACACGTTCTTCTGCTCTCTGGCTGCCAGCCCTCTCCTCAAGCAAATCTCAGATTTCTTGCAGAAGTCTTGCAGATTTCTGGAGGACATGCCCAGCCCTGTACTCTCTTCTGAACCCTGGAAAGGCTGGATACCTAAGGAGAAGCTTACAGGGAGGGCTAGACCCCTTCCCCACATCTCCCTACTCAGAGATGGGTCTATATTGCCTCTGCATCTTCTTCCTTAGGAAATTAGCTAAGTTCATCACCAGTGTCCCCCTCAATAATAGGCTACTGTTCAAAATTAATCAATGTAAACTTCCTCGAGAGGCAAGTGTACTCTATTTCTTAGCATTGCAGTGTATAGCAACTGTCAGGAAGCCACTTAGGCTTACAGTAAGTGGTAGCCATTGGTTGTGACAGATACTCATGAACACCCTGTGACCTCAAATCTGGAGGAGTGGGGAATGGGAGTGGTAGTTGAGCAGAGGGCTAGAGTTTCTCTGGGCCTTGATGGCATCTCCCCCAGGGGAGGCAGGAGGTTTGTCCTGTAGTGGTAGGAGTGTGTGTGTGGGTATGCCTGGCTAATTGGGGGGTGGTGGAGGGCTGGGAAGTGTATCAGGGAAGTGGCATGGGTAGGAAGAGGGTACATGGTCGTCTTACTGAACAGGGTGGTTTGGAGGAGGAGACTGCCATCAGCCCCCTTGTCAACACATCCTTCTCTGATCCCTGGCCCTCGTCCCTATTCATCCCAGCTCAGGTAAATGGAGGTAGTGGCTAAGGCTTCCCAACCAGCTCAAGCTCTTCTTCCTTAGCTCTTGGAAACTGATGTCCACTTGTGATGGGGACTAGAGAGGGAGAAGTGATTTTCAAACATAAGTGCCTTTGGGAATGGAGGATGAAGACCCAGGAAGTTGCCAAATGACTCTTGGATTCCACAAAGGAACAAGAAAGACAGATGTGTCTGTGTCCAATGTCTGAGATCAGCCCAGCTCTTGGAGGAAGGGAAACCTCTGTGTGTGTGTGTGTGTGAGTGTGTGTGTGTGTGTGTATGTGTGTGTGTGTGTGTGTGTCAGAGAGAGAGAGAAAATGGGGGAGTACAGGGGCAGGAAGGGCAAGGGGAAATTTATTTCCATTGCTGACAAGCAGGGCTGCTGTCCCAAGACCCTTGGAGAACAATGATAACTCCATACATCCCTGTGGCCCTTATCTCACACCCAGCCTGGACTATCCTGACTACAGACTTACATCTTTCATGGCCGCTGAGTTGCACAACATTATGGTCCTAACCTTCCTTCCTTGAGAAAATGTGCTCCCCACTGGCTGAACAAAACAAAAGGCACTGGGGAGGGGCACAGTGGGGGTGGTGGAAGGCTGACAGCTACTGCTGTTCTTTGGGGTGCTAGCTCCTTCAGGGACCTCCTGGACACTCCTATGTCTCTCCTTAGTCCTGTTTGCTGAGGATGAGTCACATTCAGGAGACTGGGGCTTCCCTAGAGAAGGCTTTGGGGGTGAGCTGGGCCTATAGCCTCTCTAACCTGCACCTAATACCAGGGTAAGAGAGTATGGGGTACATTAGCCTACCAACCAGGTTGGGAGTCTGAACTCAGCATTGGGGGCTGGGTGGTGGTTGGTGGTTTCCACTGAAACTGGGATTGACCCTCTGATTTTCAGGGGGCACAGAGGACAGATTAGAAGGAGCAGCGGGTAACAGCCTTCCCAGCCTTTCCCACCAGGTCATCGGTTATGACTCTGGGGAAGGTCTGTCCCCAGGGCTGGAGAAGAGCAGGGTGAGAGAGGGGCAGAGAGGAGAGCCCACGGGCTGCATCTGGGGTGATAGAGAGGTCAGGACCTCTGCCTTCCCCTTTTCCCACCCCACCTCCCGGGCCTCAGTTTCTCCTTTTGGTAGCCTGGGGATAATGCCATGTGTGCTGCCCTCACCCGGGGGAGGGGGTGGATGAAGGATGGCGGTGTGCCCCGGGCACTGGAGGGAGTGAAGGGCCTCTGAGTTCATGAGAGGGGTGAAGATGTGGCGAGGATGAGCAGGCAGATGGAGGTGGGATGGGGAATCACCTGGACATGGGTGGGGTAGGGGCAGAGGGATGAGGGGGATGAGCTGATGGGAAGGGGAGGCATGCCACTGGTATGTGCACAGGGCTGGAAAGAGTCTTGTTCTGTCATCATCCCCTGAACCAGTCCCCAAGAGTCACGCACCAACCGTGCTCTACAAACACACGGAGAGAAGAGGAGAAAGCAGCAAGAGGGAGTGCAGAGGCCCCTGTCTGGCCCAGACAGGGGACAGTCACCTTGATTTGGACTCCCATTTTCAAATCCCCCTACGTTGTCTTTTTTTAAAACAAAATTCAGTATCAGTGACACTGTTTCTTTTGGCACTGAATTCCAGAAAAACAGGAGGGACGGAGTGTGCCTGCTTTCCAACACTCCCTGCAGGGCTCTGAACCAATACACAACAACAAGTGTAAGAAAACCAGGAAGGAAAACTGATTTTTATAGAAACTGGAATGAAACTGACCAGTGTAGTTTCATTATCCAAGCTAAGCGGAAATGCAAAAAAATCAAAATAAAAAGTAAACAAACAGCACAAATGGTAAGACGTGAGTTCCGTTTCCTAAGTTCTTTCCTTTTTATTCCATTCAGGTGTCATCAGGAACCCCAAGAGGCCTGCCCACCTTCCCTCCCAGCTTGTCCACCCGCAGAATGGCCTCTGGGCTCTGCCCTGCCCCCCACCCCCCTGCCCTTCTCCAGCACAGCTCTGAGGACCTGGTGTTCTGACCGCATCTCCACCAGGGATGCCCTCTCCCCCGAGGGCTGACAAAGGGTGTTGGGGAAGTTGGTTCCAGGAACCTTGGCTGGAACCAGGGGAGGCTGAGATGGGGAAGTGGTGGCTCTGGGTACCAAGTTCTAAGCAGTGCAGCCCAGTTGCCCTGGTGGGAAAGGGAACAGGGCACTATCTTCACAATGGCTCAGGCTCCTGCCTCTGCTCCTCTCAGATTTAGCTGGGCAGGACTCAGAGGTCCTAGGGGTGCAACCTTGCTGGCAGGGCCCTCCTGGAGCCCACATATCTCACCACTCCCTTGCCCACACCGAACTCTAGCACTGGAGCCCTGGCCCCCATGGCCCTCCTCAGCCCTGGCACCTGTCCTGAGGGGCCAGAACCTTCCCTGCCCGGACGAGGGCTGACTTCAGTGACAGTGCTGGATCCCTTCAAGGTTTGGGGTCCAAGGGGCTAGGGAAGAGGAGAGACCTACCTAGTGTGTATGTCACAGGGAGGAGGAGGGTGCAGGAGACAAGGAAATGGGGATGCAGGGCTGGGTCATCCCTGTGAGGTATTCCAGGACCCTGATGAATTTCTAGTAGATCTGTTCCAAAGAACTCTGAGCAAGTTTCACAGCTAGAATGTTCCCTAGGGTCTGTCATACTAACATGGCAGCCTCCTAGAGGCAGGAGGCGGGGAAGGATGAGGGGCTGAGTTTGGGTTGAGAACTTCCCTAGAGGGCCTGTTGTTGCTACTGGGACTCTCCTCTAAGGTTCGGGGAGGGGGAGAAGGAGGTGGCAGCAGGGGCAGGGTGGGGCCAGGGAGGAAGCCAGCTGAGGAGGCCAGCTGGGGCAAGAGCCATGGTTCTGCCTGGCAGTGTGGGCTGGGTCACCCAGCACTGAGGTGAGCATAAAGGAGGTGCGGCCCCTCGTTACCATGTTGTTAGGTGGAGGGGTCTTGAAAAGTCCTGGCCTTCTCAGACCAGGCTCACATTCCCGGGCAAGGGTGTGCCCAGGAAGGGGGCTGTGGATCTAGAGCGGGAGATCAGAGGCAGGGGAGCTGAGAAGCGTTGAGTCTGACCTTGCCTGGGGGAAGGTCAAACATCTCTCTCTGAATCCCCATCAATGTTTTGGTGGCCTTTGCCCAGATGCCATGGGAATGGGGCAGCTTTAGCACCTTGCCAGGGCTCTAGGCTTGGGCTGCTTTGAAACACTGAAGTTATTAACTAGGCCCCCCTCCCACTCCTCTCCTAGATCTGTCTGGAGCCTATGCTGCCCTCACCAAGCTCCCCTCCCCTCCTCACACACTCACCAGAGAATCTGTCCAGGGGGCACTGTAGGCCCAGCTGCCCAGAAGATCTGGCTGGGCCTGAACAAGCCCTCCCTGACAGCCTCTCTCCCACCTGCCTTGTTTGCTATGGGGAGTGGGTGGTTCTGAGCTCCTTGGAGTTCCTGCTGGGGCCACCCTGCCTGGCTGGTGAGCAGGCTCTGGCCCCTGGGGAGGCTGAGAGGCCCCAGCCTGAGCCTCTCCTCCACCCTGACCTCCCCCATTGGGCCATACCTAGAGTAGTGTCCTTGCTGGTATCCCCTCATCCCATGGAGTGGGGGCTAGGGGCTGAAGGGACACAGGCAGCACCCAGGGATGGCATCTTTGTACAATGGGGTCCTGTAGGGCAGAAGGGCAGCCAGATCCTGAGGTCAGTACTGGGTTCTGGGCAGACCCCTCTTCTCCCCTCAAGACTACAGGAGCAAAGGGCTCTGGAACCTGTGCTCTGCCTGGCCCTGCCAGGCTCCTCACTATTGGGGAAGATGCAGCCTGGGAAATGTTCATTAAGAACAAAGTTTGGAGAGTTGCTGAGAGATGGGGAGGAAAAGAAGTGGGGGAAAGAGAGACTGAGGGAGGCAGAGAGAGAGAGAAAGAGAAACCCAGTGCCCAGTGCCTAGGGCATAGACTAGCATCCCCATCTCCCTAAAGGGTGTTGGTGAAAGGGTAGACATCAGGAGATGGGGTGGGTAGGGGCCTGGGAAATGGGGACTGCACAAGCCCCTGTGCCCCTTAGAGCTTATATCTCCTTATATTCCAGGAAAGGGCTAGGAAGTAGGGCAAAGCTTCCTGTCTACACCCCTTGGGGACCTCTTGTCAGTGGCTTGGAACCCTCTTTTCCTAGAGCCCTCCACTTCTGACCCAGCATCTCCTACCCTGTTCTTGCTCCCATGCCCACCCCTACTGGTCACTTACTTGCAGGAGAGCTGGTTGATGCCCTCGATGTAGTAGCAGACGCCTCCATTGACGCAATAGGACTTGGCTGTCTCGTTGCACTTCCGGGCGTGCCCCGACCAGGATGACAGGGTGGTGCTCACTGAGGGTATGAGAGACATGTGCCAGTGACGCACTGAGACTATCCCTAGGCCCCAGGAATCATCTCCTTCATGCCCCACGTCAAAACTGGAAGATGACCAGAGGCTGCAGGAATGACTGGGGAGGGAGGTCTGGTGGTCCCTTCTAGTCACAAATAAGGCAAAGGAGAGGCCACCATGAGCTCTGCCCGTTTACCCAGTACAACCTTGCACCCAAGCTCTAGGCAAACTTCCAAAGGCCAGGAAGATTTTCATTCTTTTGTGGGGGGAGCAGGGTGAGAAGAGAGCAGGAACTGCTTCCTCTGCTGAATAAGGGCCCACCTCTCCCCTTCCCTGCCTGGCTTTCCGGGGGCTCCCCTGCAAGTGGTTGAGATGCTGATGTCTCATGTGGGGAACAAACGCAGGAGGCGGTGCAAGAAAGAGACACCTACACCCACCTGCATGGCTTGGGCTCTCATGGTGGACCAGGGAGTGGCTGGAAGGGAGCTGGGCCTTCAGGGGATGGCACCTTTAGGACATGGTCATTTTCTAAGATCTGGAGAGATGTTGGGGGTAGGAGGAACCCTAGCTTCTACTCTCTTCCCCCATTCTCCAAGGTCTGGGCTAGCTCCAGGAATGCTTCAAAGGCTACTATGCCCCATCTCCATAAGCATCTGGGGTCTTCTCCATATCTCCCCACCCCAGACAGCCCCCTCCTCCCTGACCTTATCAGCTGTTGCCCCTAGAGGGAGCCTCCAGGTCTCGGACAGCCCCAGCCATAAATCACGGGTTTCAAGTTGTTGGGGAGGAGACAGGGCCGGGGAAAGGGAAGGGGGCAGCTGGGATGCAAAACTGGGGGAGAGCAAGGCTGGGCCTTAAGGCTTCTAGCACAGACTGCACGTCCGATTGACTGGACTCATTTGAGAAATGAACATCACTGAAGCTCTGCTCCTCATCAGGGAATGGCATCCAGAAAGCTGGCTTCAAGTGAACATTCTCGCCCCAAACATCAGTTTTAGATAATGCCCCATCCAATCCGGACTGGACAGCCAGAAGCAGGTCCTGCTCCCCTCAGCTCCCAGGGCCTCTGAGGGCCTCTCGTTCCCACCCAGCCCAGCAGTGGCCTCCTGAATGAGGTGGCCCAAGCTACCCCAGCTGGCCCTGTCTCCTCAGGGGTACTGGGTCTCTCCACTCCCCTCAGTAATAGGGGTGGAAGTGAGAGGAGGAGGAGGAGGGCAGGCAGTCGGCACCCTCAGTGTTTAGACATGTGGGGAGACGGATGGAGCGCGGGGGGCTGGGAGTGTATACACAGCTCTGCTTCTGTATATGTCTGAGGAGCATGCTGATAAAATCCAGCGGGCAGGGCCGGCTTCACCGTCCCCTCCACATCATGCCTGCTGCTGAGCTGGCATCCCGGAGCCCCACCCCTGCTGAGGTCTCCCTCCTCGGCTCAACCCCAGACCCAGCTGGAACCCACGTGCTGGCTGGAACTGGAGACCTCCTGCTGATCTTTGCCCCACTTCTGGGTCAGTGAGACCCAGGGAACTAAGAAAGGGACAGAGAAGAGAAGCAGCTGAGGTACCACGCCTGCCACTTGTAAAATCTCCTTGCTGGGAGAACCCTCGAGGTTGTCCTGCCCTTCATTTACATCGCACAGGAGAGTGGAGAGAGAGAAGGCAGCGAAGTGTCTGGCCAGAGTGCAGTGTGTGTTGCAACAGAGCCTCAGGGCTCCTAGCCCCTGGCTGTACATCCTCCCCATCAGCACCCAGGCTTGACAAAAGCAGACGAATGCAAGCGCAGTGAGGACTGCAGGCCTGGGCCCTCCTGTGGGTGTTGGCTAAGCCAGAGAAATCTCAGCCTGGATCTGCCAGGCCCAGCCTGGTGTCCTCTGCAGTTGTGGGTGGCACAGACTGCCCATTGCTGTGCCCATTGTTTCACCCCAGTCAAGTGAGCAGTGGACAGCAGGGAGGATGCGGGGTTGGCCGGGGCCACAGTTGCACACTTGGGCTTCTCACATATATGTCTGTGCTCATCGAGGCTTTGGGAGGCCAAGGACAACTCCTGAGGAAAGATGGGGCCTCCCCAGCCGAATGCATTGAGCCTGCGCTGCCAGTATGCGGACGAGGCTGGGACCCTGGGAAGGTAAAAAGGGAAGACATTTGGGGAGCCAGTCACAGAGGGTGTGGGGAAAGAGTGACCACGGGTGTTTCCATCTCAGAAAGGCCACTCCTCTATAATGGCAGGGCCTTCCCAAGATACTGCAGCCCAACTCTGCCAGTGGCAAAGCCATACTCCAGGGAGATTTCCACACGGGAAGAGCTGCGCTCACGCTGTAGCGCAGTTACACTGTTCTAGCACGCGTGGGCTCCTGAGGCAACGTGTCTACACACCCCTGTCAGCGTATCCATATCTCTCACTATGGTTGCCCGTGTTTGGAGAAGTGAAGGTGACGTGGACTCTCCCTTTACACCTCCACGAGGATGGCTCACAGCACCCCAAACTCAACAAGTCCAAAACTGTGCTCTGCACCATCTGCCCTACCCACCTTCTTCCCCAGTCTTTCCTATCTCCGTGACCAAATGGCACAAACCAAAGTCCTAGAGGGCATCTTTGATTTCATCCTCCTTTATTCCCCTATAGCCATCTGTCACCAAGGGTTGCCATTTCCACTTCCTCAAGAGACTCCATCCATGTCTTGCTACCTCCTCCCCTAGTCCAGGCCACCATTGTCTCTTTCTTTGATGGCCACAATAGCTTCCTCTCTGGTCTTTCTGCCTTCACTCTTGCCTTCATCTCCTTTACTTTGCAGCAGCCACAGTGGTCTTTAAAATATGTAAATTGTATCAATCTTCTATTACCAAAGCTCTCCAGTGGCTTCCATTTGCACTCAGAATAAAGCCCCCAACTTCTTCCCAGGTCTTATCTGGGCTTCACCACCTCTCCCACTTCATCTCCCATCTTTCTCCTTCAGTATATTTCAGACTATGCTGGTCATAGTTCTGCTCCTTTAATAAGCCAAGTAGTCTCCTGCCCAGGATGTTCAAAATACAACAAGTGTCTCAGGGAGGCCTCACCTGACTTCTTAAGCTGGTCAGGCTCCTCCCTTATTCCCTCGCTTAGCTTCATATACTTCTACTTATAGTTATTCTAGCATAATTACATGACTAAGTGTGCAACTGTTTGCTTTCTTTTTTTCCCAAGACAGAGTCTTGCTCTGTTGCCCAGGCTGGAGTGCAATGGTAAGATCTCAGCTCACTGCAACCTCTGCCTCCCGGGTTCAAGCAATTCTCCTGCCTCAGCCTCCCAAGTAGCTGGGATTACAGGCATGTGCCACCATGCCCAGCTAATTTTTGTATTTTTTAGTAGAGATGGGGTTTCACCATGTTGGCCAGGATGGTCTCGATCTCCTGACCTCATGATCTGCCTGCCTCAGCCTCACAAAATGCTAGGATTACAGGCTTGTGCCACCGCGCCCAGCCAACTGTTTGCTGTTTAATGCTTAGTTCCTTCACTAGAATGTAAGCTCCATTAGGGCAGGAGCCATGTCTGACATGTTTACCCTGAACCCCAATGTCCAGCATGGTGCCTGGCACATAACAGGTGCTTAACAAATATTTACTGAATGAATGAATGAGAAAATAAATATCTTATTCTTTGGGGGAAAAAAGTGCCCTGTGCTACCATCCCAGGGACTAGTCTGGTATCCTTGGCTGATAATATCATCTTTTTGGTAGATTAAAGGACTGTCTCCTTTAAATGCAAACATTCCAAAAAGGTCATTAGGGGAATGAAAATCAAAGCCACAATGAGGCCAAGCCAATGGCTGGCTCACCCCCGTAATCCTAGCACTTTTGGGAGACCAAGGCAGGAAGATCACTTGAGACCAGGAGTTCAAGACCAGCCTGGGCAATGTAGCAAGACCCCATCTCTATAAAACATACACATACGCACACACTCTGAGATACCACTTTCACTAGGATGGCCAGAATCGAAAAGAAGGATAATAACATGTGGTGGTGAGGATGTGGAGAAATTGGAAGCTGTATGCATTGCTGGTGGGAATGTAAAATAGTGTAGCTGCTTTGGAAAGCAGTCTGGGAGTTCCTTTAAAAATTAAATATGGTCATGATGTGCTCCAGAAATTCCACTCCTAGATGTATCCCCAAGAGATTGAAAACCTATGCTCACACAAAAACTTGTGCCCAGATGTCCACAGCAGCATTATTAATAACAGCCAAAATGTGGAAACAATCCAAATGACCCAAGAATCCAAATGACCCAAGAATCCAAACTTATGAGTGGATAAATAAAATGTGGTATGTCTATACAGTGAAATAGTATTTAGCCATAAAAAGGAATGGAGTACTGATCCATGCTACAACATAGATGAACCTTGAAAACATTATGTTAAGTATAAGAAGACAGTCACAAAAGGCCACATATTGTATGATTCTATTTGTATGAAATGTCCAGAATTAGTGGTTGCCGGGGCTGGAGAGAGGGAGAAATGGGAGTGGCTGCTAAAGGGCATGGGGTTTCTTTTTGGGGTGACAAAAATGTCCTGAAATTAGTGGTGATAGTTATATAACCTTGTGAATATACTAAAAACCACTGAATTGTATACTTTAAAAGGGTGAATTTTATGGTATATAAATTATATCTCAAAAATTAATTTAAAAAAGCACCCGGGAGGAGTAAGCCCAGGAAGTTTTGATGAACCGTTAGTGTCTTGGTGTGAGTTTATCAGGGCCCCTGAAGAGTGACAGTGGCGGGGTGGGAGCTGCTGCTGTGGAGCTGCGTCCCCGGCTGCCCACAAGTGCAGCTGCTTTTCACCTTTGCTCATGGAGAAAACTTCTGCTTGTCCTTCAAGACTCAGGTCGAGTGCTCCTTTATCCATCGAGGCCCCTTTCCCTTTGATAAATTGCCTACCTTCCTCTCAGTTTGTTAGAAAAGGCAGACCTTTTAGAGTTCGGGTTTTAGTTTCCTGCCATTTGAGGGACTTTCTTGGGGGCCAAGACTGCGACTTCCCAGAGCTCAGAGCAAGATCTTGTTGAATAAGCGCTTCTGAATGCGTGACTGACATGAATGTGCATCTGTGTGTGTGTGTGTGTGTGTGTGTGTGTTTAAACAGCCAGCTTTTGCAAGACTCCAGGTAAGAGACTGGCCCAGAGGCCTCTCCAGGGCTTCCATGGTCCTATGACACCCCAGGTCAAACCTGCCTGTCCTCCGGGGCAAAGCCTGACATCAGGGGCTGGTACAGCCACCTCAGGACATTCCCAAGCTCCCTTTCACCTGGGATGAGACATCTGTTTCTCTAACTCAGAAGTGGGTTGGACCAAGCTATTGTGTTAGCACCGCAAACTTCCTGCCGACTCCTCCTGCCCGCCAGTTCAGGAAGGCAGGAGCCTCTTGTGAGCTGGCAGAGCTCTGACTATAAGGAAGGCCTACTCTAATTTGTGGAAGGAGCCCTGGGCTCCACCTGAACAGAGCAGTAGCCACTCAAGAGCCAAAGTGATGCCACCCGAGCAGCCTGCTGCTCCCCGATGACCTCCCTGTACCCTCTTCTAGCTGCCCTATCCCTGTAGCCCTGGTTTCCCTTCGGCCTGGGCGGGCCAAACCAACCCACCTTGGGATGAGTCAGAGGGGGCAGACCACAGGGTGTGGTTGCTGCAGGTCTCATGGGTTCTGTGGATAAACAAGGAGCCTGGGCATCTCTGCCTGGGAAAACATCCCCAGCAGGGGCCTCCTGGTCCCCAGCAGTGGCCCTGTTCACCTGTTCAAGGGTAGGCTCTTGCCTGCCATGGACTGCACATGGTAGCAGAAGTAGTGTGGTATGTGTTTGTGTGTGTGTGTACTGGTTAGGTGCACAGGATGTCAGCCTCAGCATCAAACTCAGAATCCCCGAATTTTAGAGGGAAGGGGGCTTAAAGATCATCTAGTTCAGCCCCACAACGGGAAAACCAAAGACTGGTGGGGTGAAGTGACTTACTCAGGGTTGCATGACGTAGAGCTTGGACGAGACCAAATCTCCAAACTCTTTCCCCTGCTCTGCCCTGCCGCTGCCCTGGAGGGTCAAGAGGCAAGAAGGCTGCAGGAAGCTGGGATTCCAGATATGCCCTCAGTGCCCTGCCCAAAGGTGCCACTGTCTGGTTCCTAAACTGATCACAGCATGGCCTGCTGAGGGCTGACAGTAATCCGTGTGTGGGAGGGGACTGCAGCTTATCTGAGGGGTCTCACCAACTCTGGCCACAGGCCCCAAGCCCTGTGCAAGAGAGAGGGCACTCCTGTGGTTTTCTGCACGGCAGCCGCTCCCACTTTCTCTGCTAACAGCACCCCTTCGGGGAAGTGCTTTTCCATGGAGTTCTGACCAGGCCTTCACTCACAGTGCCCTGCCTCTCAGTAGCCCCTGTGCACACACAGACAGGCCAGGCAAAGATGGCCCCACCCTCCAAGCACAGTGACTGGTCAAGTGGGTCACATGACCTGGCAGGGTCATTCAGAATCCATCCTTGTGACTGTACTTATGGACACAGAGACAAAGCCATCTCTTTTCTCCGGGTGGTGGGCTGGGATGGGGTAGATCTGGACCTGTCTGAGACCATGGCCTCCTCTTCCCACCCCACTCCCCAAACATGAGAGAGGCCCATTTTACAGTAGGAAAGAATGAGGCCAACACATAGTGAGAGAAACTGTCTTGAGCCATCCTATGAGTTCTTGGACTCTTCCTCTGAGTTCTTAGATTCTGTCATGCCTGGGGCCAGTTCCACCTCTGAACTTACCAGTTTTATAAGCCAATAAATAAATCCCTTAAGATAGGCTTAAGTTAATTCTAGTCAAGAAAGTCTTGACTAATAAAATAGGAAGGCCCCAAATCCAAAGTGGATCTGAGAATGTCTGACCACTACAGCAGAGGTGGCAGGTGCTAGACCCCAGACACAGCCCACTTTCCCAAACTTGGGATAGGATGAGAGAAGTAGGAGCTCAGACACCCTCCCTGCTGTCATGCCCAGGCTGGGCCATAGAGGAGGCAGTAAAGACCTTGGAGCAGGTTATAAGTTCTCTTATATAATATTTACCAGGCACCCACTGTGAGCCAGGTGCTGTGCTAGACCCTGAGGCTAGGGTGGTAGACAGACTAGACATAGCCCCACAGAGCTCAAAGACTAAGTGTTTGCCAACTACTTTTACATCGTACAGCTCTATCATTAACTAGGTGTTTGACTTCAGGTGAAATATTTAATCTCTCTGAGCTTCTTATTATTTATAAAATATATCCTGGCTTTGAGTATGGGTTCATGGGATAATGTGGAGCTTGGCTCAATAAATACTGGCTATGATTGTAACTTCCAGGAGAAAGCATCCTCCCTGTTCTCCCCTCTCCTGAGGCTCACAGATTCACTGGGATGGCCACGCCCACAGAGAAAGTTCAGCAATAGCATGAGAGTTGAAGGCTAATCAAAGGCTAGAATTCAAGAGATGCCATCAGAGCATGGTTGGCCAAGGAGTGGCCCAGGAGTGGAGCCCTAGCTGGGAGAGACGCTGCAGTGGGTTGGGATGGTCAAGGAGGAAGAGATGAAGCCATGGCCTCCTCTTCCCACCCCACTCTCCGAACATGGGAGAGGCCCATTTTACAGTAGGAAAGAATGAGGCCAACACATAGTGAGAGAAACTGTCTTGACCCATCCTATGAGTCAGGATGGCACAGGAGCAAGAGTAAGAACGGAATGGACAAGGGACTGACGGAAGTTAGGTTGGAAAGATCATTTAGGCCAGGGTGTTGAGAACAAAGTCCCTGTTCTGTAGTTCTATGGGGTGGGGAACATGACAGGATAAAAGCACCTTAGGAGGCTGCTGCTCTGGTTCAGGTGACTAGGGATGAAACCCAAGCCAGGGTTACCCTTGAGGTATAGTTAGAGCAGAAGAGGCAGGTGTGAGAAAGATCCAGAAAGAAGACTGGCAAGGACATGGAGACTCAGACTTATTAGACACAGTGGCAAGGGAGACCAAGGAGCACAAGGGGCTGGGAGGATGGGGTGTCCCTCACCAGGACAGGAAGACAGGGTCTGAACTAGGTTTTTGTCTGAGGGTCATAGGGCAGAGAGTGTTCCAAGTAGTCTTTTAGACCATGCTAGGTTTAGGGCATATTGGGAGGCTGTCTGGTGGAAATAGAGGCAGGTAATGACAGATACAGGATTATATTCTGTGATGAGCAGGACTGGAAGTGAACCCCAATAAATAGGTAGCCACATGCACACTCAGTCTGTGTGTGTTGGGGGGAGGAGAGTGATCTGTGGGATTTAAGGTACTCAAGCTAGAGTGGAGAGGGCACTGCCTGAGGACAGGTAGTTTTGGCAGAGAGGCAATCTCCCAGTCAAGGGAAAGAACCAGGGCCTGAGAGGGCAGTGCAGCAGGAAGGCAGCCTCTACCCTGAGGCTGGGTCTGCCACTGTAGAGACGAGAAGGTAAGAGGTGCCGTGAGGTCCTGACCTTGCAAGACTTCAAGGAGTGAGGATGGCCTGTCAGGGAGGAGTTTGCCCTCCCTGAACAGAGGCTGCCACCAGGGGCCCCAGGCATCCAAGCTGCCCACCCGTGGCCCAGTGGAGATGGCTGCCTGTGCTCAGGTGCCCAGCAAAGCAACAGGCAATAGGCAGTCAGCTTGCACATGCCCCAGGCCTGCCTCTCCCTGCAGCCCCACTCCTGGCAGCCCAGCCTCCTATAATTGCCTTCTAAAAATATCCTTCCCCCACCCCCACCTCTTGATTTCAAAATATTTAGTTTTCAGGGTATTTAAAATGAGAGCTGGCAGCTCTTCCAGGCCCAGATAACAAAGCTAAACATTTATGCTTCGACTGCATTTCTCTGAATCGGCTGAGATCTAGGGCTTGATATGGCAGCAGCAGGAGGGAGGGGAGTTGAGTGCGAGATGGATCACATGCAGGCCCCAAGGCTGGGGGGCCACTGGCCCGCCCTGCCAAACCCCTCTAGGACCCTTCCCTCTGTCCGGGCCCACCTACCGCTGTTGACGTAAAGCCGGCCCCGGACGGTGTCCTTCCCCAGGATGTTCTCGGCCTCGCAGACATACTCCCCAGCGTCCTCCACCTTCACCTTGTTGAACTGTAGTCGTGAGTTCTTTCTGGTTAGGGAGGGGATAAAAGCGGGGAGAGGCGTGAGCCAGGGCCGGCTGTGGCTCCCCAGCAGTCACCCAGCGGTTGCCTCTCTCCACAGAGCCACAGTGGCCCTGCAGCTTAGATGGGAAGGAGATTCCCTCCGCCCAGCAATTTCTGGAGTCCAGGTGGGGCACGGAGTCCCTGCAGCTGCAGGGAGCCTTGGGCCCTTAGGACAACACAGGGCAGGACTAGTGGCTGCTCACATGTCCTAAATCTATGATCCCTCACATCCGCTCTTCTAGGGCTGGACCATTGTAACATTCTTCTGGGGGAGTAAAGCCAGGCCCTGTAGGAAGTCACATGGCCACCTCCCTCATTCCCAGCTGCCTCTGCCTCTCCTGGGAAGTGGCAACCTGTCATTCTGGGTATGCAAGACCTGTTCCCAGATACCCGGGAGGGCAGCTGTCCTGACGGATTCCCATGGTGATGGTGCCCAGACTCCTAGTCCAAACCTGGGGCTCTCCCTTGTTCTCAAAATCAGCGCTGCCACTAAGGGGCACTCTGTGGCTTCTCCAAGGGGTTTTTGTTTCATTCATTCATTCAACAAATGTTTACTGAGCACTTCCTGTGTGCCAGGAGCTTGTACACCTTGGGGAACAAAAAGATCCTGGACTTGATCCTCAGGGCCAACCTGGGTGTTCTCTGCTTACAGAAGGGAAAACTGAGTCCTAGAGGGACTTCCTGACTTGCCCAAGGGCACTCGGCAAGGCAAAGGCAGAGGTATGCCAGGAGCTGCAGTTCATGAGGACATGGGCTATCTCTGAGAAAAGCTGGGGCTAGCCCTGAAGCTTTGCACCTAGTCCCTGCATGCTGAGAACTGTGTGGCCAGGACTGGGCGGATCCCCCCAGTACTGTGACTCTAGGGCACCTGGCCTTGGTCCCCCTCTTCTTTCTGAAGCCCCAGCCAAACCTCTCCTTCCTTCTCAGAGTTTCCCTGCACCTACCCCAGGGTGCTTAGGCTCTGCAAGGGCCTGTTCACAGCCCTCACCCCTTCCTCTGCCTCCAAGGGCCAGCACGAGCTCTGGATAAAGCCTGGGATCCCAGTCTGGCCCCCAGGAGGAAGCAAGAAGTAACATGGTAATTTCTGCACATAGTATGATCACCTCCTCTTTTTAGTGCTGAATTAAAAAGCCAGATTTCCAGCCTATGTGTAGTGGGCTGGAGAGATGGGGGAATACGAGGGAGGGCAGTAGAGCCATCATTGCCCTGAGCCTAGGGGATGTAAAACTGAGCTATGGAGCTGATGGGGTAAGGAGGCTGAGGAGAGGCAAGCAGATAGGCTGGGCCAGGGTCAAGGAGACGCAAACTGGCCCACAATCCCTACCTGGGCTGTCTCCACCTCTGATGGGGAGCCTTTTCCCAGGCATCCTGGCATCCTTACCCCAAGGTCCTCCAAACAAGGGCACTACAAGATGGTCTTGTCTATAGACCCTATTGCTATGGTAATGTCCTTGCTGATGCTGTGGTGACAGCTGCTTAACTATACCATATTCTTCCTGGCTCAAGCTGGTCTCTGTCTCCTTGGCCTGGTGCCGGCCCACAACCCTCTTCTGTCAATTATAGTTTGTTCCCTTCATTAAAGAGAGCCCTGGAGGCCCCTCTGACTAAGACAGCATCTCTTTCCCTGCTCCAGCCAAATTAGATGCCACAAACTCCAGCTTCCCCAGGGTATGGCTTCTCTCACTTCCCTGTGCACACACCAGATTAGCAGGGAAGGGAGATTGCCTGAGGGTCCGGGGGTGGGGGTGTTGATGCACAGGGGACTCAGAGCCAGATTCTCCTTGTCACCCCCCTGGAATTCAGAGGCGCTTCCCTTATACAGCATCATATGTAGCAGGATGTGGCAGAATGTTAAGGAAGGATTCCCCACATGCAGGCATGTGAGACCTGGAGAAGGCAGGCACAGGTCTCTAGGAGTGCCCCTTCCTTCTGAGGAACAAGAAAGAGGCGGGGGACAGAGATAATGACCCTGAGGCTTGCTGCAGATGTCCTAGGTTAGCAGCTGTCTGATGATTTCATAGAAGCCGGCCCCAGAGATGCACACGGGGCTCTGGGTCCTGGCTAAGGGGCAGGGCTCTGAGGGTTTCTCAGCCCCCGCAGGAACTGGAGTCACCACCTTCTCCCTCCTCACTCCCAGCTCCAGGTGGAAGCCTGAGGAGCCAGGACTCTCCTGTCTCCCTGGCAGGCCAGGTGCTGTACTCTGCTCCTGGTGTCCCATCACATGCTGACCCAGGTTTGCCCTGAGATGGTGACCACGCCCTCCCCCCTCCCCCCTACCTCCCCAGCTGGTTCTCTGCTGGCAGGGACAGGATCTGGGCAGCTGTGTCCTCCACATTTTCCTCAGCGCCTACCCCCCCGCCCCCTGCCTGCTCAAGGGGCCTGTTCCAGCCTGCCCCTCATAAACAAGGGAACATGCGATTCTGCAGGGAAGGCCCCGTGCCCAGGGTTTGGGGGGGCAGTTTGCTCCTGGCACAGGAAGGCTTGGGTGAGATGTTTCAGTGCAGTGGGCACAAAGACAGACAGCACCCTCTGAGGAGGGGTCTCTACAGGTCAACAGAGATGCCCAGACAGAGTGCGGCCCGGGCAGGGAGAGTGCTAGGAGGTAGGGGAGCCAGCTGTTGTGTGGGCAGACAGGACAGAGAACATTTTGCCAGAAAGCAGACTCCTGCCACTGCCCCTGGCCCCTCTACTAGGTGAGATGTGTAGTGTAGGATGGGTAGGTGTGCAGGTGGCCGTTCTCTCTAAGTCACTCCGAGGGCGCCTTGGTCGCAGGGAGCCAGAAGTTCTCTATGATGGCCCACTCCTCCACCACTGACAACTCACTGCTGAGAGCCCAGGGGCAGAACAGGGAGAACAGGGAAGTTTCCAGATGCAGCAAATGGGGCAGGGCCCTGAAAGGTAGGGAGCAGGGGGCACACTTTAGACTCTTAGGGGTCCATAATACCCAGGAGGAGAAGACCAGTCCCTGTTTCTGGATTGTTTAGATGAAACTGAGGCTTAACCAGGACAGTAACTGGTTCAGAAGGCTAGAACCATCCAAAAGGTCTCCTGCCCAGTCTCAGTGGGACTCTACACCCAGGAGAGGAGGGCTAGTCCTGCAAGATTCTCATCAGTTCAGCCCTCAGTGTAGAGCTCTCTGTCAGGTTCTATAGCGGAGAAGGGGGTATCTGGGTACAGGGATCCAGGCTTTGAGGCTCTCTCATGCTGGAAGGAGAGACAGATCCCTCTACAAAGCAATGAAGCCATGTCTAAGGCACCATGGGAGGAGACAATGAGAGCTGCCTAGAGGGCTTAGGAAGGTGTCCCAGAGAGAAGACAGTTAAGCTGGGCCTTGGAGAGCCTTGCCAGGGACAAGTGAGGGGAGGAGGGCTGCCAGCATAGGGAACAGCCTGGGCCCAAGTCCAGAGCCATGAAAGGAAAGACCAGCGGCTGAGAGTGTGGCAGTGTGAGGAAACTGCATGGCAGTGACTTGTAGGCCAGGAAGAGGAGTCGGAAGAGCCCCAAGGCTGTACCTGGCATGCAGTAGGCTCTCAAGCTCTGTCTTGAATGGATGACTGAATAGATGTTCCTGTTAGAAAGATCATTTCCCGTCAGACACTCATGGGGGTCAGTGACTCTGTGGACCTCTAGAATTACAAACAAACTGGGTACATAAGCCACATTTTTTTTTCCTGAAGAAAAGGACAAGGTGTCTACCAGATTCTATAGTAGAAGCTAGACTAGAGACTCATGAAGGTAAGTTTTGTTTTGTTCACTGACATATCTTGAGCCTCTAGCAGAGTGCCTGGCACATAGTTGATACTCAATACAGATATTTTAGATTCAGAAATGAATTCTCAGAGGGGCCTGTGGTCCAGAAAAGGTGGGGAGTGGCCAAGAGTGGGACAGAGGAGGAAGGCTCGAGGCAGGGAGGCCAGATAAGAAATGTGCAGGAGGAGGGAAAGAGGCACGACCCCCTGGGCAGACGACAAAGGGTCAGGGGTTGAGCAGCAGAGAGTCTGGTTGAGCCACAGTTGAGAGGGGAACACATGAGGGAGAGAAAGGACTACAGCAGGCAGGGGAGAGGCCAGATTGGGCCTTCAGAATCAGAAATGTCTGTGAGGCATCTCAGGTGTGGTATCTAGTGTCTCTCTGGCAGCATGGGTCTGGAGCTCAGGTAAAAAAGCCATTGTGTCTGGATATGGAGACTTGGGGTCTCAGATTCTTAAAGCAACAGGAGAAGGTGAAATCACCCACAGGCGGAAAGGGAGGAAAGAAAATAGTGAGGCCCAAAGCTCAGGAAAGTTCCAGCATTGATGGCAACTAAGAGACAGTGTCCAGACTCACAGCAAGACTAGGAGGAGCACCACAGGGCCCCGGGGAGCAGGTATTCCCAGGCCGAGGCCGCTGAGAGGCCTGGAGGCCTGAGCCAGGAAGTGCAAAGATAACTGGGGTTTCTCCAGGACCACAGCCATCGAGAGGTTGGGATGTAACTGAAGGGCAGATTCCAGCAGGTCAAAGAGTGAGTGGAGGACGAGAGTGCGCAGTCAGTGGGCATGAGGCTAGCTCCCTCAGTGACTTCATATGGTGGTGGAGGGCGGAAGTGAGATGGGGCAACCGCTGGAGGGCCAGGGGAGCAGCAGCGTGGAGGGACAGCATTTGAGAAAAAAAGTCATGGGCGTGGGTTTGTTGGTAGGGAGAGAAAGCTGAAGTTACCAGAGAAAGGAGTGAGTTGGTGGTACCAGGGCTCTGTGGGTGTGTGTGTGTGTGGTGGGGGGGAATGTGCGGGAGGGAGGGTGAGTATGAGTGTGTGGCACCAGGTAGGGTGGGATGATGATAGGCAGGTTGTAGACATGTTTGGGAGCCATGAGGAGGGAAAGGGGGGCTCTCCTGACTTTCGTCACTGCAGTGAAGTAGGGGAGAAACCATCTTCTAGAAAGAAAGGATAGGAGGGAGACGGAACCCAACTGCCCCAGCTCCAAGAAGCCTGCCCATTCTCTCCAGCTTGGAAGCAGCCTTGGTAGGGCAGTGAGAAGGGGTGGGGTGGTCTCGGAAGGTGGGCTGGGTGGGCAGCCAGAGCTTCTTGCCAGTGCTGTAGACAAGGGACATATAGAACCCCCCACTCGCCACTGGCCATGGCAAGTTCCTTAGGAAGCGGCATTCTTTCAGCCACAAACCTTTGATCTAAGCCAAACTCTTCCTTAATTACATTCTGTTTTCTGCCAGGATCATTTTCTTGAGTGATCAGTTTTACTTCTGCTCCCCATTCTTGGAAGGAGAATCAGAGAACTGGAAGTAACTCCCAGTCCCCTGACTCCTTTAACCTCTTTTACAGGTTCCAGAGTCTGAGGGCCAGAGGCAGGGCATGGACATCCAGCCCCACATGGCAAACCCAAGCAGCCTGCCCAGCCCTGGCCTTCTACCACTTTTTGTTGTGGGCAGGCTGGTGTGCTCTAAAACCATCCTAATTTGCATTTTGTGTGTGTGGTGGGGTGGTGAGGAGGAAAATGACAGCCAGGAAAGGAGTGGTTGTAAGCTATTCTGGGAGGGAGGGTAGAAAAGGTTTGGGAGCTCCTCAGTCAGAGAGGGAAGGCCACTAGGTCCCCGGAGCCAACAGAGCAGACATCAGGTAGAATGCCTGTTTAGCTGGCAGGCAGGGGTTTTCCCCCTTGCTTCTCCTTGAGAGGCAGCAGAGAGGTGGTGGGCTGCCTTGGACTAGCGGCTTCTCTGGTGCCAGAAGCCCCCTGCCTGACCCAGCCAAGATGGAAGACAGGCCATCTCCCATAGCCTAGAGACTCAGGGAACTTCTCTGATTCACTTCCCTGGAGCACTGATTCAGGATTAAAGACAATTCTCAACTTTTAGGGGGAAACCGTCTGAGGAACAGAGTTCTCCAACACCAATCAAAGTGTTGCTCCCTTTTCCCTTACCTAGCTTTCTGACAACTGACAGCTTGCTAAGCTGAGAAACCAGCCCATCATGTGTGACCTCCCAGAGGCATTCTGGAGTCAGGGTCTTTCACCAAAGATTGCCAAATGTTGGGGCTTTCAGACACTACAGCAGGTTTTTCAAGAAGTTTTAGAGATGAGCAGGGTCTTCCACTGATCAAGCTGACTGTGACAGTCAAATTGCCTTCAACTATCCAGAGAAGTTAAAGGCTTAATTCTTGTCTGTGGTCTGCAAGACCCTGGGCCACCATGACCAGAGGGTCCCCGAGCTGCAGGAAGAAGGCTGGGAGTGGCAAGGAAGGGGAGTATGGAGAGGGGCTGGGACTGGTTCCATGGGTGAGTCTGGGGGCACAGCCCTGGCCTCTGCCCAGTTCAGGCCACTCCTTCTCGAGAGGAGGGAGGGCAGCTGCTTGGATGGAGGACAGGCTGGATATTGCTTACCTGCCGTTGCCATATTTGATGCGAATGTCTCGGCTGCGGTTGAGCTCCTTGCCATCCTTGAACCAACGGTAGGAAGGCTGGGGATTACCGGCTGCTGCCTCACACTTCAGCGATTGCTTCTCACCCACCTGTCCTGTCTGGCTCTTCATCTTCTTCAACTTGGGCCGGGTGGCTGTGGGTTACAAGGCAGGTAGGTGAGCACGGTGGTGGTAGGGGCAGTGCCAAGCATGAGTAGTGGAGAGTAAGGGCCACTGTCTTTGGGCTGGAACTGGGGATGGGAAGGGTGATCCTGAGAGCCACCCCTCCTAGTGTCATTTCCTAGTTCAATTCAATAAGCATTTACAATGAGTCTGTGATGACATCAATGTAGTTATAACTTATGGAGAGTTTCCTTCATGCCTTGAATGGTATGAAGCTTTACATTAGCTTATGAAACCTTCACAATAACCCCATGAGCTCACAGAAATGGTTAAACCCACTTACAGATGGGGAAACGGAGGCTCGGAATGGTGAAGTCACTTCCCTAAGGGCAGATGATGGAACTGGGATTCAAACACAGATCTCCTTGACATCAGTGCTCAGGATCTAAAATCATGGGTAACAAGCCATGGGGCTGTACTGGTGGGCTCAGGCCCAATCACGGATGCAAAGCTGCAAATGCCAAGCTGAGAGGCTGTCCCCATTTTTCTTAAACGCCATTCTATTTCCGCATGCCCCAGTCTCCCATGCTTCACTTCCTTGCTCCTCTCCCCACCACCAAAATACAAAACAAAACAAAACACACACACACACACACACACACACACACACACACACACCCTGAAAGAGAAAGTACTCTCTTCTCAGGAAGATGAAGCTAAGCCAGTGCTCGTGCTGAGGTGTATAACAATTTCCAGTGGGATAGTCCCTTACAGGATACACAAAGCCTTCATGCAGGCTCTCGTTTGGTCCCTGACCTTTGTGAGGCAGTGTCATACTGACACTGATGGTGCAGATGAGACTCAGAGAGGTGAAGAAACTTGCCTGAAGCCACATAGCCAGGCAGCCACAGAGCCGGGACCAAAGCTCAGGTATCATGATTTGCCACGTGTTAGGCTGGTAGCAGGATGGTGTCTGATTTTGTGGTCTTATTTCTCTCTGTGAGATGGTTAAAAGCCTTCCAGTAGCAGAAGGGAGGGTCTGTTGGAGCCAGGGAGTTGTCTGGGAACTGATTGGCCCTGTCTCGGCCATTGGTCCTTTCCCTAGCAACTCAGAGCGCTGACAATGGGCCAGAGCTGGCTCTGGAGAAAGGCAGGCAAGAGGGCCTGGCTAGAACAGGGGTCCCCTCATTGAACTTCACCCTGAGCTGCTGCATATACGCAGGGAGTAGATGAGAGGGGCACAGGGCACAGAGGAAGCACAGAAAGGAAGACTTTAAAAATGTATGACGTAGGCTTACGCAATGATTCTCGTAAAATAATTTTGTTCATTTTAGAAAATTAAAAAATACAGAGGAGTGAAAAAAGAAGAAAACAAAACCATCCTTTGTCTCCATACTCATAAATAACACCTCCCCCCATTTTTAAACAAAATGGAATCAATGCCATTTGTGGATAATAATAACAATAATAGCTAACCTTTGTTAAATGCTCTCTATGTGCCAGGCTCTATGTATTCTTTCATTTAATGAAACAGTGTAACTCTTTCGCCTGGGTGTTAAATATTAATAATAGCATTTCCCAAAGTGAATTCTATAAGCAGGAGTATCTGGAGAGATGAAAACAGATACTACTTGAGAAGAGGGTTCCATGGGAAAATGGGTTTGGAGAGCATGTGGGTTAAGCATAGTTAAAGAAGTATCTATCAACTTCAGCATCGTTCTCTAAGTGGGGGCCTTGAAACCTTTTTTCTTGGAACTCTTGGTAGCATTTCAAGGAAATGAAAGTTATGTGGAACAAATTCTATGACTTATATGTGTATTTATTTGTGTATATATATATATTTCAACAATGATTCCATTGAATATATATATATAAACATATATTTTGACAGATATTAACATGATTCAAAATTCAAGAAGTGAAAAGAGGTATATGGATTAAAAAACAAGTCTCTCTCTAACTTCTGGCCACAACCACACAGTTGTCTTTCTAGGAGATAATCAATCTTATCGGTTCCTTTGACCTCCTTTCAGAAATATTTTATGCATATACAAATCCCGCACCCCCGAGTATTCACACACTCAGTTTTTCTTACAGCATCATTTTTCATGGTTGCATAATGTTCCTGTATGGGTGTATCATAACTTATGTAACTGATTCCTGTGTGGAACATTTAGCATGCCCCCTCCCCCTTCCCATTACAAACAACCCCAAAAGAACATCCTTGCAGCTTTATCTTTGCACACACCCCATGTATACTGCTGTATGGGGGAGGATGGCTCTAGACTCAGGCTGTCTGGCTTTCAACCCAGACTTTGCTACTTGTTAGATTTGTGTCCAAGAATTAACTTCATTCGTTTGCGCCTCAACTTCCACAGCTGTAAAATACAGGAGATAAATAATAGCTCTTACCTCTTGGGATGATGGCTGTGAGGATTATATGAGACAATGCATGTAGAGCCTGGCACATAGAGAGCATTTAACAAAGGTTAGCTATTATTATTATTATTCACAATTATTTCCTAAGGCGATCTTCCTAAAAGTGGAATTGCTGCGTCAGAAGGTACGCAATCTTTCTCAGCTTTGTACATTGCCAAATTGCCCTTTGGAAAGGTTGCACCAATTTGCGCTCCCCCCAGTGAATGACAGTGCCTGTTTTTTCCACACACTCACCAACACGAGGTATTATCATGTCTTTAATCTTTGCTAATTAGCTAGGCAAAAGATAACGTCTCTTTGTCGTTTTAATTTGCATTTATTTGATTACTGATGAGGCTGAACATTTTTCATAAGTGTATTGGCCCATTGTATTTCTTCTTTTTGAATTGCCTGTTCATGCATGCAGTCTGTTTTCCTATTGAGTGCTCATCCTAGTGATTTGTAAGAGCTTTTTATAAATATTAAGGCTATTAACCTTTTGCTACAAAGTTTTTTCCCCTCAGTTACCTGCTTTTTTTATATTGCTGGTTCTTCCTCTTCGTCTTTTTCTTTTCTTTTCTTTTCTTTCTTTCTTTCTTTCTTTTTTTTTTTTTTTTGGCACCCAGAGATTCTATGTGCATCAATCTAACAATCTGTTGGACTTTTTGGAACTTCATTATTCTAAGTGTGACTGAAATCCTGCCTTATCTTCCTTCCCTTACCCACCTCCCTCCCTCCTGCATCTGCTCTCGAGTCCCCAGTCATTGCTTATGTTAGGTCTTAACCCTGGATGCTAATCGGAATCACATGGGAAGCTTTACAAGTCAGGTACCTGGGACATATCCTAGGCATTCTGAAGCAGAAGCTGTGAGTGTGGGTTCGGGTTGTGGGTTCTAAAGGGCTCTTCAGGTGTGTTCCTTTATTTTTGGAAATGTAACATACATTCAGGAAAGTGCACATATTATAAGTGTATATAGCTCAATGACTGGTTACAAACTGAACACATATGCACAGGTGGCTTTGTGCTAAGATTGGGTTGACACCTGGTGATGATCTAACCTCTTGGTCAAGTGATGACCTCCAACTAGTCCCTTCTCCTTTCTTATGAACTGGGGACACAACACCGAGAGCTCTTATCAGGTGCTAAAGTTTCCCCTTACCCCACTTGGAGTGTGTTGACTTTTCTTGCAACTCAGAGACAAGGGAACTGCCTGTCTCCACCATCATGAGCCACTTCCCTCCCAACAAGATGGTGGGGGATGGCAGTGGCAGCTGGTGGGAGGAAGCAGGGGTTACTCTACCACCTTGGTTCCTGACATGAGTTCCAGTGCTATATTATGCACTGAGCCTGTGGCCACTGCTTAGTGGTGATGGTGATGGGCTAGGGGGATGTGTTACATAGAGACTGCTCCCAGAAACAGTAGGCATGGCCCTAATTCAGAGGGCCTGAGGAACTGAGAGCTCCAAAGTAATCGCTGGCCACCAATGGAAAACACAGGACCGCATTTCAGATCACAGGGAGCCCACTCCATCTAGTGAGAACCTTGTGTGACTCAGTAGCCATTTCTGGATAGTCCACTCACTTCAGAACAACCCTATCTAGTTCACCTGTTCCTTATTCATTTATTCAGTTCATTCCAAATGAATTCATTCATTCATTCAACCATACCAAGAAATAAGCATCCTACTGTTAGGGAGCCTGAATTTTAGTGAGGGGGACAATAAACAAAACATCAACAGGAAATATGAGACAGTTAAAAAAAAAAAGCAGCTGGATAAAGACCCTAAGGTGGGAATGAGCTTGATGAGTTCATGGGGCCAAAAGAGGCCTATATGGCTGGAAGATAGTAGAAGATGGGCAGGGTCTGAGGGGAGCTTGGAGAGGTAGGCAGGGCCCAGGTTGACATGGGGCTGTGCAAGCCAGGATGAGAAGTCTGGATTTATTTTGTACATTAAAAAAAACTATTTATGTGCCTACTAGAAATTTTTTAATTACATATGTGGATTGCATTATATTTCTATTGGACAGCCCTGGTTTAAAGGATGACAAAATAAAAATAACCATACATTTGAATCATGCCACGTTCTTTACAGAGTTTTCTTTTATAGCTCTTAACGGTTCCTCGGAATCATCTGTGATGCTAAAAGCCATGCCTCCTGCTCTAGCAGCTGCAAGTCCTGGTCTTTGCTCACAGGCAATCCTAGTTTGCAGTGATTTGAAAGTTGAAAGCCAGGGTTGGGCAAACCTTGTAGGAAAGTTCCTTGGGGTCAGGGGGCAGTGGCAGCAGCTCAGGTGGCAGGAAAGAGAAGAATGTACACCAGATGGCCTCGGAACAATGTCCTCCACATCCACACTCCTGGGCCTAGAGCCCTGCCAGGTTTTCTGTGGCAAAGATTGAGGTGGCCTCCCCAAGATGGCCCTGGATTGGTTTTGTAGGTGTGCTGGGAAGGCATTAGAGGCTATAAGTTGGGGGATGACCTGATCTTACTTTCTGCATGTTAAGCTCATTCTTATCCTGAGCCACCATCCTTTCTCTATGCATCCTCTAGCCATTGGATCTAGTACCAGGCCCTGGGGTCATGTGGGATAAGGCTGAGGGGCTGTTCACATAGCAGACATTTGTGCATCCAGAGACAGCTCTAACGGGACCTCAGACATGACTGGGCTAGATCAGCCCCTCACCTAGACACCCTCTCTGAGCTAGGTCTGGTATTGCCTGTTTCTCTTTTACAGCCCAGGGCCCACACTACAATGCTAGTGTATGGGTATAGAGATCATCACACCATGTCTCAAGAATGTCTTGGGGCCAGAGCTGAACCAAGCAGAGGAACAGGCTTCCTGGGATGCATGGGATCTGTCAGGGAAAGAACTGAAGCAATGCAGTGGGCAGGCATTTATCCCCCATTCAGTCGACACTCTGATCCCTACCGCTGCTCCTTCCCCACAGATGGAGGGGTAGGCAGCAAGCTGATGGACTACTTGGGCCCTTGAGTATTGAGCACCTCTCCTTTCCCCTGTTTATTGAATGCCTGCTATGAGCCAGGTTCTGTGTTTGGCCCCAGACAGAAATGATCCGCTGTATATGGAGTAACCACCCCTACTCCCCAAAGAGTTTAGCTTGTCCCCTTCTGTTGTTGTTTTGTTACATAAGAAATTTTTGTTGTGAAAAAATTACACAAGTAAGGAAAAAGAAAAACACATTTAAATCAATTCAATTACCAACAGAGAGAAAGCCACTGTAGGCATTTTCAAATGTCTCCCAAAAGACTTTTCTCTCCAAAATGCTTTATATCCCATTTTTCTCAGTCAATATACATTCAAAACATTTTTCCAAGTCTAGAATCATTTCAGTAGCTGCATAATATTTCATTGTTCAGATAAGCGTATTAGGTTGTCTCCAACGTTCTGCTAATAATAACAATATTGCAATGAATTTCTCCATAAATTCAGCTTTGTGGCTGAAGGGAGGAGCAGCAGTCCTGGGGGTTCATGCATATTTTCTCATGCAGAAAGGGGACCCTCAAAGGTCCAGCACACAGAAGAGTGGACAGATGAGAGGCATCTAGCAAAAGCAAGAGGAAGTTCTGTGTGCACAAGAAAGGGGAGAAAGTTCCCAGCACTCTGCACCCATGGCCATTACTGACACCCTGATCCCTGCAGCAGCTCCTTCCCCAGAGACGAAAGGGGCAGGTGGCAAGCTGATGGCCTACACAGGTTTTTGGGTATTGGGCAGCTCTTCCTTCCCCTAAGGTTTCCTCCTCAGACCAAGCACCCTCTGCTGAGCTCCCATACTCCTTGGGTTTTGGGGGAAGCCCAGAGGCTACTTCATCCAGTTCTCTTCCTCCTGGGACAAGGGTTCACTGGAGTTGAGGTGTGGGGATGTGGGGAGGTCTCCCTTGGCAGCTTTATAAGAACAAGAAGCTCTCTCAAGGATGGCCCAGGCCTCCACAAAAAGATTCTCCTCCAGGATGGGCTCCATAAAACTTTAGGACACCTCCCCATGGTTGCCATGAGTTGGGCCACAGGGTATCCAGTGGCTTCTGCTTCCTATCTCCTGGTGCCAAGCCAGGGCTTCTGGCCTGTATCTGTTTGACAGGCCATCCCCAGGAAGCTCCTCATTAAAGATAGCGACAACAGCAACAACAACCAGGACTGCTCCCTTCCCACATCCCAGCCCCGAGGCCAGGGGGTGCCGCTGCTGCCAGCAGCTTAACCTCATTCCTCTCGGCAGTGGGCGGTGGGTGCGGAGCCTACCCAGATCTGAGAGCAAGACAGACGCTCAGGACATGGCTGGGCAACCCAGCCAGAGAGGACCTGGCTCTGCCTCCCTCCCGGCACCCAGCGGGCAGGGGCAGCAGGCTCTTAAAAGGGTTAATGATCCTCACCTCATGACTAAGGCTGAGCAGTTCCCTTTGCAGGGCAACACCTGGAGACAATGTGGCCAGCCTGCCTGGCATCAAAGTTTCCCACTGTCCTGCTGCTGGCCAGCTGCAGGCCAGCCCCCTTCCCACCCCTGTCCCACCCACAAAGTGACTGCAACCTATTGGAGGTTAATTACAGACTCCAAGTTCAAATGAGAAAGAAAAAAAAAAAACCCACTAAGCTAAAAACACAGCTGGTTTAAGTAGGCACAGACGGCCTAGGCAGCCAGGCATCCTACCCATGGCCTGCAGAAGAGCAATTTCACACTCACAGGACAGACTCCCAAAGGGAGTGTATGCCCAGCTGGGCTGCTTAGCTTTCCCTGAGCCACATTTCCTCAGTCACCTAAGCCCAGCTCAACGCCTGGGCTTGCTTTGCCCTCTTCTTACATCCATCCAACAAATACCCACATGCAACAGTCCCTATGATGTACGAGGCACTTACCAGTCACCAGGGATTTGGTGCCAAATAAGACATGGCCCTGGTGTCGGGTTGGTCTCTGCCTCCTGTTTAGGGCTCCCACAGAGGCTGATCCTCAAAGAGGACCACCTTCCCTGCACCAGTGAAAACCAGCCTAGACCTGATGGGCTTTCAGCTCAGCAGCCCAGGTGCCTGGCACCTCAGCTGCAAGGTGGAGAACAGGGGCCAGGCCAGCTGGGATGAGAACTAAAGAGGGGAGGCAGAAGCTGCACCAGGAGGGCAGATAAAGAAGAAGGGGAAGGGAAGAGGAGGAGACAAAACTTGGCAGCATGAAGACCAACAGAAATGATTCCTGCCTTAAAGCTTCACCTGCCCATCCAGAAGCACCCATCCACTGACACCCAACTTGCAATGTGAGGGCAGGTATGCACAGGCCCAGGCCTGACCACCAGGGACAACACTATTCCCACCCACAGCCCCCTCTGCCAGGAGCCAAGCATCCTGAGAGAAACACTGGCCTCCTCAGGGCTCTGCAAGGCCAGGGAGAGATGCCTCATCCCCAGAGTCACGCAGGTCCACGCCACAGTGCTCCACCCAGCGCAGGGCTGGGATACAGGCACACGAGTAGCAGAGATGGGGGATGAGGAGGTTGTCACCTATGTCTGGGAGAGATGGCACAGGTTCACAGAGCAGGGCAGCAGTTGCTGGGGTAGGCATAGAGATACCCAGTACAGATGCCTCAGTCTCCCTGGGTTCTTAGCAGTGCTTGTGGCACAGGCTGTAGACACCTAGAGCTGGCACGGATGAGGCACAGAGGAAGCAGAGCAGGAACAGGGGAAAGAGAGGCAGCTGAAGACACAGCAATCCAGGTCTTTGTCCCAGTCTCCCAATTTCTCAACTGTCTGCCCTTAGATAAGTAGTTTAGCCTCTCTGGGCCTCAGTTGACTCATTTATAAACCACACTCTGTCTATTTTAGAGGAATAGAGCAAGAGAAAGCTCTCTATGGAGGGATGGAAGGCCTCTGACCACTATCATCTCTTCAGCTGCTGAGGGCAGAGGTCGGGGACAAAGCAGAGATGGCAGTTCTGGAAAACTGTTACCATTTACCCAAACTCTGTTTAATCTCCCTACTGGGGAAAGCTGGGCTCTGGGCCAAAGTCTTGGGCCCTGGCCCAGGAGAACCTTCTGTGGAAAGGGCCAGCTGTGGGTGGACTAGGCCGTCTCTTGCTCAGGGAATTCAGAAAGGGCCAAGAAGGGGATCCCAGAGCCCCATCCTCTTTGGGGTGGGCCTGTGCTTCCTGCCTCCTTGGCCTGGCTGGAGAAAGTTGTTTCTGAAGCTCTGAGTCTTGGGGAAATGTAGCAGGGGTTGGGGAAAGGGGGAGGCACCCTGTACATGCAGAAAAGACTGGCTTCTCAAACTGGGATACATGCAAAGCTATAGGATGATCTCAGGGCCTCTTTCTGAGGGTCTGCCAAGCTTATTAATAAGGAAAAGCAGCACCTTTGTATCAGAACAAACAGACATATGGTGGAGAAAAGTGTTAAGTTCATGTGGATTTTTAAGATAAAATAAAAGTATAAGGTTTTGAAAAAATGCTGGGTTTCAGGAGAAAGGTCTTAGCAGGCCTGATGCAGAGCAGGAACAGGCTCATGTGCTCACCATGGGTGCAGGGTGCCCAGGCTGCCAGAGGCCCTGTCTCCTTCCTTCAAATTCAACTGCAAGCATGAAAGTCCCAGCTTAGGCACCCTGGGAGCTTGGGAGGGTTGAAATGTGGTCCTTGTGGTCCAGGCTAGTGAGGGCAAGGGGACTGGAAAGAACTCACCCCAAAATGAACACCTTCCTCCCTGGGTATTTAGTCATTAGGTTAAATATAACACGCGGAAAACCAGTTTCTCCATCTTCTCTTCCAAGATTGCTCCTTCTCCTGGATTTCCTCTTTCAGTCACTTTATCTGTGACAACTCTGTGTCTCTCTTGACTTTCCCCAAAGGCTGAGTCCATTTGGCTTCTACCATGCCTCTTATCCTCATAACTCTCCATCATCTGCCAGGCCCTGGCTCAGGTCATACTGCTCCCCACCCCCCAGTACCATGACATGAACAGTGTACACTTGGCAGTTCCACCTCAATGTGCCTCACGGCCATTCAGAAACCTTCCTTGGCTCTGTGATGTCTGTAGAGAAAGGCCGCCCACCTTCCTTACCTGGCAGCCAGGGCCCTCAGGGGATGTTTGCTGGGTCAGTGAATGGGCTTCCTTCCCAAACTTGCCTCTCTACATTCCCCTACCACTTCCCTTCAGGAATCATATATTCCAGGCAAACCAAATCACTGATTGCTCCCCAAACATGCCCATGCCTATTCTGCCCTGCCTCCATGCCCTCTGCTCCTGCTTCCCCTAAATGCCATCCCTCACACAGGAAGCCGAGTTGAGAGGGTCAGACATGCAGGCTGTGGGGTCAGACGGATGCCACTGTGCATTCTGGCTCTGCCCAGCACTTGTATAACTAGGCAAGTTACTTAAACTCTCTGAGCCTTCATTCCTTGTCTGTGAAACAGGGACAATCTCATCCACTTTTAAGATTGTGGAGAGAATTAAATGAGGGTAATGTATGTCAAGAAGTTCGCACAGTGCCTGAAACAGAGATAGCTTAATAACCGGCAGCTCTTATTAATCTAAATCCCTCAAGATCTCAGATGCCACCACCTTCACTAATCCACCCAGCTAGAAGCAGTCTCTGCCTCACAGACTTCCTGAGACTTTCACACGCTCTTCTCGGGGCTTCTCACCTTGGAGAAAATCAGGTTCTTATCTTTCTAGACTGTGAGGAGCTGGTGGGGGCATGTGCTGCAGAATCGCCGTGTTTCCTGGTGTCTGTCACTGGGTAGGTGTTCACTGATCACAGGCCAAGTAAATGAATTAATGCTGTAAGGCTGGACTGTGACTGATGGGTGCCTCAGAGCAGCCCAGATCAAGACTGCTGTGAGCACTCACTGGAGGGTGGGATCCATTGACAGGTAATCCCAGAGCCCCTTCCCACCCAACACTCCTCCCCAACTCATCCCTCTCCCTCCCTGCGAGCCCAAACAGGCATCTGCCCTAGAATGGCAGAGCAGATAATGAAGTCGGGGCCCTGACTGAAAGATGACTCTTGATCAGCCTACCATTGCCCAACCATTAAGGGGCTCCAGCCTGGGCAGGAAGCTCAACTGGGGCAGCCTCCTTCCATGAGACTGACCCTCTTCAAACAGGAGTGGCCAGCTAGGTCTCCACATACAGGGGTGAAATAGCTTAAGAATGTCCTTATTCATGTGTTCGTTCAAGAATGGATTGAGCACTGAGCACATTTCGAGTGCTGAGGGTCAAGTTGATGTGGCCTTCGCCCTGGTGGAGATTCTAGCTGAGCAATGTGCTCCTCACCTTGGGGACCAGGGAGGCCCTGTGGAGGAAACAAAGCCTATGCTGGACCTGAAGGATAAGCAAGAGTTTGCTAAGAGAGAACATGTGCCAGGCAAAGTGAACAGCAGGTTCACAGGAACAAGGCCGGAAGGAACCACGAGGTACTCATGGAACTGAGAGGAATCCATCTGCACCGCAGGCATGAGAGGTGAGACCCATGCTGCAGTGG
Organism: Pan troglodytes; assembly: GCF_028858775.2. NCBI lineage: Eukaryota > Metazoa > Chordata > Mammalia > Primates > Hominidae > Pan > Pan troglodytes. The sequence continues at coordinate 137,615,998 of NC_072402.2, forward strand.
CTGGTTTAGGGGAGCAGGTTGCTGCCCTCATTCTTGCCCTACAGGGCCAAGTCCTTTGCCTTGGTGTGTGGACTTCCCTCTCTGGGCCTCAGTTTCTCCATCTTTACAGTGAAGGGAGTGAACTATGAGTTCAGATCCAGACCTCACCTGACTGCACCAGAAGTCACAGCCCGTTTGCCAGGTCCAAACCCCCAGAATCCTCCCAAAGTGTTTGCAGCTGGCAAGCTATCCCGAGGCAAAGCCTGTGACCTCCTCTACCCAGCCATTACCACATGCACATTCTGATGGTTCAGCTGGGGCTACTGCAGGAGCTCCTGACTGTGCCCTCCCTTTTCCCATCCTTTCACAAAGAGCTATGTGGCTATGATGCCTAAAGTGCAGCTTGGACTAGGTCACCCTCCTGCTCAGAACCCTTCATTCCCTGCTGATTCAGAAAAGTCCAAACTCAGTAGCCTGGCACTCAGAAAATCCACTGTTTGGCAGCATACCTTCTGGATTGTGCCTTATTTCCCCAAATATCCTGTTTCCAAGCCTCCACACCTGCTTAAGTGACTTCTTCAATCTGGGCACATAGCCCCTTTGCCAAAGTCCTTCTCATGCTCCAAAGTCTGCCTCAACCCCATCTCCTCCTCCACGAAGCCTTCTCAGATTCCTCTGGTTAGAGTTAGTCTCCTCTATCTGTTCTGGGCCATCTCTTGCCAGGGTCAGCCTTGTAATTGGAATTAGGTCTGTTCGTGTCTATCTCGTCCTGCCAGGTGACAGGATCTCAGCCAGCACTGCAGACCCCAAGCCTCATGCCTGACACTGAGGAGCTGGGTTAACACCTATGGAACTGACAGGCCCTCTACAGGGCTCTGCTCCAGGAGGCTGGGCCACCCAGCTCAATCAGTGATTCTTAAACATGAGCATGCATCATAATAAATGGTGGGTGGGAGGGGGGCTTGATAAAATGTACATTACTGGCCCCCATCCCCATAGTTACTGATTCAGTAGGTCAGGGGTAGGTCCCAAGAAATTGTACTTCTAACAAGTCCCCAGTTTGTGCTTAAATCAGGTTCCCAATAATTTAAATGTTCATCTTTTGCACAAGGGGCTCCATAGGACCAGATATCTATCCATTCTGATGCTAGATCTAGCCGGACTCTAGACCTCTAGCTTGGTTTCTGGCTAGGCCATTTGACCATAACAAACCACTATCTTCTCAGGAGCTCCTGCCTATTTGTGCAGGCTCAAGGCCTCAGTGCTACCCTCCTCTGTCAGTGTTCATGGCTCCTGTTCACACCTTACTGCCACAGTCACACTGCAAGCTCCTTGTGAGGGCAGGGACTCGACCCACTTATCTTTGTATCCTCTCAACTCCACCTAAGAGCCCAGGAAGTAGATATCTGACCAGTTGATCTGATGGGGAGGGCCTGCTCCAAGTGGACCAACAGAGATCCTCTGCCTCTCCCTGGTTTTTGTTGAGGGGCATGGAAGAGCCCAGAGCCAGGTGGACTGTGCATGACTGAGGCTGGGCAGGGGGCAGACTTGAACTTAAGATCTCATCCTGCCACTAATTCATGGTTAATCGTGGGACTTTCTCTGCCCCAGTTTTCTCATCTGTAAAGTGAGGATGATAAAATAATACCTATACTTTATAGTATCAGTACTGGCCTGTAGTGAGTCCTTAGTAAATGAGAGCTGTCTCCCTGTCTCCCATGCAAGTTGGTCATGGACATGTTTCTACTTCTAAGAAGTCCCTTTTCTTTCCCTGGTAAGTTCCTATTCACCATCCAGGCTCAGCTCCAATGTCATCTCCTCTGTGAAGTCCTCCCTACACCACCCTAGGAGAACAAATCATTCCTCTCCTCACCAGATGTTGCACATTTATCTCTGGTCTTACCCTTGGTTCTGATCATAGGTAGTTGTATAAGGATCTGTCTCTCTGAGCTTCCTGAAGACAGGGCCTGTTGTTTATTCACATAACAGAAGCTCAGTTAATGCATGCAGAATTGAATACACAAAGATGAGTGAACGTACATGTAGTTTATGCAGTTTATGTAGTTACCATGTGGCCAGAGCCTGGAAGTCTTGATGAGAGGATGGCTAGGCTGGAGGAAGACTGGGAAAATGGGCTGCTACTTGCTTCCCACCAAGTTACAAAGGGTGTGCTACTGGCTCAGAAATGGTGGGAAAACACAATGAGAACATGGTTCCAATGGGGCCCAGGTCTCATGCTTTGGCAATGCTTTGCCAGAGGGTTTTTTTGTTTTGTTTTGTTTTTTCCTAAGCCCCTCTTCCATATAGTAACAGTCCCTCAGGCCAGCCTGGTGGGCTGGAGAACAGACGAGGGCTAGTGGAGTAAGTGGGGCTGACCAGGCATGGGTAGCAACTGGGAAACCAACCCCGAGGCCAGGGCTAGGGCCTGCCCAGGCTGGGCCAGCACCTTTTCCTCCATGTGTCTTCATTTTGGTACTGCCCTAATGTCAGAGCTTTCCTGACTTGGCCCTGAAGCTCCCAGCACCAAGGGGAAGAAGGCAGCAACAGGCAGCACTTTGGGATTCCCGCAAAAATCTGACTCCAAGGAACTTTGCTTCCAAAAAGCTGCTGCTTCTTCCTCCAGCAACTCAATGAGCCCACACAGGCCAGAGGGCCTAGGTCTCCACCTAGGAGAAGGAATGGCCCAGCTCATACTCTTTTAAGGGGGCCTATACCCTCTGTTTGCAACCTAAAGCCAGTAGTCCAATTTTACTTCTATCCCAGACCTACTGGCCATCCGATTCCCCCAACCCAGATGACTCACTGCCCTACCCCAGCTGTACCGCTGTGCCAATCTGGAAAGACTAGAGCTCTTGGTCCCCTCTTCACCCCTGCCAAATGCCTGGGACCTGGGATGAAGACTGATGAGTCCTGGTCTGTAAATTGCTTTGAGCTCTCAGGATGAAAGACTGTTGGGAAGTACAAAGTTACTCTGCTTGTTGTTATTGTTTGTAATGAACCTCGAGGTGCCAGGGAGCCAGAGCAGAGCATGAGGCATAGGCTGAGCTCCAGAGTGGCAGGAGGACAGCTCAAGGTGCCTGGCTCAGCAGGGTCAGCCAGGGGCCAAGACCAGAGGTGGAGGCTGCCAGAAGCAACCCCCAGATGTGGCTCCGATACATGCATATGAGCATATCCCACCTCTGACCTGGTCCTGGACAGCCTAAAGAAGGGAGTTTGTTTTAGAAGTCAGGGCAGCATCTTTATCAGAGGCAGGAGATAGCAAAGATGGGAAAGAAAGGCTTTGCAAAGATTTATCTGTGTCCAGGGAATTGAAATGAGATGTGTCCAGAGCCCTCAGCTAGTGATGCTAATCTACCTTCACACTCCAGGACACTCTGGTGAAGACCAAAGTCTGCTCCATGTCTGCCTGTGGGCAGCTTCAGACTCTCAGTTCACAGGGACCTCCAGCAGAGGAGACTTTTTTAAAATGAAACCCTGACCAACTGGGGCACACAGAAAAGGCTGGTAACTTAGAATCCCCTTCCAAAGTCATTCTTTAAAACAACACAGCAACTACAGGGATTCTGATTTTCTTTAAGGCCAATTTTCCCCACTCCTCCAATCTCATGGCTCTCCTCTAGGGGTTCTCAGAGATGCTGGGTATGCAGGCTTACGCTCTGCCCTTCTCATATAGAAGGTGAGGGCTGAGCGTAGACTGCATATCCAGAGACCCACAGAAAGGGAGGACAGTGTCTGAGGTCACACAGAGGTCCAACAGGGATGAACCCCAGGTGCCTGGCTTCCAGCTGTGCCATTCCACTATACCATGAGTGGGCTTATTACCCAACACCCCCAGCACTGCTGCCAAGGCTGGCAAGACTATGAGCTGGGGAGAAGGGGAAATGGGGGATGGGGGAGACCCAGTTCCCGGTTAGGGATACCAAGCCTCAGACCCACAAACTCTCAGTGAGTCATGGAGCAGAGCTCACACCTGCAGTTCAGCCCCACCCAGCACTCCTGCACTGAGGCAGAGGAAAAGCCCATTTCCCCACACTGGCCTGGGTTTGTGTGGAGAGAGGTACCTCTTCCTGCTATTTGCTAAGGAGTTGTTGGAGGGTGCTGAGTGTGTGGTCAAGGACCAGGGGGAGCCCATTAATTAGTGTCCCCTTCTCTCTCCCCTCCTTTCTCCCTCCCACTTTCCAGATTCCCACCCCACATCTAAGCTAAAGGTTTTAGTGAATTACTTGCTCATGCTTTCCATGTGCATTTCCCTGGCACTAGTGATTCCCACCAGCTGAAGCCCACCAAGTGCTTGCTACCAGCTCAGCTCCTGCCTCCTTGACATTGAGAGAGTGCTCTTACCTAGCTACCCTTCCAAAATGCCCAAGGTAGGATGTGTATGTAGGGGGAATGGGAGTGGGGTGGGTAATGGAGGTGGCTCACTGAACCAAATCCATAAATTTTCGATCATAAAAAGAGGCACCCTGCATTCTTTCAGATCTCAGTTTGGGAGCTCATCCCACACTGCAGGAGCCCAGCTTGAGCTGACCCACAGGCTCCTCATAGCAGACCACCTGTCCTTGGGAAGAGCTATAGGACACACTTGTCTGGCAGAAATGGGCAAAGAGCTTTTCTCTTAAAAAGAAGGAGAACACAGTTCTGGCCTTTAAGTTTCCTTAACTGCTTCTCTCTACCCTGCTGAAAATAGTGTTTGACGCCTAGGCTCTTCCCAATAGAGACCTCAGAGCCTTGCTACCCCTTCCCTATCATTACACAGAAATTCAGGAAAGGAAAGGGATTTGGCCAAATTCTCAAGCACCATCGAAGTCTCCCAGCTTCCAGTCAAGCGCTCTTTTGAAGGCATTTTTATGTTGCTGATCTGGTGGGCACTCCAGTGAGGGGATAGAGACCCAGCAAGTCTCAGGACCTTTGTCCTGAGAATGCTACTTTGAAGCCCAGTCTTATCTCTGGAACGTACTTTGTTACTTTAACTTCAGTAAGCCTCTGTTACTCCCTCTGTAAAATGGAGATAGGACCACCTGCTCCCAGGACTGTTATGAGGATTAAATGGAGATAAAGCATTTGAACATGGCTTGCCTGTGACTCGTACAAAACACATAAAATTAGCACAAAATTAACAAAACGCTTGCCTGAAGAAAAGAACCGAGAATCCAGGGTTTCCCCAATTGGGCCCCAGTGCAAGCCTGGTTCTGCGGAGAGGATGTGCATGCCCCGGGCCGCCTCTGAGAAGCCCGAGACCAGTGCACTCCTCTTTGACTCTGCAACTGCCCAGGGAGGGCACGAAAGTGGGTCGCAAATCATGGCTCTGCTCCTCCAGGCAGGGACAGAATCCAAGGGCCCAAGGGAGTCACTCCCGAAGACCAGAGAGAGACAACTGCCCAATGTCTAGTCCAGTTCCGAGGGAACTGTCACAGAAGCAGCGGCTCCCCTTCTCTCTGGGGTTCGCGAGCGGGGCAGGGCATCCCCTCCGAGTCTCCGGAGTTGGCGGGCGCTGTTGCCCACGCTCCAGCGGCCGAGCAGAACGGAGGGAGGTGTGGCACATGGGTAGGGGCAAGCCCGAGGGCTCCGATCTCTCCGAGGAAGGGAAGGCAGTGACAGCTCCCGGAGCGCTCGGCGGCCAGGCCGGGCCCAGCGTCTGATCAGCCGCCGCCTTTCTGTCGGTATCCGCGGCTCCATCCCCGCTCGTTCAGGGCTGCTCGCCTGCAGGCCGGTACCGGCGTGCAGCGCCTCTTGCCCGCCCCTGCGTGGGGACGCGGCCGCCCGGGGAGAGGCGCGCACAGCCACTGTCGGGCTCCTGGCACGCAGCCCCTTGCTCTCCCGGCCGCGACGACCCGCTCGCACGCAGGCACGCGCGCCCTCGGTGCCTGTCACCGCGGCGGCCGCTAGCGCAGCCTAGACTCACCCGCGCTGCGCTGGGGGCGGGTGAGCGGGCGGCAGGTTTCTCCCAGGGAAACCGGGTTTCTGGGCGCGCGGAGGTGCCCTACCTTTCTCCCCGGGATCGGGCTCCCTCTCCCGCTTCCTCCCCTCTCGGTGCTTCTTGCCGCGGCCGCGGCCCCTCCTCCTGGACTCCGACATTCTGCACGGGGTCCCAGGCGGTGGGACGGCCTCAGCTCTCCGCTGCCGCGCTGCGCCCCCGCCGCCTGCAGCCTCAGTGCCCGAGCGCGGCGCCTTTCTTATAGGCGGTCACACCCTCCGGGGGAGGGGAGCAGCGAGCCTTAACTCTTCCCCTCCCGCGCCCTCCACCCTCGCCCCCCCTCCACCGGCTCGGGCCGCGGGGGCGTGTGGGCGGCCGGTCTGGGCCCTAGGCCCCCTCCCTGGGCCCACCGAGGTAGGCAAGACCGGCGCCTAAACAGGGCGCCACAGACCTCCTCGCCGAAGAGGGGGCTTGAGCTGGGCTGGGGGCCTGAGCATGATTGGGGAGGGCGGAGTAGAGATCCCCCAGCGAGGGCCAGGCTAAGGACAGCATGGGGGTGGGGAGACAGCGAGGAAAGGGCCCAGGAAGGGACCAAAATGAAGCCCGCTAGCCAGCCCAGCGGGGTAGCGAGCACCCTTGGCTCTTGCAGTGGGTCTCCACAACCTCGAGGCACCCCCGGCCGTACAGGCGGGTTGCCTGTGCCTCTCATGCCTGCAGGTCTGGCCTCAGCCCCGTGGGATACCGCCATCTGGGGAACACCTTTAACGCAACCACCATTTGTGCCTGGCAGCAAGGGGTCTGTGGCCCAAAAGCCCCTCCCAGCCAGGGCGGGCTGCACTCTGCAGGGAACCTGGGTGCCCCAGGTGGCTTGTAGCCCCCCTCCCACACACTCTGGCTGCAACTCCGACAGCCCAGGCTGCCGGCACCAGCTGGCTCCTCTCTACAAGGCCTGTGGAGGTGAACTCAGACACTGACTCCCCACCCCCGCCCCGGTCCCACAAACCATTGGGTAGGGGCTGCTGGAGAGGACAGAGTCCTCCCTCCTGCCTGGGTGTGGTGCTGAAAGGGTTACATAGCAAAGGCTCTCCCTCTTCTGGCTCCCAGAAAGCCTGAGCCTGCGGTTTGCCTGCCTAGCTCTGCCTGAGGTGTCCCCTTACAGCCATCCCAACCAGAATCCAAGTCAAAGATCATCTCACCCAGTCCTCTGTCTCCTCAGGAAGGGTCCGAAGGCCTCTCTGGACAGGATTCTCCTTAGGAGAGCCTGAAGCAGGCTTAGGACTCTGGGTCAAGGCCAGGGACTCGAGCTCCAGGGCTGTCTGGGGATGCGGCCAGAACTTGAGGCCAAACTTGTGGGGTGGGAACACAGAAAGGGGGAAGCTGGAGGTGATGGCCCCGCAAAGGGCTGATCTTTGGTGCTCTTGGGGCGCAAGTCTGTCTCATCAGGGGCCAGCTCTGGTGGGGGGGGCAGGTGTAAGAGACAACCCTTGTACCCCACCCCAACTGAGGGAGAGCGAGTACCCACCCCACTTCACACAGTATCACTTTCTGTGAGGTGGGCAGCAAGGGGCCCTGGGCAGAACCAGAGCCAGGGGCCAGGTCTCACTTCTGCTTCAACCCCTGCTCTTCAGTTTCCAAAATGGCATTCATATCCATCCCTCCTCAGCCATTGGGGTACTGCCTTGGTTCATTCCCTCTTCCTATCCCATAGACAATGGTCTCCTTGCTTGAAGTCTTGCCTCTCAGTTCTGACCTCTCCAAGGCCATCAGAGTGAGCTTTCTTTCTTTTTTTTTTTTTGAGATGTAGTCTCACTCTGTCGCCCAGGCTGGAGTGCAGTGGCGCCATCTTGACTCACTGCAACCTCCTCCTCTCGGGTTCAAGCGATTCTCCTGCCTTAGCCTCCTGAGTAGCTGGGATTACAGGCCTGCACCACCATGCCCAGCTACTTTTTGTATTTTTAGTAGAGACGGTGTTTCACCATGTTGGTCAGGCTGGTCTCGAACTCCTGACCTCCTGATCCGCCTGCCTCAGCCTCTCAAAGTGTTGGGATTACAGGTGTGAGCCACCGCGCCCGGCCCAGAGTGAGCTTTCTAAAACACAAACTAGATCCCTTCACTCATTGTAACCCATGGGTTAAACCTAAACTCCTCATGGGTGTCCAAAGCCCTATTCTACCTGGCCCTAGCTCACAGCCTTCTAGCCCCCAAAGCCTATACCTCAGCCACTTTACTTACAAGTCACACACACTTACTCTATCTCCTCTCATACCTTTGCACATACTATACTAATATCTCTGCCCAGGATCTCTCTCCCTTTTTGGCCTACCTGATCTCTGTATTCATTCGTTTGGTAAATAGGTAGTCAGGCTTACTGTGTTTCGGGCACAGTGCTAGGTGCTGGAGATACAGCAGTGAGCAAGACAGACATGGGCCCTCCTTACGTAAAGGCTGGTGGGGATGGAAAAATACCTAATTACACAAATAATGGATTGATTAAAATTTGTGTGAAATATTAAGGAGACATGCATTCAACAAACCTTTATATATGTTGACACACAGCTTGATAGAGGAAACAAACTGTAGTGAAGGAAGGCTTTCCCCAGGAAACACTTAAACTGGGATTTGAAGTATGAGTAGGAGTTGGCCATATTAAGAGGTACTGGGGGAAGAGTATTCCTGGCAGAAGTATCAGCACATCCAATATCCCTGAAGCAAGAAGGAGCTTTTTTACCTTTGAAAAAGAGTATGCTGAGGGCTGTGTGTGTGCGTGTGTGCGCATGTGCACATGTGTGTATGGGATGTGGGTATATGAGTGTGAGTGTGCACATGGGTGTGTATGTGCATGCGGTGTGTGTACATATGAGTGTATGCCTGTGTCTAAGGTGTGTGTGTGTACACGTGGGGTTTGTGGGAGGTCTGTGGAGTGATGGTATAAATGTTGTAAAAGGAGCCTGGAGAGGAGGCAGGCAGTGGTCAGATCAAGCAGGACAGTTGTAGGTCCAATGAAGACATTGGGGTTTAATCTTAAGAGCAATGGTCTGCTATGGAAAGCTCTTCAGCAGGTATGTGAGGGGTGGGAGAGGGCAATGATGAGATCCTCTGCTTCCTGAATTCTTTTGATGTATCCCTCTAAGAACACTTGACTGTTGTTTTTCATTTCCACCTCCGTCTCTTCCACTACAGTAAAAGCCCCTTTGGGATTGTGACCCCAGTTTCTGGTACAAGGTAGGTAGTAGGTACCTCCTTGTGGGACAGATAAGTGACCCTCCTTTCACTAGTAAAGAATGGCCAAGGGTATCAGCAAGAAAAAAATGGCTCAAACTGGGGGATTGCAGCCAGATGAAGACAATTCTCCTGGGGGTAGCTCTCCCAGCAGTCCAGAGCAGCTCATGACTTGGTATCAAATGAATGATACGAGTCAGAAATGGCATGGAAATTCAAAGGGGGCACAAGCACTCTCCCTGGACTGGAGTATCCAGATCTAGTGCTGAGGGAGGTTGGGCTTGAAGAAGAGCTTGAAGGATGGGTAGGATTTTGATGGGGGGCAGGTGAGAGATTCCAGATGAGTGGGATATGACAAAGATCTAGGGGGAGCATTCCCTGGGCACCTGCCCAGGAGACAATGAGCAGACCAGGTTTATGTTAGGAAACTATGGGAGCTGCAAATACACACAGAAAACACTTAGGGGACACGTACTATCTGCCTCAGCCTAGTGCTAAGCACTTTACACATTTTATCTCTTGTTATCCTCACAACAATCCTGTGAGGGAGGTCAACTCTTATTCCCATTTTACAGATGAGGAAACAACGGCTAGGAGTAATGAGTCTTCTCATTCACAGTCATGTACCCAGGAAGCTGCAATGCAAGGACTCCGGCCTTCGCCATTTTTCACTAGGACCCATGCTCTTTACTCTGAGACTAGACTGCTTGTGAGCAGGTCAGAGATACACTTGGACTGCCAGCTGAGGCTTTTGGGCCTTATTTAGTAAATAATGGGAAGTTGAGGATGGTTTTTTGAGGAAGGGAGTGACTTGTGTATTAGAAAAATTAATCTGACTGGAATGTGCAGGATGGATGGGAAGGAGAAGATAGTGGAGACAAGGGAATCAGCAAAGCAGGTCAACCATCAAATATTTCCTTAGAGCCCTTTATGTGCCAGGCTCTGAACATTTTGAGGGTCAGGTAAGGAGTACCTGAACCAGCAGTGAAGACAATGAAAATGGTAGCAGGAAGAGTCACTAATATGATAGTATTAACTCACTTAATTCTTCACAACACCACTATGGAGTAGGTCTACTATTATTCCCATTTTGCAGTTGAAGAAACTGAAGTGCAGAGAGGTGAGGTAATTTTTGTCTAAGTCAATACCTAGTAAGTGGCAGAGCAAGGTTAGGAACCCTTGCAGTTGGGTATCCAGAGCTCACTCTTAAGCACAGCTCTATGGTGTTGCTCAAGAAGATAGGAGATGAGAGAGAGTAGAGAAAGCCCTCACCCCTCAAGCCTAACCACTGGTCTCAAGACCTGCACAGTCTCCACAGCCCTATGACTGATGCTTAGTTCCTGGGTCATGGGCAGGTGGAGAGAGTCACGAGGCACCCTGGGGCATGCCAGCTGGGCTCCCACTTCCCCAGCCTCCCAGTTTCCACAGCAAAGGTTTCTCAGGGGAGGGAGGACAGCCAGGCATCTGGAGCACCTCTGGCCTGGACCAGGGCTCTTGCCAGGAGCTTGAAAATGACCCTGTGAGCCAGGCATGTTGCCATGGGAACTCTTTCCTCTTACCACAGGTTGTGCAATGCCCTGTACAACCTCATGCAGAGTGAGCAGGGCTTGGGGATGGGCCCAGAGACCACATCACCCCAAAAAGACCCACCCTATTTTCACAATGGGATGCTAATAGTAACATAACAAGTTAATTCAGTTCCTTTAAGAAGAAAAAACACAATGTTTAACTGGCTTACAAACTTTTTTCCTTTTTAACATTTTCCCTTCCACTTTGAGGCTGTGCCATGGCAAACTTTGAAGTTTAGGAAAGTTTAGACTTGTTTGAGTCATGTGCAAAAATGCCTTTCAGTGAAAGGGGAAAAAACCCCATACTACCTCTTCCCCTGAGACTTTGGGACTCCGAGTCTTACCTATACAATTCTCCTGCAAGGGGGTCTTGGGAACCATGCTGAAGTTTTCCCACTCCCCTTGGACTCACTATGTCATGGGAATTATTGGGAGAGAGCTTCAGTGGCCTCAGATTAGGGAGAGCCTTAAGCAGTTCCTTGAACCCACTCTCTCCATCCCAGGTGACGACATCCCTGAGCCATCTCCGAGCCCACGGTATGTTTGCCCGTGAGTTAAAAGTCCTTGGAGAATATGAGGCTACTGCTACCCTTAGCCATTCTCATTTTAGTGCCTGAAAGTCATGAGGCACACTCCTCACTCAGTGAGGCTGCCAGAGGAGGAAATAGATCAAAATGCCACTCCCTGCAGGACCAGAGAAATTCCCAGTTATCCAGAAGGATTATGCAAAGCCTGGAAGCCCATTCCCCACATGACTCTAGGATGCAGTGGGGGCCTGGATGCAGCCAGTCAGTTCCTGAGGAGTGCATGGGGGCCAGACCCAGTTGCCTAGGCCTGGAGAGCCCCCTAATGCATCAGAGCTGAGAGATAGGGCCTCTTGCCAAATCTGCATCATGGCCTGTAGCTTCAGCATCCCTGTAAGCCACAATGGGTCTCTTCTCTTAAAAAAGTTTATTCGTGCCTCTGCCTCCCTCAGTCAGTGCAGAGAACTAGGTGGCCAGAAAGAAGGGGGCTGTATCGGCTGGATAAAAAGGGCAAGCTTGGATACTGGAACACTTTTGTTTGGGCCCAGTTTTGCTCCTGAGATTAGGTTAATCTGAAAAAGTCATTTTCCACACCAGGCACTCAGGCTATGAAACAGGGAGATACACTTCCAGATTCCTCTGTCAGCCAACCCAGAAAGCCTGTCTACCAAGAATCTGGATGGCTGAAGGAGTAAGGGCTACAGATTGCTGCAGAAAAGCTTTTGATTGCCAGGTGAGAATGCTTCTAGAGACATACACAGCCCTGTGAACCCTGGCTGTTCCCCTCAGAATTGTGCCTGGCTGCTCAACACATGCACACACACATTCCTCGTTAAGTGAATGAACTTCACTGATTCCTGGAACAGCTGAGAAATTGATAGCCACCTACCCAGACTCCAAACCCTGTCCTCCACAGACTGTGACGTTCTGAGCAAGACTTAGTTTCCCCTTCAAAACAAAAACAAACAAACAAAAAATGGGCCCACAGGCCTTTCTCACGGGATTTCAGAGTGGATGAGGAAATTCATCTCTCATCTCCCTGAAATGAGGACACTTGAAAAGGGCCCAGTCTTAGGCAGCTCCTTATGTTCGGAGGCCCTTGCCGATAGTGATTAGCCGCACCACCTTGCCATGCCCTTTTGACCCTGTCCCCTTTTCCTTTGCTCCTATGGGACACAAGTTCAGATGTTGCAGTGCCTGAGCTGGGACTCTGGTTGTAGGAGCTGCCATGGTGGGCACCTCTGTCCCCACTCCCACATTAGGAGGCTCTTCTTGCTTCAGCCCACCCAATCCCAAAGCCAGAAGAGAATTCATCCTCCCTGCTTCATTTTCAGACCCTCTTTGGAGAGAGCAGAAGGTGGAAGGGAAGAGGCAGACCCATCCCAGGAGAAGCCTCAGGAGCAAACTGGGAGGGACCAGAAGAGAGAAGAAAGCATTGGCCGAAGAGAAGGTGGGGAGCCTCCCCTGGCTCCAGGGGCCGGGAGAAGAAAGCCAAGCAGCAATGGGAGAGCAAACGAGGGGAGAGGTGAGGCAACAGGCAGGCCTGGACAGGGCTGGGAGCAGGACGGGGAGAGGAAGTGAGAAGCTGGAGCAGCCCCAACAATGGGGTGGGGGGACAGCATGTGAACAAGAGGACAAAGGAGGACAGCAGAGCAGGCTCTAATTCCAGTGTCCCCGGGGCCTGCTGTGTGCCCTTGGGTAAGTACTTTTCTCTCTCTGGCCTGCCTCCCCATCTAGAAAATGTGAGGTTGGACTAAATGATGTTGAGAGATCCTCACACCTGAGGAACCTAAGGTTCTAAACCTCCCAGTGAGAGGGGAAGGACTGGGAGTAGAGGAGCGGATGACCCCCAGGCCGAAGAGGAAGAAGAGATGTTACTCTGTCCACCAGCTCTTCTCCCAGCCCCATGATCTCTCTCAGCCCCCACCTTCTGGGGCTTCCTGTCCTGGATGAAGCCCATGGTTGTTGTTTGCAAGCCCCTCTGTTAGGGTGGGAGAGGCAGTCAGGAGCTGGCAGAAAGCCTGCGGCATGGTACCAGGCCCTGCTGCAGGTGAGTAAGCTGCCTGGATTCCTGCTGCCAGCCTCTTCCAGGGCATGCCTTGGGGTAAATGGCCCCATCTGCAGGGAGACACCTGGGAGACTCCTGCACTTTATCTTGGGTGACCCTGAGCCACAGTTCTCACTGAGGTGAGAGGTGGGAGCCTGTCTACCTTCCCCAGGATGGGGGGTGATTCAACCCTTCTGCCTGCCCCCCTCATCAAGCTAACTGCATAATTACACAGCAATAATAACAACCGGCACTTACACACCAAGGCCTATGTAAGTACCTAATTTATTTATATAATGACATAATGACTTGTTTGCTGGCCTGGGGGCTCTGGGGACCATGAGCAAGGCCTTAGCTACTATCTATACCACCCTGGGGTACAGTGACTGCATGGATCAGCAACCCAAGGGAGCTGTGGTTCCCAGAAACAGTTGTCCCCCGCTGTGGCTCCCATCCTAGCCTAGCAGAGGTAATGAGTGGCCCACCCTCTTGGATGGAATTTGCTCACATCTCTCTATCCATTCTGGGAGGTCAGGCTGCAGGGGTCAGCATCCATTCTTATTCCCTTGAGGACTGAGGGGGATCCTCTAGAAGGATGCAATCTCTTTCCAGGCAGAGAGACAATTCAACCCAGGCTGGCAAATTTGGAGAGACTCCTGGTCACCGCCCAAGGAAACAAGAGGCCTTGCCCAATATAGGCATTTATGAGCCCAGAGGCAAAAAATTCTCTTCTCTCTCTCAGCTCTGCCCAGCCTAGCCCAACCCAGCCCAGCCCTGCCCACCCCAGGCTTGGCTGCTCCTGGGACAACAGCCCAACTTCCCTGGCCTGGTCTGGGTACTGGTTCCCAAGCCAGACTTAGCCCTTCTGGGAATTTCCTCAATGGACGATGTCACAGACACTAACTTCACAGTGGTTATGGCAGGTCTCAGGGACCCTAGAGACCCAGCTCTGGCCCTGCCCTCCTTCCCACTGCCCCAAATCATCCATTCTTTCTCCTCAGAGCACCCATTTAGAGCTTATGAAAGTTCCAGCACTAACCACAAAGCAAGAACCACTAGACCAAGACTGCTGGCTCTTGGGGTACACTGGAACTGCAAATACCATAATTTACCCAGGAGAAGGATATGCAAATTCCAAGCAGATATGATATGGAGATAGGGTCAGGAAACCTGAATTATCCTTTTAGCTCAATCAGTTTTCTTCTGGTGGTTCCTGGGGAAGTCATATTTTCCCTTTGCGCCTCAACGTGTACTTACCTGTGAACCAAGGGAAAACCGAAATGCTTTCCAGGGCCCTTTCTAGCAGTAAATCTTCAAAGAGGAGCCCTGAGTCTCCACATATGTTTCCAGCTCTAGGACCTTTGTTCCTTGCCATCAGCTGCTGCTCTACAGCTGGCCCTCTGCCAGCCTCCCTCCCACCTTTGAAGGTCAACTACTGGTTCTCTGGAAACCTCTACCCTTCCAAGCCCAGTCTGTGGATGTATGTGGGGCTGCTCATGGGAAGTGGCGTGCACACACAGGACCTCAGGAGCTCTGAGCACCTGCGCCTGGTTACTGGATGCTTCAGAATTCCTTGCAGGCTTCTTAGGGCTGCAGGCAACAGCATTTAATCAGCACCCTGCTCATCATGCAACATGTTGACCTTAATGGCCTTGTGAATCTGCACTCACCCCTGTATCCATTTCTTATACCCTGTCCCAGTCACTGAGGCTTCTGATGAGTCTGGTGGCCTCTCCACCCACTCTGAAGCAGTGGGTCCTGAAACTTATGGTCACTGAGGTGCCCACCACAAGCCTTTGTCTAATTGCTTGCATTGTTTTGGGTTTCTGACTGATGTCCAGTGGAGTACTTCCTTTACATGATTTTATCCACAATTTCCCCCTAAATTATTCTGTAGCTTCAACACTACTAACCCACCCTCTAGGCTCAGGGGCTCCCGCAGCAGCCAGAGGATTCATAGCTGAATGGCCTGAGGGGTCCCTATGAGAGCCTTTGTGCCCTCTCCCCTGCTTTGCCCTCCCCTGCTCCTTGAGCTGTCAGGCTCAGTGCCAGACAATGCTTGCTCCACACCTGCTTAATGACAGGCACAGTGCTGGCCATTGCAGTATACAAAGACCCTGTCCTCAAGGAGCTTACAATCTAGAGGGAGGACAACACTTACACAGATGGATAAAAATCACAGCTTAAGACGGCAGCAGCAACTTATGGACAATTTCCTTTGAGAGATCAGAGTAAGTATCCTGGAACTTCCTTGGAGGGATAGTTAAATGTAACCTGGGGTCAGGTGCAGTGGCTCAAGGCCATAATCCCAGCACTTTGGGAGGCTGAGGAGGGTGAATCGTTTGAGTCCAGGAGTTTGAGATCAGCCTGGGCAGCATGGTGAAACTCTGTCTCTACAAAAAAATACAAAAATTAGCCAGGCATGGTGGCACACACCTGTAGTCCCAGCTACATGGGAGGCTGAGAGGTGGGAGAATTGCTTGAGCCCAGGAGGTTGAGGCTGCTGTGAACAACCAAGATCGCTACCACTGCACTCCAGCTTGGGTGACAGACCCTGTCTCAGAAAAAATAATAATAATAAAAATGACCTGGGGTGGTCTGTCATGGTGGATTTCCTGTAAAAGGAAGGGGAAGATTCCAATTAGCAGAAAGGTCTGGAGGTGGGATGCGAGCAAGCTAGGAGTGGGAGTATGGTGGTCAGAAGGAGGTACACTAACTTATAAGGGTAACAGTGGTGCTCCAAACCCCACACCTGTGCCCTCAGGCCTTTCTCTGTCCCTACCACCTCAAGAATTAGGAGTGCACACATCTGGAGTGGCCTTAAGGCCACCCCAGGCGTGGAACTCAGCCTCATTCAGAGCTACCTTCCTCTCGCTGCTTTCCAGGGTTCCCAGTATGTGTATATACACACATGCACACCCACCTCCAAGCAACAGCTTCATAAGCTCCTCTGCCAAATTCCCCAGGACACTCCCACTCCATTCTCAACCTCTCTCATTCACTCATGCCTGTATACATACCTCATAGCCTCATTCCTCCTATCATATACCACCTGCCCATTATATAACTCTGTTTGGGATAATTTTTGCCCAGAGGTATGAGCTGCATTTCTGCATATTTAAGCTGTCTTTGATTCATTCCTGCCGGTTTCTTAGTTCTGTTTGCCCAGGTGCCCGCCCCACCCACTAGCTCTGAGGCCCCTGAAAACATGCCCATGTTGGGCTCAGCTTGCCCTACAGCTCCCAGTTCCTTCACTCCAGGTCTAAAGAAGTGGACACACAGCACCACTGGCTCCACTTAGGTGGGGGCCATTGTAGGCCCCCCGGCTGGTTACAGGGGCCACCACAACCTTGTACCTTCCATTGCTCTCTATTCTTCCCTCCCAGTGAGCCTTGGCCTTTGTCACCTCATCTTTCCCATCCTCAAGGTTGCGATCCCTGCACTCCCATACATGGCCCCAGGGTGTGGCTCCAGTAATTCAAGGGGGAAGGGGCTGTGGGAGAAAAGACCAAATTATAATTAATGGTTTGTTTCCCATTAAGCCTCTTTCAGACAAACCGGCTTAATGTAATTACGGAAATGGTTGCAAGGGGGCTCTTGTTGTGCTGTAAAATCATTATCTGACAATCATAATTTTATTTTTAAGAGCTTATTACCAAATAGGCTGTAAATGGCTTTCCAGCCTTCTCTTTTCCTACTGAGATGGGGTGATTTCGTGGACACAGTACAGAGGACAATGGGATTGGAAGAGCATTTCTGCTTGGGGTCACCAGTTGAAATGAGGATTCAATTCAGCAGTTTCCAGCCTCTGTAAGGAAGTGGCACCAGCTAAGCTGCCAAGACTTGACAGGCTGGGTGGTGGCCAGGGTCCCCCAGGTCCTGCTTATATTCCACTGGTGCCTGATGCAGGCCCCTGATCTCTGGATTACCAGGAAGGATGCTGAATTCCTCAGAGGAGATTGCTACCAGGATTTTATTCCCAGTACTGCACTCTGACCAGGTGTCAGGCTGCACTGCCTGATCTACAGGTGTTTTCTCTGTACATTGTCTGTATATTCAGACAACTCTGAATATTGTCATTCAATTTACAAGTAGCAGAACTGTATAGCTTAAAAGATTATGAAAGGCTGTGTGGTAAATTCTAGACGATCAGCTAGTTAAAATGAAAGGAAGGATCATGGTGACATTTGTATCGCAAAAGATGAGCTGAGAGTACAGGAGATGCTTTCCTGGAATATGGGACAGCCTGGCAATGACACTGAGGGGGAATCCACAAAACAGGTTCAGAGAATGAGAATATTACATTTTGACTGACATGTAGGAAGCCATGGAGATAAGGCTAAAAAGACTGGATGGGAACCAGGCTGCCCAGAGCACCTGGAGCTCATGCTAAGGGAATGAAAGGATATTGAAGGGTTCTGAGCAGGAAGGTGACCCAACCCAAACTATACTCTTGGAGGCTCATCCGGCAGCATCATGCAGGGCAGAATGGAGCAGAGTCTGGAGGCAGCAAGATTGATCAGCAAAATGTTTAACAATGGGGTGTAGCCTGCAGCCTCCGTGGGGTGCTTGCTACAAATGCAAGTACTGATCCCACGAAAAACATTCTGAATTACAGTCTCTGGGGTGCAGCCAGGACTTGGTATTTGTAACTATTGTGAGGCAGACGGTTTATGAAGCACACTTCGAGAAAACTGGTCCCAGAGAATCCAGTCCTCACTGCTCAACTTGGCATTTAAAGCTTTCTGTAAAATATCCCCACCATCAATTTTCCCCTTATAACTGCATTTTTAAGGTTAATTGGGATATAATTCACATGCCATGCAAATGACCCATTTAAAGTATATAATTCACTTTTGTGGTCTATTCACAGAACTGTGCAGCCATCACTGCAATAAGTTTTGGAACATTTTCATCATCCCCAAAAGAAACCTCGTACTCTTTAGCACCCCCTCCCCCTGCCATCCCCTTCATCCCCTGGCAACCACTGATTGACTTTCTGTCACCACAGATTTGCCTGTTGTGGATACTTCATATAAATGGAATCACACAATCTGTGGCCTTTCTTGACTGCCTTCTTTCACTAGGTATAATGTTTTCCAGGTTCATCCATGTTGTAGCATGGATCAGTATTCATACCTTTTTTGTGGCTGAATAATATTCCATTATATGTATATATACCAGATATTATTTATATGTTCATCAGTTGATGGACATTTGGATTGTTTCTACTTTTCGGCTATTACAAATAATACTTCTATGAACATTTGTGTATAAGTTTTTGTGTGGACATGTGCTTTCATTTATCTTGGGTATATATATTATCTGAAATCCCACTTGGAAGTAAGATTGCTCAGTCATATTGTAACTCTACGTTTAATCATTTGAGGAACTGCCAGACTGTTTTCCAAAGCAGCTGCACCATTTTGCATTCCCACCAGCAGTGTATGAGGGTTCCAATCTCTCCACATTCTCATCAACACCTGTTATTATCTGACTTTTTGATTCTAGCTATCCCAGTGGATGTGAAATGGTATCTTGTGATTTTTTTAAAAGCAGCTTTATTGAGGTATAATTCACATACCATACAATTCACCCATTTAAAGTGTACAATTCAATGGTTTTTGGGAAGTACATTACTTTATTGTCGTTTTGTTTCATTTTTTTTGTTTTTTTGAGACAAGGTCTCACTCTGTCACCCAGGCTGGAGCACAGTGGTGCAATCACAGTTCACTGCAGCCTCGACCTCCCGGGCTCAAACGATCCTTCCACCTCAGCCTCTTGAGTAGCTGGGACTACAGGCATGCACCGCTGTGCCTGGCTAATTTTTGTATTTTTTGTAGAGACAGGGTTTTGCCACATTGCTCAGGCTGGTCTAGAACTCCTGGGCTCTAGTAATCTGCCCACCTCAGCCTCCCAAAGTGCTGGGATTACAGGTGTAAGCCACTGTCCCCAGCCTTATTATTGTTTTGATCTGTATTTCCCTGATAACTAATGATGTTGAGCATCTTTTTTTGTACATATTGGCCATTTGTATGTCTTCTTTGGAGAAATGTTTATTCAGATCCTTGACTCATTTTTCCCCAGTTTTATTGAGGTATAATTGACAAATAAATTGAATATGTTCATTTTTAGTTGGGTCATTTATCTTTTTATAATTGAATTGTAAGAGCTCTTTATATATTATGGATACAACTCTCTTATCTGATAAAATTTTTGCAAAATTTTTCTCCCAATCTGTGGGTCGTCTTTTCACTTTCTTGATGGTATCCTTTGAAGTGCAACATTTTTAAAAATTTTGATGAACTCTACTTTAACTATTTTGTTGTTGTTGCTCATGCTTATGGTGTCATATCTTAGAAACTATTACCTAATTGAATGTCACAAAGATTTATGCCTATTTTTTCTTCTAAGAGTTTTGTGTTTTAAGTTCTTACTGTTAAGTCTTTGACCCATATTGGGTTAATTTTTGTATACGGTATGAGGTATTCTTTTGCGTGTGGATATTCCGTTGTCCCAGCACAATTGTGAAAGAGACTACAATTGCATTTTTTAAAAAATAAATTCCTCCTAGTAATTCTTATGTGGATGGATTGCAGTCTGGGAACCACTGAGTTAGAGGATATAACTAGGCTCGGATAGAACTAGTCTAGGCAATGGGTGACAGAGTTTAAACTCTGGTGGTCATATCAAGAATTGAGATAAAAGGATGGATGAGAAGTATAGGGATAAAGGAAATGGTAACATAAGGTGATGGGGTGAATGTGTGGCTAAAGATGATAGTAGCTTTTAGCTTTTTTAGCTAAAAAAACTAAAGATGACAGCACAATTATTACATCTCTTCTTTGTGTACCCTTTTACAGCTTAAAACATGCTTCCAGATAGCTTGTCTCGTTCAGTGCTCTTTAGTGAGATAGGGAGCGCATTACCATCTTCACATAGCAGATGAGGAAACTGAGGGTCCAAGATGTGGTTAGTAAACAGCCCAGACAAGCCCCAAGGTTCTTAACATCAGTCACTAGAACACTGATAGAAGTTGGGAAAACAGGGGAAAGAGCTGCTTGAGCTATTTAGACAGGTTGGATTTGGATTGCCAGCAGGAAATGCCTAGCAGACATCTGGAAATGTAGGCCTAGAGTTGGCTCAAGAGGTCAGGGTTGAAGATGGGGTTTGAGGAGTCATTGCTGAGGGATATCAATTTAGTCATCATGGCAAGCAAGACTACTAGAGAGAAAGTGTAGACAGAGGAAGGCAGAAGCAGAGAGATTCATGGGGAGATGCTCACACGTAGAAGCCAGGAAGAAATCAGTGGTGGAGAGGCCAGGAGGGAGCAAAACAGTCGATGGGGAAAAGTAAGAGGAGAATTTTCTTAGAAGGATAGGGTGAGTCAACAAGTAGCAAACACTAAATAAAGAAGTAAAAAAGTTTTGCTTAAATCTAGCCATGCCTGACTGCAGAAGTGAGCACAATATGCTTCTGAAATGATTACCCTCCCAAAGGTAGAGGAGCCAGGCCAGGTTTCTGCAATCTCAGTACAGATTAAGCAGGCAACGCTGGGAGTTCTGAACTTCCACTCAAAGTCAGGGAAATGGCAAGTATGGGATCACTAACTCACTCCATCCCACGACTCCTGGGGCCCCATACAGCCTTGTATCACTAGAAGCAAGAAGCACTTGCCAGGGAACTGGTCCTTATGTTTAGCTTGTATGCATGAGCTGCTTGAGAAAATGATCTTCAAGGTTTCCTGAATCCTTGTAGCTACATGATACTCTAGAGAGAGGAGGTGGCAAGATGAGAGAAGTGATGTTAGAGTGATCAAGCATTTGGAGAAAGTTACTGGATCCTCTCTGGTTACACATCTTAGCCCTCATGGGATTCGTTTTTATCAGGGTAGAGGTGGGTGTTAAGTAACGTGGCTAAATTCCTGGCGTTATGATAGTGTGAGTCAATTGAACAGGGTTCTCTGAGAATCTAGTACATGCAAGCTAAAGATGGTAGAGGATACAGCAATGTTGAAGACAGTCTCTGTCTTGAGGAGCTCACAATTGCCAGACTAATGACAAGAGATGGGTTTCTTGTATATACTTGGCATGCAAATAATTGAGAAAACAAAACTGAATTACAATATTAATACAGGACTCTAAAAGAGAAGCAATGAATGTACACCATGCAACACTAAGTAACCACTTCAATGACAAATATGTTCGCTATGTCAATGCACAAAGATTGTAAATAAAACACAGCAATTGGATTAGGCAGAGATCACACCAGAAACAGCTATGCAAGTCTCGCAACAAAAATCCAAAAGACTGTGGAGGGCAGTAAGAGTTGACCTGTTTGGCATCCCATAAGTTTTGTTCCTGTAAACTTGCTTAGGTTCATAACAAAAATGAATGGTCCAGAAAATAAGTGCAATAGAAATGTGGAGGATGGAATGGTCATGGAGGAATGAGACCACAGGGAACATCTCAAACAGGGAGAATAGCATATGCAAGCATTCAGAGGTAAAGACGTATAGACTATATCAAGACATAGTGAGTAAACCAGCTTAGTTTGGAAATACAGATTTAGATCCTGATGTGAAGGCATATAGGCCAATCTAAACTGTCTGGATTCAATTTTATAGGTTAAGGAGAGTTTCTGAGGGTTTTGGAGAGCAGTTCTCATTAATCTTCACAACTGTGAGAATTAAATGAGTTAAAAGTAAAAGTAAAGTTCTTAGAACAGAGATAAGTGTTTGTTTATTATTACTTTCACCTTTGCAGTTCGTCGCCCAAATAAGCCATTAGTTTCTTGAGAGTAGGGATTACATCTTCCAGAGAAGAAAGGAAGTAGTGGGGATCTGGTAACCCAGACTCATAGGGTCAGAGAAGACTTCCCAGTATAAACCAGAGAAGGCTTCCCAGTATAAATAATAAACCTTGTTTATTATTACTTTCACCTCTGTGTATTGTCTCCCAAATAAGCCATTAGTTTCTTGAGAGTAGCGATTACACCTTCCAGAGAAGAAATGAAGTAGGGGGGATCAGGTAACCCAGACTCATAGAGTCAGAGAAGGCTTCCCAGTATAAACCATGCTTCTCTGAGACCTCAAAGATTAATCAGGTTTAAAGAAGGGGGTATCTGGAGTGGAGACTGAGGGTAGGGAAGGCAGAATACTCCAGACAAAACAAAACAAAACAAAACAAATCACAGCATATAGGAAAGCCCAAAGTGGAGGAAAAGTGTGGGAACTAACAAAAGCTTAACTACCATCTTCTGAGGAGGTGTCTGTTTCAAAATCAAACAACAAAGTGATTACAGCAAGGCTGTAGGATACAAGGTTAATAATACAAAAGTCAATCACTTTCCTATATATTAGCAATGAGTGAGTGAAATCTGAAATGTAAAACACATTATCATTTACATTAGCACTATCTAAAATGAAATATTTCAGTATAAATCTAAAAGAATATACAAGATCTATATTAGGAAAACTACAAAACTCTGATAAACAAAATCAAAGAACTAAGTAAATGGAGAGATATTCCATGTTCATAGACGCAAAGACTCCATGTTGTCAAGATGTCAGTTCTTCCCAACTTGATCTATCGATTCAATGCAATTCCAATTAAAATCCAGCAAGTTATTACTATTTTGTGGATATCAATAAACATATTCTAAAGTTTATATGGAGTAGCAAAAGATCAAGAATAGCCAACTCAATATTGAGGGAGAACAAAGAAGACTTACACTACCTGACTTTGAGGCTTTCTGTAAAGCTACAGTAATCAGGACAGTGGGGTATTGGTGAAAGAAAAGAGCAATAGATCAGTAGAACAGAATGGAGAGCCCAGAAATAGACCCACATAAATATAGTCAACTGATCTTTGACAAAGGAGCAAAGGCAATACAATGGAGCAAAGATAATCTTTACACCCAGCGGTGCTGGAATACTACAGGTAACTTAACAGCTACCTGTAAAAAAAAAAGAATCTAGACACAGGCATTTCACCACTCACAAATATCAACTCAAAATGGATCACAGACCTAAATATAAAATCCAAAACTATAACACTACTAGAAGATAACATAGGAGAAAATCTAGATGACCTTGGGTTTGGCAATGACTTTCTATACAACACCAATGGCATAATATATGAAAGAAATAATTGATAAGCTGAACTTCATTGAAATTAAAAACTTGGCCAGGCGTGGTAGCTCACACCTATAATTCCAGCACTTTGACAGGTCAAGGTCGGTGGATCACTTGAGCTCAGGAGTTTGAGACCAGCCTGGGCAACAGAGCGAAACACCAAAACACTCTACAAAAAATAAAAATAAAAAATTAGCCGGGCATGGTGGTGTGTGCCTGTAGTCCCAGCTACTCAGGAGACAGAGATGGGAGGAACATTTGAGCCCAGAAGGTTGAGGCTGCAGGGAGCAAAGATCATGCCACTGCACTCCAGCCTGGGTGACAGAGCGAGATTCTGTCTCAAAAAAAAAAAAAAATTAAAAACTTCTCCTCTACAAAAGATAATGTCAAGACACTAAGAAGACAAGCAATAAACAGATAAAATATTTGCAAAGGACACATCTAATAAATTTTTATCCAAAACATACACACCTAATGAATTTTTATCCAAAACATACAAAGAACTCTTAGAACTCAACAATGAAACAAAGACCCAGTTAAAAAATGATCAAAAGACCTAAAGAGGTGCCTTACCAAAGAAAATATACAGATGGCAAATAAGCATATGAGAAGATGCTCCACATCATATATCATCAGGAAATTGCAAATTAAAACAACAACAAGATACCATGATACACCTATTAGAATGCCCCGAATCCAAAACACTAACAGCACCAAATTCTGGTGAGGATGTGGAACAACAGGATCTCTCAATCATTGCTGGTGGTAATGTCAAACAATATAGTCACTTTGTAAGACAGTTTAGCCATTTCTTATAAAACTAAAAATACTCTTACCATATTATCCAGCAATTGTGCTCCTTGGTATTTACCCAAATGAGCTGAAAACTTATATCCACAGAAAAACCTGCACAAGGATGTTTATAGCAGCTTCATACATCATTGCCCAAACTTGGAAGCTACCAAGATGTCCTTCAGTAGATGAATGAATAAATAAACTGTGGTACAACCTGACAATGGAATATTATTCAGCATTAAAAAAGAAATGAGCTATCAAGCCATGAAAAGACATGGAGGAAACTTAAATGTATATTACTAAGTGAAGGAAGCCAATCGGAAAAGGCTACATACTGTATGATTCCAACTATAAGACATTCTGGAAAAGGCAAAACTATGGAAACAGTAAAAAGATCAGTGATTGCCAGAGGTTGAGGGGAGGGAGGAATGAAGAGGTGAAGCACAGCGGATTTTTAGGGCAGTGAAAAATACTCTGTATGATACTATAATGAATACATGTCCTTATACACTTGTCCAAACCCATAGAATGTACAACATCAAGAGTGAACTCTAGTGTAAACTATGGATTTTGGGTGATAATGATGTGTTAATCTAGCTTTGTCAATTGTAACAAACGTACCACTGTGGCGGGGAATGTCGACAGTGGGTTTGATTGTGCATGTGTGGGACAGGGAGGGTATGGGATCTTTCTGTGCTTCTGCCTAGTTTTGCTGTGAACCTTAAAACTGCTCTAAAAAAAAGTACATCAATTAAAAAAAGCAATTGACAATTATGAAGCAGTGTTTGTGCCACATGCTCTAACCCTTATTAAAATGTATCTTGCGCTCTCCAGGAGTCTCCTAGGCACTCTGTGGGGGATAGCCCTGAAGTGCAGGGATAGAGCATGAGGGGCACAGGGCAGAAGTAGGTTACCAGGACTTGCTAAGAAACCCTGGTTCCTGTCCTGCTCAGCCACGAGTTAGCTCTGTAGCCTCAGATCTGTCTCAGACATTTCCTCTCTCACTCTGGAGCCTAGTTTCCTCCTCTCCAACAAAAGGTTTCGATGGACTATACCCTTAGCAAGGCCCCTTCCAGCTCTCATGTCCTATACCTGTGTTCAAGGGCCAAAGAACTTGGGGGCTCTGGCCCTCTGGTACGTTAACTTGAGAAATAGCCCTTAAGATCAACCTCCAAGGGCTCACCCAAACCCAGAGTCCTAATTTTAATTCATAAGGCCTGACAAATGAGAGATGAAGAAAATCCCAAGGGCTGATGGGACCCATTTGACCTGCTCGGAACTGTCATACTTGGGACGTCTAGGCCTCCTGAAGGGAGCAGCAACTCAGCCAGCTATATGAGCACTACCCAAACAATACCAGGTGGGTTGATGCTGCAAACAGCAGTCTTGTTGGTCATCTCCCTTGTGCTAGATGCCAACAAAGCTAGGTAGAAAGACTGGCTCTGACAGCTCTAAGGAGCAGTACTATGCCAAGGAGTTTCCAGCTTCAGGATGGCAAGAGGAAGCAGTGGAGAAGATAGCAAGGAAACCTGGCCTGGTCCAGCCCTCCCCAGGATCACTAGGATGGATGAGTAAGGCCTGGTCCCACGTTCAGTTGCCACCTCCCACAATCCTGCAAGCTAGGCAATGGAGGAATCTTTGAGGGGCCCATGATCCTAGATGGGGGAGAGCCCCTGGCTGTCTGGGCTCAAGAATCTCAGGGGGATTGCCATCTCTTTTGGTCAGAACTGAACTCTCTCACAAGAGTGCTAAATCAATTCAGCGTTGATAAGAATAAATCTTTTTGGTTTGTGAGACAATATCAAAAGTACAGAATTTCTGGTAAAGGAGAAAAAGAAAAATACCCTGAGTATTTTTCTTAAGGGCAATGAATTATGCCTTCCTTGTTGGGTTCTACAGATGGAATTACTCAACCAGCTTGTTCTGTTTTAATTAACCCAGCTAATAACTTCCCTGCTGGATTCCCTTGTTCATAACTTCTTGGTTTCACATAATAATGTGTTTGTTTCTTCCTTTGTGTTCTAATGAAATGATAATAACCTTCCCTGGCATTCATTTCATCCTTAATATCCGGAGATTTCATTAATATAAACCCTCTTTCCATCTGCTCTTGCTCCCTTTTAAAGGAAATATTTCTGTGTCCTCTTTACTTGTCTTTTTTGGGGAGGCTCAGCTAATCTCTTCTTTCCTCTAGAAAGAATCTTTCTGTAAGACTTCCCTGGGCTGATGGGGCTTGGCACAGGCTCCCTCAGCCGCCTCCCTTTCCGGGGCCTCGCTGAGGTCTCTTCGCTGCTACTTCTGGGACAAAGACCACTGCTCACTCGGAGCCTGGATCTGAGGAACGCAAAGGCATTAAGTTGCTAATACATTTTTGGAATGGGGTCAAGGTAGAAGAGTGAAAAATGACACAGGTGGGGGGATCTCAAGAAGAGATGGGGATTGCTGCCAAGGGCCGGCCCGAGTCTCAGGACAGTAGGACACATGAAGCCTGGGAGCAGCCCGCAGGGAGGGCATGGGGAGGAGGAACAGGAGGATAGCCCAGGACTCAAGGAAGATGTGAGGCTAATAAACATATTCAGATGAAGTACGGGTGGTGGAGTGTGTCAGTTCATCCATAAGTTCTATTGTATGGTTTTCTTTTTGTTGTTTTCTTGGTCAGGAGCAAAATCCTGACTACCAGGGTAGAAAATTCCCTATGAAGCTAATGTCCTGTGTTCTGACTGAGGCTGCACTGTGCAGCCATCTGCATCCCACAAATTCCGCACTCACCTCTCTGCTGTCTTCCGCTGCTCCTCAGCTTCGTCAGTGTTTACTGGACACTCATGAGGCCTGAAAACGCGGTGCTGGGGGGAACTTCCTCTACATTCAAGGAACTTCCACACTGGTGAGAAACTGAGATGGTGATCCCTAAAGCGCTAACAATCCCAGATCTCGAGGGCTGGTGCCCACTGTGTACCCTGAAAGGCTCAGAAGGGGAAGCTTGCAGCTAAGTGGCTGGGTTCAGTTCTTTCCTGGTAAATATTATCTTTGGTTTCTACTACAGTCTAGACTAAAAGCTCCCTCCAGAGGTCCTTCTATCTGTAGATAAGCTAGCCCCCAGGAGTAAAACAGTTCAGGCTCTTGAGCCAACTGAGAGAGGGGAAAAGCAGAGGCCCTGCAGCCGAACCAAGCCCTGGGATGTACAACCGTGCTGGCAGAGGCCACGGGCAGTAGCCTGCAGCACAGGCTCCTGAAGTCTGGTAGAGACCCCTGCAGGGATGGGGAGCTTGAAGGAAGATGTTGGCACTCTTCTGGTCCATCCTCCCTCACCTGCCTCGCCAGCACAGACCTCCAGGCCCCACCTCTCTACCCACTCCACAGGGTCTCCCAAGCAGCTCATCCATGGATGCACTGAGGCAGCTCCTGACAGCTGGCCAGCTCCACTCTGGCTGCCCAGGCAACTTTATCTTATTTCCTTCCAACTCAGCCCCCTGCCACATGCACCCAGTAGATGCAGCCAATGTGGCTGTTGCAGCCTCTGAGTCACCCCATTGCCCCTAACACAGCAACAGGGTGTGGAGAGAGCCTAGGGCCTTCCTCTGACACAGGAAGACAGCAGAAGTACCTTTAACACCCACAAGATGAACACATGAAGATTTGCTTCTTTGGGTCTCCAAGAGGTGATGTGTCATGCCACACATGCTGTGGCTGCTCTGCCAGGGTCAGCATGGCATGGGCATGAGCCTATTTGCTCCCTGCACTTGATATTTGTCTCTGTACTTTCTGAGGTTGGTGTGGACGCTGACCAGGGAAGCATGGCCCCACAGAGGCAGCAGAGGAGGAAGTGCTGGTGTGTGAGCCCTCTGCAGGGAGCAGTGCACACACAGTACACATGGTCGTGCTCAGTGGCATCTGGTCATATAAGCCTGGCTCTCTGTGGTCTGCCAAGGTAGCCACCCCTTTCTGATTCGCCCTGCTTGTCAGACCTCAGGCTGGCTTCCGTGAGTGATGATGCTATGCTTATGGCCTCAGTATGGCTTGCATCAAGTGTGCTGCTGAGTAAGAATGAGCAGGGCCCCTGTGCATAGACCTCTGGGCAGGAAAACAGTCTACTCTGCTTTTTCTGCTTCCTTACATCCTTAGGCTAGAAGTGTTCAGCCTCCAACCTCCAGGCTCAGGCAAGACTGCCTCTAGCCCAAAGGTGATGCATGAATGTTCATCTATCAGTTCATCCATAACTTCCACTGTCTGGTTTTCTTCTTTCCTGTTGTCTTGGTTGGGTGCAAGTAAATCTGTCCAGCGATTGAACCCCTACTCCCTCCATGGACTGAATCTCCATTCCCCCTCCTTTGGGAAGTCTGATATTACTACTTACAACTTTCTTTCCATTCCAAAGTGGATGTGATGGGCCCCATCTGTGAAGTGTATCACCTGAGCTCACCTTCCAAGCACATTCCAACCAGACCTTCTGCCAGGCAGTTGAGCACAGCACCTTCTGTGACCGTGGAAGGAAGAAAGGCTGCCTGGCTCCTGCAGGGAAGGAGTCCAGGGCCTTGTGCCAGCCACCCACCCCCAGGACTCCACATTGGGCTGTCTCTAATTTACCTAACCTTAGTTTCTTGTGCAGTCAGGATTCTCACACAGTCCTGCTCTAAGAGACCAAGAAGAACCTAATACAAGGATGTGGTACCTGGCAAGGGTCACAGCTGTCTCTCCGGGAGACCATACTGGGAGTGTGTGCAAGTGGGAGTAGCAGTCTTTCCTCCCTCCCTTCCCTGCTGTGCTTATTCTTGGCTCACTCTGGGCTCAGATGCCTCACACCTGCCCTATTGCCCTGTTGCATTTGAAACCCTCATTGCAGTGAGCTCCAGGCAACTCTTCTCTCCCTCCCTTCCCCCACTGCACTTAATCTTGCTCCTGGTCCCAAATCCTCTAGTTCCCTGTTCAGAAACTGTGGGATAGCTCCTTAAAGAATGAATCAGACCAGAGAAATAAAATTATAAAAAAGTAATCTGCTGAGGTGGGCGGATCACCTGAGGTTAGGAGTTTGAGACCAGCCTGACCAACATGGAGAAACCCCGTCTCTACTAAAAATACGAAAATTAGGTGGGCATGGTGGTGCATGCCTATAATCCCAGCTACTCAGGAGGCTGAGGCAGGAGAATCACTTGAACCCGGAAGGCGGAGGTTGCGGTGAGCCAAGATCGCACTGTTGCACTCCAGCCTGGGCGACAAGAGTGAAACCTTGTCTCAAAAAAAAAAAAAAAAAAAAAAAAAAGTAATCTGGTAAAGTCTACAGGACAAGTTTTGAGCACTCTCTGGTCCCCTCTACCCTTGTCTCACTTCCAAAAGGAAACTATCCCCAGGATTATTTCACTGGCTTTGGATGAGATGTCCACCAGTTCACAACTTTATCTACCTCCCAATCCTCACACAATCACCCCACAGCACACCCCACAGTCCCCAACCAACAGCCAAAGGCAAGATACAAAAAGGAGCTCCCTTACTATCAGTCAGCCCTTTCTGACCAGGACTCTTAGAATCAGAGCTGCCATTGTGACAATGAGAACAAGTGAGCATGAATGCCCAGGGCCTAAGTCCCATCACTGAGGCAAACTCTGTGTCTTGCCCCATAAGAGCAATGAGCCCAGGCATCCTGATAGCCTTCTCAGGAGGTCCATTTTTTTCTGCAGCAATGAATATAGTGTGTCACCTTCTTCCTGAAATTCCTGCCCTCCCTTGTCCTCTTCTCCCAGGGTTCTCTCCTGGCTTTTCCAGTTTTCTGAAGGTTGCTTCTCTTTCTTCTTCACTGATGCACACTCTACACGTAAGTGCTTCTCCAGATGTTGTCCTTGTCTCATTGTTCCACTAATTTATTCCTCTTTTCTAGAAGCATATGAACCCCTGACCTGGGCCAAGTGTTGGGCAGGCATTGGCCATCTATTTCCTACTCTCCACTCAAGGATTTCTACAACCCCCAGAGCAACAGCTACCACTTCCCCTAGAACAACCAAATTGTGTCTCTGATGCTGGTCTTTCCCGATGGTCAACTCTGTGGTCTTAACTCCAGCTGGAAACTTGCCCCTGGAAGATGAAGCCCAGCCACTACATATGGAACTTACCATCTTCTCCCTGAGCCTGCTCCTCTGGCTCTTGACTTTCTGACATCTGTTACCTGCCTCAGCTTTTCCTCAGTCACTTGAGCTGAAAATCCAGAGTTGTCTCTGACTGACAGTGTGGCATCACATCCTGTCACTAGCTGTGCCTGGCTAATTCTGCCTGCCCAATGTTCGTCTAACACATTTGCCTCTTCCCCTCTACTCATTCTCATCATGGCCATCAAAAGCAAGCCTTCCAGCATCTCCCAACTTTCCCTCTTTATCCTGGTTCTCGATTCTAGCACCCCATGAAAGGTCCCAGACATAGTTGCTCTATTAGTCTTCCCCCAAAAGCTTTTATCTTGTCACTTCTCTGCTCAAAAGTCCTTCTGAGCTCTTGGCCAACTCTCAAAGAGTGTCCAACCCCATGGCCTGCCACTCAAGGCACTCCATCTTTTGTCCTTTGTCATTGTTCTGCCTCACATAGTCTGTCATCTGGCCACATGCTTCCCAAACATACCTTACTTCCCAACATTTCTTATTCTGGCTCCTAGGCACCTCATGCCATATCTGCTATTTCTAAACCTACCCATCCCTAAAGAACAGAATATGATGTTGCTTCCCTCCAATGACATTAAGCGTGTTACACCTTCTACTACAATGAATCCTGTGGCCTCAATGCCCTGACAAGACCATAATCTTTGATGTATGGGACGTTTTTTCATTCCTTATTGTACTCCCAGCACTTAACAATGGCTGTTCATAGGGCTTATCAGATGAATGAAAATATAATTCCTGCTTCCTAGGGGATGCAAGAGAATAGAAGAGATCAGGTATAGGCTATGCGTTCCTCAGAAGCCAGGTAGGAAGAGTGGTCACAGTTGTACAGAAATACCTGCCCAGAAGAGAAGCCACACTTCCACATGGGTGCCAAGAAACAGTATGCCCAAAAGGCTATCTGTAGGTCTCTTTTCTCAAATGTTTTTAAACACAGGATTGCTTCCCCGCTTGGTCAAAAGATTGGATGCCGTGACTTCTCAGCAGGCCCTCCAATAGTCTGACTCCTTCCTCTGGCTGGGGCTTGACGCTCCACAAATTCCTCACAGGTCAACCCTCCCATCAGCTGCTGTGTCACTTTGTCAGTGAGAAAGTGACCGATATTTCAATCGATTCTGACTTTACCTTGGAGAAAAAGCAAGAAAATCACCAAATAGGATAGCATCCCCCAAAGTGGGACAGTCACACCTCATTTGTCTGAATTAGTGATGTCACATAGGGTAAGCCATTGTGACAAGATTCTTAACCCAAGACATTCGTTTCAGCTTCAGAGGGGGCTTCGGTACCAAGATTTTAACATGATTGTTTGTGGGACAAACCAGGATTAGTGGTTTTCCATGGCACCCTTGCTTTTTCCTAAGTTTCTCCTACTCCAAGTGAGGACCAGGTTTATTGTCTTTCAGACCCAAGTAAACAACCAGCCTAATGCAGAACTTGTCTCTTTCAACAAATGTGCTGTTTCCTACTTTCCCTGGGGCAAGAAGGTGAGTGAGTTAAAAGAGAAGTCTTCTCTTCCAGTCTGCAGATGCTGGAGTATACCAAAGGACTTGGCTAAGCAGCAAGGAGATGATCATGTCTATAAGGCACGGAAAACAAGATGTATCCTAAAGAATCCCTGCAAAGAGATGATTTACATTTTACCTGTTTTAGGCAGGTGTAAGGTATGTTTGGAAAAGGATTCAACAAAGAGGACCACACTCCTCCATGCCTCAGAGACAGAAAAGGAACAGAGTTCTGTTCAAACTTTCGGGAAGGTTCCCTTTGGTTTGTGTTTCCTCTGCTGGTAGGAGGTCTGCTTTCCATCTCTGCAGAACACACTTCTGCTTCTGACAATAAAGTGCATGCCTCATTGGCTTCTGGATACTTACCACCTGTTGCTATTCCAACTCATGGCTCCACTTGGCAAAAATGGCTGAGGAAAATCCACCAGCCACCAGGAGAAAACAAAGGCTATTTTGGGCTACCAAGCAGGGGTTCTGAGTGCAGCAGCCCATGGGTGGATCCTGATGAAGAGCACAGCCAGGGCTAAAGCAGACAGGCAGGCCATGGGATGCTGTCTGAAGTAACAAGACGCTGTGCAGGGAACATTGGGCCACCAGACCCCATTCAAAGAATCCACAGATTTATCTGGGTCTGTTTCACATGGTAACAGTCAGACTAGTGGCCAGAAAGAATAAGAGGTTACAAGTCCAACTAGAATAGAAAGCCATGGCCACATGAGCTTTGAGTCAGATAGATCTGAGTTTGAATGCTCGCCTAGTCATTCTCTTTCACTAACTTTGGCGCTAACTTTGGCTTCATCATTTAACCTTTCTGGGTCTTAGTTTCCTCATATGGAAAATGAGGATAATGATACCTATCATACAAGGGTGTTCTGAAGACTAAATGAAAGGTAGTATAAAGTGCTCAGGCCAAGACCTGTCATACAGAGGGAACTCAATGTACTGATATTCTAGAGGAAAAGACATATTCCCAATCCTGAAAGAGTTTAGAATCTAGTTAGGAATACAAAGTACATAAACATTAGCAAACAACAGGACATGGTCCAGCATTAGATTATGGGATATAAATTTAAACATAGTAGTTCAGAGAGTAACAAGATCTCTGAGGGTCCCAATCATCAGGGAAGTCAACATAGAGCAGGTGGGATGACAGTAGGTTCCTGAGAGTAGGGTAGGAAGAGATGAAACAGAAAGGAGGCCCTTCCCCTGGTCCGAGGCTACAAGGAAAATGCTGGGGCCGAGGTTAAAGAGTGAAGCCCAAAGGCCAAGTACAACCAAGTTAATTTTGAAGGAACTCCAACTGGATCCAGATATTGGATTTAGAAGATAAAGAATTCAAAGGATTTATTATAAATATGTTCAAATAATTATAGGAAAATATGCCATCAAGAAACAAACAAGTAGGGAATCTCAACAAGGAAATGGAAACGCATTTTAAAATGGATTACAGAGCTAAGGTGTACAACTTAAATGTAAAATTAAAAAATCAACTAGATGGGCTCAACTGAGGATTTAAGATGGCAGAAGAAATAATCAGTTAACTTGAAGACAAATGAAAAGAAACTGGCTTATTTAATGAACTACCAGGGAAATGCAAATTAAAACCACAAAGAGCTATCACTTCACATTTGTATGGACAGCTATTATCAAAAAGACAAGAAATAACAAATGTTGACAAGGGTATGGAATGAAGGGAACCATTGTACAAAGCTAGTGGAAATGTAGATTGGTACGGCCATTATGGAAAACAATATGGATATTCCTAAAATAATTTAAAATAGAACTACCATATGACCCAGAAATCCCCCTTTCGGTATATCCCCAAAGAAGACAAAATCACCACTTCATAAAGATCTGCACTCCCATGTTCATGGAAGCATTAGTCACATTAGCCAAGATATGGAAACAACCTAAATGCCCATAGATGGATGAATGGATAAAGAAAATGTAGTGTGTGTGTGTGTGTGTGTGTGTGTGTGTGTGTGTATACACACAGTGAACTATTTTTCAGGCTTTAAAAAGGAAATTCTGCCATTTGCCACATCATGATGGACCAGGAGGACAGGAGGATGTTATGCTAAGGGAAATAAGCCAGACACAGAAAGAAAAATATTGCATGATCTCACTTATTAGTAGATTTTTTTTTTTTAAAAAAAAAGCTCAAATACACGAGACAGAGAATGAAGCATTAGTTACCATGAGAGTGGCAAGGTAGGAAATTGGGAGATGGAGGTCAAAGGATAAAAATAGCAGATATGTAGGATGAACAGATCTAGAGGCCTAAGGTACAACATGAGAACTACAGTTAATAGAATTGTATTTGGGATTTTGGTTCATTAAGTAGATTTTAGCTGTCCTTATCACACAAAAAATACTGTGAAATAACAGATATGCTAATCTACTTTATTATAGTAAGTATTTTACTATCTATTTGTATCCCATAATAGCATGTTGTAAAGCCTCAAGTATACACAATAAAATTTATTCAGGAAAGAGGAAAGAGAAAGAGAATAGAGAAAGAAATCTCCTAGAAGTGTCAAGAAGAAAAAGAACTGAAGTAAACAGACATATTGGATGGTTAAACCATAAATGAAAAAGGCTCAAATAAACTAGTATTTATTTAAAAATTTTTAAAAATCATATTAATAATTATATTAAATGTAAGTGGACTGACTCCAATTAAAAGGCAGAGATTGACAGACTATATTAAAAAGTGAGAACAGGCCGCACGCGGCGGCTCACGCCTGTAATCCCAGCACTTTGGGAGGCCAAGGTGGGCGGATCACTTGAGGTCAGGAGTTTGAGACCAGCCTGGCCAACATGGTGAAACCCTGTCTCTACTAAAAATACAAAAAATAGCCGAGCATGGTGGCACCTGCCTGTAATCCCAGCTATTTAGGAGGCTGAGGCAGGAGAATGGCTTGAATCCAGGAGGTGGAGGTTGCAGTGAGCTGAGATCATACCATTGCACTCCAGCCTGGCTGACAGAGTGAGACTCCGTCTCAAAAAAAAAAAGCAAGAACAAATTATGTGCTTTCCTCAAAAGGGACACTTTAAATACTAAGATACAAATAGACTAGAAGTAAAATACTGTAAAACCATGAAAATAACAAAAGTAAAAACTAAAAGCAGAAGGCTGGAAATTACACAAACCTTAAAGGTAAGAAAACTGGAATAGCTCTCTTAATACAAGACAAAATAGGCTTCAAGAAAAGGAATATACTAGAATCAAAGAAATTTAATAATAGAAGAGTCAATTCATGAGAGATACAGAACAGTTTAAAATATATATGCCTCTAAAAAGAGATCTTCAAATTATATGAAGCAAAAAGTGACAGAACTAAGGAAAAAATAGAAAAACCCACAATCAAAGCTGGAAATCTTAATACTTTTCTATGAGTAATTGATAGGTTAGTTAGACAAAATCTCAATAAGGATATGAAAGAAATGAGTGAACTATTAACTACCTTACCTAATTTACATTTATAGCAAATTATACCCCCAAAATGCAAAATGCATATTCAAGAACACATAGAACGTTTAGCAAGATTAATAATATGCTTGGCCGTAAAAGCAAATCTCAGTAGATTTTAAGAGATACGTTTTTTGACCATGACAAAATTAAAGTTAAAAATGAATTAAGAGAGACTGGGTGTGGTGGCTCACGCCTGTAATCCCAGCACTTTGTGAGGCCAAGGCGGGCCAATTGCTTGAGCTCAGGAGTTTGAGATCAGCCTGGACAACATGGAGAAACCTCGTCTCTTCAAAAAGTACAAAAATTAGCTGGGCGTGGTGGCACATGCCTGTGTTCCCAGCTACTCGGGAGGCTGAGGTGGGAGGATTGCTTGAGTCCAGGAGGTCCAGGCTGCAGTGAGCTGTGATTGTGCCACTGCACTCCAGCCTGGGAGTGAGACTCTGTCTCAATAAAATAAAATAATTAAAAGAAAACATTTAGAAAATCCTCAAATATATTTTTCTTATGTTTAAAATCTCTTTAAAAGATAATGATTTAAGGCAAAAATAACAATGTATTGTGGAGTTTATAACATACAGAAGTAAAATGTATGACAACAATAGCGAAAAGACTAAGCAATGGGAAATGGAAGTATATGGTTGTAGAGTTTTTATACTATACATAAAATGGTACCATGTTACTTGAAGATAGACTGGTAAGTTGAACATGTATGCCATAGGTCCTAAAGCAACCACTAAAAACAAATCAAAACAAAGCAAAAATGTAAAACTAACGAGCCAGTAAAAAGGTAAAATGAAATCACAAAAAAGAAGAAAAAAACAAAGAACAGATGAGACAAATAGAAAACATAGTCAAATGGTAGATTTAAGCCCAACCACATCAGTAATCACATTAAATGCAAATGGTGTAAACATCCCAATTTTAAAGGAAGAGATTGTCAAATTGTATAAAAAAGAAAGACCCAACAATGTAGGTTAAAGTAAAAGCATGGAAAAAGATGTCAACGCTAGCCAAAAGAAGGCTTAAGTGACTGTACTAATACAAGACAAGGTATATGTCAGAACAAATCTTACCAGGGATAAGGTGGGTCATTTTATAATGAAAAAGGGATTCATTCATTCATAAGAAATAACAATCCTGGCTGGGCGCGGTGGCTCGTGCCTGTAATCCCAGCACTTTGGGAGGCTGAGCTGGGCAGATCACCTGAGGTCAGGAGTTCGAAACCAGCCTGGCCAAAATGGCGAAACCCCATCTCTACTAAAAATACAAAACAATTAGCTGGGCGTGGTGGTGCGTGCCTGTAGTTCCAGCTACTCGAGAGGCTGAGGCATGAGAACTGCTTGAACCCGGGAGGCAGAGGTTGGCAGTGAGCCGAGATCATGCCACTGTACTCCAGCCTGGGCGACAGAGCGAGGCTTTGTCTCAGTTAAAAAAAAAGAAAAAAGAAATAATCCTAATATTTGGCACCTGATGATACAGCTTTAGAAATAGAGAAATTTAGAAATAGAGAAATAGACAAACTCACTACTATAACGAGATTTCAACACCTTCTCTCAATAGTTGATACAATAAGTGGACAAAATCAATA
The DNA here is from genome assembly GCF_028858775.2 of Pan troglodytes. NCBI lineage: Eukaryota > Metazoa > Chordata > Mammalia > Primates > Hominidae > Pan > Pan troglodytes. Next base: position 137,652,878 of record NC_072402.2, read on the forward strand.
GGATATAGAAAACTTGAACAGTACTATTAACCAACTTGACCTAATTAACATTCATAGGATACTCCACTGAAAAACAGAATATATTTGTTTCAAGTGCATAGAGAACATTTACCAAATTAGACCACATTCTGGGCCATACTACAAATCTCAATAAATTCTAAAAGATTCAAATCATACAAACCACGCTCTCTAATCATAACAGAATTAAATTAGAAATCAATAACAAAAAGATATATGGAAAAGCACCCAAATACTTACATATTAAACAATAAATTTCTAAATAATATATGGGTCAAAGAAGAAATCACAAAGGAAACTAGAATATATTTTGAATCAAATGAAAATAGAGGCTGGGTGTGGTGGTTCATGTCTGTAATCCCAGCACTTTGGGAGGCCGAGGCGGGTGGATCACTTGAGGCTGGCAGTTGGAGACCAGGCTGGCAGTTGGAGACCAGCCTGGCCAACATGGCAAAACCCCATCTCTAGCAAAAATACAAAAATTAGCCAGCGTGGTGGTGCACACCTGTAATCCCAGCTACTCTGGAGGCCGAGGCACAAGAATTGCTTGAACCTGGGAGGTGGAGATTGCAGTGAGCCAAGACTGCACCACTGCACTTCAGCCTGGGTGACAGAGCAAGACTCTGTCTTAAAAAAAAAAAAAAAGAAAGAAAGAAAAAGAAAAGAAAAACATGACAAATCAAAATTTGTGGCATGCAGCTTAAGCATTACTTAGAGGGAAATTTATAGAATTAAACTCTTATATGAGAAAAGAAGAAAGGTTTCAATCAGTGAAATAAGCTCCCACCTTAAGCAACTAGAAAAACAGAGCAAGTTAAACCCAAAGTAAATAGAAAAGAGAAATAATGAAATAAGCAAGAAAATAAATGAAATAGAGACACAAAAATAATAGAAAAAATCAATGAAGCTAAAAGCTGGTTCATAAAATTGCTAAACCTCTAGTAAGATAAATCAGGAAAAAATGAGAGAAGATATAAATTAGCAGTATCAACAATGAGAAAAGAGTCATCACTACCAACTCCACATACACTAAAAGGATGATAATGGCATCTCATGAGCAATGTTATGCTAATAATTATATTAAATTCTTTAAAAATTGTTGAAAGGAACTACCAATACTCACTCAAAAAGCAGTGGATAATATAAATAGCCCTATATCTATTAAACCAATTGAGTTTGTAGTTAGAACCCTTCTCACAGTCAAAACTCTGGGCCCAGAAGGCTTCATGGTGAATTCTACTAAATATATTTAAGAAAGAAGGAATACCAAATTCTATGCAAACTACTGCAGAAAATAGAGGTCAAGGGAACACTTCTCAACTCATTCTATGAGGCTGGTATTGCTCTGATACCAAAACTGGACAAAGACATTATAAGAAAAGAAAACTATATTCCAATATTCCTCATGAATTCCTCATGAAAAAAATTTGTAAATTAATTTCAGGAAATAAAGATTTTTAAATTTTTTTTAAATTTTTATTATTATTATTTTTTGAGATGGCATCTTGCTCTGTTGCCCAGGCTGGAGTGCAGTGATGTGATCTCAGCTCACTGTAACCTCCGCATTCTAGGTTCATGTGATTCTCCTGTCTCAGCCTCCTGAGTAGCTGGGATTACAGGTGTGCACCACCACACCCAGCTAATTTTTGTATTTTTAGTAGAGACAGGGTTTCACCATGTTGGCCAGGCTGGTCTCGAACTCCTGACCTCAGGTGATCCGCCTGCCTTGGCCTCCCAAACTGTTGGGATTGCAGGCGTGAGCCACCGTGCCTGGCCAGGAAATAAAGTTTAACAACATTTTGAAGGATAATACATTATGATCAGATGGAGTTTATCTCAGGACTGCAAGATTAACATTCAAAAATCAATGTAATTCACTCTATTAACAAACAAACAAACAAAAAGAGATGATCTTCATAGGTGTAGAAATGCATTTGATAAAATCTAACATCTATTCATGACAAAACTCTCAAGAACAAAAGGCGATTCCCTCAATCTGATAAAAGGCATCTACAAAAGACCTACAGCTATATCACACTTAACGGCAAAAAATTAAATGCTTTTCCCTTAAGATCAGGAATAAGGCTAGGAATCAATTCTACTCAACATTGTACTGGAGGTATTAGCCAGTGCAAAAATGTAAGTGGAAAAAAAAAGACATACAGATTGGAAAAGAAGTAAAAGTGTCTTGATTCACAGATGACATGGTTGTCTATGCAGAAAATCCTAAGGAATCTACAAAAATGCTACTAGAACTAGTAAGTGAGTTTAGCAAGGTTGTAGGATATATGGTCATTATATAAAAATCAAATGTATTTCTATATATTAACAGTGATTACCCAGGGCATAGGGGAACTTTTGGGAGTAATGGAAATATTCTATGACATAACTGAAATGTAAACCATATCATTTGCAATAGCATCAAAAATACAAAAAATCTAGAGAAAAAATTAACAAAAGATATATAAAACTACACACTGAAACTACACAATGAAAACTATGAACACATATATATATTCTGTGAACACACAGAATATATTTTTTAAAAACTCTTACACATACATTGTTTTCAGTGTGAAACTACACACCGAAAACTACGAAACAACCCGGACAAGGTGGTGTGCACCTGTAATCCCAGCTACTCAGGGAGGATAAGGTAGGAGGATTGCTTGAGCCCAGGAGTTTGAGGCTACAGTGAGCTATGATTGTGCCTCTGCACTCCAGGCTAGAGGACAGAGTGACACCTTGTCTATGAAAAAATAATAATAACAAAACTATGAAATATTGGTGAGAAAAAGTAAGATCTAAATAAATGGAAATATGTGTTCGTGGATGAGAAGACTCGATATTAAGCTGTAACTTTTCTCTAAATTCATCTGTGGGTTCAATGAAATCTAATCAAATCCCAGCAGGCTTTTTAGTAGAAATTGATAAGCTAATTATAAAATGTATGTGGAAATGCAATGGACCCAGAATAGCCAAAAGCAATTTTGTAAAAGAAAAAGTTGGAGACCTTACACTACCTGATTTCAATACTTTTTTTTTTTTTTTGAGACAGGGTCTTGTTCTGTCTTCCAGGCTGGAGTGCAGTGGCGTGATCATAGCTCACTGCAGCCTTTATCTCCCAGGCTCAAATGGTCCTCCCACTTCAGCTTCCTGAGCAGCTAGGACTACAGACCCAGGCCACCATGCCCCGCTAATTTTTTTCTTTTTTTAATTTTTGGTAGAGATGAAGTCTCGCTGTGTTCCCAGGCTGGTCTTAAACTCCTGAGCCCAAGTGATTCTCTCACCTTGGCTGCCCAGAATTACAGGCTCAAGCCACCATGTACAGCCTCAAGATATATTATAAAGTTAAAATAATCAAGAATGTAGATCAATAGAACACAATAGACTATCCAGAAATATACCCACACAAATTGATTGTTGACAAAGGTTTTAAGGCAATTCAAGGGGATTCTTGGGGGGAAAAGGATAATCTTTTTAACAAACAGTGCTGAAACTATTGGACAGCCATATACAGAAAGGGAAGAGAGAGAGAGAGAGAGAGAGAAAGAAAGAAAGAAAGAAAGAAAGAAAGAAAGAAAGAAAGAAAGAAAGAAAGAAAGAAAGAAGAAGGAAGGAAGGAAGGGAAGGAAGGAAAGGAAGGAAGGAAGCAAGGAAAGCAGGAAGGAAGGAAGGGAAAGGAAGGAAGAAAGGAAGGAAGGAAGGGAGAACCTTGACCCTTAGACCACACCATACACAAAAATTAACTCAAAATGGATCACAGACCTAAATGTAAAAGCTAAAAAAGTCTGAGAAATAAACATAGCAGAAATTCTTAATGACCTTGGGTTTGGCAAAGATTTCTTTCTTTCTTTCTTTCTTTCTTTTTTTTAAATGGAGTCTTGCTCTGTTGCCCAGGCTGGAGGGTAGTGCATGATCTCAGCTCACTGCAACCTCTGCCTCCTGGGTTCAAGCGATTCTCATGCCTCAGTCTCCTGCATAGCTGGGATTACAGGCATGAGCCACAGTGCTCAGCTAATTTTTGTATTTTCAGTAGAGACAGGGTTTCACCGTGTTGCCCAGGCTGGTCTTGAACTCCTGGCCTCAAGTGATCTGCCAGCCTTGGCCTCCCAAAGTGCTGGGATTACAGGTATGAGTCACCACATCTGGCCAGATTTCTTAAATAGGAGTCAAAATGTAGGAAACATAAAAGAAAAATATAACTAGGACTTCAAAATTTAAAACTTCTGCTCTTCAAGTGACAGTTATATGAAAATGAAAAGGCAAAGGAGAAATTGGAAAACAATCTGCAAAACATATCTGACAAAGGAATTATGTCTAGAATATATGTTTTAAAAACTCTTACAACTAAGTAATATAAAAAGAAAAAAGTCCATTCAAAAAAATGGGCAAAAAATTGAACAGGCACTTGACCAAAAAAAAAAATATAGCAATGGCAAAAAAAGTACATGGAAAGATGCTTACCATGCATCATCAGTGACATGCAAATCAAACCAGTGAGATACTACTATACACCCACTAGAATGGCCAACATTAGAACAAATGATAAATACAAAAGGTTGGGAAAGACATGGAGCAACTGGAACTCCTTAGTAACTGCTGCTGGGAAGGTCAAATGGTACAGTTTGGTAGTTTCTGAAAATATTAAACATAGATCTTCCTTCAACCCTGCCATGCTAGGTATTCATCCAAGAGAAATAAGAACATGTCCACACAAAGATTTGTCCACAAATGTTCACAGAAGTTTTAATTGCCCCAAACTGGAAACAATCCAAATGTCCAAGATGGGAATGGATAGACACATTGTGATATATAAAAACAATGGAATACTACTGAGCAATAAAGAGGAGGGAATTACTGATACATGCAACAGCATAGATAAATCTCAGAAACATTATTCTTGCCAAAAGGAACCAGACACAAAAGAATACATACTATGTGATTCCATTTTATCTGTACTGACAGAAAGCAAATCAATTATTGCTTGGGGCATGAGAAAATTTTTTGTGAGTAATGGAAACATCCTCTAACATGATTGTAGTGATGTTTACATGACTGCATACATTTGCTAAAACTCATCAAGTTGTACTCTTAAAATTGGTGAAATTTATTGTCTTAATTCTGTCTCAATTTTTAAAAATGAGGCAGCTCTACAAGGTACATATGGAATAGACTCCAAAGTTCATAGTTAAGTGGAAAAAAACTAGGTGCAGAAATATGTATACAGTATACTATCATTTGTGACGGCAAAAAAGAAAACACATAGGTATGTGCCATGTAGGCAGAGAATATCTCTAGAAGGATACCCAAGAAAATATAACAGTGGTAGCCTCTAGGAATAAGAATTCAGTGTCTGGAGTCTGAAATATGTGGGAGACTTTATTTCCCATCATGCACTCTTGGATTTTTTGCCATGTACATTTTTAAAAAAAGATGCTGATACAGGGAAGTACAGGATGCTGTGGAAGTTCATCGGGAAGGATATCTGTCTCACAGTGATGGACAGCATCAGTAAATACTTCTTTGAAGAAGTTATATTTAAGCTAAGACCTGAAGGACAGTAAGGAATTAGCCAACAGAAGTAGGGAAGGAAAAAAAGATCATTCTAGACAGAGAGAATAGCATATACAAAGATCACAAGGAAAGAAAGAAAATGTGAGATTGGGCAACTGCAGGGTAGCTCTGTGAAGATGGAATATTGAAGGACAAATATGAGACTGATGGGGGCTGGGTTTTCATCTTGTGAGCTAAAGCTCAGCAGACTTTTTCTGTTAAGAGCCAGGTATTAAAGATTTTCGACTTCATGGGCCAAAAGGCAAAAATCAAACATTTTTTGTGGGAATTTGCACAAGACACACACAAAAATTTTATAATTTTGAATTGACAAAATTCAACATATAATCATTGAATACTTTTTTTGTAATACAGGCCTATTAATGAGAATAATAGAATTTTTTGGGGGTGGGGGATAACATTTCATTTAATTATGATGCAAATCTAGTGTGTCTTACTGTCAAAATTGATTGCAAATATTCACCTGTTAATGCTGATCTGTAATGAGATCTGATGTATTTCATCTTTGAAAATGTCTTTTTCATACAGAAAAGTAATGCCAAATATTGATATCAATCCATAAGCATATGATTTTAATTGAGCATATTCATCACTTGGAAGGCATTTATAGAATTCTGATAGAGTCTTCTCTTGATATTTGCCTTTAGCTTGTCATTACATTGCAGGTTAATTACTTCCAGTTGAAGGTTAGGTGGAAGTCCCTCAATTGCAGAGTTAAGTGAATTTTGAAGTGTAGAAATTTCATTTGCACTTGCATCAACATTGGAATAAAACACTGCTGGAACTATAGTTTGAGCTCAGAAAATATGTCCATTGCAAACTTGTGTGGAACGGAGAGCTTGCTTCTTGTTTCAACTTCCCATAGCATGGGAAGAGTGTAAAGCAGCTTGACATGATTTGTGATTCAAACAACATTAGTTATAGTCAAAATTATTTTGCCGCCATATAAATTTCACAAATAAGCATTGTTTTACCTTGTAATTTTAGGTTAAATTCATTAAGAAATACCAAATCTGTAGCAAAAGCTATTATCCAAAATCATTTAGTATTTGATAACACTGGTTAAGGGTAGTTTTTTCATCCAGAAAAATATCAATGTCAGCTCTGAGCTAAAAGAAAAATCACAACAAAATTTTACTACTGTTAAATCATCAAAATGTATGATAGGACAAGTTAACATCTTTAGCTCTTATTTCAGTCAAAAAATGCACAGAACTGTCAATGGTTAAGTTCCTAAGAGTGAATGGTGTTCACTGTTGACACCACTGGTTCAATAATACATGACAGATTAAAATATTTCCTTCAAAGTACCTGCAGATAAATAATACAATGAATGACCACAAGCTTTAAACATTTTATGTTTTCATAAGTTTTGTAAATTTCCCCAATTGAGCCTTTTTTCTGCTGCATACATATTTTTGTGATCATTAGTTATAACACATCTTAGCAGATTCCACTTCAGGTTGTACTGAGTTAGTGTTTTCCCAACTATTCTCATCTGTAGTTATTCTACACTATTCTTAGAGGCAAATTCTTCAGTGACTTCAAACTTGGCATCCATTCCTCAAATAAACAATAATAAATGGTCATTATTGTTAACATCTGTCAACTCATCCAGAGCCTAGGAAAACCACTCAAAATTGTTTGCCTTGTCTTTAACTTTACTATTTATGTTTCTCCCAATGTCCATAGCTCTTCGAACAACTATTTTTGCAGAAAGACTAATACTCTTTAGTGAATTTATTTTCTCTGTACACAGTTTAATTAACTCACCATTTGTAAACAACTTTCCTTGCTTTGCTAACAAATGAGCCACTTGGAAAATTAGTTTGATGTAGCCTGATTTCCACTATTTATTTATTTATTGAAACAGTCTCACTGTGTCATCCAGGCTAGAGTGCAGTGGTGGTATCTCGGCTTACTGCAACCTCCACCTTCTAGTTTCAAGCAATTCTCCCACCTCAGACTACTGAGTAGCTGAGACTACAGTTGCATGTCACCACGCCTGGCTAGTTTTTGTATTTTTAGTAGAGACGGGGTTTCACCATGTTGGCCAGGCTGGTCTTGAGCTCCTGACCTCAGATTATCTGTCCATCTCAGCCTCCCAAAGTGCTGCAATTATAGGTGCGAGCCACCGTGTCTGGCCTCACTTTTTATTTTTATTTTTTTGAGACGGATTCTTGCTCTGTCACCCAGGCTGGAGTGCAATGGCGCGATCTCGGCTCACTGCAACCTCTGCCTCCCAGGTTCAAGTGATTCTTGTGCCTCAGCCTCCCGAGTAGCTGAGATTACAGGCGCGTACCACCATGCCTGGCTAATTTATTTTGTATTTTTAGTAGAGATGGGGTTTCACTGTATTAGCCAGGCTGGTCTCTATCTCCTGACCTCATGATCCGCCTGCCTCAGCCTCCCACAGTGCTGGGATTACAGGCATGAGCCACCATGCCCGGCCCCACTTTTGATTTTTGTGAAGAAATTGTGCTGTAATGAGTTCTTTGATTTTAAATTTTCTAATTTTTCTGACTGTTTCTTGTCTGTGAGCTGGGAATATTGTGATAAATGTTAAGTGTTTGGTAATATTGACATATATTATGCTCTTTTAGCATGTCTATAATGCCATTGTGTAATAAAGCTAATTATCATCTAATTTAATAACAAAATAATCTACAGTACATTGTGTTTCAAAAGCAAGACATTCAAAGTCCACTTTTCTTTTCTTGTTTTGACATAATGAGGATGCACCGGTAATAAAAATAAAATGAAATACCACAGTATAGTGATACACATGTCACTTATTAACATTGTTAGGTTATAACTATCACTGCAGCAGTGCAGTGAGGGGAGTGTCATATACAATTTTTATGGCAACTTCTCACTGGCAGTGCAAACAAATAAACCCATAAACAATATGCAAACAAATGGCATGGCTATGCATTCTAATAAAACTTTATTTATGGACACAATTTTGAATTTCATACAATTTTCACATTACAAATATTATTCTTTGTACTGAATTAGTGTTTTCTCAACTATACTCATTTGTAGTTATTTGATTTTTTTCAACCACTAAAAAATATGTGGGCAAAAAAAATTAAATAAAAGGTGTCCAGATTGGAATGGAAGAAGCAAAAGTATCTCAATTCACTCAGATGATACAATCTTTAAAAAAAAAAATATTTCAACACATACAAGGTATGGTGATTAGATCAGGGCAATTAGCATATCCATCATCTCAAACATTTATCATTTCTTTGTGATAGGAACATTGGATATCCTCCTTCTAGGTTTTTGAAACTATATATTATTATTAACTATAGTCATCCTACTGGACTATAGAACACTAGAACTTATTCCTCCTATCTAGCTGTAATTTTGTATCCTTTTAAAAATCTCTGTCTATCCTTCCTTCCCTATACTCTTCCCAGCCTCTAGTATCCTCTGTTCTACTTTTTTACTTATTTGAGATCAACTTTTTTTTTAGGTTCCACATATGAGTGAGAATGTGAACTGTTTAATTTTCTGTTCCTGGCTTATTTCATTTAACACAATGTCCTCCAGTTCCATTCATGTTGCCGTGAATGACAGGATTTCATTCCGTTTTATGGCTGAATAGTATTCCATTGTGTGTACGTACCCCATTTTCTTTGTTCACTTATCTATTGCTCGACCCCTAGGTTGATTCCATGTCTTCACTATTGTGAACAGTGCTGTAATCAGCATAGGGATGCAAATGTCTCTCACATGTAATAATTTCCCTTTGGATAAACTCCCAGTAGTGATATTGCTGAATGATAGGGTAGCTCTATTTGTATTGTTCTGAGAGACCCCCATACTGTTTTCCATAGTGGCTGTACTAGTTTGCATTTCCACCAACAGCATATAAGAGTTCCCTTCTCTCTGCATCTTTACCAGCATTTATTTTTTGTCTTTTTGATTATAGCCATCCTAACTGGGGTGAGATGATACCTCATTGTGGTTTTGATTTGCATTTCCCTGATGATTAGTGATGCTGAGGATTTTTCATATATTGTGTGGCCTTTTGTATGTCTTCTTTTGAGAAATATCTGTTCAGACCATTTTTGCCCATTTTTTAATCGAACTGTATGTTTTCCTGCTGTTGAGGTGTTTGAGTTTCTCATATATTCTGGATAGTAATTCCCTATTAGATCAGTAGTTTGCAAATATTTTCTTCCATTCTATAGGTTTTCTTTTCACTCTATTGATTGTTTCCTTTGATATGCAGAAGCTTTTTTAGTTTGATATAATCCCATTTGTTTATTTTTGCTTTTGTCGCCTGTCTTATTCATAAAATATTTTCCCAGACCAATGTCCTGAAGCATTTCTCCTATATTTTCTTCTAGTAGTTTTATAATTTCTGGTCTTACATTTAGGTCTTTATTGAAAAGATGTCTTTTCCCCAAAGAATGTTCCTGGCACTTTTGTCAAATATCAGTTGGCTGTAAATATGTGGGTTTATTTCTGGTTCTCTGTTCTGTTCCATTGGTCTATGTGTCTGTTTTTATGGCAGTACCATGCTGTTTTGGTTACTACAGATTTGAGGAAAGAGAACAAAACTGGAGGTATTGCTTTGACTATTTGGGGTCTTTTGTGGTTCCATACAAATTTTAGGATTTTTTTTCTGTTTCTGTGAAAAATGTCATTGGCATTTCGATAGGTAGATGAAATAATCTTATATATAGAAATACTCCTTAGTATTAAGGAGTCTACTAAAAAAAGCCATTAGAATGAATAAATGAATTCAACAAAGTTGCAGGATACAAGATCTACATAAATAAATTATATTCTTATACACTTGCAATGAACAATTTGCAAATGAAATTAAGAAAACAATTCCATTTATAATAGCATCAAAAAGAGTAATGTAACTAGGAATAAATCTAACAAATGAAGTGCAAAATGTAAACTCTGAAAAATACAAAATACACTGTTGAAAGAAATTAAAGAAGCTCTCAATAAATATAAAGGCATCATATGTTCATGAATCAGGAGACTCAATATTGTTAAGATGGCAATATTCCCCAGATCGATCTACAGATTCAGTGCCATCCCAATCAAATTCCTGGCTTGCTTTTTTTGCAAAAATTGACAAGCTGATCTTAAAGTTCAAGCTGACAAGGTGCCCAAAATAGTCAAAGCAATTTTGAAAAAGAAGAACAAAGTTGCAAGACTCACACTTCCCACTTTCAAAACTTACTATAAGCCACAATAAATTAAGACAGTGCGGTATCAGAATAAGGACAGACACAGATCAATAGAGTAAAATTGAGAATCCGGAAATAAACTCTCACATTTATAGTTAATTGGTTTTCAACAAGGGTATAAAGGTAATGTAATCAGGAAAGAATTACAAATTGTTAGTTTTTTCTAACAAATTGTTCTGAGACAACTAGATATCCACAGCAAAATAGTGAAGTTGGATACCTACCTCACACTGTATACAAAAACTAACTCAAAATGGATCAAAGACCTAAATGGAAGAGCTCAAACTATAAAATTCTCAAAAAACATAGATGTATTTCTTTGTGACATTGGATTGGGTAATGATTTGTTGGATATGACACTTAAAGTATGAACAAGAAAAGAAAAAATAGATAAATTGGACTTCCTCAAAATTAGAAACTTCTGTATTTCAAAGGACATCATTAAGAAAGTGAAACGACAACCCACTGAATTGTAGGAAGTATCTGTAAATCATACATCTGATAAGGAACTTATATCTATAATATATACAGAATGCTTACAACTCAACAACAATAAAACAATCTCGTTAAAAATGGGTTTAATTTTTTCTTTGGAGAAATGTCTTTAATTTCTTCTTTGGAGAAATGTCTATTCAAAGGGTATGAATACATATTTCTCCAAAGAATATATACAAATGGTCAACAAGCATATGAAAAGATGCTTAACATCACTAATCATTAGGGAAACACAAGTCAAGACTATAGTGAGATACCACCTCACACCTATTAGGATGGCTACTATTAAAAAAAAAAACAGAAGATAACAAGCGTTGGTGAGGATGTGGAGAAATTTGAACGCTTGTGCATTGCTGGCAAAACAGTTTTATTGAGGTGTGTTCGCATACCATACAATTCACACATTTAAAGTGTGCAATTCAATGATTTTTAAATATATTCAAAGAGTGGTACAACCATCACTACAATCAATTTTAGAACATTTTATCAACCTGAGAAGTAAACCCATACTCTTTGGCCTCCTACAACTCCCCAGTTTGAAGAAACTGCTAATCAGCCTTCTGTATCTAAAGATCTGCCTATTCTGGACATTTCATATAAATCAAATTATACAATGTTTGGTCATTTGTGACTGGCTTCTTTCATTTAGAATAAAGTTTTCAAAGTTCATCCATATTGTAGCATGTTTCAGTACTTTTTTCCTTTCTGTTGCCAAATAATATTCTATTGTGGATATACCACATTTTATGAATCCAACCAACAGTTGATGGCCATTTAGGTGGTTTCTACTTTTTGTTTATTACGAATAATGCTTCTATGAACATTTGTGTACAAGTTTTTGTAAAGACATACGTTTTCATTTCTCTTGGGTATATGTACACCTGGGAGTGCACTGCTGGTTCACCAGACTTTTCCAAACCAACTGCATGCACCATCTTATATTCCTATTAGCAGTGTATGAGGGTTCCCATTTCTCCACATCCTTGCCAACATTTATTATTATGCATCTTTTTTAGTCTGGCTATCCTAATGGGTGTGAAGTGGTATATCATTGTGGTTTTGATTTGCATTTCCCTAATGACTAATGATGTTGAACATACTTTCACATGCTTATTGGCCATTTGTATAGCTCCTCTGGAGAAGTGCCTGTTTAGATCCTTTACCAGTTCTTTCCAATTCTTTTTATTGTGGTAAAATGCACATAATGTAAAATTTACCATTCTAACCACTTTAAAGTGTATCAGTGGAACTAAGTACATGAACATTGTTGTGCAACCATCACCATTCTCCATCTCCAGAGCTTTTTTCATCTTTGAAAAGGAAACTGTATGCATAAACAATTACTCCCTATTTTCTCCTCCCCCACCCAACCCCTGGCAGCCACCATTCTACTTTCTGTCTCTATGAATCTGACTACTCTAGGCACCTCATATCAATAGAATTAATGTGGCATTTGTCTTTTTGTGACTAGATAATTTCATTTAGCATAATGTCAATGAACTATACCAAAAAAGGCAGAAGGCTTCTTTCATGAGACGAATACTCTACGTAGTCAGAACGGAACCAGTCTCATTGCACTTGACATCTGGTCATATCCAACCTCTTGGTTCCCACATACCAACCTTTCTAGTGGTGGGAAAGAAGTTCAGCTCTGGACTTCCCGAGAGACCTAACCTGAGCCACTCTTTCCCCCACACAGAGGTCCGCTTCACATATAATTGTTACCATCACTTTGATTATCACTGCCACCATTCCAGCCCATCACTCAGCCCTTCTCCTGACCACCATCCTAGCTGCATCTCAACTACTAGCCCAGTCAATATCCTGGCCACTGCTGCCAATAACAGCTCCCATTTACTGAGCATCTGCAATGTTGTATCTAATCCTCATTGCAAAACTGCATACCAGGAGGTCTGGACTTTATCTTGAGTGCTATGGGAAGTTGTTGAATGGTTTTAAGCAGTATAATCATAAGATAATATCCATATATTAAAATATTTATTCTGACTGCAGCACACAAAATAGAAGTGTGACTGGAGTTAGCCCAGTTAGCAGGTTGTTGCAGGAGTTCTGGGTGAGACAAGGGTAGTGGTAGTGAGGATGAAGAGAACTGGTAGAATCTGAAAAGTGTTTAGGAGGTGGAATGTATAGGACTTGATTTCAGATTGGACATGAGGGTAAGACAGAGGCTAGAGTCAAGATTCCCTCGGCATAGGCAAGCTCCGCAGCCACAGGCAGCCATGTTCAATTAACAAAGCCTCTGAGTCTCGGTGACCCTGAGGCTTCTAGGATTCTCAGTGACCCTGAGGCTTCAATTCCCTACCAATAGGCTTCTCCAAAAATCTGTAGTGTAGACACTTCAGTGAGGAATGAAACTGATAAGACTAATTTGACCACTATAAAAATAATCTCCTGTTTCCTCTCTCCCTTTAAGGGAAAAAGAAGCTGCATATTAAGGAGGCTTGAGGAGCCCCCATCTTTCCCCTCTCAAATTTTCATCATTTCCACCACTCCAACAGCCCTTAAAAAATCAATCAATACATTATTCCGCAGACATATAATGGTCATGCTATGTACAAACTATGATATCACTATTTTAGGGTTAAGGATTCAGAGATGATCTCCCTCTCTCTAGCAAATCCTGCTCTTAGGAAAAGACCCAGAACTAATTTTTACTGAAGAACAGATGAGTAATGGAGTGTGACCTTCCTTTAAGGGAATTTTTAACTAATACATTTTTTTTTCTTATTTCAAAAGTAATTCTCAATAAGTACAAGTAAGGCATAAAAGTCACTAGAACACCCACTACCTGAAGATAATAATTAGAAACATTTTGATGTATGTCTTGTCAGACTTCTGTACATATATATTTTTTTCCTTCTAGGCTTCTATTCTATTTTAGCTAAGGAACTTATATTTTACTTAAGAAGAATATCTTACTCTAAGGAATGACCCCAGCATAACTGCTATTTGGTGCAGAGAACTTTCCTTTAGTCTTCAAAAGTCACGTTTCTAAGGTTCACACATAAATGGTTACTTCTAAAGAAGGCTTTGCTGGGTGTCTGGCCGTGGCTAGGTGTTCATATTTACCAGCTGCCCCTAGACAAGTCCTGCTCACCTTGGTTTTGGAGCATGAGAAAAGGGAATAGACACCCTCAAAGCTTGGCAGGGGGGCTGGTCATGGGAAGAGGCCTCCCAAAGGGCAACTAGTACTGCTACATTCTTTGCATGGCTCCTTCCTCTGTCTAAATAGCAAAAGGCTGCTGGGAATGGCATGTGTGTGACAAAGACACAAGGGAAAATTTGTTAAGAGCAGTGTCCCAGACTCTTCCTAGGGGGAAGCCTGATTAAAAGGATTATTTCAAAGGATCATTAGTAGAAAGAGAATTTTAGGCTCCCTTGGGTAGAGCAGCCTTTGAACCAAGCTCTGTTTCAACATTTCTTCTTCGTTCTCAGAAGGTCAGCTAGAGTGAGCCACACACCACAGACCAAACTCCCAATGCCAGGGACACAGACGATTAATGCTGGCCCCCTCCATGATTGGCGGTACCATCTCAACCTACTTCAGGGGAGAGCTGGAGGGGTTTGCCTGTCCCTTGGGAGCTGGCATACAGTGCTGGAAATTCCAGTAGTTCCCTCACACCCAGGAGTATGATATACCTTCTGTAGAACATTTAGCTTCTTTCAAAGTAGAAAATTCCCTGATGTTAAGAGAGCTAAGGTCTCCCCTTTCACTGAAACCTAAAGAGCTTCCCATTTCCACTTCTTTGGGAAGGTTCTGGTCCCAAAGCTGGACTGTGACTTGCAGTTTCCTGGAGAACCAGAGTAGGAGGAGGGTAAAGGTGGCTTTGGACATCCCCAAGCTGACCATGCCTCCTGCAGGTGCTTTTGCAATCACAGCTGCCGCCTTTCCTGGGGCAAATACTCTCCACACGCCAGAATTAAACTAATCCCATTGCAACTGACATCTGGTCATATCCAACCACAAGGCTCCCACATATTGAGCCTTCTAGTGGTGGGAAAGAAATTCAGGTCTGAACTTCCTGAGGGACCTAACCTGAATGGACCACTCCTTTCCCACAAACAAAGATCCACTTCACATAATTGTTACCATCACTTTGACGATCACTGCCACCATTTCAACCCACCACTCAGCCCCTCTCCCAGCCACCATCCTAGCTGCATCGTGACTACTAGCCCAGTCAGTATCCTGGCCACTGCTGCCAATAACAGCTCCCATATATTGGTCATCTTCTATGTTGTCTCTAATCCTCAGTGCAAATCTGCAAGTTTAATGAAGAGGAAACTGGCTCCAAGTGTTGTCACATTGCAGAGAAGAGGCAGAACTGGGCTTTCAACCTAGGCCTAGATGACCCCAAGTCTGTGCTTTTTCCACTGCCCCATGCTACCTCCCTACTGTGGGCCAAGCCCTGGATGCAGACTGAGAAGGTACACATTTGCTGGCTATGTGACCTTGCCAAGTCCCTCACTTTCTGTGCTTCAGTTTCATCTCTAAAATGACAGTTTTGTTTGAGGCAGAAAGATACAGAGCAGTGTTTGTGTGTGTGTCTTGGGTGTCTATGTCTCTCTTTGGCTACTTATCGGGAGGTAGGAGTGAGGCCTTTCATTGTTCCTGCTCTTCAAGCCCAGGGCAGTCAAATGCTGGTGCTGTCATGGGGACATAGTGGATCACAGCCAGGCTGGAGGGTGCCTGCTCACCCCCTGCTGCCTCTCTGGGGTGCCACATGCTGTAGTCAGGAAGAGGGGACCCTGGAAGGCCCTTGGAATATTCCATCTGCTGGGGGCCCTTTGGAAGTCTGATGGAACGATGAGCTAACAATAGCAGCCTGAGCTCCGTGGCTCCTTTTTCCCTCTAATGAGGTTTCTCTGTCCCACAGCCATGGAAAGCTCCCAAGTTCCCCAGAGATGCCTCCTTGGCCCATCCGCCTGCCTTTCATCCTACACCACCCAGCTTTCTCAACTCCTAATTGTGTTTCTGAGAGCTCAGTCCCCAGGCTCTTGACCAACCATGCAGAAAACCCAACTGGTTACAACACTGCAACCTAAGCCTTGCACCCTCCTATGGCACGCCCTCCCCCTGGCTCACCCAGGCAGCCTGGCCTGGCCTGGCAGGAAGGACAAGGCTCGCAGCCTCAGGGTCTTAGCCCTGGAAGATTCAGGGCATGCAGTGGCCAGCCAGGAGGACTTACAGATGGGTAGAGGCATTTACCAACTACATCGCCAGGAAGAAAGCATGGCATAAGGGCATTTAGTTTGTAGTGAAGTTTTGGAATTCTGGCTCTGCCTCTTCCTAGCCATGTGACCATGGGCAAGGGATTTAACCTTTCTGAGACATACTTTCCTTGAGTGTAAAATAAAGATAATAATATCTACTTTGCAGAATGGTTGCAGGGATTAACCAATATAATACATTTAAAGCATCTTGCTCAGTGCCTGACACATAGTTGGCACCCAATAAATGCAGTTTCCTTTTCTTACCCTGCTCCTCTGCCCAGCCTCTGCCAACACCAATGGGGAAACAAATTTGGCAGATCACGTCTCAATTATTTGAGGGTCCAGGGCCCAGCCTCTGTACCTTTTATCCTTTAAACTACACAATCCATGAACTACTGAAGGTGGGAAGAGGAAAAGAGGAAAATGAGGCAAGGGTGGGAAACAGGTGGGCGGGCAGAAAAAAGGTGCAGAGGGCAGCCTCAGCCTGAGACAGGAGAGCTTCTGTGGCTTAGGCCCCCAGAGCACCCCAAAACCAGTGCACAAGGAATTTGCTAAGAGCAGCTGGCCCCTGGATGGGGTGGGAGAAGGCTCCAGATTCATAACCTGGTTTCAAGTGGGTCCTTCCCACTAGCCTGTCTGGGCTGGAAGCAGGGAACCTGATATTTACATACCTCCGCAGATGTGTCCCAACAGCCTGCTTGCCCTACCACGGTGGAGGAGGAATAATTGCACTAAGGCCGAGCTCTCCCCTCCTCCCCCTTGAAGAGTCAGATGACCTCAGTGCTTCAATGCTCCAAATGGAGTGGGGCGGTGCGTGTGCGTGTGCGTGTGTGTGCATGCGTGTGTGTGCGCACGTGTGTATGTGTGCAGCTCCAGCCCCTAGCAGAGGAGGCTGCAGGCCTGGGTTCAGAGGGATGCAACATCTGGCCAGCTGTGAGCCTGAGCCAGATGTGCGCCGGCCAGATGGAGGGCAAGCTCCCCTGGGTGGGGGTTGCACAGGAGGAAGTCATAACCTCATTGTGCGGCCTAATCCTGAACATATTACTCTGGAATATGTGCACTATCAACAACATTGCCATAAAAAAGAGGCCTCAATAAAAAGAGAAGAAGAAAGAGCAAGGCCTCAAGAATTGTCAGTGGGCCTCTGACACACTTTCTGGGATTGGGGGTGACGTGGGGGGGCAGTACGGACTAGCACTTAACCATGGGCTGTGGCCGCCCTTGTGCTTGTGAAGAGAGGGGGTTGAGCTGGGAGGTGGGTCTCCTGCCCTGCAGAGAGAGCTACTGAAAGCTCAAAGCCGTGGACATAGCCAAAAAGGGCCTTTGTGACTGGGGCTGAAGGGTTAACGGACCTGGGGAAGGGGGTCCTGAGTCTGGCAAGAGCTGGAAGAAACAGGTCAGCCAGAGAAACACTCTAGGCCCCTCTCCTCTGCCTTCATGAAGCCAGGCATTCTGGATGCTTCTGGCAGGGAAGGCACTAGAATATCTATCTACGCCTCTTGTCCCCACTCCTATCCTCACTGCACCCCATCCTCCAACCCCTTCCCACCGCTCTCATCCTGAGAGAACCAGCCAGATGACCCACAAAGACTCAACGCAAGGCTATCAGGGCTAGGTGGTCTGACTACCTGGGGCACTGCACTAGGGCCCAGCCAGCGTTTTCTGGAACACTGACAAGGTACAGTGGTCACAACAGGCTTCCTGGAGGCTATGGGGTCTCAAAAGATAAGAAGGATTTGACCAGATGATGATAAGAGGAAAGGACATGTTCTGTTCATCGTAGGAGGGCCCCAGCCCGGGAGATGCTGAGAGGGAGAAGGAAAGGCAGAGTAAGCAAGACTAAAAGCAAAAAACCACATGAGAACCAGAAGCACCTCAGAGCTCAGGTGATCCAAGCCCCCCATCTGACAATAGGGAGAAAATGTAGAAAGAGGTGAATACAGCAGGAGGACGCAGTGAAGGGTCCCCCAACACAGGATTTACAGGCCCTCAGGAAACCCCTCCCCCACCCCTGGCAGTTTCTCTGCACTGGAAACCCGAAGAGAACCTGAAAACGTGGGCCAGAGTTGAGGGCAGGTAGCCTGCTCACTGGGAGGCAAGGGGCAGGGTGTGGGGGTGGCTGGAAGCTGAAAAAAGAGACCCAGGGAGGGGTGGGGGACACAGAGCAAGCATGAGGCCAGGCTGGCGGTTCTCTCCCCTTGCCTCCTGCACGATCGTGGCAAGACAACTGCTTCTCATTAGCAAAAGTGACCGTGGAGGAGAAATCCAGCCCAACCCAGGTCACGGTCACAGCCCTGAGCAGCCAGCAGCAGCCAAGCCAGAGAGGAGCAGCCTGGGGCCCCAGGAGACCTGCAGCGGCTGTCTAGCCCCAGGTCCCAAGGTCGCCCATGTCAGCACCTATAGTGGACAACGATGAAAAGGAAGAATGAAATGACTGGAGGGGCAGGAAGGGAGGGAAATTGTGCCAGCACTCTCCTGGCTGTCCTGCCTGTTTTCTCCCTTCCAATTCATCCATCACACCATGGCCAAATTCATCCCACCACCCACTCTCCTGCTGAGGAAGTGGCAATGGCTTCTCAACGTCTTAGTCAAGATAAATAAACTTCTAAGCCCCAATTTAAAGGTCCTCTGTGATTTAGCAACCCTGGACGTCATCAATCCTCACTCCCATGGCTCTCCAGGCCAAGCCCTCCACCCCAGCGACTCTCCGCAGAGGCCCCTGCGCATATCCCGCCAAGTTCCTCTCTCTTTGCTCATGCACTTTTCTTAACCTAAAATGCCTTTTTGTCTCTATCAAATCATTGTTATTCCCCTTTTACATTCCACTCACCTGTGAAATTGGGAGAGTAATAATGCCTACATCGTAGGGTTTTTGTAAGGATAAATTAGAAAATGCTTGGAACAGAGCCTGGCACACAGTAAACATTAGCTATTTGTGTTGTTATTATTGTTCTATTCATGATCCTTCCAGTCTGACCCCAAGTTCTACCTTCTCTGTAGGGCACTGTGTCCCTGACCTGTCCACTCACGATTGTCATCACCCTTCTTCTTGCATTTGCCAACTCAATTCATGGTTTAAACAATATTTGTCAGGCATCCTCTGCTATGCTAGGTATCATGCTAGACAGCATGGAGAAAATGGAGAATGAGAGGGTTATCCCCGGCCCTTGAAGAGCTTACAGTCTGGAGAAAGTCAAACAGTAAAAGGCAGTTACAGGGTGTGCAAGTGCTGAGCTTAGGGTACGTACACTTCAATGCCATCAAGGAACAGGGGCAGGGTCAGTATTGAGGGACAGGAGGGCTTCTCAGAGGAGGTGATGGACAAGTGGGGACCTGAAAGCCAAATAGGAGTTAGCAGAGTGGAGGGAGGGAGAGATGTTGCAAAGAGGAGGAGCAGCAGCGGCAGAGGCCCAGAGGGGAGAGGGAGGGTGATGCATATGGAAACTACAATGAGCTCAGGAAGGTTAAGAATGGACTGTGGGGAGGAATAGTGAAAGCTGAGGCTAGAGAGGTTTGGCAGCAGCCAGAAGGTGAAAGGCTACATAAACTGGGCTAGGACACTGGGGCCCAGTCCTGTAGGCAGTGGGTAATCATGGGAGGGGCTGTGGTGCTCACTCAGCCCTTAACATGTGCCTTGGACTGTTGTTAACTCTCTCATGGCTGCCAGACTTGTCTCCTCAGGAGATTAGAACCCAGTGTCTTCTCACATCTCTTTTATCAGTGAGGTGGGATATCAGTAAGTAGATATCTATTGGGTGCTCTTTTGAGGGCAGACCATGGACTGCACAGAGCAGGACTTCCATGCAAGCCCAGTGAGTTGAGGGAGGAGGAGGAGAAACGTGACAAAGTGGGAGGGCCATGAAGTGTAACAGGAGCCTGGAGCATGCTCTGCACTCCAGGGGGAGTCCCAGGCCAGAATCAGCCCCATGGAGCCTGAGACAAGCCACTGAAACGTCCTCACCCTCAGCTTCTTCCTCTGTAAGGTGAGCATCGGGCCATCTGTCTACCTGCCTACCACACATGAGAATGTAGGTGAAAGCCCTGCAAAGGTGAGCTGTCTCCATAGGAGCAGGCAGATGCTGAGACAGGGAGAGGAAGGTGGGACCCCCTGTGGGGCAGGCTCTGGAGGCTGGTGAAGGAAGCTCAAACCAAGAAAGAAAATAAACAAATGTGTGCCTCAGGTCAGCAACTCCCCCACCCCATTCACATGTGCTCTCTCTGTCCATTTCTCCCTCCCCAGCTTGTAGGAATCACTGTCAACAATCCGTGGCATCCAGTCACCTTTCCCAACACACTGCACAATATGGGCACCTGGATAGTCAGGTCAGGAGGCTCCGAGCTGTCCTTGTCCTGACCAGCTAGCACCTCCCCCAGAAACCTTCCCTGACCCCCAACTCACAGTAATCTCCCCCTTCTCTGACTTTTGCAATTCCAGGCCCTACCTATATGAAGTACATGACTTTGACTTCTCTCTAAGGGCTCTCAGATGACCCTTCCTAGCCCCAAGACTCTAAGGTCCTTGAAGGAAGGATCAAGCTGTTGCCTCTCCAGCATCCTCCAGGGTCCCCAGCGCAGGCTTCTCGAAGGCTTGGGGTGGTTGGTTCTCATCCCTTCCTTTCTGAAGATGTGAAGAGGACATGACAGTCTGAATGGGCCAGAACTGGGACCCAGGGATGGAGACGGATTCACCAGGCAAAGGTCATAAGGTGGAAGCAATGGCCACGTAGCCATTAGATGGAAAGGCTAAATCAGCAGGGCAGCTAGTGTCCCAATGTCAACAGGCAGGATGTGGAAATTCCAGGAAGCCAACGGCTGCTCAGAAAGAAATGGAAAGGCACTGTAGGTTTCAGTGCCCGACAAAGGGTCTGAGGCCAGGCCTCACCCCAAGCAGCTGCCCTCAACCCCTCCCCAGCTTCATGGTACAGTGGGTGTGCCCAAGGACACAAAGCTGAAAAATGGGCTACCATCTGGAGAAGATGACAGGGCCTGAAGGACTGTGTCACCAAATGGCTTTCCCCCTGAGGCAATCAGGGCAGGGCTCATCAGCACTTTGAAAGGAACATCTGGCTGATTCCAGATGTGGAACCAGATGTGAGAAAATGACATGCTGGCATGAGCTGGTAGGCAAGTTCAGAGTCCATTCTCAACTCTCCCAGCTGGCCAGGCCCTCTCAAGATCCTTCTGCCCATGCTCCTGCCTGCACACCTCTCTTGGTTACATAGCTTTGGGCTGCAAGACTCTCATGGTTGGCCAAGTAGCTTCTCATGTCCAGCTTTGGTCCACCCCAGAATCTATGCATTCTCTTCTTCAGTAGAGATGGGAACTAGCTGGTCACCATCCCCCCACTCAAGAATCTGTGTGTGTGTGTGTGTGTGTGTGTGTGTGTGTGTGCACATTCATATAAAGAATCCTGAGAACAAGAGGCCAAGTCAGATCCCTTGCCCTGAAAAGGGCCCCAGAGAGGATGTAGCCCCACCCACTTGCTATACAGGTAAGGCAGCTGGGAAGGAGAGAAGGAGAGGTCTGCAGAGGCTGGGAGGAAGTCAGCCATGGGTCTAGTAGACTAGATCTCAGGCACTGGGAGTCCAGTGTTCTTTCCACACTGCCACCTCTTCCCCACTCTGTTCCACCTGCCAACCCACCAGGTCCAATCTCTGCCTGATATGCAGAGTAGGGGGAGCCTCTTTCCTGGGGTGAGGCACTCACTGTCAAGAGCTGCAGGTGGTGACGTGCAGGTATCAGATCGAGGAAGAGCAATTGAAAGATGGCAATTTCTCTTCCATGTTAGCACTAGCATTCCTCCTGGAGTAAGCAAGATAAAAGTCTCCAAAAGAAGAAGCCAAGAGAGATTTGAGAGTGGGTAGATGGCGGAAGAGAAGCCCCAAGCACTGGTCTCTGAGGATGTGGTCTGATAAGGAGAAGGTTCCTTGCTCACCTAAAGGAGAGCCTTTCCACTTCCTATGGGCGCTTAAGCCATCATTGCTTCATTCTGCAAGGGCCAGCACTTCTGGATTCTCACTCTGGTGGGTCCTAGACTCCAGAACCAGTGACTTCCCTGGACACGTTGGCTAGGACTGGAAGGTACCTCCTGGAAGTTTCCTGGGACAAGGACCCCATATATAAGCTTTCACAAGCCCATTCAATTCATCTTACAAAGCAATGCAAGGCCTGACTACAACTTTGCTCAGCCTCAGTCTTACAGCCTGTGAAATAGGCAAAGACCACTAGCGTAGGAAAGAAAACAACCAGTATCTTCAAGCAGAAGATGTGTTCACCTTGCTCTCAGTTCATTCTCACATGAGCTATAGCTTGAGACTCTGGGTTTCCTGGGAATGGGCTGCTGTGTGGGAGCTAGGGCCAGCAAACAGGAAAAAATGGCGAGCTTTTTCAAGCATCAATACTTTTTGATTTGAAATCTCTCTTTTCCAAACTTTGCAGAGCACATACTGTCCAGTCCCCTTTGTTAAGGATTAATTACCAGCCAAGTTTGAAGTCTTTGGAGTTGTTTGGGAGTTATTTGAGCTGAAAAGGAAAACATAACTATGTTGTTATTTCTTCTAAATGGAAAAAGGATATTTTTTGTGGGTGTTTGCAATGCTTACAAACAGCTGAAGGGGTTTTTTACTCTATCTTTCCAAAAATCACTGCTCTAGGCCATGACCAAATATGGAAAAAATGACCAAATAAAAAAAATCCCCAAACCATAAACTTTTCAGAAAGTCACAAATAGTTGAACTGGAAGCATGTAATAGAAATGGCCGGCGACCTTGCTTAGCACAATTTCCCACTATTTCCTGCCACCCCTGTCCACCACTCACGTCTGTGATTCACCCAGGCATCTCTCAAGAGACTTTACCTTCTAGACATCCAAGAACCAGGAGCCAAGTACAGAACAGAGTGTTTGGGGAGACCTCAGCACTGGATTAACTTCCTCATTCCACAGATGAGGAAACCGAGGGCCATTGATGGCATGAGTGACTTGCCCCAGGCCCCACAGCAAGCTTTGGCACAATCAGATTCCCAGTGTGGCTTTTACCAGGCTATAACCTCCAACCCCAAAAATGCTACAGGGCAGACTGGGGCAGGGCCTGTGGACCTCTCTGAGAAGGCAGAATAGGTAGCCATCTGTGGCTGTGCTTTGATATGGCCACCACTGAGAAGGTGAGCATTGTACAGGAGAGGGTGTTGGCCTTGAGACAGAGAATAAGACTTCCTTGTGTTTTGTTTGTTTGTTTGTTTGTTTTTGTTTTTCTTTGATACGGAGTCTTGCTCTGTCGCCCAGGCTGGAGTGCAATGGCGCGATCTCAGCTCACTGCAACCTCCGCCTCCCAGTCTCAAGCGATTCTCCTGCCTCAGCCTCCCGAGTAGCTGGGACTACATGTGCCACCACACCTGGCTAATTTTGTTTGTTTGTTTGTTTGTTTTTTGAGATGGAGTTTTATTCTTCCCGCCCAGGCTGGAGTGCAATGGCGTGATCTTGGCTCACCACAACCTCTGCCTCCTGGGTTCAAGCGATTCTCCTGCCTCAGCCTCCTGAGTAGCTGGGATTAAAGGCATGCGCCACCACGCCCAGCTAATTTTGTATTTTTAGTAGAAACTGGGTTTCACCACGCTGGTCAGGCTGGTCTCGAACTCCCGACCTCAGATCATCCACCCGCCTCGGCCTCCCAAAGTGCTGGGATTACAGGCGTGGGCCACCACGTCCGGCTTTTTTTTTTGTATTTTTAGTAGAGACAGGGTTTCGCCACATTGGCCAGGCTGGTCTCAAACACCTGACCTCAGATGATCCGCCCACCTCAGCCTCCTAAAGTGTTGGGATTACAGGCGTGAGCCACCGCGCCCAGCAGATTTCCCTGTCTTGGAAGATGAGTGTGGCAGCGTCCTGTCAAAGAGCATACTCACTGTGCTAGCCACTACCAGGTAGCCTGGGACACCCTTCTCTCCCCAGTTCTTAGACAACTGGCATTGAGGAAAAGGGGAGTAGGGGTTGGTGATGCTGCACCTCTATCCCTGGGTCCCGGGCTCTGATAGATCAGAAACTTTGTCAAATAGGAATCTCCTCCACAACATCCCTATAACCAAGATCCAGGGCAGGGTTCCTGGGAATTCATTCCACACATCAACTGCCACTAAATGAGGAAGAAAGGGAAGACTGGAGCCTTCCTCTCTTCAGAGCTGAGGTTGGGGTTCTGCTTTGACACAAGGAGTCTGCTGTAGGTATGGTCCAGAATGGTAATATAATATTATGGTTAAAATTATGGCATCGGGCCAGGCCCAGTGGCTCATGCCTGTAATCCTAGCAGTTTGGGAGGTCGA
Organism: Pan troglodytes; assembly: GCF_028858775.2. Lineage (NCBI taxonomy): Eukaryota > Metazoa > Chordata > Mammalia > Primates > Hominidae > Pan > Pan troglodytes. The sequence continues at coordinate 137,677,741 of NC_072402.2, forward strand.
GGCGGGCAGGTCACCTGAGGTCGGGAGTTCGAGACCAGCCCAGCCAACGTGGTGAAACCCAGTTTCTACTAAAAATATAAAAATTAGCTGGGCACAGTGGCACATGCCTGTAGTCCCAGCTACTCGGGAGGCTGAGGCAGGAGAATCGCTGAAACCCAGGAGGTGGAGGCTGCAGTGAGCCAAGGTTGCGCCACTGCACTCCAGCCTGGGCAACAGCGAGACTCCATCTCAAAAAACAAAGAAACAAAAAAAATTATGGCATCAGACTTTTGGGCCTGAATCCTAACTCTATTACTTACTGGATATATGACCTGAAAGTTATTTAACTTATCTGTGATTCAGTTTCCTCATCTGTAAATGGAAGTAATATAGCACCTGCATCCTCTGGCTCACAGTAAACGCCATGTAAGTTGTAGCAATTATTAGTGTTGTTAATTGCTCAACATTGACAACTTAAGGAAGAAAGAATAAACAGGTAGATGCCTAAGAACTCAGAACCTACTTCCTACGTTGGACAGAACCTCCCAACATCAGTTCAAGGGGACAAGTTAACCCCACCACCTTCTAGCACATGTCAGCATAGTCACGGATGCAGGAGGAGAGGCCAAAAAGCCCAAGACCTGGAGACCTGCCCATTCCCAGCCTCCTGCCAGCTCCTCCATGAACTCTGAAGAAGCTGCCAGGCTCGTTGGGGCCTTCATTTCTCCACTAGTAATATGAAGATAATAGAACCCTTTGCTGTCTGTCAAGTTCTTTGAGAGGCTTGGATGAAAGGCATAGGCAGCCAGGTGAGATGCTGCTATTACAGCTAATGACAGAACCAACACGCTTGTACGCTGCCGCCCAGCTCTGACTCAGGCTGTTTACGGTTCTTGCCTTGGTAGTGGGGGTTTCAGGAGGGTTGATTGGGTTTGTGGTCTGAGGAGAAGGGGGAGCCCCAGCCGGTGCCCTTGCCTGCCCTGCTACTGCACATAAGTGCATCTGCCATGATCTAGGTTTCGGCAGGGCCTTCTCTCCCTGACTTGAGCCTCTACTGTCCTGTCTCTCTGAGAATTTCAGTGCCCCTCACCCCCATCCCTGCCCCCCTCCTCCCCTCCTGCCAGGACTCAGGCTCCAGCCCTGCGTGTGACACATCACTCTAGAGGACAATCAAGCTTGTTTAGAAACATGCAGGAGCCATGGTCTTTGGCTGCTGCAGTCAGAAGAATAAAACATTCTTCAAGGCCAGGCCCTCCCTCTCCCACCATCCCAGCGACAGCAAACCCGTAGGGGCTGATCAGCATGGGGCTGGACTCCTTCTGTGACCTCCACATCTGGTCAGATGCTGCAGGTCCCTCCCTCCTCCTGGGGAACTTCTCTGGGAGGCTGACCAGAGAACAGGGCCATTCCCACTATGTGTCACCAGCTCAGTCTCTAGATTGTGGTTGGCCCCCTGCTCCCTGCTGAGAGCTGGAGGTGAAAGCAGGGCTGGCAAAGCAAAAGCAGCTGCTATCAGGCCATCCTCAGGCTCCTAAAGGAAGAGGTCTCTCCTTGGCAGCTCAATCCAGTTTCAGGAATCCTCTGCAATAGCCACTGTCCTGACTTGGCATTAGCTTGGGGACATGCAAACTCATCCAGCCTCAATCCCAGTATAATGTGGGGGCCGAGGCAGCCCCATGCAAATGCCCCCCAGCCTCCCAAGGTGTCTCCTCTCCACTGAGGCTCTTGCTTTCCTGACCAGCACAGAGAGCTGGTCATTGGGATTTAGATGGCCGGGTGGCAGGAGGCACACACAGTGGTCACCTGATTGCCTCTTCTACTCTATCTGTCTCCCTGGCCCCAGGAACTAGCCCTTGACTGCCCCAGCATATTTTCCCCTCTCCTCTTTCCCTCAAGCTCCCCCTGCTCATCAAGTTCAGCCCCTGACAGTCCTCCTTCTACCAATGCTGCTAAGCCCCTGGAGCAGATCACATGGCAGACACCGAGTGCCAGAACGGGGGATAGCTAAAGAGAGCATAGAAAGAGGAAGGCTGTGTTGGAGACAAACTATGGAGGATGAAGAGAGAAAGACAAACCTCCAGTGGGAGAAGGGTGATCAGAGCCAGCTCGGCTCAAAACTATCGGGACAGAACAAGATTTGCTTGGAGAAGACTGAGGAGAACATTCTAGGCAGGGGGAATAGTACAAGGCAGAAGTGGAAGAGGGAAATGGTTTGGCATCTCTAGGAGAATCAGGTCTGACAAGGTTTACAAGGCTGGGGTAAATGAAGAGTGGCCCCAGACTGCACTTTGGGAATCCTGTGCAATGGAGGAAGCTCAGGGTAGGAGTGCAGGGGCAGCCAGGGCATTTGCTCAGACCGTCTTCACAGGAAGTCCTGTGAAGTTACACAGGGGGCTTCTTCATCCTTCCCAAGTCCCAGAAGGCAGGGAGGAACTGAAAGAAAACATTCTCATCACTATTTAACAGAGAGGAAAACTGAGGCTTATTAGTGCTTACTCATATGCTCAAGGTCCTGCAGTAAGTCAGCAACCAAGCCAGTGGAATATTCTAGATGCCTGGGCCTGGAGGGGTCCTCAAGAGGTCACCTACTCTGCCTCTTGCCCCAGGCAGACCAGATCCCAACAAATCAGGCCTCTGACTATGCCTAACCATGTTGCAGTTAAACATATAACTTCTCTGGTTCATAGGCAATATGGAGCCATATAAAAGCCCTCTCTAGACCTGAAGGTCATTTTTCAAGATTGACCTTCTCCAGCTTAGGTTTCTCTTCTCCAGGTTCAATCTCAACAGGTTTCTTCTCTACTGGCCTAAGCCTCCCATGATTGACATGGCACATATACTAGTGAATTAAAGGAATGAATAAATAGTGAATAAATGAACAAAGAGACAAATGGTTTCCAGACAAGCACAACACTTTGACCTCCAGAAAGCAGATCTCAAATAGAAGTCCTCAACATCCCTAAATTCACTGAACAACCTGACATGATATATTTATAACCACCATCCACGGTGATCTGGAGATATCCTTAGGCCATATTCTTCCTTTAAAAGGATGAGTATCTCCCCTCCTTATCTATCCTGACACACACTCACATACACATGTATTTGCACGTTCAAATAAAGTATAGGCATCAGACCCTGGGGGAAAACCCATCCCTATCTCAACCAGGTTGGCATCTGTGCTGGAGTCTTTTGATAAAGAGGGTTTCTTCTGCAGACAGCTAAGACATATCTCCCTGAGATTCCTCCCTCATCTTCACACCCATGATCCTCATATAAGGAAAGAACTGAGCCCTATACATATAGGTACCATTTATTCTTACCATGTGCCAGCCACCGTGCCAAACACTTTATATGCATTTTCTTATTTGGTCTTCACAAGCACCCTGTAGGTTATAGAAGAGGAAACTGAGACTTGGAGAGGTGAAATCTGGCCAGTAAAGAAAGAGGCAGGCTTAGGCTCTCGTCTGCCTGACTCTAGAGTCCACCTTCCTGCCCACTCTTGCTGTCTTTCCTCTTTCTAGGCCTGGTGGCCTTGAATGTCCTCACTGCTCCCTGTCTAACCCCAAGCCCCACCCCAGCATGCAGAACCTCATCTAGGTAAGAATACTCAATCACAACAGTTGGGGTTGTTCACATCCAGCAACTTGTCTTTGTTCAAACTGGTTCCTTTCTGGTTTTTTCCTTTTCTTCTAATCTCAGATTGAAGACCTATTATTTCCAAGCCAGGAAAAAAGAACAAGGGAAAAAAAAGGGGGCTCTGTTCCATGAACTGTAACATCTCTCTCTGTGCTGCCCAGTTCCTCAATTTCCTGACTCTTGGACAAGCCCAGCCATGCCTGGCCCCCAAATTTGGCAGGACCATTGGTCACAAAACCTTTTTAGGGTCTTCTCTTCCTTTAGAGCCAAGGCTGGGGTGAGAGAACAAAGAATTGATGGGAAGAAAAGCAGATCAAAGAAAGGTGCTGGAAAATGGTAATAACTCGAATTCCCAGCCTGGCCCTCCAATGTCTACCCTACTGTCTTGGGACTTTATGTATCTCCTTTCCGGCCTAAAGAACTAGCTCCAGAGAGAATGTATGGTTAGTCATATACAGAAATACAGATACACACACACACACACACACACACGGATGCCCATTCTAGAATCACAGCCTGTCATAACCACACATCCCAGGCCAGTCTTATTCTCAGAGGTACCCAAAACCTCAAGGGACCCAAAACCCCCTGAAGCTAAGAAGCTAATCATGAGCACATGCACCCAATCACATGTTCCCAAACATTGCCGTAAACATGCCCTTTCTACTAGGCACAAACATTGTCACATGCATGCTTGGGGAGTGTGTCCCAGATCTCTGGACACAGGCATTTGCAGACAGGCTCAAAGAACAAAGGATTCTGGAGTTAGACTCCTCCGTCAGAGAGGTTCTCAAAGCTGACAGGGCCTCTACTTCTTGGTTTCTTGCTCCACCTAACCCCTGAAGTTACTGAATTGGTTGGGTCCTATCAAGTCCAGAGAGAGGGAGGGCCCTTCCCAACTTTCCCCATGACCCTCACTCAAAGCATACTTATCTAGCCCTGAGCCAACAGTGGCCAAGTGATGCCAGGAGAGATGGTTTTTGTCTGACTGTCAGGAGATGCCACTGTGTCACCCTGGAGAGGAGAGTGGAGTTTTTGGCCTCAGGCCACTAAGAGCCTCTAACCTGGGGCTGGCTTTCACTCTCCCAGCTTAAGGGGAAACAAAGGTGTCTTGATGCACGGGCACTAGGATTTTTTGTTGGTGGCAGTAGACACATCAGCACTGCCCCAGGGCAAGAACCCTACCACCACCTTGTTAACCCCTCATGGTCAGGCTAGCTCTCCAGCTTCCCACCTGGCTCCACAACAGCAACCTCCTCCCACCCTAGGCACAGTTGTCACATGCTCTAAGACTTCTAAGAGCCTGCGTGAATGGTCCAGAGTGGAACTACGTGGGGGAGATGGGTGGAGCCAGACAGCTCACTATGTTCCAGGGTGGGTCAGGGGACAGTACCCCAGAGGGACACCCCGACTCTCTCAACTCCTCCCAAACCAAAGCCTCAGGTTTTCCAAGAAGGCAAACAGCTGCTCAGAGAAAGCAGCCCAAACCAGCACAATTGCCAACAGAGCTTGAGGCAAGGCATTCCCCAGCCCCAGACCAGGCCAAACAGCAGAGTGACGCAGTCCTCCTGAACAGGGATGGCAGCAGCAGCCCCAGCTGCCAGCAGGAGGCCGTGGCTTTCATGCCACCACACAGCAGTGCTGCTGATGCTCCAATGGATAACAGGGCCTGAATATTCACCCAATCAGGCCCCTGGACAGAGGGACTCTGACACTTCTGCTGATGAATCCTGGCCCTCCTGAAGGCCTTCCTATGAGCAGCAAAGCACAGGGCTATACTTTCTGCCAAGATATATCTCCTTCCCAGTCTGGTAGAGACCATCACCCCAATTGCAGACAGTGCTAAAAGGAAGAGCTGTCAGGAGTGCTCACTAGTACAACTCTTGCCAAGGTCAGGATGTGACTGTGAGGTAAAGCCAGCAGAGGTATGGATGTGGGGCTCACAGCCTTTGCAGAGGGAGAGGTGTGCTAGCCAGGGGGAGAGGGGATTGTGGGCAAGGTCCCTCCTACCAGTCTCTCATATTGCCCTATATCAGCCTATTCATTTTCTTCCTAGGACTTTTCACAATTTCTCATTTTTTAAAAATATTTGCTTACTTATTATTTGTTTCCTCCACTAGGCTATAAGCCCCATGAGTTTAGGGACCATGTCTCGCTTATTTACTATGGTATCCCCAGTGTCAGTGTGGTGCCTGGCACATAGCAGGGACTCAGTAATATTTACTGAACCAATGAATGGTCTCTGTCCAGAGAACCTTGGTGCACTATGCTCCATTGCCAAAGAAACACAGGAGTGATGCACCTAAACACCCAGAGAATCCAGATCAGAGATGGCAGGAAGTTCTTCAAGGAAGGCCCACCAGCTCTCCCACCCATGCATTCATACCACATTGTACAAGTCTAATCTGAGCACTTACGTGACAGCTACTGCACTGGAATGTGAGGATCCCTCCACGAAACAAATAAACAAAACCACTGGCCCCTTCCCTTACGGAGATATGACTTTGGTAAGGAAGGGATATTAAGAAACAAATGACTACAATTCAGTCTGACAAGCACCATCAGAGGTAAGATCAGAGGACCCACCCTAGTCTTGGGAGCTGGGAAGCTTTCCCAGAGGAGGGACATTCTAAGATGAGCTCTTAGGGGTGGTGTGAATTAGCAGCAAAGACTGGAGGAGGAAAGAGGGAAGAAAAGAAGATTTCACAAAAAGAGGTTAGTATATGCAAGAGTTTAGAAATAAGAGCATATGCGACTTAAAAAAGGAGAAAAGGGAAGTTTGGCATGGTCAGGGGTGATGAGGAGAGGCTGAGAGAGAGAGTTGGAAATGCAAGCAGGAGGACCTGGAGGGCCTGGGAAACTGTGTGGTGAGCTGCTGATGGGCTATAAACAGAAAGGTAAAAGAATCTAAGCTTGTGATTTAGAAGCTTCCCTAAGTGCACAGAAAAGCAAGCTCAGAGCATACCTGCTCATGCAGAAGGCTAGTGAGGCTTCTCCTATCTCTAATGGATGGGAAGGAGCATACAGGAACTGCTCAAAAAAAGGCCTGGGAGGAAACAGGGGTCATGCAGGCCCCCAGCCTCCCCCAGTGGCTCCACATCAATAGAACTTATTTGCCCCTTGCTCCGAGAGATAACACCCAGGGGATTGCAGGAGACCTGAGATGCCAGTCATGTGGGAATCACATGTGAGGAGTCTCCAGACTGCATAGCCCACGGGGATAGGGTCAACGGGAGTGGCTGGAAAGGAAGAGGAGGCAATGGCCGGTGCTGGGGCCAGGGATCATGGGATTCAAGAAAGCTATTTAGAGTCAACCTCATGCCTAGATTATAAGGACCTTCACTCCAGGGACTATTACCTTGTATCCCGCTCAGCCCTGGGTACAAGGTAGATGTCCAATAAGTACTCCTCTTGGACAGAGGAATAGAAAACCCATTCAGACATTCTCAGGACACACATACCTCCTCCGCAACAGAGTCTCCCTACTGAAGGACAAGTGTCCTTTTCCTCTTTCCTCATCCTGCAGCCCAACAAAGGCCACAGGTGGCCAAATGTACCAGACAACAAAAGCTCATGAAGACGCTGCTGCCGTGCACAAGGTGGGCCCACGAGAGGGCAGTTGGTGGCCAGGTGGGAAGAAAAGCAGAGACACTTCTAAGGAGAGGCTGGTAACTGAAGATCCCTCAGATGCAAGGCCTCATCAGAGATGTAGAATGCCTGGGCTCTAGTCAGAGCCCTCAAGACTCCTTTAACCTTGGGTCTTGATTTTCTTACCTATGAAAGGAGAACAGGGCCGGGCACAATGGCTCTTGCCTGTAATCCTAGCACTTTGGGAGGCCGAGGCGGGTGGGAGATCGAGACCATCCTGGCCAACATGGTGAAACCCCATCTCTATTGAAAATACAAAAATTAGCCAGGCATGGTGGCGGGCGCCTGTAGTCCCAGCTACTCAGGAGGCTGAGGCAGGAGAATCCCTTGAATCTGGGAGGCAGAGGTTGCAGTGAGCTGAGATCGCACCACTGCACTCCAGCCTGGGCAACAGAGCTAGACTCTGTCTCAAAAAATAAAACATAAAAATAAATAAATAAATAAATAAATAAATAAATGGAGAACAGGACTGCATGCTTACTCAAGCCCCTTCCAGAGTTTCATTCCAGGGAGAGGAGGCCATGCTGACCCCCAAGGCCTCTGAGGGAAACAGCTTCTGCTTTCCTAGCAGGCACTGGCAGCTCAAGTCAGGCCTTCCCACTCTCCGATAGTCCCGTCCCAATGAAATACCGAGGCTGGGCCCAGAATCACCATGCCTGCCCGCCCGGCTGAGAAGGGGTGAGAAGGGAAGATGTGGAAGTGACAAGCCGGAGGCAGCTGATGAGGCCGACCACAGAAAGAACGGGCCTCCGTGGTGGGCCCAGAGCTGAGAGGGCCTGCGTGAGGGTAGGGCGCCGAAGGCCAGAACCCGGAGCCTCAGGGGGGCCTAGTTTAGGAGCAGGGCAGGATTGGAACATCCTCCCTATAGAGAAGAGGCCTGTAGACCAGAATTTTTTCTGACTCTGCAAGCCTGGACTTCATCTTGGTTGTGTGAGGCAAGGAACCTGGTCGATCCTCGCCAAAGGGGATGGGTCAGAGAGACAGCAGCACCTTCCTCCACGCCTGCAGGGGACTGGAAGGAGGAAGGAGGGCTGGGAAGGGCAGAGGGGTAGCTCCTGAGCGGCAGCGCCAGCTGTCCACACTGGGAGCTCTCCGTTCGGCGGCCTTTCACTGAGGGCTGGCTCCCAACAGGCTGTGTTCTGGACACTACTCCAACAAGCAACGGCATATTATTGGACAGGCTGCCCAGGACTCAGCAAGCCCAGCAAGAACCCAGCTCCATCACCCGCACAGGGCAGCAGAGGCATCCGCTGGTCCTCACTGGGGAAGGCAGCAGACCCTTCCAAAGCCCCTACAGCTTTCCTCCCAGCCTCAGCCCAGGAGGAGAGGGCACTCCGAGGCCGGTGCAGGAGCTGAGACGCAGCCTGCCCTGCCACCTGGTGGAGAGATGAGGAAGGTGCGCGGGTCCGCGTTCAGGCAGGTAATGCCCCGCCACCTGGTGGAAAGCTGCCGGCAGAGGGTTCCGGCGCTTGCAATCAGCCCAGCCGCGTGGCAGCCCACAGTCCTAGCCTAGAACATGAAGGATATAGTGTTCTAGGGCTCAGAGGCCTTGCCATATTCTTCTGACCCAAGAAGTAGACTCTGGCCCTGAGCCAGTGCTAGGAAAGGGCCATTCTAATTTAACCCGCCAAGATTAAGGCCAACATATCTGGCTTTTAATAACTTGTTATGACTCTGACACAGTTTCCTGAAGCTTTTCTGAAGCAAGTTCTAGATTTGGCAAAAGGAAATAAGAAATAATAGCTATCTTGAAATATCTATAGGGATGTTATCTGGAAGAAAGACTAAATTTATTTTGGGTAGCTCAGAGGGACAGACATAAGGCTAACAGGTAAAAGTCAAGGCAAAGCAGATTCTGCCTCCATGAAAGGAGCGTTTCTACCAATTAGAGCTGACCTCATTGGCAGCCTTCAAAAGGAGTGAGTTATCAGGCAACAGGTGCGTTCAAGCAAGGCAGGATCTCTAATTTGGCAGACATGTTAGAGGGACAGTTTTTATACAGGGATCTTAGTGTCTCCTGCAATGCTGAGATGCCACACCAGCTTATCCCTGTCTCCTTACCTTCCTTTACCAATGTTTATTGAATCAACTCTATGCTTAGCACCAGAGATTTCAGAGACAAATAAGACACAACTCTTGCCCTCAAATATTTTAGAGTTTAGTGGAGTAGTGAGCCCTCTAGCTTCTAGTTCCACCCCAAATAATAGATGATGACCTTTGGCTTACACTGCATTCACCTCTCAAACAGGAAAGGCAAGGGAAACACTATGTGCCTTTCCCGTCCTTACTGGAACAATTCCATGCCTCCCATTGACATATGAACTTAAATAATATTGCAAATGGAGTGTGCTATCATCGCCTAAGAATAATATAAATAAAGCAATAAAAACAATGAATGTCATTTTACTATGTGCCAGGCACTGTGCCCCTCACTTTACAAGTATTATTTTTACTTCATTGTGCTGGCAAAAGTTCAAAGACAAACCGAATAACCTTTAGAAGTCCCTAAAGGGCTATACAGAAAAAAGATGTCTGACTATTCTCCACATTCTCCAATTCATGCCACAGGATAATGGTTTTATATTACAAGAAGGCCTAAGATAGCTATAAAATAGAACATTCTGGGAACAAGATGGTCCAAAACACTGGAGTAAAACATCAACCAAGACGGTGGTGTTTCCTTCTTTAGAACACTTGAACAACAACCTGGATATTCATTTGGTTCTAAGGATAAAAGGAAAGGAGTAGAGAAAATGAACTGGTCTGGCCAATGGATAAGGTCTGGGTACAGGATCAGAGCTTTCAAGTCAGGTTGATAAAACCTCACATGATAAGGAGGTAGGCTTCATAGGACCACCAAGACTAGAGCAACATCCCCACCTCCACTGGAGGGGCCCTCAAGAATGAGCCACTAGAAGATGCAGGCAAGGCTAATTTGGGCTGACTACTTGGCTTCTAAGTTCTACCCTGCACTCTGACCCTCTGTGTCCACCACTCCCACCAACATCCTTTATCCCTCCATGTTTCTCTCTAACTATTCCAGCCCTGCTATCCCCTGATGAGCTTATCTCCTTTTTCAGGGTACCTCTGGGACCATCTTCTCCTCTAGCATGCAACCTGTGCATGAAAGACCAGAGAGCAAAGAAGAGAAGAAGTGGCCTGTGGTAGGAAGCAGTGGGAAGGCAGGAAAGCTGAGAGAGTGCTCATGACTGGGATATAACCCCAAATGCTAAAAATCAGACAGAAAAGGCAGTGCTAATCTTTACATTCCACCAAAGTAGAATGTGTAAAACCTGCTGGGAATCCTTAGTTAGCACTATCCATGAAACCTTTCCAAACATGCGTTTGCTTCAGACTTGAAAATGAGGCCAGTCTCCATAACCAGTTTTTCTTTTTTTTTAATTTTTTCCCCTTGAGCTTTGAAAGTTAATGAATCTCCATCCTTCTTAGAAGGGAACACAGTGACAACACCACCATCCTGGAGACTATCCTGTTTGCTCAACCTCAGTTTCCCCAACATGGGGAGAAAAGAAGCAGATCTAGCTCTGCCTCTGGGCCACAGTAAAGGACTACCTCAGTCAGATGCATTCAGCCAGCCCAGAGACCAAGCTGATGACACATGTAGGCCCTTAAAGGTTCCCTGAGAGCCCCCAGGGTTGGCATCAATTTCATTTTAACACCCTAGCTCCTCCACGATCACTCTGCCTGTGTCAGCTTTGATTCATGGGCCTATTTTCCACTAGACGGTAAGTCATCTTCCTGGCATCCAAACAGCTGGGGTTGGAGTAGAGAAAGAACTAGGTAGGCATTTGCTTTGCAACACATCTGTCCTTAGGGGGCAGCCAACAAGGAGTTGATTGTGCCCACCATTCTTCACCCAAACTCCTTTCACAATGGCAAGGAATTGCGGGGAGGAGCTGTGGCCCAGACCCAGAAGGAAATTAAATGGCCTCAAAATAGGTCAAACATGCCTTTGGCCCAAACCCACAAAAGGAAAAACCAGAAGACAGCATGCTTGCCTTCCAGTTACAAAACAAATGTAAAAAAAATCAAGCATTCTCAAGTGCATGAGCAATATGCAATTAGAAAATATAATGAAAATACCATCCCATTAGTAATATCAATAAAACATACAATGATAGGACTAAAGTTAGTAAGAAACGTGCAGGATCTATCAATAGAAAATTATGCTCTAGCTCTATTAAAGGAAACAAACAAACAAAAAGGAATAAATGAAAGTAAAAATGTAGTACTTTACAACATATCTCCCCAAGGTAACCTCTACATTTAACAGCATTCCAAACTAAAAAACCCAAGGGCATAATTGATTCTCAAATTTATCTAGAAGAATAAACGTAGAATAGCCAAGAAAAATACTGATAAAGAAGAACAAAAAAAGAGAACGTGCACTGCCAGATACGAAAATGTATTATAAAGCTACAATAATTTTAAAAATGATGTTCAGGTACCAGAATAGATCAATCAGTGGAACATAATATAAAGCCAAGAAACAATTGCAGGTGTTGAACAGAGGCTTTATTAACAGGACCAGTGCTTATATAAAATGTAATATTATAGATACATGTAGAATGTTAAGTGACATTTTGTATTAAAACAAAAAGAATGGACTGTCCAACAATGATACTGGAATAACAAGTTAACTAAAATTTTAAAACACTAGGCCTATAATACACAAAAATAAATTATAGATGGTTAAGAGACCTAAATGTTAAATAAAACACTAGGACATTTAGGTAGATGTTTATGTCACACAGGAGGAATAGAAGAGTCTTTCTAAGAATGAATCAAGAAGTAGACCAAAAAGAAATACTGATAATGTTTACCATATTAAAAAATATAAATCCTCTGTATTAAAGAGTGTCATAAACCGGGCGCGGTGGCTCACACCTGTAATCCCAGCACTTTGGGAGGCCGAGGTGGGCGGATCACTTGAGGTCAGGAGTCCAAGACCAGCCTGGCCAACATAGTGAAACCCTGTTTCTACTAAAAATACAAAAATTAGCTGGGTATGTGGCGTACGCCTGTAATCCCAGCTACTCGGGAGGCTGAGGCAGGAAAATCGCTCGAACCCAGGAGGCAGAGGTCGCAGTGAACCGAGATTGCACTACTGCACTTCAGCCTGGGTGACAGAGCGAGACTCTGTCTCCAAAAAAGAATGGCACAAAACTACTAAAGGCAAACAATAAGCTGAAAAACTCTATACAGCATTTATCAAAATAAAGATTAATACCCTAGATATATAAGGAACCTCGTAACAATACGAAAAAGATAAATACCTCAACAGAAAAATGGGCAAAGACATAAAAGAAACACAAGATGCTAATAAGCTTATTAAAATGTTAACCTAAATCATAATCAAAGTAAATTAAAATGAGATAACGTTTTGCATATCAGATATGTAAAAGTGAAAAGAACATTGGTGAGTGTGTGCAGAAATTAGTAGTCACATACTGGTAGTGAAGCATAAATTGACACAATCTTTCTGAACTGTAATTTGGCAATAAGTATCAAAAGCCTTATAACATACATATCTTTAGTCTCTTTAGTTCCATCTGGGAATGCATCCTAAAGAAGTAAGAATATGCAAAAAAAAAAAAAACCCTTTATCTGGAAGTGCAACTGGCATAATAAAAAATTAAAAATAAACTAAATTTCTAATAATAAATAATTGATAAAATAAATTATGGTTGTATTTATATAATGAAATACCATGTGACCTTTTAAAATGATAGCATAAAAACACAGCTGTTATCACAGAAAGATGTTCCTTCCTTATATCCTCATATACTTTTTTTTTGAGACGAGGTCTCACTCCGTTGCCCGGGCTGGAGTACAGTGGCACGATCACAGCTCACTGCAGCTCAGCTGCACCTCTTGGGCTCAGGTGATCCTCCCACCTCAGCCTCCCAAGTAGCCGGGACTACAGGCATGTGCCTACACCCCTGGCTAATTTTTGTGTTTTTTGTAGAGATGGGGTTTCTCCATGTTGCCCACACTGGTCTCAAACTCCTGAGCTCAAACAATCCTCCTGCCTCTGCCTCCCAAAATGCTAGGATTACAGGTGTGAGCCACCGCGTCTTGCTAATGTTCCTCATATACTTTTATTTTATTTTGGCTTAAGCAGCAAGTATTTATTTGTCACAATTCTGGAAGCCAAGAGTTCAAGATAAAGATTCTGACAGATTCAGTGTCTGGTGAGGGCCCATTTCCTGGTTCGTAGACAGCTGTCGTGATTGCCCTCACAACGCGGCCTCACATACTTTTAAATGAAACATGGGGCAGGTTATGAAAGAGTAGGTATAGTATGATCCCATTTTTAAAAGAGTTTTTCTACACAGAAACAGTTCTGGAAGAATTTACTCCAGAATCTTTAGTTTTGTTGCTGGGTAGTGAGATTATGAGTGTTCTTATTTTCTTCTTTTTGATTACCCATATCGTCTAACTGTTCAAAATTCAATAGTTCTTGTGTAATTTTAAAATGTTTTTTAAAAGCAAAACTAGGAGCCACTTACAATTCCTACATACCCAGTCCTCCCTGGCCCTTTTTGCTCTGGAGATAAAAATGTTTCATTCAGGTAAAATAATCCAATAGCTTAGAAATATATACTCCCCAACCCCAAATAGTTTCATTCCAATTCCTCACTAGGGTTTTCCTCCTCACCGAGAAAATGAAAAACTACCACAAAAGGCTATGATGTGACAAGGATCCAAGATTTCCCCCTTTTCCTCTTCCCCTCCCTCCATTCTCAAGGGGAGTACCTCTGTCCTTGGCAAAATGGGGAAGGGCTATACCTTGGAGGCAGCAGGGTACCCCAAAAGGCACAAGCCACACCGGTCACTTTGAGCCAGGGGAAGGGGAGAAGGCTGTGGTCTGGCAAACAGGGGAGCTTGGGCTAAGTTGACAACACGTGATTGTGAGGATGATGAGCTGCCACCTAGACCATCGAACAGCAAGGTGTCAGGTAAGACATGAGGCAATCGCACACTCAACCAGTCATAATTTTTTAAAAAATATAATTTACCAATAGTTTTTTTTCTACCAGTGAGAGCCTACATCATTAAAAATGTAAGATTCCAGCCTCCTCTTCCTCCTTGGCTGTTACCAGCCCCTATTTCTCTTCTCCCCATAGATCAGAGGCCTCAGAAATGGCCTGGTCCTCCACCCAGCCTCAGGACCAACTGTTCTCAGCACCAAGGTTGAGGACAGCAACTCTGCAACGTGGCACATGCCCGTGGGGTGCTCCTACCTTTAGGGGGCCTCTGCTTCTGGTCCACAGCTTTAGACTACTTCCTTTCTAAACCCAGAGGGGGACAGGCCCACGGAATGGCTGCTTAGATGCAGTAAATGTTCTCTGGATGTGGAAAACCCATTTCCTGGTCTGTATGTGGGCCATGCGCCCCCTGTGTGGGCTAGCAGCCAATCTGCCTCTGGAGAAGAGGTTTCTTGAATGCTGATACACAAGCGCCTCATATGTGTGTCGTACATGTCTACTTGTCATGTGTACTACATGTGCACGAATGTGCAGGCCGCCCCCAATAATATCGCGATGTCCCTGTACCTCTCCATTCTTACATATCTTGGAATCACTCAGCCAATTCTAATCGCAGTCAGCAAAGGACTTAGAATCAAAATCAAGTCCAGCTTCTCTGGTGCAGTGCTTTCTGGTGAAAAGGGGAAAAAAAGACTGGATCTAAACACCTTTCCCAGCACTTCATGGTCAGACCCTTTTGCCTGTTCTGCATGCCCCAGGGCCTCCGAGGCACAGACGGCAGCCTCTTGCTACAGGAACCGGCCCCGCAGTGTGGCCAGTCTGACCTAGTCTGCCACCCTAACCCCAGTCCTACTTTCAAGGAAGGAGTAGCCTCAGTACCCCTCCCTGAGCTTGGTGTCCAGGACCCCAGCCTGACTGGTATGTGGAGAGCCAGAGAGGGCAGACACAAAGCCAGGTGCCAGGTCTGGGATGAGCCCTGCAGGAGTAACCCTATGGGCAGTCCTGCTCACTTCCTTAGACAAGAGAGGAGGCCCTCCAGAGCCCTAGGGCCATCTGGGGAATATCAGATAGCAGCAAGGCAGGCTGGCTGGGGCAGTTGGGCTGGGCTGAGACTGTCCTGCCAAGGCCACAGGCTTCCTTTGCAGATGGTAGTGAAGGAAATAGTTGGTGAAGCTCAACAGATCACCTCCCCTACCTCTGCCTCAGTCCACCAGAAGAAAACTGTCTGTATCCTGGGGCTGAACATGCTTTTCAGCAATTGGTGCTTTCTAGATACTTGGGACTCCAATAGGGTAATAGAATAAAAGAAAATATAACTTTTAGAGCTGGAATTAAAATTAAAAATAATACATTATTCCAACAAGTCCTAAAAATGCTAACATTTATTAAGCATTTATTGTGGGCTCAACTAAGCATTTTACCTAAATTATTACATTTAATCTAAGAACAACTCCATGAGGTAGCTAACCTTATACTTTCCTTATGTTATAGATGTTGAAAAGGTGACACAGAGAGGCTGAGAGACTTGTCCAAGGTCACCAACTTGTAAGAGGCAGGCTGGGTCCATGTGACTCTCAAGTCCACACCCTTCAGTACTCTGGGACACTCTCGACAATCCTGCTTTGGAATTCCTGACAAGTCAGTGTTGTCAGAGCCTCCCACCACTTTAAATGAGGAGACAAATTCTTTGTATAAGGCTTGTGCTCCTCAAAGAATGGGTTTCATTTGTGTTGCAGAAAAAAATATTGCTCACAATGCCTTCCCCAGAGGCTTTATTCCTGAAGTCTTTGAACCAGTTAAAGGTAATAACCTCAAATGCAGAGCCAACAGTCTTAGGGTCTTAACTTGATGGGCAGCCACATGATTCAATCCTATATAATGAGTGATCTATTGCAGTGATTTGCAAAAGAAGCCAGTGAGGCCAAACAGTGGGCTCATTCCCTGAGGTGCCAATGACTCACTGGGCTTGGGGGAAGCAGAACCCACCTCCTCCCCAATTTTCCCACTGGTAGCCCCTAAATCCTCTGGGACAGACTCACTGGGTTTCAGAAAGTCAGAGCCAGAAGAGACCCCAGGGTCATTAATATAATCCTATCAGTTCTCAGAGAGAAAGTTGAGGCTGAAGGAGAAGGTACTAAAACACCACCAGTTTCCTGACAGGTTCTTATCTTTTCCAGAAGCTTAGACCCTAGGGGTAGGACCAGCTGTTAGGTTATTACTTATGTGCATAATTCCCTCCTTCTGAGCAGGAGTCAGAGGATGAGAGAGAGGAAGAAAAGCATAAATGGTTAAGAGCACTGCATGGGAGTGAGAGAGCCCATAGTTAAAGTGCTGACATTGCTTCTGCACAGCTCTGTGATCTGCCAAGTTACTTAAACTCTTTGTGTCTCACTTTCCTCTTCAGTAAAATATAGATAATAATGGTGCCAACTTGAAGGACTAGGCTAGGAATTAATCAAATGAATGGATCGCCCAGTGCCTGCCTCAATTACAAAGGAATAGTGAGGAAATCTGAATAAAGTATAAACTTTAGTTCATAATACTACATTAATATTGGTTCATTAATTATAACAAAGGTACCACACTAATGTAAGATGTTAATACTACAGAACACTGGGTTGGGATATATGGAACTCTCTGGCTTATCTTCACAATTTTTCTGTAAACCTAAAAGTTCTAAAATAAAAAGTTTATTAAAAAATATAAAAAGAAGTATGGTAGGTAGAAGTTGTCCTTGTTATAGAGGGGAATGATTATGAACCATGTCCCTAAGAATCCAGAAACAGCCAGAAAGAATCAAGTGGCAAGTCAGCCAGCATCAAGCTCTTAATGTTCAATCAACTCAAGTCTGCTCCAAATTCTAACCAGAGGTATCAGTAGACAATGGGATTGGCAGGCGTCAAGGTATGGGTAGGAAGAATCAATATCGTGAAAATGGCCATACTGCCCAAGGTAATTTATAGATTCAATGCCATCCCCATCAAGCTACCAGTGACTTTCTTCACAGAATTGGAAAAAACTACTTTAAAGTTCATATGGAACCAAAAAAGAGCCTGCATTGCCTAGTCAATCCTAAGACAAAAGAACAAAGCTGGAGGCATCACGCTACCTGACTTCAAATGATACTACAAGGCTACAGTAACCAAAACAGCATGGTACTGGTACCAAAACAGAGATATAGACCAACGGAACAGAACAGAGCTCTCAGAAATAATGCCGCGTATCTACAACTATCTGATCTTTGACAAACCTGACAAAAACAAGAAATGGGGAAAGGATTCCCTATTTAATAAATGGTGCTGGGAAAACTGGCTAGCCAAATGTAGAAAGCTGAAACTGGATCCCTTCCTTACACCTTATACAAAAATTAATTCAGGATGGATTAAAGACTTAAATGTCAGACCTAAAACCATAAAAACCCTAGAAGAAAACCTAGGCAATACCATTCAGGACATAGGCATGGGCAAGGACTTCATGTCTAAAACACCAAAAGCAATGGCAACAAAAGCCAAAATTGACAAATAGGATCTAATTAAACTAAAGAGCTTCTGCACAGCAAAAGAAACTACCATCAGAGGGAACAGGCAACCTACAGAATGGGAGAAAATTTTTGCAATCTACTCATCTGACAAAGGGCTAATATCCAGCATCTACAATGAACTCCAACAAATTTACAAGAAAAAATCAAACAACCCCATCAAAAAGTGGGCAAAAGATATGAACAGACACTTCTCAAAAGAAGACATTTATGCAGCCAAAAGACACATGAAAAAATGCTCATAATCACTGGCCATCAGAGAAATGCAAATCAAAACCACAATGAGATACCATTTCACACCAGTTAGAATGGCGATCATTAAAAAGTCAGGAAACAACAGGTGCTGGAGAGGATGTGGAGAAATAGGAACACTTTTACACTGTTGGTGAGACTGTAAACTAGTTCAACCATTGTGGAAGTCAGTGTGGCGATTCCTCAGGGATCTAGAACTAGAAATACCATTTGACCCCGCCATCCCATTACTGGGTATATACCCAAAGGATTATAAAACATGCTGCTATAACATGCTGCTATATTATAAACATATAAAACATGCTGCTATATTATAAACATGCACATGTATGTTTATTGTGGCACTATTCACAATATTGTGGCACTCTTTTTATATTGCGGCACTATGTTTACTGTGGCACTATCGCAGCCACAATATTGCAGCACTATGTTTATTGTGGCACTATTCACAATAGCAAAGACTTGGAACCAACCCAAATGTCCATCAATGATAGACTGGATTAAGAAAATGTGGCACATATACACCATGGAATACTATGCAGCCATAAAAAATGATGAGTTCATGTCCTTTGTAGGGACATGGATGAAGCTGGAAACCATCATTCTCAGCAAACTATCACAAGGACAAAAAACCAAACACCGCGTGTTCTCACTCATAGGTGGAAATTGAACAATGAGAATACAAGGACACAGGAAGGGAACATCACACACCGGGGCCTGTTGTGGGGTGGGGGGAGGTGGGAGGGATAGTATTAGGAGATATACCTAATGTTAAATGAAGAGTTAATTGGTGCAGCACACCAACATGGCACATATACATATGTAACAAACCTGCACATTGTGCACATGTACCCTAAAACTTAAAGTATAATTTAAAAAAAAAGAGAAAGACTACTAAGTCTGAAGTCAGATGGAGGCCTACGTTCAAATTCTAAATCTACCACTTCACAACTCTTTGATCACGAGCAGAGCCCCTCACCTCCCTAGAGCTCCTTTTCCTTTTCCTCCTTACCTGCAGACGATTTCTCCCTGGCTAGAGCACAGAGTTGCTGTGAGGCCAAAATGAGAGACGTAGTCGGCAGCCTCTAGGTCAGCCTCCCGAAAATCTCCATCTCCTGGGATTCTCGTTCTTGTGTAATCTTCTCCCTTGAGTGTGGGTTGGACTTATTGATGTGCTGCTAACACATAGAATATGGGGAATGATGGGATGTCATGTTGCAGATTAGGGCATAAAAAGACTGGCTTCCATTTTGGATTGCTTGTCCCTGGGAAGCTAGCTGTCATGTTATAAGGGAGCCCTGTGGAGAGCCTCATGTGAGTGCGCTTGGAAGCAGATCTTCCAAATCCTGCCAACGACACATGAATGAGCTTCGAAGCTGATCCTGCAACGCTGGCTGAGCCTTAAGATGACCGCAGTCCTGGAGGACAGCTTGACTGCAATGGCATGAGAGACTTTGAACCAGAAGCACCCAGCTAAGTCATACCTGCATTCCTGATACGCAGAAACTGTGAGATAACAAATGCTTGTTGCTGTAAGTCTAAATTTTGAAATGATTTTGTATGCAGTAATATATAACTAATATAAGAGGCCATGTGTGAAAATACTCTGTTGGAAACTAAGAAATTTGGTAACACCAGAAACAAAACAAAACAAAACAAAGCAAAACCCTCAGGCCCATCAGATCCCATGGAAGGTCCCTCCAGTTTGTCACATCCCATGCTATTTCTGCTTATCACTGCCTCTTTCTTCCTCTTACTCCCAGGACATCCGGAGGCAGATGGGTTTGGTGATGACAGCCCATGAAATTCTCTCCCCACACTGGAAACAGCTCAGCAGTCCTGGGGGCCAGGGACACACAGGTGAGACAGCCCAGCTCTCTCCTGACTCTTGAAAACGCAGGGGCCCTGCTTCAGGTGAAGCCAAACATCCAGCCCCAGCTCTTTGGGAGATTTGTCTTTCTAATTCACAGGATGTTCACAGCATCACCAAAAAAAAAAAAAAAAAAAAAATCTTCACTGTACCTGGTTTTGTTCCTTCCAAGGCTGTCCTCAGGATATAGAGAACCTCTTGAAGTCAGAGTCCAAGCCTTAGATCCATAGGAATGTGCAGATAAATAAGCTCTGCTCTTAGCCCAAGTCTGCTTTCAGCGTGTACCCTCCAAGACAGACACGCCATCCTCATGCCCACCATTCCCCTGGCAGATATCCTTGAAGGCTGGGGGCAGGAAAATACCTTCCGAGAAGAGTCTAAAAGTCACCGACTGCCATTCAACACTTTCAACCCCAATGAGCTCTGTGGGGAAAGGATGGAGAGAATTGTCTGTTCAGACAGGATGGGCTCCACCTGAACACCAGCACTAGTCTCTACAATCAGTTGGCTTCAATACAGAATTTTCCACCCAGTTTCCTTCCCTGTCTCTTCTTCCTACCACTAATTCTCCCCACAATTTTTTCTGAGCTTGTCAGGCAACTCCCTTTCCCTGGGGAATCTCCCTCCTACTTTCCTGTCCCAAATGGTGAAATCTATGCATCTCTTGACTTGATTACCCCCTACTAGGAGCTTGGTTGTGCAGAGAAGTGGTTTCTGTAAATGTGTCTCAGGGGGCAGGCAGAAGGATGGAGACACTAAGCCTTGGCTCCTGGGGCGCAGCGTGGCTGTGAAGAGTTGGGAAAAGCATCAACAGTGGCAGCAGCTTCCTGAGAACGACTCCCTGTGGTGTGACTGATACAGAGATGAGGACCCAGAATAGAGCCAGCAGCATCTATGCTGGGCTTGCTGTACACGCTCTGAGGTCAGGCAGACGAGAGCTGTTGCTGAGTGCAGAGCGATTGCTCACACCCAGCACCAGCCTGAGCAAGCTGCTCATTTGGGACTGGGTGCTGCTCCCCTACCACCTGTGCCCCTCCGACATCCCCTTCTTCCAGAGGTGGCTTGGAGCACTCTTCCCACTCCTAGGGTTGGAGTTCACAGGCAGGAAAATGTAGCCCACTCACCCCACATGGCCATGGTGGGAAGGGCCGGCCTCCCAGCAGCCATGGCCCTGGCCTGGGTCTCCCTCATATGGGACTCTTACGGATCCTTAACCCGCCATGCTGGCAGTGTTCAAGTCCTGCCTCTGGAAGGCATTCCCTGTGGCCGTTTCCCTTCTCTTAACACAGGGAAGCTAATCCAGAGAGAGTCCAAGTGGCTGTGCAGAGCCAGGCTGAGGCTCTCGTTCTATCCCAGGCACCAAAGCCCAGGGATTCCCTCAGGAATAGGGGAGTGATCAGGGGACAGGTCCCAGAACTTCTAGAACTCCATCTAGGGTTCCATGGTTCCAGGAGCACCATGAGGAAGACCCAGTTCAGCATTAGAGGCTCCAGGCTGCCAGCAAAAAAAGACTCTTGTCATGCTTCGCATGTCCATTTAGTCTGGCTCTACCAGGCTGTGGGCTTTGTAGACAGAGGCTGGATCCTGTTTAAGGCTGTGCCCCAGCACAGAGCAAGCTCCCAGTATCTGCCCTCCTCCCTGGAGCCTGCTAACCTAGAGGGGATGCTGGAGAGGAGGCATGGGAAGAAAAATGAAGAATGACAGTGGTCTCTAGGGGTGGCGCTGGAGAAAGAAGAGCTTGACAGCAATCTCCAAGGCTGTGCCAGCATAGAGCACGTTTGGAGCAGTACCATTTAGCTCTTAGAAGAGACCTTACATGGTTCAGGGGTTGAGGTGGCCTCACTGAGGGCAGAAAGAAATTAATTTGGTGGAAGTAAACAGCAAAGCATGGCTTCCCACACCTCCTCACTCTAGGGGTTCTTTCTACTCCCTATTTTCTGTAAAGTGAAGCCTAAACTCCTCTGCCTAGAATTCAAAGCAATCTACAATCTGTCTTCCTCCCCCGATCTGCTCCTGCACTCCCAACCACTCATCCTACAGCTGCCCAGCATGATCCCGGGGCACTCCTGAGCCTCAGCACTGTCCAAGCACATTCCCCTCACTCCTAAAGCTGCTCCTTTCCACCTCCCTGCCCTCTTTACGGTGGATCCAAACCTCCAGGACTGTGTCTTGGCCCCCGTTCTCTGGGAAACCTGTTCTAATCACTTCAGCCCACACCAATCTCTGCCTTTTCTAAACTCCTACAGCACTCTTGGCCTGTACCACATGGCCTGGCACATTTCCAGCAGCTCACATTGTTCATTAGTTAGTTGCTTTTCTTCAAGTCGTAGTCAATTAGAAGGGAAGAGCTATAAGAAAGCCAGCAGAGCGCGTCAGTCCTAGACAGCGAGTTTCCGGTTCTTTGAGAGTTGGAACCATGTTGGAATTGTTCTTCTCTCTCTTCTGCCTCAGGGCAGCTCAGAAAATGCCAGGAGTTATTTCTTTACAACTTTCGGGTGTTATCCTCCTCCCATTCCCCCCGCAAGGCGCCTTGCTTTCCCCTGGTCCAGTGAGCAGGGGACAGATCTTTTGTGTCGTACTCTTAGCTGGCTGAGGAGTAGTCTTGCCCAGGGGCAGCAGAATGAATGGGGGAAATTTTATGACTTGCCTCCATCAGAAACTGCCTTCATGGGGGTCCATCCCACACTCCTGCAGTTCCTCTCCCCTTGCTGCTTCCCTTTATCAGGCTTTATCAGCCCAGCTCCCAACTCTGCCAGGCCAGGCCCTGATGTCTGGGGGATTAACCTCTCTGACAGCTCAGGACCACAGCTTCTGTTTATAACACTAGGTCTTTGGCTATGGGAGCCTGGGAAGTGTTGCACATTCCTGTGGACAGTGGGGAGTCATTCATAGGATTCTCCTTGATTCTCAGAGTCACTCCCCTGGAGGTGAGCAGATGGCTCAGAGGGACCCCCCTTCCCTTCCTCATTTCCACAGAGCAGGATCCAGCCTATCTGAAGATTTGGAGGAGAAGGTGGCTGTGAGTTTGATTAGCCACTAAAAACTGCCTCCAAGAGAGTGAGTCCCAAGGCACCCAGGGTCACATGAGAAAGGTCTCTGTTTCTGGGGAAGTTTCAGTGCCCTGCGTCTGAGAGTGGTCCTCAGGACACAGCTGGCCCAAGGCAAGGCCCAGCCTAAAGGGAAGGCGGGCCCATCTGGATCTGCTCCTCTTCCAGGGCTTTTCCAGGTCAGAGCTCTACCAAACTCCATGTGCTATTTCTTGGCCTTATTTCTCTTTCAGTCCCTCAGACGCTTCCCTCCATTGCCCCTGGTTCTCCACTGTTTCCTTCCACTCCCAGCAGCCCTCAATCTCATGATAAAGAGAAGGCAAAAGAACCTTTGCTTATACTGTTATACTTTCACAGACACGCAATTTCATTAAATTTTCACAATATTCCTTTATGTCAGATGGGTTAAGGATTAGTCTCCCTATTTTAATAGGTGGGACTACAGAAGTCCGAGAAATAATGGGACTTGCTCATGCTATTAAGATATATAGGGTATTGACTGGAACTGAGAGTTTCAAACACTTTGACAAGAGCTTGTTTGTTGATCCTTTTAAAAGGATACCTTGCCAAAACTCCCTGCTCTCTCATACTGAAAGCTTTCTTACCATAAATGATTTGTTTTCCTGGCATAGCACAATTCCAAAACAGAGAAATAGACACTAATTCAACTGCACTACCCTGCGCCAGGATCATAGAAACATTCACCTCCCATTCACAGAAATGTCTCAACTGCAATGGGCATGCAAGAATTTACATTAATAATGAATGAACAGGTATTTGCCATCAGTCTCATCAATGCCTTGTATTTTATATATATTAAAATATTTAATTATATCAGCTTTACATTCTGGCACAGTAATCTCAGTTCTAAGAATTTCTTTTAAGGCAAGAGAGATAAACATAAAGATTTATACACAAGGCTGTTCAACATAGCATTATTTATAATATACGAAATATTTGGAAGCAACTTATAAATGGCCTACACTTGGGAATTTGTTAAATAAATTTTGGTGCCTTCCAGTGATGGAACATCAGCCATTAAAAATGAGATTGCTGAAGAACAACTAATGATATAGATAAATGGTCACTATACAATAGTAGGTAAGAAAAGCAGTATATAAAATTACATGAACATTAAGATCAAGTAAGGAGAAAAAATATATGCATGGAAAAATGACTTGTAAGGAAAATTTCCAAGACTTTATTGTTCCAATTTTAGTATATGTGCTGCCAAAGCAAGCACAATTTCCAAGATTTTATAAGATGTACTTCAGAATGGAGAGGTTGCAAATAATTCTTCCTTTTTTTCACATATTTCTGGGTTTTTCATATTCCTACAATGAGCATTTATTAACTTTTAAAATAAGAAAACATAACAAATGCTAATTTTTGTTAAATTCCTTTTTATTTCTCACAACAGCCACTGTCAGTATTTAGGTCAGGGGAAGTTAGCCCATTTTATAGATGGCACAATAAGCACAGAGAAGCTAAGTGACCGCTAAGGTCACAAAGTGATTTAGGATCAACGTAAGAATCAGGGCCCAAGTGTCCTCAGTCCCATTCTAACACCCCTTTTGCTTTGTGATATGGCCTCCACAGATGACTGCTTTTCTATTCCTTATTCATGGTTTACTTTCAGCCCAGATACTTGCATAGCATACCATACTCATGCATATGTTCTTCAACCTTGTCTTCCAGGGTGTGCCCATGCAGATACTGACCTCACTTAGGAACAAACACCTGGGAAGAGCAGACTTCAGAGTAGGGGATGGGAGATGTAGATGAGTCAAAAAGTATTTCATTTCCTGTAATCCCAGCACTTTGGGAGGCTGAGGCAGGTGGATCACTTGAAACCAGGAGTTTGAGACCAGCCTGGCCAACATTGTGGAACCCCGTCTCTACTATAAATATAAAAATTAGCCAGGTGTGGTGGCACACACCTGTAATCCCAGCTACTCGAGAGGCTGAGGCAGGAGAATCACTCCAATCCTGGAGGTGGAGGCTGCAGTGAGCCGAGACTGCACCACTGCACTCTAGCCTGGGTGACAGAGCAAGACTCGGTCTCAAAAAAAAAAAAAGTATTTCATTTCTATCTCAAGGGCCCAAAAGAGTGCCTGGCCTTTCTCCATGGGCTGTTCTAAGCACTGTACCTAGCACAGCTGGCTTCTGACTTCCTGGGGAAGCCCAACCTTTGCTGCCCCTCCCCAAACAGGAACAGCACCTCCTCTCCTCAGAACCCAACAAGTCAAACTTCCTAAGGCAGTGATTCAGAACCGTTTGGGGTTATTTAACTTCTGAGAAACTGATGAAAGCTATAGACCTTCCCCATAAAAATGCATGCAGGCTTACATCCACATATCCCTGTTCATAATTCAAAGAGGTTTACAGACCTTTTGAAGCTAACCATAGGTCCCAGGCTTCCCAATCTCAGGGGACAGCTTGCCCAGGCAGTGTGAAAGCCAAGCCCCCTCTCCTCGAGCTCTATCCAGAGTTGCTTCTTCCCTTGCCCTTTCAGCTTACACCTTTCGCTTCATTGAGCCCTAATCAGCTCCTCTCTGAGAGGTGACTCAGGGCAATTATCCACACTCCCCCCAACTCCCAATGACCCACTGGGAGGAGAGGGGAAGTGACTTTCACAGAGTCATACAGTGAGTCAGCGTGCAAGCCGAGACTAGATAGAATGTGGCATGTGGGGCTCCCAGGGCTATATTTAGGCCACTGGGAAGAGCTGCTTCTCACAGCAGGGTCTGGACATAGGCAGGCTATAAACATAGTCACATGTTTACCCCAGCTCCAGGATTAGCAGAATGAACACAGAATCTGGAGCTTCGTCACTCCAAGCAATCCCTTCTTGCATCTCCAAAATGCTCAGGAGAAACTCCATCTTCATACCGCACAAGAAGAAACTGAGGTAATGGTAAGGAATGAAAAATTCTGAATTTCTGGCGTTAGCCTAACATTTGTCCTTAGGTCCACTGCAAACACAGGCAAAACTTCAGCCTGTCTATGTGTCAGGCGTGGCCCCTGGGATATCCTCCCACACCCCAGGACCTTGCACTAGAGGAAAGGGGCTTTGGCGTAGGTCAGTCAATGATATTAATTGGTGATCAGACTTCTCTTATAAAGCACACATACACACAGTCTTTAAGATATAACTGTGACACAACTGGAGACCCTTACTCAAGACCAGAGAGAAAGAAGCAAAAAGAACCTAGACATAAATGAGAACTATTTTTTAGATGAGCAGGGAGAAATCTGGCAAGTCATATTAATTGGTAACAATAACTCCTACCCACCCTTACTGACCATCTCAACTGCACACCTAAAAGGGCCCCTGGGAATATTTCTGGAGTAAACCAACCTCTGCAGTGATGTTCTGTAAAACATTCTGTGTGATGGAAATGTTCCATATCTGGGTTGTCCAATATGGTAGCCACTAGCACATGTGGCTCTTGAGCACTTGAAATGTGATTAGTGGAACTGGAGAATGGAATTTTTCCATCTTATTTATTTTGATTAATTTAAATTCCAATTTAAATTGCTTCCTGTGGCTAGTGGCTACTGTACTGGACAGCACAGCTTTAGAGGCTCTGAGGGGACATAAACTTCGGTAATTAATTAATTCTTTTATATGCTTCCTTAACCTTTCCAAACTGACTCAGAAAAAAATCCCAGGTTTGTTAGAAATCCCCAAAGGCTCTTTAGGGGTTGGAGGCAGCCAGAGTCTGAGTGGAAGACTCTGGTAAGGAAAAAAGGGAAGAGATCTCTTTGATCCATATGCTAAGGAGCCTTTCCTAGGAAAAAGAATATTATGGGCTAGGCACGGTGGCTCATGCCCATAATCCTAGCACTTTGGGAGGCCGAGGCGGGCAGATTGCCTGAGCTCAGGAGTTCAAGGCCAGCCTGGGCAACACAGTGAAACCCCATCTCTACTAAAATACAAAAAAAAAAAAAATTAGCCGAGCGTGGCGGTGAGCGCCTGTAGTCCCTGATGAGGCAGGAGAATCTCTTGAACCTGGGAGGCGGAAGTTGCAGTGAGCTGAGATCGCGCCCCTGTGCTCCAGCCTGGGTGACAGAGCAAGACTCTGTCTCAAAAAAAAAAAAAAAAAAAAAAAAAGGATATTATGCCACCTCACATCCTGACTCATGCTCCAGGAAAGGACCCAAGGCAGGGGTCCAGTGCTCTAAGGATGCCCACTGCAGGAAGCAGGGAAGTAAATGCTCTAACTGGGACGATCCCAGCCAGAGACTGCTGAGTAACCACACATCTGTCCAGGAGAAATTCACTAGACAGATCTACCTGTCTTCCACTGCCAATGAGATTGTCCCTGAATACAGAGCTCTGAATGTAGAAAAGGACAGGTCAACACTCCCTGGTGGATGTTGCCTCATACCAGTGGGAGCTAAAGTGGTGCCATCTTTCATTTCAGGAAGCTAACTTGGTAATATGTATCAAAAGCCTTATTAAATGCACATATCCTTTGATATAAGAATTTCATTTCTGCAGGTTGATTTTTTTTTTTTTTTTTTTTTTGAGATAAGAGTCTCGCTCTGTTGCCCAGGCTGGAGTGCAGTAGTGCGATCTCAGCTCACTGCAAGCTCCACCTCCCGGGTTCACGCCATCCTCCTGCTTCAGCCTCCCGAGTAGCTGGGACTACAGGCGCACACCGCCATGCCTGGCTAATTTTTTGTATTTTCAGTAGAGATGGGGTTTCACCGTGTTAGACAGGATGGTCTTGATCTCCTGACCTTGTGATCCGCCTGCCTCGGCCTCCCAAAGTGCTGGGATTACAGGCGTGAGCCACCACGCCCGGCCTCTGCAGGTTGATTTTCAGAAATTAATTCCAGATACATATCTATTAGAATGGCCAAAGTCCAGAACATGACAACACCAAATGCTGGTGAGGATGTGGAGCAACAGGAACTCTGGTTCATTGCTGGTGGGAATGCAAAAGGGCACAGCCACTTTGGAAGATAGTTTGACAGTTTCTTACAAAACTAAACATACTCTTACCATATAATCCAGCAATTGAGCTCTCTGGTATTTACCCAAAGGAGTTGAAAACTTACTTCCGTACAAAAACATGCACACAGATGTTCATATCATCTTCTATAATTGCCAAAACTTGAAAGCAACCGAGTTGGCCTTCATTAGAGGAATGAATAAACTGTGGTAAACCAGTAAATGAAATATTCAGTGCTAAAAAGAAAAAAGCTATCAAGCCATGAAAAGATCTGGAGGAACCTTAAATCCATATTGCTAAAGGAAAGAAGCCAATTGAAAAGGTTATGTATTATATGATTCCAACTGTATCACATTCTGGAAAAGGCAAAACTATGGAGAGAGTAAAAGGATCAGTAGTTGCCAGAGGTTGGGGCGAGGGAAGGATGAATAGATGGAGCACAGAGGATTTTCAGGGCAGTGAAAATACTATATGATACTATAGTGAATGCATGTCCTTATACACATGTCCAAACCCATAGAATGCACACCACCAAGAGTGAACCCTAATGTAAGGTATAGACTTTGGGTGATAATGGTGTGTCAATGTAGGTTTATCTGTTGTAATGTATGTACCACTCTGGTGGGGGATATTGTAATTGGGAGCCTGAACATGTATGAGGGCAGAGGCCATATGGGAAATCTCTGTACCTTCCTTTCAATTTGACTGTGAGCCTAACACTGCTCTAAAACAAATAGTCTTCAATATAATAAAATTGGCCCCGGTCTCACACCATAAAAAAGAAAGACATTAATTGAATTTGTATGAAGATTAAGGTACAAGGATGTTCATTTTAGACCTTTATTGGAGCAAAAAATATTGTAAACAACTTAAATGTACCATAAGAGCAGACTGTTAAATTATGGAAGCTTTGTACAATAGAATATTCCTTGCCTCCCACATCTAAGTCATCAGAGCAAGTTCTCCATTACCTCCAGAATAGATTCTGATTCTGTTCATTACTCTCCATCTCAATGGCCACCATTCGAGAAAAATGCCTCACCCTCCTTCATCTGGATACTAAACATCTTCCTAACTGGTCATCCTGCTCCAGCTTCTACTCCTTTGATCCATTCTTCACATAGCAGTCAGAGCTGTCTACTTTGCTGCCTGGCTAGCTAGCTAACCATTTGTTTAAAGTATTAAAAGCACCCATAAACCTACCACATTTGGCCCCTACCCATGCCATGTCCTAACGCCTCCCATGCCAGGCAGCCATCAACCTGAATCCTCACTCCCTTGCTTTCCTTTTTATATAGTGTTATTGCATCTATAAGAATTCCTAAATACACATATTTTTAAAGTTTTTAATTTAATAAAAAATATCCTGTGGCACGCAATAATTTTTGCACTTAGTGGTATTTGTTAAGATTCATGCATGTTGTTGCATGTCACCACAGTTCATTCATTCAAACAACTGTGTAATATTCCACTGCGGTTATGGATTTAGTTTATTCAGTCTCTTGTTGATGGGCATTGAAGATTTTTTCCTAGGTTTTTATTATTATTATTATTATTGTTTGTTTGTTTGTTTGTTTGAGACAGAGTCTCGCCTTTCGCCCAGGCCGGACTGCAGTGGCGTGATCTCGGCTCACTGCAAGCTCCGCCTCCTGGGTTCATGCCATTCTCCTGCCTCAGCCTCCCGAGTAGCTGGGACTACAGGTGCCTGCCACCACGCCCAGCTAATTTTTTGTATTTTTAGTAGAGACGGGGTTTCACCATGTTAGCCAGGATGGTCTTGATCTCCTGACCTTGTGATCCGCCCACCTCGGCCTCCCAAAGTGCTGGGATTACAGGCGTGAGCCACTGCGCCCGGCCTTATTATTATTATTTTATTATTATGAATGCTGTTATGAACATTGTGATCCATGTCTCCTATTGTGTATGTGCAAGAATTTCTGTTGGATATATATCTAGGCATGTAATTTCTGCATTTTGTGGTATGTAAATGTCAAACTTTAATTGTTTGCCAAACTGTTCACCAGTTTACATTCCCACTAGCAATATTTTATTTTATTTTATTTTATTTTATTTATTTTGAGATGGAGTTTTGCTCTTATCATCCAGGCTGGAGTGCAGTGGCATGATCTTGGCTTACTACAACAACCTCCACCTCCTGGGCTCAGGTGATTCTCCCACCTCAGCCTCCCAAGTAGCTGGGACTATAGGTGCACACCACTACATGAAGCTAATTTTTGTATTTTTAGTAGAGATTGGGTTTCGCCATGTTGCCCAGGGTGGTCTCAAACTCCTGGGCTCAAGTGATCCACCTGACTTGGCCTCCCAAAGTGCTGGGATTACAGGCTTGAGCCACGGTGCCCAGCACCCACTAGCAATTTTGAAGAGATCCTATGATTCTAACTTCTTTTTCCAACACTGGTATTATCAAACTGTTAAAGTTTGCCAAGCAAATGGGTGCTAAAAGTTATTGAATTGTATTCTTAATTTGCATCTCCCTGATCACTAATGATGTTAAACATCTCTCCATGTTTTTATTGATCTTAAGTGTTTCCTATTCTATGAAATGCTTGTTATTTGCCCATTTTTTAAAAACTGGGTTGTTTGTGCTTTTCTTATTAATTTGTAAGAGTTGTGTTTTGCGTATCCTTAACACTAATCCTTTGCTGGTTTTGTGTGTTGCAAAGACCTTTTTCCAGTCTGTAAATTGTCTTTTCACTTTCTTTAAGGGGTCTTTTGGTATATAATAATTCTCAGCAGGGCGTGGTGGCTCATGCCTGTAATCCCAGCACTTTGAGAGGCCAAGGCAGGTGGATCACGAGGTCAGGAGTTCAAGACCAAC
This sequence comes from Pan troglodytes, assembly GCF_028858775.2. Taxonomy (NCBI): domain Eukaryota; kingdom Metazoa; phylum Chordata; class Mammalia; order Primates; family Hominidae; genus Pan; species Pan troglodytes. The sequence goes on from NC_072402.2 coordinate 137,708,530, forward strand.
CTGGCCAAGATGGTGAAACCCTATCTGTACTAGAAATACAAAAATTAGCCTGGCATGGTGTGGGGGGGTGCCTGTAATCCCAGCTACTCAGGAGGCTGAGGCAGAGAATCGCTTGAACCCCGGAGGCAGAGGTTTCACTGAGCCAAGATCACACCACTGCACTCCAGCCTGGGTGACAGAACAAGACTCCATCTCAAAAAAAAAACCAAAATTCTCAATATTAATATGGTCAAATGTATCCGTTTTTCTTTTGCAGGCAATATTTTTGTGTCTTGTTTAAAAATATTTCCCTACTCAATTTATGAAAGACAATCACCTATATTTTCTACTACAAATTTTTAAGTTATGGGGTGTTTTTTACATTTCATATTATTATTATTATTAATATAACTATTATCTGAGACAAAGTTTCACTCGGTCGCCCAGGCTGTAGTGCAGTGGCACTATCTCAGCTCACTGAGTGTGCACCACCCAGCCTGGCTGATTTTTGTATTTTTTAGTAGAGAAGAGGTTTCACCATTTTGGCCAGGCTAGTCTCAAACTCCTGACCTCTGGTGATCTGCCCACCTCAGCCTCCCAAAGTGCTGGGATTACAGGCGTGAGCCACTGGGCTGACCTACAATTCCATTCTTAAACCATCTGGAGTTGACTTTTTGTATAGGGTATGAGCAGGGATCCAGTTTCACTTTTTTGCATATGAATTTTTTTCCAGTTCCAAGGACTACATCATTCTTTATTTCCCTACTGATTAGACATTCTACTTCTATCATTTACAGAAGTTCCATATCTATGTGAGGCAGTTTCTGAGCTTTCTGATATATTTTATTGGTCAATTTGTTTTTCCTTGTGCCAAAACCACATTGTCTCAATTACTATAAGTTCATAATAAGTCCTGATATTTGGTGAGGCAAATCTTCTCTCCCTACTTTTCTTTTTTCAGTATTTTAAATCCTTACCAGGTAACATAAAAAACGCTGTAGGTCACATAGGGTAGAATTGGAGAATTGTCATCTTTATGATATTAAATTATCCTATCTATGAATGTGTTATCTCCCTTAATTTATTAAGTACTCCCTTAATATCTCTTAATGAAATTGCACATTTTTAAAGTAGAAGACATGCAACGTTTGCTAGATTTATTTTTAAGTATTTTATTTTCTCTGGTACTATTTTAAATGTGTCTTCTCTTTAATTATGTGTTTTAGTTTGCTGTTGGTATATAGAATGTAAATTACTTTTACATATTCATCTTATATCAAGCTAACTGACTAAATTCTCCTATTACTGCTAATAGTTTATCTATGTATTGTTTTGAGTTTTTTATGCAAATAATGACAAATAATGCCAAAATGACCATTTAATTTCCTCCCTTCTCATTCTTTTGTCTCTCATTTCTTTTTCTTGTCTTTTTGCACTGATGATAGGGGGACCTTTGTTTCATTTCTGGTTTTAAAGTGACTGCTTCTAACACTAACACATCCTTATTTAGAAAGATGTTTGCTCTAGTGTTTTTATAGTTGCTCTTAGTTGGTTAGAAGTTCCCCTTCATTTCATTTATCATGAATAATTGTTGATTAAAAAAAACCTTTTTCATAGCTAAAATAACAAAAATAAAGAAAACAGCCTAAAAATAGAACTTAATTATTCTAAGCCAAACACCTTTGTACCACTACCCATGAAAGGAGACAAATCAACCATCCCAAAAGCCTCACGTGTGTCCCTTCCCAGCTATGAGCCCCTCCTTCCTTCTGCCCAAGAGTAACTGCTCTGTTGACTTTTTGGTAATCACCTCCTTACTGTTTTCTCATAGTTCTCTCACCCAACCGTGAATCCTAAACACCATGGTTTGGTTTTGCCTAATTTTTAGTATGTCTTTTGGGTCTCTTTCGATCTATATAGGTTGTTCCTCCATCTTTTTTTTTTTTCTTCTTGCAATCCATTTGGTAAAGACACCAGATTATTTGTTGTGTGGTGTTTTCCTCTGTTGTGTGTTGATTTTTATCCAAGGTTTCTTTGAATATAATGCGATGATTGCATTTGTGTGTGGTGTGTGTGTGGTGGGGAGGGGGAGGTTCTCTCTTTTGTTAATAATGTAAATTACCTTTAGGGAGAGCAATCCTCCTCAAACAAATCAGATCATATCATTTCCCTCTAATGGCTTCTCATTGACATTAGGATAAAATCCAAACTTTTGACCATGGGCTATGAGGCCCACAAGAGCCCCACAAAAATTCTCATCTACATCTACCTTTCTGATTTAATACCCAATTTCCCTCTTCCTCACTGCGTTTTAGCCACAGTGGCTTTCTTATGATTTCTCAAACACGCCAAGTTCATTCTCAAGCTTTGGCCATTAGCTATTCTCTCTTCCTGGAATGCTTTTTCCTAATCTTTACATGGGAGCTCGCTAGTATCGTTAAAGCCTCAACTCAAAATTTCCTTCCTCAAAAGACCTTTATGGACCATCCAATCTAAAATAGTCTCACATCATTGTTTTAATAACCCTTAGCAGTATCTGGAATTATCCTGTCCACTTATTTGTTTGATTTTCATCTTGCTCCAGCCCATAGTGTAAGCTTCATGCAAGTCTTGTTCATTGCTTTATTTGTAATCCCTAAATTAGTTCCTGGGACAGCATAGGTCCTCAATAAATATTTGTTATATCAAAATTATATTACAGGAAATTATTTATGGACAGGCAAAGATATTCAAACTATGTTACGCTGATAAAAGGAGTATGTATCAGTGATATGATTTTATTTTTGTTAAAAAATACACAAAATGTGTGTGTGTCTGAATCCGTATAGTCAAATATATGAAAGGACGCAAGCCAAAGGTTAACAGCAGTCATCACTATTACTGGTATTTATGTTATTTTGCTTGTCTGTCTTTTCTGTCTTTTTACTTCTTTGACAGGCACATATTGTGTTTACTATATAAAAAAGTAATCTTATTATAATGAAAGAACAATTTCTTTCTTTTTTAAAAATGTATGATTTATTTGAGAGAACACAGACTCCCCAAATAGCCCAGGAACTCATTTACATTAGCATGTGTAATTATCAAACAACACATAGTAAGTATATGCCCATTTCTATCCTGGGTGTCATAAGAACGATACCTGCATTTATTTAGTCACTTTATTCTGCTTTGTTCCAAAAAAAGAAATTGTTGTGGCTCATAAGAAGGTTGTTCTCATTTCATCTATTTAGGGACATGAGACACATGAATACAAGGGCAAACTCTTATTTGAGAACAATTGCAAACTCTTCACATTTGGTAGCTGTGTCTTATTCAGCTTTGTATTCCTCTAGAATCTACCAGTGGCTTACCTGGAACACTGGTGCTTAGTGAAAGCTAGTGGAATTAAACAGTTCAGCATATGTGATATCACAGCATGGTTCTGGATAAAATGCCAACTAAAGTGAAATAGGGAGTTGTTGTTTAATGGGTATAGAGTTTCAGTTTTACAAGATAAAAAAGTTCTGAAGATCTGTTACACAACAATATAAACACATAATACTACTGAATTGTATACTTAGAAATAGTTAAGATGGCAAATTTTGTGTTGTGTTCTTCACTATCACTTTTTTTAATGCCAAATGAAGTGGTATAGACTGGTATAGAAGATAGTGCTAAAAGAGTTGAGCTCAAGAGAAATCACTGTGCACTCAAGAGGTCTGGGTAGACTTCAAGAGGAAGGACTGAGCTGGCCTAGGAAAGAAGAGTAGAATTGGGTTCTACAAAAGGAAGGAGGGTGATTCAGAGAGGGGTATGCAGAAGCCAGCCTGCAAATGTATTTGGGGCCAATGAAAGGATGGATTGGCTCTGATGAACTACAAGGGCTTTAAGAAGATGAGGAGATGGAAGGAGGTTGTGAAGGGAGGTTGGGTCAAAATGTGAAAGGCCTTGGAGGCCAGGCTGAGGAGTCTGAACTTCAGCCTAGAGGCAATGAGGAGAGATAAAAGGTTTTAGATTTGGGAAATGTGTGATAAAAGGGGTACTTTTAAAACATACTAATTAGCATTCGAATTGTAATATAGTACTGCTGAAAGAGAAGGAAAAGGAAGCACCCAAACCTTCTAAAGCGACATTCAGATGACAGCTATTGCTGAGACAGACAGAGTCTAGACCAAATAGGTCATCTGAATAAGCTTTTCAGGGAACAGAGACCCTGCCCCCCATCACTAACGCAAGAAGATGAATTCTATCACTCTTGTCTCATAACCTTTTCCCAGAGAGGCTCAGAATGGCAAAAGCACCTTTTTCTTCCTGGCACTCTAATTAGATAGACAGTGGGCAGCAGTGATTTCCTGACTAAAATGCAAAGTATGAAGAAAGTGCATTTTAAAAAAAATAGAGCTGCCACAGACGCAGACGGGCAGTTCAGCCCCAGATGCTGCATGCCTGAGAAATATGCAGGTTCCCACAACTAGAAGGAAGAAGCACTTAGAGGCTTCCTCCCAGGCATTGCTCTTTAGACCAGGAGCGGGCAGGCTCCCCAGTACCTCCTGTCTCAAGCAAGCCAACTTGTCTTCAGAAACTGAGGACCAGAGTGAGCTGTGGGCAATATTCCCCACAAAATAAGGGACATGTGACTCCACTGGACCTGTCCACCTACAGGTATTATGGGGCATTCCAACTCTCTTATTGAAAAAAAGGAGGGCTGGGCATGGTGGCTTACACCTGTAAGCCCAGTGCTTCGGGAGGCTGAGGAGGGAGGATCTATGGAGGCCAAGAGTTCAAGACCAACCTGGGCAATAGAGCAAGACTCTATTTCTACAAAATAAAAATAAAAATTAGCCATGCATGGTGGCATGTGCTTGTAGTCCTAGGTACTCAGGAGGCTGAAATAGGAGAATGGCTTGAGCCGAGGAATTTGAGGCTACCATGAACTATGATCACACAACTGCACTCCAGCCTGGGTGACAGAGAAAGACCCTGTCTCTAAAAAAAGAAAAAAGAAAGAAAAGAAGGGAAAACATCAGAAAGTTATTTATTTATTTCATCCTCAAATGAATAAGCACAGAAGGTTATTTTATTTACAAGTTAATGCACATGTAGCAAAAATCAGAAAATGAGTAAGCAAAAAGATTTTAAGAAGCCATGTTTTGTTTGTTACTGTTAACAAATATAAATGGACTCATACTGTACATAGTACTTTGGAACCTGATTTTTTTCAATGAACAACCTATTGTGAATATTCTTTGATGTCAATAAATAAACTTCTGCAAAAATGATGTATGATGGCTACAAAATATTCCACAACATGGAGAATACGGGAGACCATAGTCTAGTTAACCGATGCCTCATCACTGGATACTTAAGTTGTTTCCAATCTTTGGCTATTATGAACAATACTATAATGAACATCTAGGAACAAAATAACCTTGTCCCCAGGATCCTTACATTGTTGTCATTGTTGAATGTGCAATAAAGTCTTACCACAAAGAGAGATACCCATAAACCTGTTGTAAAGAAAACACGTATCTTCAGGGACCTGACTGAAATCTCATTTCTTCCAAGAAGGCTTCTCTTAACCAGATCCATCCAAAGTGCTTTCTCTCTCTCTCCCAAGTACTCTGATGCCCTGCTTAGCAGGCCTGCCCTTCACACCTGTCTAGTGTGGTCTTTGCAACATATGCCGCTTGTCTCTCCAAGTATACCATAAGACCCTTGAAGGCAGAGATCCCATCAATTACCTCTTTTAGTCCCAAATGATGGCACATGTAATTAGCTCTCAAATATTTGTTAAATTATTTCATTTAAAAGATTGAGGGGGTGGCCAGACGTGGTGGCTCACGCCTATAATCCCAGCACTCTGGGAAGCCGATGGGGGTGGGGGGCAGATTGCTTGAGTCCAGGAGTTCAAGACCAGCCTGGGCAACACAGTGAAACCCTGTCTCTACTAAAAATACAAAAAATTAGCAGGGCATGGTGGCACATGCCTGTAGTCCCAGCTACTCAGGAGGCTGAGGTGGGGGGATCACCTGAGCTTGGGAGGTCGAGGCCGTGGTGAGCCAAGGTCGCACCACTGCACACCAGCCTGGGCAACCAGAATGAGATCCTGTCTCACACACAAAATAAATAAATAAAAAATAGAAATAAAAATAAAAGAAAAGCTTGAGTGGAACATGGAGGAGAACTCCTCCAATTTTAATTAAGACTTATGGGTAGTCACTGGGAATGAGGAACTAGAAAAAAACCCACCCTTCCTTTACCCACCCAGAGGCACTACTAAAGCTCAGCACTCTGCCTTTGACCCAGACTCATCTCTTTGGCCCTAAACAATCAAAATTCTGACTATAACTCAAAGAGCAGCAGAAATAACTGGAATAATCTTATGAAGACCATTTGATACATGGACTGCCAGTGCTGGCTCTAAGGGGTTAACTAGTAAGCTGCCTTTATCTTCAAACAGTACTTTACATGCTCTTTAGTGAAAGAGGGAAGAGCAAAGGTCAACAATACAGGTCTGCCCCCAAAGGTTAAGGGAAGACACCACTGTCTAATCCTAGACTAAGGACAGACATGGCAGAGCTGACTCTGCTGTATGGGGCATCATCTGGCAAATAGCAGAAATAGATAGAAACCAGCCCCCAGGGCCAAGGGCTCAGGAGTCAGTGAGGACACCCTCACTCAGCCCTCAATGGGCCCTAGAATGAAGCAAATTCCTGAGAACAGCCATCATGTGAATCCTGCTTATCAAGAAGGTAGAACTTCCAAGCCTGCTGCCTACAGGCTGAGGTCTATCACAGATGGACATGGTTCCCCTCTCCATGGAGCCTGGAACTAAGGGAGGGCCATGGGCCGGGTTTCCCACTGGGGAGGAGCCAGCTGCCCTGAGGATTGCCCCTCTAGGTAAATTAGGAAGCTTTTGTTAAACACTTGCTCTGGCTAGACCTGGGCTCAGAGGAGTGGGGTATGTGGGGCCTGGGTCCTCCCTTCACAGAGTTATAATCTGGCTAGGAGTCCAAAGTGAGAGATAGAACAAGGAACAAAAATACCCTGTTTCTACATTGGTGGCAAGGGGTGGGAGTGGAGGTGTGGAGTCAAAAGTCAAAGACTCTAGATTGGAAGACAGGAGGCCTTGGTTCTAGCTCTCTCTGTTACCAGTGAAAAATGACACCACCTTGGGTAAACCACTTAACTTCTTTGGGCCTCTAGTTTCTACTCTGGAAAGATGAAAGACCAATCCCAATACTCCCCACAGAAGAGCAGGTCAGAATATTGTTCTAAACAAAACCCCAGAGGGGTGGAAAAGTGCTTCTATTATGGTCAACATTTGTATATCCAGACCAACCCAAGGCCAAGAAAGTCCTGGAGGGCCGGCCACGTGACCGTCTCAGGTATACTCAGGAAGCCTGTGTTCCCATCTACTGGCAGATCAACCCCAGACCAAAGCCACACAAGATCTGCTCCAGTTCCAAACTGGGACCCAATCTAGCCATGGGGCTGCAGGTGAAGATAGCCTGCCTCACGCCTTCTACTCTTCTCATTCCCTCGAATTCTCCAAGTTTGGTCTCTACTAGTGATGTGGAAAGAATTACAGAACTCTAGTCACCAAAAGTAGAGAATCTGAATGCTCAAGAGGCCCAATGCTTGCTCCTGACGAGTCTGAAAAAATTATGAGCTTAGAATTATGAGTCAGAATGTTGCAATTGGCTAAAAACAAACAAACAAACACTATCTACCATCCAAGGCAAAGAACCATACTGTTACTTGAAATATGGGTAAGACTAGAGAATTATAGGAATAGGGGAAGATAGGAAGAGGAGTTAAGACAAGAGAAAAAACTTGCTCAAATCAATGAAACCAAGAAGCCTTCTAAATTTCCTAGATTATAGCAGAAGACTCTGAATCCTACATCACAAGCCCCTTGCCCCACCTGCTCTTTCAGCACAGCTGTCCTATGCGAGTTCAGATCCACTTCCTGCTTGAAAGTCACACCTCAAACACACAACCCTCTAGGGACTTCACTGTCCTAAGGATGAGGCTCAGCCAGTGGGGGACAGAAGCTAGGTGGAGTTCCTCATCCTTCAAGCAGACAACTCCATGAGGCATTCTGTGTCGTTCTCCTGAAGTTCTGGTGGAATTAAGTCCCCACTGCACACAGTAGGAACCTTAATAATACACCCTAATAACAGTTTATCCTCTATTCCTGCCTCATTCCCCTTATGCCGTTTCCTCATTCCTGCTTCCTGCAATTACCTCTCAAACTATCTGCGCCCAATTCTTGTATTAGATTCTGCTTTCTGGTGAATCTGACCCAAAATATCAGTAGAGAATCTGGTGTTTACAAACTGGTTGGAGGTTCTATGGTGACTTAGCATCTTTTTTCAAGGGATGCCAAGTTGCTCTGAAAAGTTTTCTCTGTAATGCACCAGGCTCCTCAATAATCCACCAGGTCCAGTTATTCAACTCAGTGGCAAACCTGGCCTGCATTGCCCTATCCAGCAAGCCTCATGGAATGAGAGAAGGGACCAGACGTTCTCTGTTCGTACCTGGTAGCACTTTGGAATCATTGTTCAAGGAGAACGATTATAGTACAGCTTCAGTCTCATTTTCCCCACTGTGCAGTGTCCCATGCTGAGCTCCTCCAAACATCGCTCTCTCCTGGAAGAACAGTCTTTACAAGGAGCATCCTTCCACTTTTGAAAGAGGAGAATCACAGGAGAGAAATCCAAGGAGAATGACAGGAGGGAAATTATCCAGACTACATGGGAAATATACTCTGGGTGAGAACATTTCAGTGCTGAGGGTGGGTGCCCCAATCTATACCCACCCAGAGGGAACCTGGGGATATCTGACATGCATATGTGCCACACACAAACAGACACATGCCCAGGGGAAAACAAGCAGGAAGAAACATCAAACTATTAGCCAGAGCTCTCGCTAAGTGATGGGATGATGGGTTATTTTTATTCTTTTCTTTATACGCTCATGCATTTTCTACAATGAATGTGTAATACTCTTAGGTTTTTAATTATAAAAAAACAACATTTGTCTTTTCTACACTATGATATCCACAGAGCCCTAAAAATGACCTATAAACGCCCACAGATTCAGTTAATGAGGTAATCTGGGACAACAGCAGAATCTAGATCTTGAGTCTGGAGGTTCTCAGACAAGATATGTGGAAACACAAAATATTATTATCAGGCATTCTCTCCCTTATAATTTGGTCTTTCAGAGGAAGTGAAGCACAGAACTGCGAGTCAATTGCCTACACACCTCTGTGCTTGAACTCTGGCATTTAGCAGTACCACCCCTCCCTTCCTCGAGCGTTTGCACTACTCTTCCAGCTTCCCCTGCCGCAGAGGCATGGAGGACCAGGCTTAGCACTCTAGCCACTCCAAGGACTTAGGCATCCTGCCAAAGAGGGAGAGGACTGAAGGGCAGCAGTCGGTGAGCCAGGGAGCCCCTGAACCAAGCCAGTTGTTAAGTAGGCGTGAGAACCCATCAGCTGGAAACACCGAAGGCGGGCAGGCAGGCGGAATGATTCTGGGTGAAGGAACATTGTAAATGTTGTCACCCAAAATAGAGCTGAGCTGAACTTGGCTCTCAGGCATTGCATGCCTCCTTCCTGCACTCTGTCGGCTCTCTTCGGAGCTCTCGAAAATGTTCCCCAGGCACCACACCTCCTCCTGCTGCAGCCAGGATTGGCTTGGTCTGCACTATTGCTCTGGAAGCTGAAGGCAGTGGGCAGAGGAGCGGCCATAGATTCCTATAGGAACTTCCTAACTGCTCTCCCTAGCTTCAATCCATTCTAATCCATCTCTGTCAACGTCAGATGTGATGGTTTCAATCCCCTCTTCAAAAACGTCAGTGGCTTCTTACCGCCTACAGAATGACATCAAACTGTAACACAGGACTCAACGTCCTTCTCGATCTCTCTGTGACCTAATTTGATAGCCTCGTCTTCTGCCTTTTCTCCACCCTCACGCCCCATGTTCTAGCTACATCAGACCTCTCAGAGTTCCCTGGATTTTCCAGACCCAGTTCAGAAGAGACCTGTGACACGAAGCCTGCTGCTGCAGGCCCTGCTACTGGACTCCTCTCCCTCTGATCTCCCATCGGTATCCATACCATTTATTAGCACTTGGCTCATCCAGTCGGGTAGAGCTTGTTTTCCTTTGTGTCCTCATAACTAGCCTAAAAAAGCTTGAAAGAAGAAATCGTGTATGGCATATTTGTTTGTCCCTAGTACCTACCACGGTGCCCCATACTTAAGCGTATTTAATACATACCTACAGCTTATGGTAGTGATACCATTAGTTTTCTTTTCACACATGGTTATCTCATTACCCTAACCAAATTATAAGCAATTTGAAAATACAGATCACGTCTTAATTTATTTTTTATCCTCCAAAACATATAGCATTATACCTTATATGCCTCAGGAAGCAATTGATAAATATATAGCCCAATTATAAAAGCAGATATAATTCATTCTACAAATAATTATTGAGTACCTGCTATTTGCCAAGCACTATTCTAAATACTAGAGATGTGAGCTGGGCTTGGTGGCTCATGTGTGTAATCCTAACACTTTGGCAGGGCAAGGCGGGAGGATCGCTTGAGGCCAGGAGTTCAAGACCAGCCTGGGCAAAATAGCAAGACCCTATCTCTACCAAAAAAAAAAAAAAAATGGCCAGACATAGTGCCATGTACCTGGAGTCCTAGCTACTTGGGAGGCTGACGCTGTAGGATCGCGTAAGCCCAAGAGTTTGAGGCTGCAATGAGCTATGATCCCATCACTGCACTCCAACCTTGGTGACAGAGTAAGACCCTGTCTCTAAAATAAGTAAATTTTAAAAATTAAAATAATTAAGGAGGCCAGGCATAGTGGCTCATGCCTGTAATCCCAGCACTTTGGAAGGCTAAGGTGGGAGGGTTCCTTGAGCCCATGAGTTTGAGACCAGCCTGGGCAACATAGGGAGATCCCTGTCTCTACAAAAAATAAAAATATTCGCCGGGCATGGTGGCATGAGCCTGTGGTCCCAGCTACTCAGGAGGCTGAGGCAGGAGGGTCACTTGAGCCTGGGAGGTCAAGGCTACAGTGAGCCATGATCATGCCACTGTACTCCAGCCTGGGTGGCAGAGAAAGACCCTGTCTCAAAAAATAATAAAGTAAATAAATAAATATTAGAGCTGTGACAGGGGAAAAAAAGACAAAATTTTTCGTCCTCTTGAAGTCTCCAATTCTAGTGGAAAGAGGTAAACATCATTTATAAGAAAAGTTGGTAAAATATGATGTCAGATAATGATAAGAGCTGAGGTGAAAAATAAAACAGAGTAGGGTTGGGAGGGTTATGGAGCTGCAATTTTAGATAGGATAGCTGGGAAATCCTCCTTGAAAAGGCAGAATTTGAAGGGGTGAAAGAAGTAAGGAAATGAGCCACACGGATTTTTAGGTTAAGCATATTCCAAGTAGAGTGAACAATAAATACCAAAAGCTGGAGACAGGAACATGTCTGACAGGTTCAGAAAATAACAATAAGGGCCAAGTCGGAGAAAGCAGGAGAACTGAAGGGAGAAGGTAGGAGCCGGAGTCAGAGAGGTCACAGACCAAAACATGCAAGTGAGCCTTCAGTCATCAACTCTGGGTGAGAAAGAAAGCTCTCTGAGGTTTACAGCAGGAGAATCACACGAGTTTTTTTTATTTGTCAGTCAGATTGCTGTGTTCAGAGTAGACCGAAGAAGGGCAAGGGTGGAAGCAGAGAGACCAATTTGAAGGCTATTAAAACAACTAGGCAAGAGATAATGGTGTCTTGAACCAAGTGGATAACTGGGGAGGTGATGAGAACTAGTTGGATTCTGGATGTATTCTGAAGGTAGAATGTACAGGATTTGTAAAAGGATTAGATGTGGAGTAAAAGAAGAGGAGAATCCCAGATGGCTCCAAGATTTTTGACCTGAATAACTGGTCTTAACATTTTTTGAACTGGGGAATATTACAAGAGACATCCAGGCAACTTTTTTTCCCATCAACTGACAAATTCTCCTTTTCAGCTACAGTGCCTGGCAACACAAGAGGTACTAAATGTGCTTCTTCATAAATTGACCAATATAGATCACTGATCAGAAAAACCATGCTCAAGACAAGCTGCTACTTCATCAGTGGGAGTCCTGACTAAAGAAATGCAAATAAAACAAGATGTAATTATACAGAGATAGAAAGAGATGAAGAGTGTGGTAGTCAGAACAATGCCCCCCTCCCCCAATATGTTCATATCCTAATTTCTGGAACTTGTGAGTATTTTACCTTACAGGGCAAAAAGGAAATTGCAGATGTGATTAAATTAAGGATACTGGATTATGTGAGTGGCCCACTGTAATCACAAGTTTCCTTGTAAGAGGGAGGTAGGAGGATTAGAATCAGAGAGACAGGGGTTGGAAGACACTACACTGCTGGTTTTGAAGGTGGAAAATGGAGCCAAGGAATGCAGGTGACCTCTAAGAGCTGGAAAAGGCAAGAAAACAAATTCTCCCATAGAGCCTCCAGAAGGAACACAATCTTGCCAGCACCTTGATTTGAGCCCACTAAGACTGATTTTGGATTTCTGACCTCCAGAATTGTAAAATAATGAATCTGGGTTGCTTTAAGCCACTAAATTGTAGCCATTTGTTGTGGTAATTTTTTCAGCACTGTGGTTAAAAAGGGGAGTTTGTCACTAGAGTAAAAAATTCCCTGGATGCCATCTGTAGTCTTCTCCTAATTCAAAAAACAGCAAGACCAGTTGTTCAAGTCAAAAATCTTGAAACCATCCTGGATTCCTCTTTTCTTCTCTTACTCCACATCCAATTCTTTCACAAATCCTGTAAGTCCTACCTTCAACATACATCCAGAATCAACTTCACATCACCTCCCCAATTAGCTACTTGCCCAAGCCACCATTATCTCTTGCCTAGTTGTTTTAATGGCCTTTAAATAAACTAAGTAATTTTCTATGTTTGATAATTATACTGTGGTTCTGTAACATGTTAATATTAGGGAAAGTTGGGTGAGGAGTGTACAGGAACCTTCTGTATCATTTTTGCAAATTTTCTGTGAGTGCCAGTAGGAAACTAATACACACAAGTATGAAATAAACAGATCATATTTTAGAAAGAGCTATTGCTCTTGAGTAAAGACTTCATCAAGGAATGATATGTCTTATTAAGATTATTCTCTACTCTACCAATACAGTATTCTACAATTAATCAATGTAGAAGGTACTTGGGCAGAAGAAAACCACCATCAGGCAAACACCACAAACAACTTTTGCAGACAAGACTTACCAATGGGTGCTAAAATTAGTGGCCAAAGTTGGAAGAGAAAAAGGATCTGCACAGTCTCAAAGTATGTCCTCCAAGATATTTTTTAAACTATAAAGGGTAAGATAGTAACTTTACAGTGGAGAAATTCAGCAGATACCAACTAGGTTGTAGCAGATACCAACAAGGTTATCGTCACCAGTAAGATGCCCTCGGAAAGACACAGCATCATTTCTGAATTAATCTCACCAAAAAGGCGTAAGTTCACTTCAATAATGAGAAAATATTAGACAAACTCAAGCTGAGGTACAGTACATTCTCCAAAATAACTAATCAACACTCTTCAAAAGTGTCAAGATCATGGAAGGCAGGGAAAGACTGAAAAATTATTACAAATTAGAAGAGACAAAGGAGGAATAATGACTATATGCAACGTGGGATCCTAGGTAGGCTCATGGAACAGAAAGGACACAAATAGAAAACTTGTGAAATTCAAATAAGGCTTATAGTTTAGTTAATAGTATTGTACCAGTGTTAATTCCTAGCTTTGATCATTGTACTATGGTTATGTAAGGTGATAATATTAGGGAAATCGGGTGAGGTTTGTACAGAAACTCTCTGTACTATTTTTTGCAACTTTTCTGTGAATCTAAAATTAATTCCAAAAAATGTTTAAAAAGAAAGATTATGTCTTTAAATCTACCATTGATTAAACACCATTGTGTAACTTAACATCTTTCCCTTGGTTTTACCTGTAAAACAAAATGAACCTGACATCTTCTTGGGGGATGTAGAATTGGGTGGATTCCCCCATCTCCCCTAAAAAATGTCTATTAGGTCTTGAACTCCCTGGGGCCAAAAGCGAGGATTTGAAAGGGAAAGCCCCAAAGCTTGAAGTATCTGTCTTCCCATATATAAGAACTCCTGCTGTGAACATCAAAGGACCTGATAATAGGTCCGACATTGCCATTAATGACACCTATCAGTTCACCAGAGACCTCTACTCTCAGTTCCACTGCCAGAGAAAGGTGGTCAGGGACTAGAAGCTGGTGCTTCCCCATACTCTCACGCCTCAGCAGCGTGGCAAAACCAACACTGATCCTCCTCCCCAGCACTATGAACATAGACTGGTCATGCTTCTACTCACAGCACTATGCTTCTGTCTGACAGTGTCTGCCTCCACAAGAAGGAAGCAAGCTTTTGGTCTCACAACCTGTCTCTCTAGCTGCATCACTGCCAGCCTCTGTATACTTTCCAGTCCCCACAGTGAATATATTCTTGGACAGAGACAGCCATGGCAAGAGTGCTCGTGGCCATCAAATTTTCTGCAGGGCCATCAAAATCATGTCCAGAACTGCATGGAGCCAATACCTCAGCTACCACATGTCCACTTTGTTGCCCAGTCTAGCCCCAGCTCCTCAGGCACCTCAAGCTCATGTCTAAGCTCATGTCAAGATGAGAGATTACACTTTCAGTATGGCTCTTTTGCCAAGAGTGCCTAGAATGCATCCTGGAGCTTGGGGAAATGCATAGGAGGGGGTAGAGTTCAGGGGAGGGTGCAGGGAGGGATGCACTGGCACTAGCAATAGCTCCTTCTAGCTAACTCCACCTCACGTGTGGTCCTCTAAGCCTTCTACAAAGGCCACTGGATTCCGACTCTAGAAAACTAGATACCAAAGACGTCTAAGTCAAAGGCTCTGAAAATCAGTGCTTCTGTCAGAAGACCAGTTAGAAAGGGGCCATTAGCACATGTTGCCCCATTCCTGGGGCAAAAGAAAGCATTAACTCATGGCTTGACCTGCTGAGGGTCTTCCAGTCTTGGGTCTCATTTCTGTCAATAATACTAAAATGTGCTGTCTGTCACTCACTGTGATCAGTACATGTTCTGCCCAGCTGTAACATGAAAGCAGACCACCACTGTGCTTTGTAGGGCTCTTGTGCAGTATTATAAACAAAATGGAGATTGTTCAGCTTCGGTAGAAGCCTGAGCTATCAAAGAAAGCTTTTAAGTACAGATTGCCCCGATTTGGCTCTCTCCTACACTGCTGATGTCAAATGGCGTAACCATTCGGGAGGGCAACTTGATAACATGTATCAAAAGCCTTAAAAATGTTCTTATCCTTTCACCCCAAAATTCCACTTCGAGGAATTAACCTAAGGATATCAGAGATGCACACAAAGATTAATGTACAAAGTTGTCATTCAGTATTATCTCTAGTAGTCTGAAAATTGGTTATAATAATGTTCTACAACTGAAAGTTATTAAATAAATATGGAGCATTCATAAGATTGTCTAATATGCATCCATTAAAAATCATATTTTCTAAGAACGGTTTGCCGTGTATTAAGATATGATCCTGATTTGGTGTGTGAGTATGGTGGAAGAGAAGAGAGACATGCCAGGAAAAGATGCAAGAAGAAAATATACCTTAAAACTTATTATCTCTAGGTGGTTGAGATGCCAACAGATCCTTTAAATTTTTCTTCTTTTATACTTCTCTGTTTCTTCTATATTTTCTCCAACAAACATGTTACTTTTCAAACAAGGAAAATTCATAGTCCCCATTATAGAGAGGCTCATTAACCTGCCCTAGGGTCTTCCGTGAGTCAGAAGTGAAATCAAAAATAAAGACCATGGTTCTCAAAAGCCTAGCTCATCACACAAGCTGCCTACATGTGTGCTGTGGTAACTCTAGAATAGTGGTCCTTAACCGGGGTGATTTTGCCCCACAGGGATGATTTCCATGTTTAGAGACATTTTTGTTTGTGGTAACAGGGGAAGGTGGATGCTACTGGCATCTAGTGGAGGGGCCAAGGATGCTATTAAATATCCTACAATGCCCAAGATAGTACCCCATAACAAAGAATCATTTGGCTCAAAATGTTAATAGTGCCATTGTTGAGTAACTCTGCTCTAGGAGAAGGAAACTGGACTTTGAAAAAGCTCAGGTGGCTCAAAGATACAGGAACCTCCAATCTGCTTCACATCCTGTGCGAGCTGTAGTGCCTTCTGCTTCAAACAGGCAGTTAACAGACCCCAGGGGATAAAGCATTGAGGACTTTATTACTTATATTAAGCAGCCTTCAGCTTCCAATTGGAGAAAAAGAAATTGCTCATTTCACTCCAGAGCCATAACAGACACAAGAAGAACACAGCTTAGGATCAAGAGCTCAGAAAGAGGAGATCAGCCAGGAGCTGGAGGTGGCAGGTGGGGAGTGTGTACCGACAGGCAACACCAGCTGGACTCAGGAGCCGGAGGCCTGTCTGTACATTCTCCTTCTGCATCTTCACCTCCAGCACCCTACTAGTCCTGGGTGACAATTTTAGACTTCACTTCCAAGTATCTTTAGGGTAGGAGAAAAAGGAAGAGCTCCACCCAACCCCTGAGAAAGATTCTTTCTGCTTTTGGAAACTCTCTTCCATCAAAGAGGGCCACTTGCTTGGACTTATCCAGGGGTTTCAAGGGAAGACAGATATTATGCCAGCATTTCATTTTCCCTGTGACCTTGGGCCCAATTTAGCAACTCATAGGACTCAAGTGCTGGAAAGAAGCTTGGCCCAAACCTTGTCCCTTAACAGATCAGGAAACCAAGTCCCAGGGAAGCCAAGGATCAGGCCCAACTCACACAGCTATGGCGAAGCCGATACCTGAACCCGGATCTTCCATTCTCTCTATTCCTTACAGCATCTCAGTCACCAGGAAGTCTGATACTGTGAGACCTACAGCCGCCAGTCCTATAGTAGGAAGCTGTCACTCTCTAGTGTCATTTCACATGAGAACAGATGTGGGGAGCACCACACAGGAATGTGTTCCCATGGGCAGCCTGACATCTACATGTCCCATTTTGCTGCAGCCACTGAGGGTAAGTGCAGAGTCTATGCAGAAGATGCATGGGGAAATCAAAGATCTATTCCACAGCAGATGTGAAGCTCTAGTGTTGCTACTGCCACATCCTTCGAGTAGCCTAGTAAACCTTATTTCAGCCAAACAAAAGGGCTCTTGTTCCACTGGGGCTATCGCTGGCCCCTTTTACTGGATAGCTGACCACACAACTGTTTGCTGCATTTATTCAACAAATATTTATTGAGCACCTATTATGTGCCAGAAACTGAACTAGGCAATGGTCATTTGGGTCTGACCTACTCTCTCTAAGGTCTAGTCCTATTATAGGCCCACTTCTGGGATTGCTTAGAGATCCCTTACTCCTTACTAAACCAAGTTTCCCTACAGTGAGCTCATCTTTACCTGAGCTAGCTTGGGAGATTCTAACTTTGGCTTGTGACCAAAGGAGAAAAACTAAAACCAAATGAAATGTATATACACTACAGTGAATTCCAGACGGGTCAGCATTAAATGCCAACTTAAAACCTAGAATATAAGAGAATGCTTATTTATCCCTCTCAGTCGGGGAGAAATAACTGACAAATGATATGACCAGAGACTCAACTGGTGAGTTCAAAAAAATAAATGCATGAAACAAGGAGGTATAGTACTATGGTTAGGATATAGGCTCAGAAATCAGACAGGCATGTCTCTGCTACTTACTGTGTGGCTTTGAGCAAGTTACTTAACCTCTCTGTGTCTCAGTTCCCCATATGAAAAATGGGATAATAGCAATAGAACCAACCTCCCAGGGTTGTTGCAAGGACTGAGTGAGAGACAAAACAATTACACAGCAAAACAATGACATAGCACTAGTGCATATTCAGTAACCATCATTTCTGGCACTTAGGAGTCATTTAGCACTCATCCTCCAATCTGATCCTATGCTTTCCCTAAAAGATCCTGGCAAAATGGCACCACAAACTTCCCTGAGCTGCATCATCAATAAAGTAGAAGCTCAGCATACTGTGAAGATTCATTGCTTTTCAAAGCCCCACAGAAGAAATCAGCAGCATCTCAGATTGTGGCTGCCTCTGCTGCTGCTGCAGAGCTGGACACATGGAATCTCTCACTGTCTTGCCTCCAATTGAAAGAGGCCTCAGAGTCAGTGTCCTAAATCTAAGAACCAGATCTCTTCTTACCCAGAGCTAAGCAGACGGCTTTTCAAGAGTGGGCCTTTATACTCTATGTTACCCATAATATTCTAAATGGGATTCTACATACAGGAGGCACTTTAAAAAATGCTTTGACAATTATGAATAAAGCTTCTATAAACATCCTTCTGCAGGTTTTTATGTAAACATAAGTTTTCAACTCCTTTGGGAAAATACCAAAGAATGAAATTGCTCGATCTTACGGTAAGAGTAGTTTAATTTTGTAAGAAACTGCCAAACGCTCTTCCAAAGTGGCTGTACCATTTTGCATTCCCACCAACAATGAATGAGAGGATGTCCCACATCCTTGCCAGCTTTTGGTGTTGTCAGTGTTTATTCATACCTGCCAAAATTTGGAAGTAACCAAGATGTCCTTCAGTAGGTAAATGAATAAATAAACTGTGGTACATCCAAGTAATGGAATATTATTCAGCACTAAAAATAAATGAGCTATCAACCCATGAAAAGACGTAGAGGAAACTTAAATGCATATTACTAAATGAAGGACGCCAATCGGAAAAGCTTACATATTACATCATTCCAACTATATGACATTCTGGAAAAGGCCAAACTATGAAAACTATAAAAAGATCAGTGGTTGCCAGGGGCTGAGGGGAGAGAGGAGTGAATGGGTGGAGCATAGAGGATTTTTAGAGCAGTCAAAAATTTCTGTATGAGGCCGGGCACAGTGGCTCACACCTGTAATCCCAACACTCTGAGAGGCCAAGGTGGGTGGATCATTTGAGGTGAGCAGTTCAAGACCAGTCTGGCCAACATGGTGAAACCCTGTCTCTACTAAAAATACAAAAATTAGATGGGCATGGTGGCAGGTGCCTGTAATCCCACCTACTTGGGAAACTGAGACATGAGAATTGCTTGAACCCAGGAGGTGGAGGTTGCAGTGAGCTGAGGTTGTACCACTGCACTCCAGCCTGAGTGATACAGTGAGACTGTCTCAAAAAAAAAATAAATAAAATTCTGTATGATAGTATAATGAATACATGTTCTCATACACTTGTCCAAACCCATAGAATGTACAACACTGAGAGTGAAGCCTAATGTATAGACTTTAGGTGATAATGGTGTGTCAATGTAGGCTTATCAATTGTAACAACAGTAATTGTAACTTATCAATTGTAGGCTTATCAATTTTAACAACAACAATTGATAATTGGGACACTGTACATGTGGGGGGCAGAGAGTATATGGGATATCTCTGTGCTTCATCTCAATTTTGCTGTGAACCTAAAATTTCTGTTAGAAAAATAAAGTCTTTAAAAAAAAAAAAGGACAGAAAATATGCTTTGAACTAAATACTTCTTTATTGTCCGTGAATAGAACTAGGAATGTGTACCTTAAGGTCACAGGTGAAGGTGACATATGCCAGGACTGAGTCCCCCTCCCATCCACAAGGGACAGTGTCTTCCTCATGCTGTATTGGGTACTTTAGTTATAGCCAGAACCCTCAGTAATCCAGGTGAAGAACTTGGAAAGCATCGGACACATCCGTGCTCCCCCACAGGCTCTCTAAGACTTGTTAACAATTGTTTAAACATTCTTTGAATCTGGCCCCCCTTCATAAGGCCTACTGCCTTGCCTTGGTGCAGGCCCTGGTCATCTCTCCACTGGCAGTTTTTAGATCCTAGCTATAGAGGGTTCTCCTGGCTCCCTCCCACTACTGTTTGTCCCGCATACAGCTGTCAGAGATCAAAAACTAAACAGGTCGCTTTCTTATATAAGCCTTCAGGTGATCTTATCTTGTTACAAAGAGTAAAGACTAAACTTCTCAGCATAGCCTACAAGACTTTTAACAATCTGGCCACAGCCTATCTTATATCCTGCAATAGCATCTTTTGCCACTTTGGACACATAGTACATTTGGTGCCCTCAGGTTACTTCCTATGTTATAGCCTCTTCCTTAAAACTCTGTGCCAACTTTCTCTAAGTGGTTCCTCATCCCTGCCTGATAACTCCTTAATCTTCCTTCGGGATTATGGTAGGCAGCCTCTGAGATGGACTCCAGTGATCTTATCGCCTAGTACTCCTGCCCCTGTGCAATACTTTCCCTGAGTGTGGGCTGGACCTACTGACTCACTTAGAATAAACAGAATATGACAAAAGTGATGGGAGGTCAGTTCTGTGGTTGGGTTACTACAAATAGACTGTGACCTCCCTCCTCCCACCCTTTCTCTCTCTCTCTCCCTCACTTGCTCTGAGAGAAGTCAGCTGCCATATCATGAACTGCCCTACCGTGAGATCCATGTGGCAGGGAACTGATGCCTCTGGCCAACAGCCATCGAGGACCTGAAGCCTGCCTATGGCCACATGAATGAGTCTGAAAGACCACTGTTGAGCCTGAGATGACTGCATCCCTGGCTGACACCTTATTTGTAGCCTTGTGAAAGTCCCTAGACTGGAGGACTCACATCTGGATTTCTGACTGATAGAAACTACGAGAAAATAAATGTTTGTTGTTTTAACCCACTACATTTTGGGGTAATTTGTTGTGCAGCCACAAATAACTAATAAGAGGACCCAACTCAAAAATCATTCATCTATTAAGCATTTCTTAATACTTTCTTCTCCCCTAGTCCATCTATACCTCTCCCATTGCACATGGGATGAATTCATACTACTTAATACAGCCCCCAAGGCCCTACATGATGATCCAATTCAGCTCACCTTCCCAAACTTCTCTTGCACCACTGCCCATGGCACCTGGGGCAATGAATCTCCTTTCAGTTACTTCAGTGTGCCCCAGTCTCATCTTCATCCCTTTGCACATACCGTTCCCCCTTTCTAAAGTACTTTTCCCTGTCTCTTTACCTCATTAACTTTGACTTGTTCTTCAAAATCCCAACTCAAATCTCTTTCCTCCAGAAAGATTCTTCAACTCCCAAGGCGGGGTTTAGGTATCCTTCACTTGTGCTCCCCCTTACCTTGTACTTTTCCAATCACAGCAATTATGCCATCATGCCAAATGCTTCTGACTTGCTTATCTTCTGGGCTGGATTGTAAGCTCTTTGAGGGCAGGGCACACATCTGTCATTCACTATATACACAAAGTAATCCTGTCTTAACTTTCAGAAATTTCATTGTACTCATAAGTGGTCATTCCAATACCCTGGCTTCTCAGTTCCTTGAACTCTTCTTCTCTAGTCGTCTTGTGCTCCACCTCATTCTACGCACTGACTCTCATGCTCATTCATACTTGAGAGTCATCTCTACCCATCACCTTGTTATTACCAAGAAATGCAACCCTTCCATGATATCAAATGCATGCATCCTACTCTCCACCCACCAACTCCTACCTTCCAGCTTACACCCTCTACTGTTTGGACTCCAGCAATTCTTCTATCTTAACAGGATTTAAATTCATTGATACTACCACCTTTTTACTGATTCTCACAGTGAATATGATGTTCTTTCTTCCCTTCTCTTTCTTTCTTCCATCCATTCATGATCAATTTTTATAATAATTCTATTTCTTCACTTGGCAAAACCACAATTCTAGTCAAATCCAACCCAGTACCTGTGCCCATGCAATTGAATGTAGCTGGAGAAATGCACACAATCACCTAGACTGGTCTCACTTTAAATTCATATCCATGAGCCAAAGATGAGCCCTTAATGTGCCTGACAATCATACTGTACCTCCCTAGTTTATTCTATTCACCCACCTACTCTTCTAGATGACTACTTCACACCCTCTTTCTCCTCAAACTTCGAACATCTCCTCCCTCATACTCTCAGCTGTTGACCTTGTTTCCTACTTTACTGAGAAAATTGAAACGATCAGAAGAGAATTTCCACTGACTCCCACCACAACATATATGCATCTGTCAGCATCCATATACATAATTCTGCCTTCTCTCCTGTTACTGTAGATGAATTATCCATGATCCCAGAGCCAATCCCTCTACTTGTGTGCCAGATCCCACACTTCTACTCTAAGAAAGCATTTCGACAATCTCCTCTCACCTTCCCACACCATTAATTGCCTCCTCTCAACTGGCTCATTCCTACCAGCATATAAGCATGTGTTACTTCTATATTAAAAAATAATAACAGAGTTTCAGTTTAGAAAGACACAAAAGTTCTGGAGATGAATGGTGGTGATGGTTGCATAACAATGTGAATGCACTTAATGCCACTGAACTGCACACTTAAAATGGTTAAAATGGTAAACTTTATATTATGTGTATTTTACCACAGTAAAAAATAATGAAATTAAAACCCCTCCAGATTCAATTTCCCCTAACAGCTACCACCCTACTCCTTTGTTCACCTTTGTAGCAAACTTGCAATAAATTCCTTCTCTTCTCTTCCATTCTCTGGTAAATCTACTTACATGAAGCTTTAACCCCCACTACTGCACTGAAACTGTTCTTGTCAAAATCCCCAATGGCATCCACATTGCCAAACCCATTGATAATGAGGTTAGTACTCATCTAACTTGACCCCTCAGCAGCACTGGAACCAGTCAACCTCTCCCTTCTAATTGGTGAACATTCTTCACTCATCTTCCAGGTCACCACATTCTCTTGGTTTTCTTCCTACCTCACTAGTCACTTTTTCTCAGTCGTCTTTTCTGGCTTCTTTTCTTCTCTCTAACCCTTTAATATTGTAGTGTCTAGGGCTCGAGTCCTTGCTCTTCTTTTCTGCTCTACCTATGTTCATTCCTTTGGTGATCTCAACTACTTTCATAGCTTTTAATACCACCTATATGCTGTTGATTTCCATATTTATACCTCCAGCCCCTATCTTACTCTCCACTTAACACATCCACACTATCCAAAACCAAACCCCTTAATTGTCCCCAAAATTTGATCCACTCAGACTCTTCCCATCTCAATGGCGATATCATGTCTCCAGTAGCTCAGGTAAAAAAGCTTGGATTTTTTTTTCCTTTTTTTCTGAGACAGAGTCTCGCTCTGTTGCCCAGGCTACAGTGTAGTGGTGAAATCTCGGTTCACAGCAACTTCTGCCTCCTGGGTTCAAGCATTTCTCGTGCCTCAGTCTCTCAAGTAGCTATAACTACAGGCATGCACCACCATGCCCAGATAATTTTTGTATGTTTTGTAGAGATGGGGTTTTGCCATGTTGCCCAGGCTGGTCTCAAACTCCTGAGCTCAAGCAATTCGCCCGTCTCAGCCTCCCAAAGTGCCGGGATTACAGGCATGAGCCACAGTGCCTGGCCTGGATTCATTTTTTTACTCCTCCTTTTCTGTCTCACTCTATATTTTATCTATCAGGAAGTCTTTTGGGCCTTATCTGTTAAAAATATCTACAATCCAGCCTCTTCTCATCCCCTCTTTCACAACTACAATACACCAAGCCACCACCATCTCTCACCAGATTTCTTCAGTGGCTACCTAACTGGTTTCCCTGCTTTCACCCTTGCTCCTAAATGTCTATTCTCAACATAGCACACTTTGTGATCCCTTTCAAATAAGTAAAATTATATTACTCCTCTGCTCAAACCCTCCAGCAGATCCTTTTTACACTGAAATAAAAGGCCAAGTCTTCACAAAGGCCCACAAGGCCCTATTTGATCTGGCACCACTGCTGCTCTAAACTCCGCTCATTCTACTGTAGCCATATGGGCCTTTTTGCTGTTCCCCAAACATGCCAGGCATGCTTCCACCTTAGGGAGAACTCCCTCTGCCTGAAATTCCTTTCACCATGATATCTACCTGCCTACCTCCCTTACCTCCTTCCAGTTCTCTGCTCTAATGTCACGTTGTAATTTAGGTCTACCATAACCACTCTATTTAAAATTGCAATCCACCCCTCTGCACTCCCATTACCTCCCTCCATTTTTTTTCTTATAATATTTATAACTTTCTAAATATTATCTAATTTGCTTATTTATTATGTATATTATTGGTCTCTTACTACCAGAAAGTAAATTCCATGAGGGCAGAGATTTCTGTCTTCTCAATATTCCAAGCACCTGGAAGAAGTTTTAATATATAGGAGGAACTCAAATATTACTCAATGAATGGATAAGCCCAATGTAATGCCTAGCACATGATAGATGCCTACAAAATATCTTATATATGAGTGAATGGAGAAATAAATGGTCTATTTATCACTAGACTGTGAGTGTCCCATGGGCAGGGATGTGACGTATTCATCTTTGTGTCCCCAGTACCCAAGACATTAACGGAGATTCCATAAGTGTTGGTTAATTAAAAGAAAAAAACCTGAAAATGAATGAGGTAGGACTGGATCTGTGCGGTACCAGCATTCTAGGGTCCACGTCTAAGTATCCTGTTTCCTGCATGGCCACTCCCAGCCTGGAGCTTTCCATTTCTGGATCTTTCAGGATATAATTCTCAATTACTAGAAAGAAGTGGTCCAGTAAACACAATGGAGGAAGGGATGCCTCACTCAGGGAGGGCTTCCCTGCAGGCTTTAACCAAGGCTTCAGCATCTGACTGCACAGGTAGAGTTTCCAGGTGGGCACACGGTGATCTCAAAAGTAACAGATGCAAAACAGGCTCCCAGACGCTTTAGCTGTTACGTCAGGTTTCCAGGCCCCAAATTCTAGTAACCCAGAAACTGGAAAATCAAGTTACTTCAACAAACACATCCCTTGTGTTTTTCTTTCAAGGCGCCACATCTCAATAGGTATGGCTGGCATTGGCTCAGACACCTTTGTAGCCCATCATTCATTCTACACTGGGGAGGAAGGGAGCAAAATGGCTCCTTATGCCGAAGTTATGGGATAGGCTGGCTCCTACTTGCCACGTCCTCAAGTTAGGGAGGAAGCAACAGGCATTCCTGACTCCAGAGCCCTGCTTTCAACTGGAGAACATAGAGGTTGTCACTTGTAGGAGAGGCAGAAGGGGTGGTGGTGCAGGAGAGCTTGTGTGAATCTGGAAGTCAGGGAGAGGAGTTATAACTCGCTACTGTCCAATTCTATAACCTTGGGGCAAATGATTTCACTCTCAGGGCCTTAGTTTTCTCAATTGGAAACTAAAATTTTGGACCAGATAATTTAACTGTATGATTCTAATAAAACTGAATTATTATTGACCTCTCTAAATCAATAGTTTGGGAACATAGCATTGTCTGCAATACACTTGCCTGAACATTCATCTTGACTCTCTCCTCAGTTCAGCTGTCATTCATTCATAAAATTAAACATATCCTAGTGTCAACTACGTGCCAGGCATTGTGCTAGGGCTGGTATACAGCACTGAATATGACAGAACAGTCTCTGCCCTCAGGAGCTTATAGGGAGACATCAAACGATTTTTTAGTTACTACCATAAATAAGAATTTGAAAGACGTGGAAGTGATAGTGGCACTATGTGAACAGATGTAGCACATCTATGGCTTCGTCTGGGATTCTAGAAAAACCTCCTTAAGGAAGTAACATCTGAGCTGAGCTCGGAAGGGCAGAGAGCAGTGAACTAGGTGAGGAGGAGGAAGAGCATCTCAGAGAGAGGGAAGAACACGTACAACTGGCCTGCAGCGTGGTCATCTCATGGCAAGGCTGCTGTGGCCAAGGGTGGAGTGTGGAGCAGGGGGCAGAGATGTTGCTGATGAAGTCAGCACAGGTGAGATCACAAAGGGCCTTGGAGGCCACGTGAGGGTTTTGTTGTAATATATGCTAAAGAGATTGGAGCAGAGTAGGAGTGGCAGACTTAAATGTGATCGGTCTTGGGTTTTTAAAAGCTCACTATGTGGAGAATGAACTCCAAAAGCCACAAGTCAATATAAAAAGACCAGCTATGAAGCAAATACAGTAAAACAGATGAAAGATGATCAGTATTGACATGGGTGATGTTAGTAAAAAGCAGATAGACTCCAGAAAGATTTAGGAAGTAAAAGTGATAAGATGCGGGGAGTGGGTAAGAAAGAAGGGAACACAAAGTGCAACTTCAGTGGTTAGATGAGGGAACACTGTTAGAGGACCAAGTTTGGAAAGGGGGTGAGAGTTTCACTGGGGCATGTCCAGTTTGTGATATCTATGAGATATCAGGTAGAGAAGATGAGTTAGAAGGTGAATATATGAATCTGAAGTGAAAAGGTCTCCAACTACAGACCTCTCCAACAACTCTGTAGTTGGAGACCATATTTTAAAATTCTGTAGACAGGAAAGAGCTAAAAAACAGAGAATGGAAGAAACCCTCAGAGAGAAAGGAGGACAACTAAGGAGGTAACATAATGGAAGCCAAGGGAACAGCACATTTCAAAAAGTCAGGATTAGCCAACAGCGTCAAAATGCTGACAGGTGAAATAAGATGGGCAATGAAACATGTACATTAGGGTCAGGAACTAGAAGTTCACTTAGAGCAGTTTCGATGGAGTCGGAGATGGTAGAGCAGACAAATGCATATGAGAAGAGAAGAGGTCATGATATAGAGACAAGAGGTACGGGCTGTTCTTTCAAGAAGATTGGTTGCGAAAGAGAAGAGAAAGATAGGTAGTAATTTAAGATGGGAGAGACGTGAGTATGATGAAAGATGAATAGAAAGGACTCAGTAGAGACGAAGAGACAGAACGTGCAGTAGAGAGAAGGAAAAGTCGGTGGTGTTAGGCTCCTGAGAAGGTGAGAAGGGATGGACCACAGGACATAGTGGGAGGACTGGCCTCAGACTAGGGACATCTGTTGCATCAGAGGGGAGGAAGAGAGGACCGATAAGTATAAAGGTCAGTTTGCATTCATCCCTCCAAACATGCAAAGTCATAAAGTTAGCTCTGCCAATTTTCCCAAGAAAAACCTCAAAATCTACAGGCCCATGTGTTCTTGGCGGGCAATGTAGATCCCAGGAAGCAAACAACCTCTACAGGCCCTATCTTGACCCCTGGTAGAAAACTACACTCCGTTCTCTGCAAAGCTCCTGAGTCAGAACAAGATAAAATGGGAGCTGCTGCAAGCTGAGCTATCCACAGGTCATGTGATAGGATCTCTGGGAGATGGCCCGGCATAACCAGGTCAAATGTGGGGACGTGATTGAAAACAGCAATGAAGTAGAAGAGAGGTCTCAAAGTGCCAGCCTGCAGACGAGGGATGGGTGTGTTAGCAGGGAAAAGCTGCCTCACCACTCCTTCGTATGGTAACTTTAGAAGAGGAAAACGGAGGCACAGCATCGCTGCCTGACACAACGGTATCTGATTTAATGCTGTAGTCCATAGTGAAATGCCACCCACATCATTGCCCAGCCACCTAACTGATAGCTTCCAAAGCCTGGAATCGAGGGCAGTTTCTCCAATTTACTATCTCATAGCCGTGGCACTTGACTCTAGGATGAGAATTCATCAGCATCTCTTAGCCCAACTGCAAAAACAGCACTAATACATAGAGATTTAAGAGGACAACAAGCGCATGCCAAGGTGCCAAGGACGCAGACGACCAACAGATGCTGCCAAATCATAGGTCAGCGCTTGACTGCTGCAGATCCAGACCAACACCACCATCCCCAATCCAGATCCTGCTCCTGAGCAAGCTCTCTTTTCAAACCTTTGAGGCTCTCCTTTCTCGGACCACAGAGGAGATACTCATTTACAGTGCCAGTGTTTCTAACAAAAGCTCATCCTCAAGGGAAAATCAGCAGAAAAGCTGAATTCTGAATGCAGAAGAAATGTAGAGGGACCCTACTTAGAATGCTGCCTCCTAGGTCCATATTATCCAAAGTTCCCAAAGCACAGGGGAAGACAGAAGGAGAAGAAAAGGCAGGGAATCACGGGGAGGTGATAACTAACACTTAGCAGGCTGCCTATAATAAGCAAATGACATAAGAAAAATAAACACAGCTCTGGGGAGAGGTGCTGCCAGTGCTGCCCTAGCAGGCCCAAGGACTCAAGGGAGTCATGCTGGGCTAGAAACCCGGTTATTTCTAGGGCACCAAGCAGCATTGACCTGAATCAGAAGCCACTGGAAGCAGGGGCCACAGAAGGGCCAATCAGAGCCTGAAAAACACAGCCCAGTTCCAACAAGGGGGCCTTGGTCACTCCATAACCCCAGAGTTGGGGACAGGGAAAGAAACCACAGAACCCTTCAAAGAACCAAGTTCAATCATCTCTTGAGCCTCCACATTAGACAGGAGGGAACAACTGGGTAATTCGTAAGAGCAAATAATCCCCTTATCAGTCCTGTTTGTTTTCAGACTGGCTCTTCCTAGAAAGCATGGGTTCAGGCTGCTCCGAGTGCAGTGGTGTTTACAACTAATGCATCACAACCAGTTACAGAATTCTTTATCCCTTCTCCATGCCACTGCTTTCCTTGGCTAGCCTTAAAAATAATTTTTTTAAAGAAAGTATAAGTTCAAATTAGCTCCATTATAACTCCTGTGACAAGCCTGGAACTGTCCTAATTGTTTTGAGCCTCAGGTTCTTAGATGCAAAATTGGAAAGGGAGGGCCCACCTCCCTAGGTTGTTGTGAGACTCAAATAAGTAATGTCTATAGAAGTACATGCTCAATAAATGTGAGTGTCTCTTTCTTACCCCTCTTTGGGGCACAATTTTGGCTCACTGCAACCTCAGCCTCCTGGATTAAAACAATTCTCCTGCCTCATCTCCCAAGTAGCTGGGATTACAGGCACCTACCTCCATGCCCGGCTAATTTTTGGCATTTTTTAGTAGAGACAGGGCTTCACCATGTTGGCCAGGCTGGTCTCGAACTCCTGATCTCAGATGTCCATCCACCTCAGCCTCCCAAAGTGCTGGGATTACAGGCATGAGCCACCATGCCCAGCTGGGATTTATATTCTTAATTTTAAATTTTTCATCTGTATACTCTGAACGTACAGCAAGAGGACAGAGGATTAGTGGCTCAGAAGTCTCCTTGCTATTCAACTCAAAAGGTGGAAAGTCCACACCCAGAGAATCAATAAAAGACTGAAACAATAAGAATTGGTACTAAGTAAGCAGCTCTGGATTTGTAGTAGTCAAATCTGAAGCACCTTCAAAAAGTGAAAAGAAACAAGTTCACACTTCTTTGGTTAATTCATCCTAAAGAAAAGCTTTGTGAATAGCTGATTTCTTGTCCTGCCACTTGGAGGGTTTATGTTATGGATTTCCAGGACAGAGGTATGAGACCCAGCTCCTCAGCTTCTAACACCTCAAAGCCCAATACAGTCAAACCCAGCATAACATAAACTGTTAACCAAAATGCATCTCACCTTCCACTTTTAAAAGGAAAAGGAATGATGCCAAAATGTCATTAGGGATTTTCTAATCAATAGAAAAGATATGTCCCAAGATCCGGACACATATGTTCAAGCTAACCTTTTGCTTCCAGAGATCTGTGCAATGAGAAAGAATGACCAGAACACACTGAATGATGCTTAAAGACAGACTGAGTCTTACACTTACTGAAGCAGCAAAAGCACCACTGCATTTTAGCAAGATCGTCTCCTAGCAAAGGTTGAGAAAGAAATAGCTTTTCATGTAGAAAAAAGAAGAAAAGAAAGTTTGCATACGTAGCCCACCTGCCTCAGAAAAGAGTTAGTTTATGTCATCACATCCTCTATGCCATCATTTATAAAGCACAGACAAATTTCAGAGATGTTCATGTGTGGGGGTGGAGAGTAGGGTGAGTACATCTCGGAGCCAATGAAGTAGGACATGCCTGCCAGAAGAAATACTCTATCCCGTGTCTCAAACTCCTACTCTGTGGCCTTGCCCTTTAAGTCCTTGGCAGAAAGACTGTGAGTAGGTTATGCAAAAGGCACTCTCAGAGCATTAATCTTTGAGTGAGCAAACTGGTTCACAGTTGTAATAATAACAACAGCATATTTTCATACAGCCCTTGGCAGTCTTAAAGCACTTCCACAGACATCATCTCCTCTGATCCTCACAATATCCCTGGTAGGTAAGAAAAGCAAATATCATTAGCCCTATTTTATAGTTAACAAAACAGGCTCAAAAAGGTCAGTTGTCCCAAGGTCACAGAGCCAGTAAGTGACAAATGGAGTTTAAACTGACATCTCTCTCTCTCTCTGCTAGGTCTGTGCTTTCTGTTTTATGAGACAAAGTCTGAGGTTAGGACTATTTCAGCATGTCCAATGAAAAATTCCATAAGTAATGCCTGACCTCCGAATTTTGAAGTTCTGCTTCTACTCACCACTGTTTTGCTAGGAATGGTCCTTTAAGGCCTAAGGTGGGTATGGAACACTGGAATGGACCATACTTTTCCTATGCCCTGGAAGTCACTGTCCATGACCTAAGAGAGAGCAATCTCAGCACGTTCATGTCATACTACACAAAGCACTCAGGATTCAATAAAATATCACCTCTGCAACAACAACATGAGCATGCCCTACTATTTTATTAATGCCTTCTTGAGTTCAGACAGAAGGGCCATGGGATTCCTGAATACACAGGCAACAAGGACAATGAGAACTTGATTCACCTCTGGTGGCAGGGAGACCTCTGAAGAGCAAAGGTAGAGAGTCAGAAATGGTCTCCCAGCCTCAGCGAGGAACACAACGCATGAAACAAGCTAATAAGCCTTTCTGTAGGGAATATTAAGTTCATCCTGAAGAATAGCTTAGATATCTGCATGCACAAAAGAAGGCTCCATCCCCAGCCCTCGGTTCTTTCCTTCCTACAGTCAGGCCTCCAGGAGTCCTCTGCCCTTACAGAATCAACAATCCCTTCCTTATTTGTTTGCCTGGACTTCTAATTCTACATCTCCAGTCCAATCCTCTCACTTAGGCTCCTGCTTTCTCTCAAGGCAGTCCCAGCCTTCTCTCTTACTGCTTCTCCAACTCATACTTTATGCTGCAGCCTAACTAGAACCACCTGTCATCCTAGTTCAGGTTTGCAGAACTAGGTACTGAACTAGGCATTGTACAGTGTGCTGGTCCCAAAACATGTTTGAGCTTTCTTTCTTCGTGATTTTATTCAAGCTTTTATGTCTACCAAGAATGACCTGCCCCTACTACCCACTACCAAAATCCAACTTGACCCATCTTTCAGGGTCTAGCAATAATTCCATCTCCTCCTGGAAGCCTTTTCTGATATCCCTAAATACATATCTGTCCTCCCTCTCTCCTTCCTTATGTGCTACTGTTTCTTATAGTACACGATTTAGTACCCTTATGATTTCACCATTTGCCATTTCCTCATTAGCCCTTTACAAGCTTTTTAATGCTATGTCCATGTTGTACTCATCTTTACCTTTCATGCAAAGGGCTCTGCACAAAGAAAGCATCCAATAAACATTTGATCTACTATCTACCATATTTCTGCTCAGTCTTCTATCAACAAGAGGAAGTCTAGCATAGATGGCCTGGGTTCAGAATCCTGGCTCTCCTATTACAGCTTTGTGATCTTGGGAAAATTATTAACCTCTTTATACTTGAGTTTTCCCCTTTGTAATAAAGATGATACTAACAGTATTTATTTTTATATGATTATTATGGGAACTAAAATGAGTCAACATTTATAAAGTGTTTAGAACAGTGCCAAGTATGTATTAAGTGTCACATAAGTATTTAAGTAAATAAAATAATTGACAAATGCATCATTTTCCTTCTTAAAATTGCTTTTCCTCATAATTTCTCCATTTTTGTTAATGGTGCTACTATTCTTCCCAGCTTTCCAAGATCAAAACCTTGACCCTTTTTTCTCCTTCATGCCTGCTACTCAGCTCATCACCAAGTCTCACAGATTCATGAAAGACACTGCCTAGTTTACCTGCCTCTTCCCCTAGTTTCCATGGCTTCTAGGACTTTATAACCCCTTCATTGATCTCCAGAACATGCACCTCTACCCAACTCCAGTCCAGTATGAATTGTGTATACAAAGTATTTGCAAACATTCCTCTCTTTCTATCATATCCCTGCTCCAATACCTACAATGGCAACCTATCACCTCCAGAACCAAGTCCAAATTCCTTTGTCTGTCTCTACAGATCCTCTTTAATCTGGTCCTGCCCTCCTTTCCTAATCTTATCTCCCCTATATCTCTACCCCAACCATGCTAATCTCCTTGTGGTCCTGTAAAGACATCTGCTTGTTTCTACCTCTGCTGACATTGTCCTTTTGGCCTAGCACCCTATCCCCTATCTGCCTAAATCCTCCAAATCTATTCATTTAAGGCTAACCTCCAGTCCTAACTCTGTACTAGAAAATGTCCAGCCCTAATTAATCTTCTCGTTCTCTGAATCCTATAGTCTATTTTACCTTTTTGCAATTATTATATTTTGCTTTATGTCACTTGCTACTGATTCATGTGTTTGATATCCCCAAATGGACTGTAAACCTCTCAAGATCAAGATATATGATTACTAGACCTCCTTAGCATCCTTCAAAGAAAATAACCAATCAAGGAGCTTAAAAGAATCCCTTAACCAATATTTGATTTTGAACTTGCCTCTTACTTCCTTTTGGAGTCAGGAAGTGGAAAGAATGGGACTGCACACCCATCTAGCTGATCCTATATGCTGTCATCACAGATGGTGTGGAAACCCTACCTGGGGGATTTGCTATAGCCAAAAACCCTGTTCTTTCTGTTGACAAACGCCAACAATCTCTGTAATCTAGGTTGCCATATGGTTCGCCCAGCCCTGTAGCAAAATTGGTTTCTCGGGAATATCAAAGAGACCAAGCAGGCCAAGTCTTCTATCTATGGAGTGCAGAGAGGTCACCTTGAGCTGACCCTACCAAAAACAGGAAGGCGCAGGACCTCCAAGGACAAGCCAAAGGTCAAACAGACGTAAAACTGACATCCCCTGAGAGACCTGTCAACTGAATGTACCCCTTCTCTGGAATCCAGAAACAGGCTCCCTCCCCCAAGACTCCTGAGACTACCCTAGAGGAACCCAGCTGGGCAGGGCAGAGGGACGAGGTTACACTATCCTCACTGTATGGAGAGAGATGCCCAAAGTCATAGTTTTATTTTTATTTTCATAGTATCTGGTCCTGAGGGTTAGTAACAGAGTAAAACAATTTTTTTTTTTTTTTTTTTTTGAGACGGAGTCTCGCTTTGTCGCCCAGGCTGGAGTGCAGAGGCGCAATCTCAGCTCACTACAAGCTCCGCCTCCCGGGTTCACGTCATTCTCCTGCCTCAGCCTCCAGAGTAGCTGGGACTACAGGCGCCCGCCACTACACCCGGCTAAGTTTTTGTAATTTTTAGTAGAGACGGGGTTTCACTGTGTTAGCCAGGATGGTCTCGATCTCCTGACCTCGTGATCCGCCCGCCTCGGCCTCCCAGAGTGCTGGGATTACAGGCGTGAGCCACCGCGCCCGGCCAGAGTAAAGTGATTTTATCACCAAGCCAGTTGTCCTAATTTGGGAGGGACGATCCTCATTTTTTGATCAACTCTTCATCATTTCCCCACGCTCCCTCCTTTGTGGATTTCAAAGGCAGGAGGAGGTCAGTCCCCCATTATCTTCCTAAATTGCCCTAACCCCTCCCATCCAATTATCACAATCACAGACTTATGGAAGCGGCTCGGGTTTGAGACTCAGAAGGAAATACAGGGGAAGTCCAGCTTCAAGAAAGGAATTCAACATTTGAGACATCTAGATTGTCTCTCAACCCAGGATTTTGCTAAACTTTTCTAAGAAAAACTCTAAACCCATGCAGTCTCTATATTTTGAGGCTATTTTTATGCCACTTACCTAATAGGCTCAAACACTCTCTTCACAAGCTCTCACAGCTGAAGAAGAGACTACAATTTGCTGAAAACAAAAGCCCAGAATGTAAGTACAACCTGCTCAAGGCCATACAGAAAGCAGTGGACTGAGGCTGAACCCAGGGAGGCTGATTTCCAGGAAGGACTTTCATTATTTCAAAACGAAAAAAACCCCTGACAAGGCCTGATTAGTATCCTCTTCCTCAACTAAACACACATAGCCCAACACTCCTCTGGGCCACCTAAAAGCAGCTGCTGTCACTTCTGCTTGCTGGATTCAGACTGCAATTCTGCCATTCCTTTTCAACAGTCATGCTGTGCACATATCTGCCATCTCTGTTAACACAGCAGAAGGCTCTAAGTATCAAGAGGGCCCTGGATAAATCACTTATGATAAATAAGCCTCGATTTTGAACCAGCTTTCCAGGCTATGTTCCTTGGGTATGGCACATGTAAGGTACACTGCAGAGTCACACAGAAGAAACTGTTTCTTCACTCATTTTTCCCTCAGTTAATGTTTATTGAGCGCCTATTACGCACCAAGTACCATGAAGTTGATCGAGATACAGTAGTATAAAAAACAGCCATATTCTCCAATCTTGAATAATCTTTTCAAGGTGCTTCCCATAGAAGCTAATAAAGCACAGACTCAAATCCACATATCAGAGATTTGGCTTTTTTTCTAAAGTAACTGTCTCAATTTACTGCCTTCATATTTCTACCAATATATACATACCTAAGGTCAGTTTCCTTCCATGAGCCAGATGCTTATTCCCAATGGCCAGTTTTAATTCCAAGATAAAATCCTAAGGTCATTCTCTTCAAGTCACCCAGCAGTTGCTGGTTAACTTACATAAGGCACAAAAAGATAAAGAAGATACATCTTTTGCTGCAGCTCCATCTTGCACTCAGGAAGCTCACAGTCTGGAGGACCGCACACACACTTGCCCTCCTCCCCCATCCGACTATGCCAAGTGATAGACTAGGCCTTTATGTTTACAGAAGAGCAATGAACTGCTACAGAAACACAGGAGGCCATGATTCATTCTGACTGAGGGGATCAGAAAAAGCTTTGAAGAGAAGTGGAATCTGAGCTAAGCCCAGAAGGAAGAGGAGGCAAGAAACTGACTGAGAAGAGGAAATGGAAAGGCATACTAAGCCAAGGAAACAGAATGAGCAAAAGCACTAAAGGATACAAATGTAAAATTTGTTTGAAATTGTCAAGTAGATCATTTTAGCTATGGCAAAGAGTAAGTGTGAAAGAGCGGACTGAAGGATCACAGATAGGTAGGGGCCAAATTGTGGAAGGTCTTGCATGCCCTGTGAAGAAGTTGCTCTTTATGCCACAGGAAATAGGAAGCTATTGAAGATTTTGGGGTTGGGAAGAGATAATTACTCTGTTTTAGAAAGTGAATTCTAGCAATAGATAATAGAAGAGAACAGAGACTCTGAAACTAGGGAATTCCATTTACAGCCGCTAAGGCAGGCTAGGTGAGATGTAAGTATCCAACTAGAAGCCAGGCACAGTGGCACATGACTGCAGACCCAGCTACTTGGGAGGCTGAGGTGGGAGGATTGCTCAAGCCCACGAGGTCCAAGCTGTAGTATGCTATTATCACACCTGTGAACAGCCACCGTACTCCAGCCTAGGCAACACAGTAAGATCTCTTCTCTAGAAAAAAAAGAAAAGAAAAGAAAAGAAAGAAAGAAAATAAAAGTTCCAACTAGAGCATCATGAATGAAAAGAATTGGATTGGAGAGACTTTGCAGTAGTAAAAACTGTCATGACTCGTCAATGTCCTCTATACAGAGGATAAGAGTGAAAAAAGAGTCAAAGATGATTTTGACATTTCTAACAGCTTGGAAGACTAGATAAATGCTGTTATTTAGGATAGGAGTGTCCTAAACATAACAGGGTATGGCAAGAAGATATTGAGCTCAGTTTGAGAATTTTTGAATTATATCTTTTGTTAAGACCCCGGAAAGATCAAAGGCAATGCCTCGAAGAATGTTTGAGACAAACAAAAGTCCTTCCGTGGGTCTTTTTTGTTTTTGTTTTTGAGACAGGGTTTCACTCTGTCCCCCAGGCTAGAGTGCAGTGGTGCAATCACAGCTCACTGCAGCCTCAACCTCCCAGACTCAAGTGAGCCTCCTGCCTCAGCCTCTAGAGTAGCTGAGACCACAGGCATGCTCCACTATGCCTGGCTAATTTCAAAAAAAAAATTGTAGAGATGAGGTCTCCATATGTTGCCCAAGCTGGTCTCAAACTCCTGGGTTCAAGCAATCCACCTGCCCTGGCCTCCCAAAGTACTGGGACTACAGGCATGAGCCACTGCACCAGGCCTCTCCATAGATCTTAAGAATGTGCCCCACAGATCCTTTCTATTAAATAATAGGAATTCTACAAATCTTAAAGAGCATTATCCCACTGCAGCTTCAGAGGGAACTCAAAGTAGAGAAGAGCTTATGTTAAGAAGATTCGTGGGCGTGGCTTTTGTCTAAGGCAGTAAACCCCAATAAGATTCACCGGAAAAACCATACACTTTTTAAAAGAAGTATATAGTAGTCCCCCCTTATCTATGGTTTCATTTTCCATGGTTTAATACAATAGGATATTTTGAGAGAGAGACCACATTCACATAACTTTTATTACAGTATATATTGTTATAATTGTTCTGTTATTATTATGTGTTGTTGTTAATCTCTTACTGTGCCTAATTTATAAATTAAACTTTATCATATGTATGTATGTGTAGGAAAAACATAGTACATATAAGGCCTAGTACTATCTGTGGTTTCGCACATCCACTGGGGGTGGAACATATCCCGCATGGATTGGGGGGACTACTATACTAGCAGGAACATCACCAGCTTGGATGAAAAGGGACATCTACAAGTAGGAAGCAGGCTGAGAAAACTGCTTAGCTGCAAACACGGGCTACATGTTATGGGAAAAAAAGGGTAATTCAGAGGACAGAACCAGGAGCCATAGGGTAGAACAACAAACAGTGAAGAATCATTCTCAGGCAATAGGACTGAGCCCTACTCACATGCCAGGCTGGATTTCAAAACTGCTAGGGACTAGCGACTAATGTTTCCCTCCTTTCTAAATGGAATCATCTACTGTAGATAGAAAATTAAAGAGACATGACAACTAAATGTGATGTAGGATTCTAGATTGGGTCCTGGACCAGGAAAAGGCCATTAGTAAGACAACTGGCAAAATTTGAATAAGGTCTATAGATTAGCTAATAGTATTGCATCCGTACTATTAACGTCCTGGTTTTAATCATTTTACATGTTGTGTCATTTGAGGAAGCTAGGCAAAGAGTATTTAGGAACTCTGTACTATTTTTGCAACTTTCTTGTATTATAATAAGTCTGAAATTATTTCAAAATCTGAAGAAAAAAATAAAAATAGTCATTTTTAAATGTAAATGTTACCAATTTTTTAAAACAGGCATCTGTAGTAGTTATCCCAAATCTATCCCAGTGTTGTATTTGGTGTGGAGGACAGATAACTTGTCTCTTGAGTTCACAGTCTTCAGATCAAGAGGAGCAGTACTCGAGATGCTATACCCATGGAACTGCATTGAGGAGTCTCAGCTTCACATAGACCTGATTGAGACGATGAGACCCTGGCTCCTGAACCTGAGCCTGACGCCATAATAGATGACACATTGGCCAGGGGGCCAGGGGGAGGTTTTGGGTGGAGATGAGTATATTTTTCATGTGTGAGGAATATAAATAATTTGTGCCAGAGGTCAAACTGTAATGTCCACAAATTCTTTGACCGTACTTCCACCAAAAGGTGGTGTGTAATTCTCCTCCCCTTGAATCTGGTCAGGTCTTAGTAACTCTCTTCTAACAAGCAGAGTGTGGTGGATGTGATGCTATGTGACTTCTGAAGCTAGACCCTAAGAGACAATAGAGCTTTTATCTGGCCCTCTCTTGGGATGCTTATTCCTGGGCCTAGCCATGGTACTGTGAGGAAACCCAGGCAAGGTCCTTGGTCCTCAGATCCGGCTACACTCCCAGATGAAAACCAGCCAGAATTATGTGCTTGACATGTCAGAGAAGAAACTTTGAAATGACCTTGTCGCAACTAGTGTCTGACTGTTCAGCCACCATCTGACTAAAATACATGAAAGATACTAAACCTCCTAGCTGAGCCCCTCAATTCCCAGGACTGTGAGAGATTATAACAAATAACTGTTGCTGTGTTAAGCTATTCCATTTTGGGGTGTTTTGCCATACCACAATCGATAACTGCCATAGGCAGGTAGAAACTGGGACTCAAAAAAATTAAGGGACTTTTCCCAAGTTCACACAGCGAGTAAGAAACACAGTCAGGAACAGAGTCACATACCCATCTGAATCAAAAGCCATTCTCTTTCCACTAATGACAGACATGACAGTAATTGCAGCTAGCCTGCATTGAATGTTTTCTATAAGAAGGCACTGTTCTCTAAGCACTTCATGTGGAGTAACTCACCAAACGTTCATCACAATGCTATAAGGTAGGTATTACTGTGAGCCCCATAATATAGTTGGGAAACCTGAGGCACAAAGAGGTTCATTAATTTTCCCCAGGTTATCCAGCTAGTAAGTCACAGAGTAAGGACTCGCCTTTAAAAGTCAGCTCCAGGCTGAGGCAGGAGAATTGCTTGAATCTGGAAGGCGGAGGTTGCAGTGAGCTGAGATCGTACCACTGCACTCCAGCCTGGGTGACAGAGCAAGACTCTGTCTCAAAAAAAAAAAAAAAAAAAAAAAGTTCCGGCGTGCAGCTGTAACCATTCTGCTATGAACAGATGAAACCTTCAAATCAGATTTCATAAGTTGAGAGGAGAACCAAGGACAACCCCTAAGGGACTGTACCCTCTACAAAGTGGTCAAAAGAAGACATGGTGATTGAATGACCTGAGAAAGAAGGGAGAGGGGAAAGAGGTGTGTCAGAAAACCAAACACTATGACAGCATTCCTGGAGGAACCCATGGCAGGATCCACAAACCAGCTTCAAATTTTAAGGCTGACTGGGTCAACTGCAAGCCAACCATAAGGCTCCCCTCCCAAAGCCACATTGCTAGTAGCAAACTCCTCCACAGAAAGTAATCTTTGAACCCTAGAATGGAGAGTTATGTCATTGGATTACTCCCTGAGTCATGTGGACAGAGCAGCACTATTGATTGCCCTTTTCTCCCTCTTACAATGACAACACTCACTCCTACTCTGGAAGGATTAGGCTGTTATTTAACTTCAGACATGAGAAAAGTAAACTCTTATACTTATAAAAATATATATGGTTCATGACCTTGACCCAAGGAAGCCCATCAAACCCACTGGGACTCTTTACCAACTCAATGTTTCCTTTTAGACAGAGCTCCCTAGGATGCACTAGTTTTAGGTGATCCCTTTACAGAACTAATCTAAAACCAATGCCTTTAGCTTTTTTACCTCTGTACAACAAGCTCTGGATGTAAGGCAGACCATTCACCAGAGGCCCTGAGGCTGTAACACCACACAGGAGAAGCGCAAAGCCCACATTGTCTGTGGGCATAGGTGAAGCAGGGGCAAGCCTGGCAGAGGTGAAAACAGCACTTCCAAGGGAACCAGTCTCAGCTCCAGCTCCCGCTTGCCCTTTCAGTTGGCTGAGTGTAAACCATACACAGTGGAAACCTACTCAGATAATGTACACAGTAAGAAACAAATACGGAAAGCTCACTTCCAATCTGGGAGCCACCCATGTGCCTCCCTTCAACTTACAAATTAGATTCTTTCCAGCAGAAAGACCTTTCTCCTTTCTCTCAGAGGTGGTGGTGTCTGGCTCTGCCCAGATGGTAATACTACTTGGCTCTACATGGTGGGATTTTCTTAGCATTGGCCTGAATCACCTGGGCTGAGCTCTGGAGGTGCCATCTGAAAGGAATCTCTGTCAGTACTTGGCCAAGACAACTTAATGTATATGTTACTAAGAGACCAGTGAATGTTACTAGCCTTTTTGGAGAAAGGATTCCTTTTGAAAATGAGACTTGGAATTATGGAAGATGACTTCTGGAAAAAAAAAAAAACTCCATGTTATGTCCAAAAGAATCCAACCTAAGGGAAACTCAGCCAGATTTACTGGATTTGGTCCCACCCTCATCCTATCCCAGGATTATGCCTACCTCCCCATTAGGTCTGTCAGACCTGAGGTCTAAGGAAGAGTTGGGAATTTTATACCAAAAATTTCTGGAAATTTTCCTGATTCTTGACAATGGGGGCTGAAGAACGGATGTTACATTCAGAGAAGAGCAATTCTATCAGCAGGCCTAAGCAGAAAGGAAGGAAGCCAGGTGGGATGAGGTGGGAGAGGTGAAGCCTCAGGTAAGAGAGGGTCAGAAGTAAAACCCATACAAACAGACTGTGAAAAAGAAACCAACCAACAGTAAGCAGTCGGACAGGCTGTCTTTGGAAGTCCCAGAGTCCTTTAAAAGAAACTCTTCACTTATGGGCCTTGGATTCAGCCTGTAACAACCAGATCCTGTAATGGTCTGAGACTCCTTTCTTTCTTTTAAAAAAATTTTTATTTTCACTATTTTTCCCCTAAAATCAAATCAACCAAAAACAATACTAGAAAAGTTGCCCTGGATGTAGCCCTGCTGTTTTCTCTCATCCAGAGACAGGGATTCAGACATGACAGATCACCTGCTTAATCACTACCTGTTCGATCCTGACTGGTAAATAAACCCTCCTCTCTAAAGCCATACAAAGTAACTCCAGAAAAGAGGCATCAATGGGGCAGTGCTTAAGAAGTCTATTGCTGGTCTAAGCAAGTGCGGCAAGGTGCTGTATTAAGATCATACCTATGGCCAAAGGCACCAGTGGAAGGGACTCAGACTTAAGGATGCTGAGTGCCAGAGCCTTCTGAAAGGTGGTGTCTAACAGTCCTTGGGAACTTGGAGCTGGAGGAGAAGCCCACACCCTACCCAATACTTCAGCCAAGCAGACATGGCAGAAAATGCCTCATTTCAAGGGAATGGTGTAAGAATGAACATGCCAAAGGAGAAACATTAGGAGAAAGGATTGAGCTCCCACCACCCCCCTTTCAAAACAAAAACCAGTGATCAAAGGACCAGCACTGGCCTCCAGAAGCCCCCAAATTGTCTACTAGGCAAAAAGGTGCTACTCCTAATTCGTGATCTCAGCTTACTACAAAAAAGGAACCTGGTCATACCTCTTACCTCTGAAGGTATTCAGCCTGAAGCATGAACAGGCCAGATTAAGAGTGTAGCTAGGCATTCCAGTGAGAGACCAGAATAAGGAATATCCAAAAAGCTCAGGTCGCAAGTGAAACTGGTAAATTTTGCAGAATGCCAACTAACCAAAACACAGAAAAAGAACACAAGCCAAAATATTGACATACATGAGGAAAAGTACCTAGAAATCATTCTAAAACTCAATAAAAGAGGACAATTACTTGCAAGAAAATAAAGAAACTATGGACTATTGAGAGAAAAAAAAATAGAACTGAAACATGACCGAGAAGCAAAATTCCGCCCTCATCAAAATGTCCAAAGGTACTTTCCATGGTTGTCCCTTAGCCTGGGCTGTCATTTGATGAATCTTGAAATGTGTCTAGGAAAAAAGTGGGCAGTAGAGAAAGCAAATGCTCCCACTGCTCCCTTTTTACTTGGCAATACCAGCAATCAAATATTAACTTCACCATATTTTAAATTACTGCCCCTAAAGATCTTACCACCAGGTAAATGAGATAAGATACTGGCCCATCAAAAGATAATTAGCAATGTGTGGCATTAAATGATAAGTGTTATATAAATAATATAGGCCACAAATACTAGGACTTTAAGAATAAGAAAAAATAAACACTACTTCTTGAGGTCAGGGGATTGATGGCCAGCCAAGGACCTGAGGGGTAATAATAAACAACAAATATTTAAAGGAAGACCCCCCCAAATATATTACTTTCTGTGTTTTCATTTTCTATAAAACGAAGATAGTGATAGCACTTAATATAATTGTAGGGGTATTAAATGAGATCATGCATGTAAAATAATTAGCAGTCTTTGTCCTACAAACACTTAAAGAGTAAAGTTTCATACTTTCATCAGGTTTCACATATCAATTAATTATTTAAAATAAAAATAAAATCACACAAACTCAAAAAATGTCACCTGTTACATGA
The DNA here is from genome assembly GCF_028858775.2 of Pan troglodytes. Lineage (NCBI taxonomy): Eukaryota > Metazoa > Chordata > Mammalia > Primates > Hominidae > Pan > Pan troglodytes. The sequence continues at coordinate 137,750,612 of NC_072402.2, forward strand.
TCACATCTCTATTCCTCTGACCTTGGGAAGCCACCAGATATATTACAACTCACTGCAGAAACAAGAAAAGGATGAATGATTCAGTGTGAACCCACTCCCAACCCTGGAAACCCCCAAATCAAAGCAGGATGAGTCAAGGACCCTATCTGAAAATAAGGAAGCTTTCAGCCATTTTCCAGGGACTTTCAGCAACTTCTCCTGACAACAGTAAAAATGTAAGATAAGACCTACCGAAGTCAAAGAGCAATCCTGGCAGGACTCCAGCACTTGGTTCACCCCACCAGTATGATGGGAGTTTGAAAGAGACACTGTGGAGTATGGGTCTTAGTCCTCCCATTTGTGAAACAGAGAAAAACAGTATCTATCTTCAGTCTTCTCGAAAAATTGACCAGCATGTACCCATGAGCACATCAAGATCTGTAGGCTACTTGGGATCTCCACAGAATGAGCATTCATATCCTGGGACTCACAAGGGTGTCTCCACAATGTGACCACACACATAACCCATTCTCTTCTCACCACCACCTCCACCAGATCCAGCCCAATAACTCTCAAGTTGAAACAAATGGGAATATCTGGGTGAAAAACATAGTTGTTCATAAAACTGTTTCCTCTTGCCTGCCCCTGGTCTGCTTCTGGAACTTAATATTTTCATTTACCTAGTCTTCCTGCTCACATTGGTTAATAATTAACATTTTTCAAGCAAGTGATATGTTAATTATTTTACATGCATTATTACATTTAATACTCATAGCAATTCTATAAAGTGCCATCACTATCTTCATTTTACAGGAAACTAAGATGCAGAAAGTAACTTGCCCAATATCACCCAGCTGGAAAATGCAAAAGACGGTTTCCTTTTTTTTTTTTTTTTTTTTGACATGGAGTCTCGCTCTATCACCCAGGCTGCAGTGCAGTGGCGCGATCTTGGCTCACTGCAACCTCTGCCTCCCAAGTTCAAGTGATTCTCCTGCCTCAGCCTCCCCAGTAGCTGGGACTACAGGCCTGTGGCACACCACACCCAGCTAATTTTTTGTATTTTTAATACAGATAGGATTTCACCATGTTAGCCAGGATGGTCTCGATCTCCTGACCTCATGATCCACCTGCCTTGGCCTGCCAAAGTGCTGGGATTACAGGCGTGAGCCACCGTGCCCGGCCGCAAAAGATGGTTTCTAAACCTGGGTCCATCCAGAGCTCAAGCTCTTAGTCATTACACAGTTTTGGGTCGACTTTTTTTTTTTTTTCTGAAGGAAGGGCAGCTATGAAAAACTTTTAGCTAAAATCATACTTAATCATGAAAGTCTGAATGTTTTTCTGCATGAATAGAAAAAGAATGTCTGCTCTTACCACTTCTATTCAACATTGCACTTTGGCGGTCCTAGCCAGTGTAATAAGGCAAGAAAAAGAAACAAATGAGAAACAGATTAGAAAGGAAAATATAAATGTCTTTTTTTCATTGACCACACAATTATGTACATAGAAAATCCCGATTAATATACAAAAAGAAAGTTAATAGAACAAATAAGTGAATGTATTCAGGTCACAACATACAAAGTCAATATATGAAACAAAACAAAACAATGATATTTCTACATACTACAATGAGTAACTGAAAAATGAAATTAAATGAATAATACCATTTATAATAACATGAATAGAAGACCATAGCAAAAAAAACCACGAAACTTCCAGCTAAATTTAACGAAATATGTGCAAGACCCATTCACTGAACTACAAAATGTTACTGAGTTACTTTTAACCTAAGCCTTCAAATACTACTTACATAATTAAGAATAATTAATCAGTCTAGCATTCAAGACTGATTAAAATATCACCCTAGGCTGGACGCAGTGGCTCACACCTGTAATCCCAGGACTTTGGGAGGTCAAAGTGGGAAGATCACTTGAGCTCAGGAGTTCAAGACCAGCCTGAGCAACATGACGAAACCCCATCTCTGCAAAGAAAGGAAGACAATATCACCCTAGTCTACCTCTCCAGGCTCCTCATTTTCATTCCCCTTTCATTTTGTTTTTTGTTTTTTATTATTCCATAAACATCCCCCCTCTACTACTGAGAATGCTACTCTTGCTGCATGAAATAATCAATTGATTCATCTCTATCCCCAAACTACTCTCACCTCAACTATCTCTGATTATTGGAAACCCTTCTCAAACTACTTCTCCAAGAAACTTTCTTTAATCTTCTAACCAGATATTATCTTTCTTTCCTTTTTGACTCTTCTCCTCCTCCCAAAAGCACTATGTTGGCATATTTTACAGTGTTTATCATATTCTAGGTTAAATTACTGTTATATGATTGTAAGCTCATCGATGATGGCGACTGTATCTGATGCAGCTCCTCTAAAGTAACTTGTTCTTTACACAGAATATATATTTAAATATTTGTTGAAGCAAACATTGAAAAGATTGAATTAAAAGAAAGTTATTTTTGTAATAAAACTTTTTACCAAATTGCATCACTGTCACAATAGAATTCATGATGTCCTGACTTTTGCATGGGCTGGACCAGATGTTTAGCCATTTTGTGACCTTCCTCTCATTCAATTCTGAGGAATGTCAATTCAGCTTGGCTTCTGTTAGTTGGATCAATATCAAGATCAAGACCAAGTAAAACATCCCAGCATAAAGGACAAAGACAGATCCTCAGTCTTTATATAACAGATCAGGGAAAGAAGGTGTAAGGGAGCCAGTGTCCTCAGCACAGGGCAGGAAACTGTGAATGATAAACAGAACCACTGTGGATTCTGTTTCTGGGGAGAGAAAAAAAAAAGTAATCTGATCATCACATCTTGGAGGTCTGCGTTGCTTGCAGAATACAGAAACTTTCTACAGTACCTGTGCTTCTGCTGCTCTAGAAACATCTGCAAGGGTAAATGAAATGTTAACCACCAGTCCTGCCCCACACTCAGGAGGCTAGCAGCACAATCAGGTCCTGAACAGAGGCATAGAGCAGAGCTGACAGGCTCCGGAAGTGTCAGGCCTCTGTCCCAGAGAAGGTCCCTGGAGAGGCCATTTGGATCTTACTGCATATACAAAGTGGGAAGGGAATGTTACTGTAGAATGGAGCTCATATGCCACACTCTCCCAACTAGCCAGAGAAGGAAGGCTCCTTAACTTAACTTCATTTCATAATTATCAAAAACATTATAGCTGATTAGCAGCAATTAATCACACTCCATAAGTGCAAATTTGTCTTTTGACCCCAGACTGGCAAAAGCTTCCTAGCTCTTTGCCTGGGTACAGAATGTCCTTTCATGTCATCCTAATACCTTTTAATCGTCCTCTATGTGTGCTTCAGTTCTTACAACCTGACATGGAGCTCTAGTTCAGCAAGATTCATCTGCGTGTATTACTGTTTTTAAAGAAGTCTACTTTAATTAAATATAAAAGTCATTGTTCAAACTTGTCATAATTTAGCACTTCTACCGATTAATTCATCTACTTTCCCTAGTTTCCTAAAGAGTTCCCTGTATCATCTCTTGAAATTCATAAACTGGACTTATTTCTATGTACAAATTCCAAAAAGTAAGTGGCAGGAGAGGGTTAATTTGCTAGAAACAAGTAAGACAGAAATCCCCACACCATATACACCCATCCATCCAAACACAAAATTTGCGGGGAAGTTTCTTTTACTTTTAGTGCAAATTATACTAACAGCACTTCAGATCTTGCAAAGAAAGATCTAAGAACAAGTTGTTGAAAACTGCACTGGGGAAACTTCAATGATACTGATATCACCATTCCTTTCCCAAATTTTCAAAATTGCCAAATGCCACTAAGCAAACAGCGCTTAGAGGGTTAAGACTTCTGCTGTTTTGATATTTGCATATTTACTTTTTTCCTATGTATCCAAATGGCAATTCCCTGATCCTCTGAAATTTTAACACTATGTTCAAATCAGTTACTTTAAACGTACTTCGGAACAGTATTCAGGTAGCTAAATTCCCTGGGATTGTACCAGCTGTGCATGAATATGGTCAAAATCAAACTCTTCATTGACAACTGCGGTCTCTGTCTTCTGAATGAAAATCAAAGCAATCATGCACTGTGGAGTTTTCTCTTTTTGTCTGTGAAATCATGTGATCTCCCACATGGACTCTACTGTGAGATCACCAAGCGTGGGAAACAATAAGAATTGCTGTATGGGTTGAGATGCAGCCCTAAATCTCAGTGATAAACCTTTGGATCTCTCCTTTGAGCATCCCAATTAAGACTTATACAATGTATTGTCAGGGAAAACTTAACGGCAAAGTATCTGAAAAATAAGTTGGTATTTTCATTCCTGAGTCCAGAATTATATTTGTGAGGTAAGGTATTGAGGAGAAAAGAGGATCCTTTAATAGATACTTGAGATAGAGGACTCAGAGATCATTGGAACTAGGTAGATAAGATCTTGGGCCAGGTTAAGAAAATATGTATTACCTGGGAAGAATTTACCACAAAATTGGCTTAATGGCAAAATTAACATTCTCCCTCTGTTGAAAGAAAATTTAAGACTGCTTTGGGCCGGGCACGGTGGCTCACGCCTGTAATCTAAGCACTTTGGGAGGCCAAGGCGGGTGGATCACGAGGTCAGGAGTTCGAGGCCAGCCAGGCCAAGATGGTGAACACCCGTCTCTACTAAAAATACAAAAATTAATCGGGCGCGGTGGCGGGTGCCTGTAATCCCAGCTACTCAGGAGGCTGAGGCAGGAGAATCGCTTGAACCAGGGAGACGGAGGTTGCAGTGAGCTGAGAATGTGCCACTGCACTCTAGCCTGGGCGACAGAGCAAGACTCCATCTCAAAAAAAAAAAGACTGCTTTGAAAAACATTGTGTTTTTAGAGAAACACACACTTCAAGAATAAATTATTCCTGAATATTTTACCACAGAGCCTTAAAGCTGGGTAGCTGAGAACAGGGATTAAGAAGGAAACTTTTCATCATATATTTTTATGTATTTTCTGAATTTTGAGCCATATAAATGTGCTACAGCTCCAAAAATATAAATATAATTTTATAAAGAAAAAACTAATTGATATTAGGAAATAAAATTAAAATGCCCTAGATAAAACAGGATGGTAAAGGGGAAGCACACTTGCTTTGATTAGGGGCCGAGAGGAAGTTAGTCACCTAGATTGTTAATATACCACCATCCCTAGCTCTCAAACTGTTTGTTAATTCAAACCGACGGTTGTTTTATTTTTGTTTAAATTTGGGGGTGGGCAAGTAGTAATCTACCTTCCAAAAGAAAAAAAAATAAGAGGGTCTTTTCCAGCAAGATCTTTATTCTCCAGTGCTCAAATCCCATTAACGCTAATCAGCACAATGATTAAGCACATTGTGGTTAAGTACTCTAGTTGATAATGATTCTTTCGGAAGAAAGGTTCCCATAGCGACAGGTAAAGGCTATCATCAAACTCAGCTTTTCAGCACAGGACTTGATGTCACAGGTCAGAGAGTTAAGATTGTTTTAGTTTTAATCTGGAGGCTTTCTTTAACTTCACTTGACTTTATCCATTCAAATGACACTGATGGAGAGTCCTTCTATAAACCAGGCAAAGTACGAAACGCGGCAGGGCAGGAGAGCTAGGAGAAAGAAGACCTCAAAGATAAGCTATTGTTCCTACCCCAAGAATGCAGTCTGCCGAGGAAAGCAGCCACTACAAGAAATAATGACATTAGGGTGGTAATTCAATCCTTAAATCTACAACCATGCCTTGTCCTCATCACTAGGACTGGTCAGTTTCTAATCTAGTTTCACTTTCCCATCTTCAGGCTGCAGCACAGCTGGGTTTCCAGCTGGCTGGGGAAGAAAAGATTCTTTAAATAAACAGCATTTAAAAAATATGTAGTCGCTTTTGCTATACTGAATTTTGTGAACCACCTTTCTCTAATATGTGAATCTGGGTGCCACATTAATTTAAAACTATCCTAAAGAATGTAAAAATCCTTAGGAATACACCTTTCCTTGTAGCAACAAAGTACACTATACACTGGAAAACTGCTAATCAGGAAATCCCAAAGAAAGAAATGATCTTCATTTTTTATGCTATTTACTGCATCTATTCAATAAGGAAACTGCTTAAAAACATGAATATAAGAAAACAACAAGATAGGGTGTAATTATACCAAAATATATGCAACCATCTTTTAAAATGCAGGACTATTTGCAGAACATGATGTTTTTATAACATTGTACAGAATTGCTAATCCCTGCAAGGACTTTCTAACTCTTTTTCCTCGCCTTTCCACAGAAGGCACAGAAAACACCTCCCTCCATACAATGCAATCTTCTAAGAAATGCAAAGATTTTACTCAACTCTATCACCAGATGTACTCTTTCTGGATAAATGATACACATTAGATATGTAAAAATATCACTCTGGCAGGTCTTGCTCTTCCAGAAAGACCCCTGTCTACCTTTCCCCACCTTAGATCACAGACTTCAAGTCAACATTTCATGGTGGAAACGAGCCATTTATGAGGACTGATAAGAAGAGGTCCAGTGTGACCTCCTGCATTGATGCTCCTGAGGCCAATTTTTAAACACAATATTATCCCTCCATATTTTGCCCCCCTCCAAAAAAAAACCCACGGGCTTTCTAGGTGACTTCCCAGAGAACCACACCTCTCAGAACCTACACACACTCAGACCTGAAACTAGCTAAACAAAGCAACAATGCAACCTCAGTTGCTCAATGTAACGGCCATGACGACAGTTTCCAAGTGCCAGTTTCCCTATTTTGCAATGGGCAAATCTGCTCCAAGGAGAAAATGTTCCCAATGACCCTGTGGCCCAGAGGGCTTTCTTTAGAATAGAAAACAGAAAATGAATTTGTTAGTTATTTCCTGCTAAGCACAAGGACAGTGTTGTGGTTAGTTAGGATGATTTTGTTTCCTTATTTAATATACCATTACCAGTACATGTTTTCTTTAACCACATAGTAGAAAATAAGAAAATGCAGTTTATGCTCTTCTGTTATATTATCACCAATTCCACAAGTCTCACAAATATGTCCTTTAATTTCTAATCCCCTTATATAAGGCTCCCCAAAATGGTACCTATTTATATACTTCCCTTTGAATATCAATTCAAAGCAATGTTTTTTGCATTCTAAAATGTTTACTGCCATACACATTCCTGATCCTTGATAATTTGTGATATGTGAGGGCCCTTCCTTTACCAGTGATTGCAGTTCTAAATGTATCTTTTTAAGAACTATACTACACATGCTATTTTGATCATATGAGATGATCATAACCTAGAAACAGACCATATTTCTGACCCTCAAATCTTTCATGATTTCTGCATTCAACTGTTAAGCTACTAAATACCCACTAGAACAAACAATGTGTAATTGATAAGGTGTATTGTGTTGGGGGAAGGAGAAAGTAGGAGGAGGGAGACAAGGGAGCAGAGAAGCCAGTTACTCTATGGGGTTATCTGACAAAGACCATCAAGTCCTCAGCGGCCCAGACTAGGGATTATGTGGAGATGTACACTGTGCAAATGCAGGAGCAACTCACCAACAACCAAACAGAAGCTGTCCTTGGACAAGATTCAATAAATATTTTTACTATCTATTTTCCACTGTACAATACTGTTTCACAGCTCCCCAAGGCATCTCAGAGTATTTTAATACTCCCCAAGTATCAAAATACTTAATAGAATAAAAAATTAGAAATTCTTAGCTGGTCTCTACTTGTCTTTATAAAACATTTCAGAACATAAAACCAATAATAAAAAGCAGTCAATAATATTCCTAAGGGTAATGTCAGAGCGATAAACTGCTGTTATCCCCCAAAGTTTTCCCCTCCTTATTAAGACATTGCCAAGATTCTTCTCATTAAAGTGATCACAGTTTAACATAGTTAGTGTCTAGATATACTCCCATCACTAAACTCCTAAAATTTGCCTCCTGAAGGGGGTGGGGGAGGAAAGCTTCCAAAAATCATAGGTATTGATCTAGAAAGATGAAGGCAGCAAAACTTACTATAAGCTGTTACACATATTTTGCTACTCAAACAAAGCCTGTCTACACTACCCAGAATCAGTTGGTAAAACTGGTAAACATACCAAGTTCTATGAGAGTACAGGACATCTATCATAATTCAGCGATTACACAGTCCAGCAAGTCACACCGCATGCCAACAAATTCAGCTTTAGTTGGGACAAAACGAAACCCCAATTTGAATAAGCATGAGACAGGCTTACACCAAATACTCCAGTGTGGGACAATTTGATTTGAAATATCTTACTAAGAAGTAAGTACTGGATTCAGGGACAAGAAGAAAAAGCTCTTAGACTGACATTTCTTTGACTTTGACATGGGAGACTTCCATTCCCAGCTGCAGAGATCTACAGATTTCAGTGTTTTGTTTCTAATCACCTGCATTCCTGTGCAGCATCCAACATCATGAAGATGAGAGATGCAGTCAAATACATCCAGCGAGTAAGACGTTAGAGCTGAACTTAAAGCATTCAGCAGAAGTTACTCTCTTTCATCATCATCACAATCAACAGACCTTGTAATTCCCCCAGAAACAGCTTAAAAAAAAAAAAAAAGGTGTCTGCTTGCTAGTCTTAAGAGAAGGATGTGCTACCTGCTTAGCAAAGACAGGCAATCACGATGAAGAAAAAAACTGGAGCCACATAGAGGACGGAAAACAGTAGCAGAAAAAGTCCAACTCTGCCTGCGCCAGCGGTGTGGATGAGCAGAGCAACGAGCCCAGGAGAGGAAGGAGGGGGCGGGGGCGACCATTCCCTAGGAGAACTTGTAAGCGGAGGCCTTCACAGCCTGGGAGTCTGCCCAGCTGCTCCCGCAGACCCTGCCAGCCTGGGCACGGCAGGCCCGCGGCAGCAGGGCAGGCAAGGCCTCCGAGGGTCACTCCTGACTCACTGAGCCTCAGGCCAGCACCGCCAGGACCTCTCCGTTTTTCCTTCCGCTACTGGGCTATGATGGCAGCTTTCCAGCCCCACATGCCATACATCAGCCGCAGATCCCCGCTGGCACAGGCCAGCGCCTCCCTCCGCCCCCCACCCCTGGCACACTTTGAGCCTGATCCTTCTTCTCTCCAACCCCAACCCCCTCACCCACCCGTGCCAGGCGCCCTGCCCAGGGGCGGCCCCACCCCCCAGCGCCCGGACGCTGCCAGGCCCGGGCACCTGCAGCACCTCCCCGCCCCACCCCCATTCTCCACCACCTCGCCCCTCCCCCCTTTCTCCAGCAAAGGGAGGGGGCGACTCACCGCAGTCAGTGCATAGGATCTTGCCCACCTCTTTCTTGAGATTTTTGCCGTTGGTATCGAGGGGGGCAAAGGCCGTCTTAAAGACTAAGGGCTGTTCCGTGGGCTCCAGGAAAAAGATGTAGCGCTGGTTCCTTTCGAGCGGCGCACAGGAGCCCACGCTGATCACCTGCTCGCGCTGCAGCCCCCCGCTCCGGAGCGGCCACTTGTCCAGCACCTTTACCAACGCCACCCGACCCGAGGCGGGCGGCTCTCGGGTGCTGTTGGAGCTGGAGCCGCCGGCTGGGACCAGCCCCTGTACCTTGCCCTCCACCACCACGGGTGCCTTGTACGCCTGGTCCTGCACTGACTTGAGGCTGGGCGAGTAGCAGGCGAGCGACACACCGAAGAGCAGCATGGAGAAGCCGGGGGCCGGGTCGCGCCTCATGCCGCCGGCGGCTGCGGCTCGCGAACGGGCGGCGGCTCTCCGGGCTGCGGGGCTGCGGGGCTGCGGCTGTTGCTGCGGCCGCGGCTCTGGGGGCGCAGCGGGACGAGAGATGCTGCTGTTGTTGCTGCTGCTCCTGCTGCTGCTGCCGCTCTCGCTGCTGCTGCTGCTGCTGCTGCTGCTGCTGCTGCTGCTCCTCTCGCTGCTGCTGCTGCTGCTGTCGCTGTAGCTGCTGCACCGACCCTTCTCCAGTGGCGGCGGCGGCAGCGCTGAGCAGCAAACCTGCCGCATCTGGCCAGGCCATTTGGGGGGCTCTGCCGCTCAGCCGCCGCCGCCTTGGGAGGGGAAACAGAGCCCGCTGGAAAACCGGAAACAGCGTAACGTTAGCGCCTCTTAGCCCTCCACCGGCAGCCCGGGGAGGTGGCCCAGCTAGGGCAGGGGGCAGGCGGCAAGCGGGCCGCGATGCGCAGCGCGGCGCAGCGCAGCGCTCCCACCCTGTGCGCCAGGACCTGGAGGAGGATGCGGAGGATGGGACGCCCGCCCACTTGCTCTCTCGCGCCCCCTCTGCCCCCGGACCGAGTGGGGAGCGCGGCTTCTGCAGGGGAAGCTTGGGACTGCACTGCTTTAGTGCCCGCCTTCAGCCCGCAGGGGCGCGGGAGGAATCGTGCCACCCTTTGCTCTCGGGATTTATCGGCATGACAGTGGGGGTGGTGCGTGAGGAGAAGGCGAAGAAGAGATAACGGGCTCCTGGCACCATCCTATGAACGTGGTAATGGGACGCAGGGCGTGCCCCCTGCCTTTGGCCAGCAGCTGTAGGAGCCAGAGAGGTTGCCATGGCCAGGGTGGCCGGCCAGCCTCTCGCCTCTTGGGCTGTCCTCTTTCCTAGGAGGACCCTGGAGCCCAGCCCCTAAATGATACCACGTGCTCGGTCCTGCCACCGCCTGGTGAACGCTGGATATTCGACTTGAGGTGGGGGAGAATCCCAGCCCCGTCATTTTGGAAAGAGTTGGGCTACAAGGTGTCTTGTCTTAGCATTGAGGACACCCAAGCAGAGGTGGTAGCTGAGAAAGGGCCCAGTCCCCAACACTCTGGGCTTTCTTCAGCGGCCACGTGGGGATCTGGCTGAGCACTGTACAACCTCATCTTTTAAAAATCTGATCTCTAAGAAAGGTGGGGGGCTTCTTGGGAGCCAACAGAGAGCCAGAGCCTGTCAGGGCCAGAGGCTGCTCCATAAAAAAGGTTTTTTTTGTTTTGTTTTGTTTTGTTTCCAAGGCTGATGCTTGCAAGAGGCAGAAGAGTTTGCTGCACTGGAGCCAGCATCTGATTTAAAACACACACACACACACACACACACACACACACACACCCAGGTCCATAATCCATTAGCCTGTCAATGAGGGTCCAGGGAGTTTTCAACACCCAGCTTTTAACCTTGAAGGATGTGGAGCTCAGGAATGCCAGTGAGCTCTTGGGGAATTTTATACCGCACTGGGCTCCACTGGAAACTGGTCCAAGGATGAGTGACTTAGGCTAGGACTGCTATTCTGGAAAGGAAGTAGAGAGAGCTACACCTTTCCTCCTGGCTAAGAGACATCTTAAACTCAATACATCCAAAGCCAACATCATTATTTCTTCCACTTCACTCCAAATCCCCTATAATTATTAATGCCACTGTTTTATTCTTTTAGACTACATCAATCCATTACAATAAGTCCCTTCATCTCATCTTTTATTCTTCCTCATCCAATTAATCACCAAGGCCTTTGGGTCTCTCTTTTAAAATAATCTCCAATTTATCTACTTCCACTCCAACTCTGCTGCAAATACCTTAAGTCCAAGCCCTCATCATCTCTCACCTGGACAACTTCTAAGCCTTCTAACTGGTCTCCACTCCTTTCACCTCATCACCTATCTCCAGTCCTACCAATGCCAGAGTGATCCTTCTAAAAATAAAATGTAAGTACAATTTGGCCATGCTACTGCTCTCAGAAGTAAAGTTCAAACTCCTCAGCAAGGCTCTTCATGGGCTCCCTTTGCCTAGCCAGCTTCATATCCTGAGAGCCAACCCCCCACTCTAGCAATCCTCAGCACTTCATGCTCTTTCTTGGTGTGCTTCTGCACATGATGTCTCTTGTGTCCAGAAAGCCTCACCTCCACCTTGACCACATGGAAAACTTATTTTCCCAAGGCCCAGCTCAGCATTATACCGCATCCCCCTTCCTACATATCCACCTCTACTCCCACCAACACATACATGATGGAATTAATCCCTTCCTCCTCTGTATTGCCATGAGCTTCACACATAGTATTACTGTTGGGATACTGGCCCATACCGTATTTCAAGCAGCCATTTAATGGGTCTGCATCTCCCATCAGGCCAGGCACGTTAATGTCAGGGACTATATATATCCTATTCACCTTTGGATTCCTATTACCTCCAACACAATGCCTGGCATAAAATAAGGATTAGCAAATCTCCAGTGAAAGAAGGAGAGAAGGAAGAAAATAACTGAAAATCGGCACCCTTAAAGGCATCAAGCCAACCTTCTTGGCTCCTTCAGTGTCCCCCATTTCATTTTCATAGATCACAGACCTCATAAATCACAAAACATCACCATAAGGAAGATAGCGACAGCCACTCTTTCATTTTACAATGAAAGAAAAAGTCCCAGAGGGGATAGGGGACTTACTCAACATCTCACACAGCCAGGACTGAACTCAGTCTTCTGTTCCTGAGACCAGGGTCATAGTGAAGAGCTTGTGCTCTGGAGCCCAGCAGAGCTGGGTTTTAAAGCAACTCTGTGACTTACCAACTTTGGGATGAGTCTATTTCACTCTCTAGGCCTTAGTTTCCTTATCAGTATGAAGGAGAAAATAATAGGGTCTACTTCGTAAAGCTGTTTTTTGCTCAGTATGTACTTTCAATAAATATTCAATTGAATGGCTCCTCTGTGCCAAGCACTGAGGCACTGTATGTTACTGGATATACTGTGGTGAACCAAACTGTTCAATAGTACATGTCTGTGCTCTCAAAGCTCATACTCTGACTGGGAAGACAACAGTAAATAAGTACACAAATGGGTAACTAATTACTTGTATTGCTGAGTGTCCTGAAGGAAATAAACAGGATGAAATGCTAGAGAATAATGGAAAGGGGAGAGGATAGGTCTACTTGGATAAGGGAAGGCTTCTCTGAGGAGATAACATTTAAGCTGAGACTACAAGGATGATGAGGATGTGGATTATGTGAGATAATATGTAAAGTGCTTAGAACAATGTCTGGTGCACAGTAAGGGCCAAAATTAAAGTTGAAGATTACTAATATTTTACTTATACTGGTGGTTCCCAATCTAAGAGCTGAGAATCTCTAAGTGGTATTTATTTTCTGTATATTAAAAATATTCACTAGGATTTTCTGTATATTAAAAAATGCTGCTGGGTGCAGTGGCTCATGCCTGTAATCTTAGCACTTTGGTAGGCTGAGTGGGGTGGATCACTTGAGGTCAGGAGTTCAAGACTAACCTGGCCAACATGGTGAAACCCCATCTTTACTACTACCGAAAAAAAAATTAGCCAGGCGTGGTGGCGCTCCCCTATAATCCCAGCTACTTGGGAGGCTGACGCAGGAGAAATGCTAGAACCCAGGAGGCAGAGGTTGCAGTGAGCCTCATGACACTACACTCCAGCCTGGGCAACAGAGCGCTGTCTCAAAAAAAAAAAAAAAAGGCGATACAATTTTTCAACAGCACATGTCATGAAGAATAAAAATATTATTTTCCTCTCTCTCTCTTATTTTTTTTTTTTTTTTTGAGACAGAGTTTTGGTCTTGTTGCCCATGCTGGAGTGCAATGGTGTGATCTTGGCTCACTGCAACCTCCACCTCCCGGGTTCAAGTGATTATCCTGCCTCAGCCTCCCAAGTAGCTGGGATTACAGGTGCCTGCCACCACGCCTGGCTAATTTTTTGTATTTTTAGTAGAGACGGGGTTTCTCCATGTTGGTCAGGCTGGTCTTGAACTCCCGACCTCAGGTGATCTGCCTGCCTTGGCCTCCCAAAGTGCTGGGATTACAGGTGTGAGCCATTGAGCCCGGCCTCTTTTTTTTTTTTTTTTCTTTGAGACAGAGTCTCCGTCCCCTAGGCTGGAGTGCGGTGGTGTGATCTCAGCTCACTGCAACTTCTGCCTCCCAGATTTAAGCAATTCTCCTGCCTCAGCCTCCCGAGTAGCTGGGACTACAGGCACGCACTACCACGCCTGGCTAATTTTTGTATTTTTAGTAGAGACTGGGTTTCGCCACGTTGGCCAGAGCAGCCTCGAACTCCTGACTTCAGGTGATCTGCCTGCCTCGGCCTCCCAACGTGCCAGGATTACAGGCGTGAGTCACGACGCCCGGACTCTCTTTTTCTTTTGAGACACGATCTGGCTCTGTTGCCCAGGCTGGAGTGCAGTGGGGCCATCATGGCTCACTGCAGCCTCGACCTCCTGGGTTCAAGTGATCCTCCTAAGTAGTTGGGACTACGGGCACATGCCACCACACCCAGCTAGTTTTCTTTTCTTTTCTTTTCTTTATTATTACTTTTCTTTTTTGGTAGAGATAGGGCCTTGCCCAGACTGGTCTCCAACTCCTGGGCTCAAGCAATCCTCCTGCCTTGGCCTCCCAAAGTGCTGGGATTACAGGTGTGAACCACCACACCTTCTCCCCACCTTTTTTTTTCAACATATCCATGTTAAAGTACAACAAAATATAACAAGATATTGCTAAGTGAAAAAAAGCAAGATGAAGAAGAGTGGTAAGATGCTACCATTTTGTCTTTTTTTAAGATGAAATATGTAAATGTTTGTAGTGCAAATTTACCTTTGAAAAGATACAGCAGAAGTTGAAACAATAGGAGGCTCTGGAGAAGGGCAGTGTGTGAATGAGGGATGGGGTGAAAGAAGGATATTTTCATGGTATTCCCTTTTGTACCTCGTGAATTTTATATCAAGTTCATGTACTAGCTATTCAAAAAAATTTTAAGAGGGGATCCTCTAATTTGTTAATGTTGCTGAATTTTTATCATGTGTTTTTCTCAATCAAAGTCTACTTAAAGTAGAACTACTATTATATAGGATTCTATAAACAGAAAGAATATTCTATATAATGGGAGCTACTGTTATATGGGGTAAAACTCTTTTTACCTTAAAATGGGATTCTTATGCTAAAAAGCATAGGGAATTATTTTGCTATAATTATATCCTGTTCAGATAAACTTAGAATGCCGAGGTAAATTTTGAGACTCCAGCAGATTACCAGAATTCCTGCAGCCATAGAAAGTGGAGAGTTAGGCAGAGTTTTCTAAAGGGAAGAAAGGGCCAGGTGCAGTGGCTCATGCCTGTAATCCCAACTCTTAGGGAGACAGAGGTGGGAGGGTAGCTTGAGCCCAGGAGTTCAAGACCTGCCTGGACAATATAGTGAGACCCCATTCTCCACAAAAAGGAAAAAAAACACACAGATAAAGGGGAGGAAGGTGCCTGTCCAGATTTCCTCAAGGTGTGATGTATGTGAGGATAAGCTTCCGAAATTGGCCTCAGCCATTTAGGGTACTTGGTTTCCTAGAAGGACAGCCCAATTTTATACTGGCTTTTTCCTGAAGTTCACAGTGAATTAGTATGTATGACTTAGAAAATAAGACCTAGTATTCCAAACCTGCTAACTCTGCACTGTAATTCAATAACTGACAATAAAAATAATAATAGGCATCATCTATTAATGGCTTGTTGTTGGAAGCTTTGTGTTTATTATTTCTGTGTCTTATCTACTTTGAATTTTTCAAATTGAAAATTCATAGTGGTTTAATAACTTGCCCAAATGACAGACACAGTTGAGACTGTAATCCAAGCTTGCTCATTGCCAAAGCACTTCCTCACGCACAGCACCGTCACAGCTCTCTGTAAGAGACAGTCTTCTCTTAGCATCACTTTCTTTCTTCCTTTTTTTTTTTTTTTAACAGAGTCTCACTTCTTCAGTCTCGGCTCACTGCAACCTCTGCTTCCCAGGTTCAAGCAATTCTGCCTCAGCCTCCCAAGTAGCTGGGACTACAGGGGCCCACCACCACTCCTGGCTAATTTTTGTATTTTTTGTAGAAACGGGGTTCCACCATGTTGGCCAGGCTGGTCTCGAACTCCCGACCTCAAGTGATCCACCCGCCTCGTCCTCCCAAAGTGCTGGAATTACAGGTGTGGGCCACCGTGCCCAGCCAGCATCACTTTCATTGTCACCTAAGAGGTCTCTAATTTCCTCAGACTACTTCCACATATACACTATTTGAAATTCATAACACCGAAGAGCACGTGGGATAAGCATTATTTTACAAAAACATGAGGAAAATCGACAGACGGAGAATTTAAGTGACTTTCCCAAGATCACAAAGCTATGGATATCTTTTTGCCAAGATTTATCACAAACTCAAGCTCACACTTTTGAATAGAACCACATAGAGAAATGGAAGCCAGACCTGTTCACTATACCGTGGCTTACCACAAGGTTGTGAAAAAAACTGGTTCATGGTAGCAGTGGGCTGTGTCACTATATAATAATCACTAAGAACAAAAACAGAAGTAGACAGAATGGTATAGACATTCTGAATTCAAGATAGAACACCCACATGAAAAGCTTGGCTTCTTTTCTCAGATCCCTCCCACACAGGATGGGCTTCTTCCAGCTTTAGCCAGGATAGCAGGCCAGAAAGAGCCACTGAACCAGGTTACATGGCTTACTGCAGCTAGGAGAACTGGCTAGTCAAGGAGATCTGTATGGCCTTTATCTGGTCACTGAGTCTCACAAATCAAGCCAAACACTTTGCAGGGCAGTCTCGCTTCCTAAATAAAGAAATTTTGAAAACTTATTTTTTCTCCTTTTGAGATCTGTTTTCTAAATTTGGCTTCCAGAGTCACTTTCAGGTTCTGTGGTTAATTTCTTTTCCTCCAAGGATTTTCAAACAAGGGACTAAACAGAAAACAGATATTGAGAGTCAGAATGTTAGCACTGGGAAAGGTTTTAGTATCAATGTAGCCTGATGTCCTTCTTTTACAGAGGAAGGCACAGAGACCATGGAGATTATTTGATTTGCTCAAGGTCACACAGCCTAGTTGGCGGCAGGAACAGCCCTCATTTCCTGACCCCTGGCCCAGTTCTCTTTTGTCTACTTTTCAAAATCCTGACTCCACCTCTACTGGAACGTGAGCTTGGATAAGTTACTTCACTTTTTTGTTTGTTTGTTTGTTTGTTTGTTTTTTGAGACAGAGTCTCGCTCAGTCACCCAGGCTGGAGTGCAGTGGCGCGATCTCAGCTCACTGCAACCTCTGCCTCCCAGGTACAACCGATTCTCCTGCCTCAGCCTCCTGAGTAGCTGGAATTACAGGCACGCGCCACCACGCCCGGCTAATTTTTGTGTTTTTAGTAGAGACAGGGTTTCACCATTTTGTTCGAGCTGGTCTTGAACTCCTGACCTCATGATCCCCCCACCTCAGCCTCCCAAAGTGCTGGGATTACAGGCGTGAGCCACCATGTCTGGCCACTTCACCTTTTTAAGTCTTTTCATTTCTGAGCCTTAACTACTTTGTATTTTACAAATGGAAAATGTATAGGGGTTTAATAACTTGTCCAAATGACAGACACAGCTGGGACTCTAATCCAAGCTTGTCCATTGCCAAAGCACGTCCTCATGCACAGCACCGTCACAGCTCTCTGGGTAAGAGGCAGTCTCTTAGTGTCACTTTCATTATCATCTAAGAGGTCTCTAATTTCTCTGATTTCCTTTATTGGGAGGGGCCCCCAATAAAATATCTACTTCTTAGAAGTTGTGTAAGGATTAAGTGAGATAATTCATGTGAAATGTTTCACACAGTACCTGGACACAGAGTAACTTGCTAAGAGTGAAGGCTCTGGAGTCAAACTACCTACGTCTGAATTCCAGCTCTGCCAGTTTGCTTGACTGACATTTTGGCCTAGCTACTTAAGTTCTCTGTCTCAGTTTCCTCAACTGTAAAATGAGTAAAATGATATATCTTCCTACATCATTAAAATTGTTATGAGTCTTAAATAAAATAATATATATAACCCACTTAGAATAATGTTCAGCACATGTTAGCCATTATTAGTTTGACTGTAATAACCACTTTTCTTATTTTAAGCAGCCATACTTTGCCCAAAATTCATCCGTTTTAAAAGCATTCACTTTCATATGTTTTGAACACATGCTGAAATTCTTAAGATTGGAGCCTGATGTTCTGCTTTATTTAAAAAAAAAAAAGGCTTCTAATTGATAGTTCCAGTTCCCAATCAAGAGAGGCCAGGATTCAATAGTTTATAGCCTATGGCTGTGTTTGGAGTCGAGGGGCTTCCACTCCCCAATTTGCTGAAAAGGGCAGCAGCCCCTCTGTCTGAGTTGTTCCATCTGGGATAATAATAATTATTTCTTTGTAAAGTGCTTTGAGACCTTTGGATGAAGAGTGCTATGTGAACACAAATTATTATCTCTTTTCCAGATATCACTTTTAGATTAAAATCCAGAAGCTCCCTAAAATAGACCATAGCAGAAGTATAGTCTGGACACAGATATATCTGTCCAGTATTGTCACAACCAGATAATACATTCATGATCAACACCATCATTCATTTTCTTTTACGTGTCATAGCAGATCTAACTTGGATTGGGAAAAAATGAGATGTCCTCAAGATGGATGTTTTTGCTGTTTAACTTTCAAAGATTTCCCCCACTCTGTTTTCCTGATTTGTGTTTTTGGAATCCTCTCCTGAGGTCAACAGGAACTCCGAGGTTGATTCAACTCTGGGGGCGTGAAGCAGGACAAGAAAAAGGAATTATTCTCTTAGTCCCAAATCCTCATGCTAGTGTACCTTCGAGTGTTCAATTCATCTGTTTCTACTTTATAGTTTTTAGTTCATGCGCATTCTTTTTCATGTGGTTTCTAGACACTTCAATATCATCCGAGGTCAGTAATTTTAAGACTTTACTTTCCCTGAGTTTTTGTTATAATTCCTAAATGTATTTATTCATTCTACCAGAAACATTTATTGAAAAATCTGCTAGGCATAGCACTGCCACAGATGCTAAAGAAATAATAGCCATGGTTCCTGCTAGAGCAAAATCTAGGCAAAATTGGAGTCAGGTGGGCTGTTATCTGTTGAGTGGGCACCTGTTCTTGATTCTTACACACACACACACACACACAAACACACACACACACACACACACACACACACACACCTTCTCCTTTAATGTCATCCTTCCCCTTTGTATCTCAGAGGCTCAGTGCCCCACTGCTCTCTTGGCTTTCTCAATTCTAAGGGCAGAGACAGTGTGTTTTGCAAATGCTAGGCCCTCAATATTTGCTGATATGACAAATTCAGTCACACTAAAGGATTAACATCTGTTAAAGCGTAATGCAAAACTCCTTATGCCTTCATTTCTAAGACATCCCATATTATTCATTTCAAAATGAACTTATTCATCCCAATAATATTTTTATTTCATTCTTTCTTTTCAAACATCCATTTGATTAATACTTATTTTAGAACTTATCATTCAAAAGTGTCTTTAGCACCTACTCTGTTCCAAACTTTCTATCAGATGCTAAGAATGTAGAGGCAAATAAGACACATAAGGCCCCTGCCCTTGAACAGTTTACACTTGTAAAGGGAGACAGACACCAAAAGGAAAGAAAGAAACAAAAAAAAATTTCAGTGAGAGAAAGAAAAGATGGAGAAATAAAGAGCGAGGTGTATGAGTGTGATTGGATTGAAAATGACCAGGACAGGACAGGTGCAGTGGCTCACGCCTGTAATCCCAGCACTCTGGGAGGCCAATGTGGGCAGATCACCTAAGGTCAAGAGTTTGAGAACAGCCTGGCCAACATGGTAAAACCCCGTCTCTACCAAAAATACAAAAAAAGAAAAAAGCTGGGCGTGGTGGCCGGCGCCTGTAGTCCCAGCTACTTGGAAGGCTGAGGCAGGAGAATTGCTTGAACCCAGGAGGCAGAGGTTGCAGTGAGCCGAGAAGATGCCTCTGCACTCCAGCCTGGGTGACAGAGAGAGACTCCATGGAAAAAAAAAATGACCAGGACAGGACAGTGCTTACAGGCATGGTTTCTCTAAGAAGACAGAATGTGATCTGAGACGTGAAGAATGAAGAGGAGTCAGCCACACAATACACTGGGAGAAGAGCATTTGAAGCAAAGGGAAGAATCCCACACAAAAGGCCTGAGGAAATAATAAGCTTGGCACGATCAAAGTAGGGAAGGAAGGCCAGTGGGGTTAGAGATTGTTATAACAAGGAAGAAGAGTGGTATGGGATGAGGTCAGGGAGATAAGTAGTGATCAGACTCATGCTGGGCCTTGCAAACTAAAGTAAGTTTGGGTTATTTTCTAAGCACAATGGGATGTCACTGGAGGGTTGAAGTAGACACCATGTGATTTATAATTAAAAGAGATCACTCTGAGGTATGGGGCAGAGACTGTCATGGTACAAGAGTGGAACCAGCGAGACCAGTTAGGAAGCTGGCAGTGTCCTGTCCTGGTCATTTTTTTTTTTTTTTTTTTTGCAGTAGACTAGGAGAGATGACAGTGGTTTCAACTTGTGTAGTAGCCATGGAGATAAAGAAAAATTGATGGAATTTAAGATATAATTTGAAGATGGAACCAACAAGACTTGCTAGATTGGATGAAGTGGGCAAGGAAAATAGAGTAATCACAGATGACTCAAGTTTTGGCTTGGACAGAGGATGGCACCATTGGTTGAGATGAGAAATTCAGTAGTTGAAAGAAATAGAAAATTCCATTTTTGTCATATTAATACCAAGATGCCTGTTAGACATGCAAATGGAAATTCAAGTACAAGTGGGTAGGTAAGTCTCGGCTTAAAATAAGAGGTTAGAGTTAAAGGTCTACATTTGGGAGTCAACATATAGTTGGTATTTAAAGCTGTAGAGCTACATAAGATGATGAAATAAAAAGGGTGATAGGGAAGAGGTTCTAGAACAGCACTGTCCAGTAGAAATGTGTGAGCCTCACATATGAGCTACGTGTGTAATTTTACATTTTCTAGTAGCCATATTAAAAAGTAAAAAGAAACAGATTAATTTTAATAACTTAATATATCTAAAATATTAGTATTTCAACATGTACCCATATAAAAAATTATTCATGAGACATTTTTTAAATACTGAGTCTTTGAAACCCAGAGTCAATGTTATGCTTTATGGCATATCTCATTTCTCACTAGCCACATTTCAAGTGCTCAGCAACCAAAGTTTAGAGGTTGAATAGAGGAGGAGGAATCAGGAAAAGAAAACTGTAAGAATGGTGCCATGGAAGCCAAGTGAAGAAAGTATCTTAAAAAGGGATTGGTCAGCTGTGTCCAGTGTTTATAAGAGGCTGAGTAAGATGAGAAGTGGCAATAGAATTCAGCAACATGGAGGTCACTAATGACCTTGACTAAAGCTGCTTCAGTGGAGTGATGGCTTCCTGGAAGGAAGCCAGAATGGAGTCAATGAAAGGTAAGGAAGTGGTGCCAGCCAGTATAAACAACTGTTTCAAAAACTTTGGCTGTGCAGAGGAACAGAGAAATGAGCACTAGTTGGAGGGGGATATGGAGTCAAGGAAGGGTTTTTACTAAAATAGGAGATGTCAGAGCATGCTCAAATGGCAATGGGAATGTTCTAAGAAGAAGAAAGAAACTGTTGTGGGAGAAAGTGGATAGTAAGTGAGGAATGGAAATCCTTGAGAAAACAAGAGAGATGAGCGTAAGAGCACAAAGAGAGGAGCTGGTCTTTGACAAGAAAAATTATTCTTTTATCAAAACAGGAAGGAAGACAGACCATGGGCACAGTATAGAAGAATGGATACAGATTAGTTTATAGAGCTGAGTAATGGAATCTTCATTTTAACACAGGGCTGAAGCCATAAGCGAAAACAAAAACCAAAAAGAAAAAGAGAGAGAGAGAAAAGAGGAATGCAAGCTGGAAAGGAAAAAGGTGGTATGCATGTGGAAGGGGAAGAAGGGACACTGTATTCTTCCTTTTTTTCTTTAAAGAAATCCATTTGACTAATATAAGAGAGGATTAAACTTTTCCACGATCTGAACTGTTGGTGTCCACCCTACAAGATACCCCTTTCTCTGGATCACAATACCTAGAAAACCAATTTAGTAATCACAAGATTGCTCGATGATCAGAGTTTCTGGGCAAAGGGAATGAATAATCTTGAGTTCATTTCATTCAAGGTGTTAAAAAAAAAAAAAGCCTGATGAGCTATCTCTGATACATGTAACAGGGTACACATGCTTGCTACATTCAGCTTATCTCTCCCCTGAACAATGTTGGAAACGAAGCGACACAATCTCAAAATCCAGTTTGTGGAACAATCTACCTGAGACCTATTTAATCTTATATCTATTTGGAAGTACATCTTCCAGCCATTAAGAAAATTGAAAACCACTAGAGGCAAAATGCATCAGGCAGAGTCCCAAGCAGGAAATACTATTCTATTCAAAACAGTTTACTGAAAATAACTTATTAAAGGGACTATCTACAAAGATGTGGGCCAAGTTAAGGGAAACAAGACTCAGTAGAGACACCCAGGGGCCTGCAAGAGTGGTAAAACATTCCCTTCCCTCGACATACAGGGGTGAGGTGAAGAAGAAGTGTCACCAGATCCCAGTAAGTACTGGAGCCACATCGAAGGGGCCGTCAGGCAGCTCCTGCAAGAATGTGGCACTAAAGTAGGGAGAAAGAAGGGGGAAGAAACAATCTAGTCTCTCCTTTCTGCTCTTCCTCCTACCCCCATGCCAAGCTTCTGCTGAATGAACCACAGTCAGAAGCCAGAGGATGAGGGAACCCACAGAGGTCAATGTACAGGGTTCCAGGCAGGACAGGGAAGGACAAAGAGTGAATCTGATGGGTGGGAGTTTGGGGGCAAACAGTGTAACTAGCGCAGGAAGATAAGCTATTCTTACATGAAACAAAGAAGCACCTAAATAGGAATGCCAACCTTGGACTATTTATGGAGCACTAAATTTATGATAGAGAGGAGGGAAGGGGAGAGGGAAAGCGAAGTAAAACTCTCATTCATACGAAGATAACAGTAACTCTTAGCTTTCATTCATCTCTCTTACTAGACCAGAGATTTGGAAAAGGGGGAGATATTATTTTGCATTTTGTTTTATTCAAGAGAAGCCTTTCTTTTCCCGTTATTATTAGAAGGCAAAAATATCCTAGATATAAAAATATTTGTTTGACTCTTTGAGAAAGAAGAATCCAGTACAGATTTTCATATCCTATTATCCTTATACTACTATTCCCACCTCCCCTCCACGTGCACCACTGGAAAGAGGCTAAACCTCCAGGAGATACTGGCTTACCAAAGCTTAAATTTAGACAAAAGAACTGATGCAGACATTTGAGGTCACTAAGCTTCTGTCACCATATGGACATAATCAAACAGAAGGCAATACAGCATTGTGGTTAAGAAGGTAGGCTCTGAACCCAGACTGCCTGGGTTTAAATGCATGTTCTACTACTTACTAGCTGTGTGACCTCTAGCAAATTACTCCTGTCATCCTCCATATCATCTGTAAAATGGGGATAATAATAGTACGTATTCTACAGTGTTAGCTTATGAGGATTACATGAGATACTTCATGTAAAGTACTTAGGGTACAGTCTGCCATATAGTAAATGCTTAATAAGAGTCTTACTATTAATAAAGCCAATTTTCTGATTCTGAAGTATTATGCAATCAATTATATTTCTCTTTAATAACCTGGTCTTTGTCTCCTTTCCATATGTTTAGATTCTTCTCTAGAATCAATCTCTCTCTCATTCTGTCTCTCTCTCTCTCTCTCTCTCTCACACACACACACACACACACACACAGCAGATAGTGGAGTCCTCATTTCTCATTTATATCAAAGATGTTTGGATACTCTTTAATTCATTCATTTACTCATATCTTTATTGAGCACCTACTATGTTCCAGATACTGTACTAGGTGCCGGGCATAATATAAAAGTGAGAAAAAAGCAGACAAAGTCCTTACTCCTAAGAAGCCTGTGATCCAGTGAGGGATACAACATTAATCAAATTACTACAAATAAATATTATATGATATTTACTATCATATAGTACACTACTAAGTACTATCATATAGTATTTATTTGTAGTAATTACATTAATGAAAAACCTGAGCTGCAATATCACAATACACTTACGGGCATTGTCCATCAGCTCAGGTTTTTCATCATCTAGAGAAAAAGAGGAGCAGAATTCCATGAGCTACAAGTGAGACACCAGGCTTTGCTGTCCAATGTGGTAGTCACCAACCACATGTGGCTATTTATATTTTAGTTGTAAGTAACTAAAATTAACTATAAAGTTTTAAATTATGTTTCTCATTTGCACTAGCCACTTTTCAAGCATTCAGTCATCATATGTAACTAATGGGTACTGTATTGAACAGTGAAAATACAGAAGATTTCTATCATTGTAGAAAGTTTATTGCACAGCCCTCAGATATGAAAGAACCCTTCAGTTGTGAAAGAACCTCATATATAAAAGAAATTTCCATGGTCTGGAAAGGGGAGGTGGTGACAAATGCTGTAAGATACAGAAAACATGGCAAAGATAAGGTTTTTCAGCTTAACCATAATTTCAATTTCTAATAGACATGAGGGTCCAAGGGTGATACAAGGCTAAAATATTGCACGGACTAGTTCCCCTCCCTACCACTTCCTCACCAAAAATACATTTTTCTAATGGAATTTTATATTCAATTTCAGGTATTTTTTGTTTGCATTTTTTGTGATGTAACTTCAAGGGAAAACAAAATTCACTTTATAATGAATTATCATGTTTACATTCCAACTTTTTTGCAATGAAAAGCTATAGGGGATATCTGTATGGGCCAAGTGGCTTTTCCCAGAAGCGACATGATTTTGGGATTTGTCAGTTAGCTCTCTTCCATATTCTGGACGCCACCATTTCTTACTCATGAACATGCCACTTTTTCAGATTTCCTTTTCTCATTATCTCGGGGACACAAAGCTTTAAGTATAGTTTCACATTGACTGTGTTTACATCCAGGGGGTCAGAAGCAAGGGTTCTTCGTTTTCCTGTGTGTGATCACGGAGCCAATGCTCCCTTTTCATTGGTACTTGACAGTGCCTCAGGAAAATGCTGTAACTAGTGCGTGTGTGGCGGGGAAAATGGGACTTTTAAATTTTGCACCCAGGATAAATCTGCCATGTGCACAGAAAAATAAGAGGAGTCCTGGTGACAGGTGGCAGTTTTCTACCTGGGAAAAGAAATTCAAGTCACCAAAGGGGAAAAGAAGCTTTACTTATTTTCTAGGTCTGAGAAAAATCACAGCTGTTGTTGTTAAGAATTCTTATCAGACAGTCTTAATTAGTAAGTCAAAATATGGATATTGTTTCTCAGTTATGGATTGTATGAGTAGATAAATTATAAAATGTGGTCCCCAAAGCTGAAACTAACCTAATACTGAATCCCTCCCAAACAATCCAGCTGACCAACATGTAGGAAGTCCTCCCCTGAGACTGCCATGGGGTGAGGAAACCCAACCATCTGTGTGAAAAGGCTCACATAGAGGAAAACCAAGGACTCTGGCTGGCAGCCCCGGCTGAGCTTCCAGCTGGCTGCCAACACAAACTGCCAGCCATGAGAGTGAGGCCATTCTGGACACTTCACCATTCTCAAGACCCCGGCCAACTCTTGTGAAGCAGAAGGACCACTTAGTCAATCTACCAAAAAGTGAGAAATAATAAATTGTTGTTTTAAGCCACTAAGTTTGGAAGTATGGTTGACCCTTGAACAACACAGTGTTGAATTGCACGGGGCCACATATACACAGATTTTTTTCCAATAAAAGTTTCACAGAATGTGCTTGCCTCTCCTGCCTGCCTTTCCACCTCCTCCACCTCTTCCACCTCTGCCACCCCTGAGATAGCAAGACCCACCCTTCCTCTTCCTCCTTTTCCTCCTCCTCCTCAGCCTACCCAACATGAAGACCATGCGAATGAAGACCTTTCTGATGACCCACTTCCACTCGGTGAATAGTAAATATATTTTTTCTTCCTTTTACTTTTCTTAATAACATTTCTTTTCTCTAGCTTACTTTATTTTAAGAATACAGTGTATAACACATATAACATACATATCTGTTAATTGACTGTTTATGTTATCGATGAGTCTTCCCAGTCAACAGTAGGCTACTAACTTGTTAAGTTTTGGGGGAGTCAAAAATTATATGTGGATTTTCAACTGCACATGCAGAGAGGATGTCCGTGTCCCTAACCCCATGTTGCTTAAGGATCAACTGTAGTTTGTTAGAGAGAAATGGATACTGAAACAATATCTTAGGTAAGACTATCTAGAGACTATCTAGCATACTTCCTTTGTACATAATGGTAGGCATATTATTTTGTTTTGATAAATTAAACTATGTCATGGAAGAAGGAAAAAATCAGACAGGCTTTCTCCCTTCTTCCTACTACCAAATATGCTGACCTTTCCATGCCTGTACTCACACTATCTACCTTTCTTCTGTTACATTGAAAGAACTGTCCCTGTTCCTGTCAAAAACCAGCACTTGCAGTTGTTTTCCAGATCCTATCTTTTCTTGCCTTTTCAAGGACTCCACTCAATTCTCTCTTCCTTCTGCTACATCATAAGTTTTTATCTGTCTGTTGACTCATTCCCATCAGCAAATAAACCTGCCTTAACATCATTCATTAAAATAAAACATTGAATTCATATCACCTCCACCCATTGTCCCATTTTTCTTCTTCCATTCATAGCAAAAAATCCTGAATTAGGTGTCCATGTTCTCTGTCTCCACTTTCCCGCCTACTGATTCCTCAACACATCCCAACTTGTCGCCAAATTCAACAGTCATCTCCTTTCCTCATCTTCCTCCATCTCTCAGCAATGTTTGACACAATTCATCACTCCTTTCTTCAAACACTTTCTTCTTTTGGTTTCTGTTACATCTCACACTTCTGGTTTTTACTCTATCTCACTGGCTACTCTCTTAAAGTTGTTTCTGGATATTCCTCCTCCAATCAGCCTCAAATTGTTAGTAATCCCCCAGCATCAGTACAGGGACCTCCTTCTTTTCTCCATCTACCCTCATTCCATAGGTATAATTTCATCCACTTTCATGGCTTTAAATACATCTAAGAGCTGATGACTCCCCCCACATTTGTGTTTTTCTTTTCTTTTTCTTTTCTTTTCTTTTTTTTTTTTTTTTTTTTTTTTTTTTTGAGACGGAGTTTCACTCTTGTTGCCCAGACTGGAGTGTAATGGCATGATCTCGGCTCACCACAACCTCCGCCTCCCAGGTTCTGCCTCAGCCTCCCAAGTAGCTGGGATTACAGGCATGTGCCACCACACCGAGCTAATTTTGTATTTTTAGTAGAGACAGAGTTTCTCCATTTTTGTCAGGCTGGTCTCAAACTCCCGACCTCAGGTGATCTGCCTGCCTCGGCCTCCCAAAGTGCTGGGATTACAGGCGTGAGCCACTGCTGTCAGCTACCACATTTGTATTTCTATACAAGTACTTCTTTCATGAAGTCCAGAACTACATATCCTCTTGCCATCTCTACTTAGAAGTCTAACAGGCAACTCAAATTTAACATTCTCAAAAAAGAACATGAATTTCCAATCCCATCTTCAAACTTATTCCTCCCTATTTTGGTAAATTGCATGACCCTCTACATAGATGTTTAAGTCAAAAATCCTACAAGACATTGAAACCTCTCTTTCCTTAACCAACCACATTTAATCCCAGTCTTGTCAACTCTACCTCCAAAATATATCACAAATCCTTTCATTTATTCCTATCTCCACTGCTACCAGCTACTACCATCACTTAGACAAGTCACCATCATTTCCACCCTGGACTACCATAATCACCTCCTAACTATGAATTTCCTACAAAGAGCTTTTTAAAATGTAAATTGGATATCATTCCTCTGCTCAAAATTCTCCAAAATTTGCCACTGTATTTAGAATAAAATTAAAATTCTTTACCCTAACCTAGAAGGTCTTACATTACCTGGCCTCTGCCTACTTTTCCAACCCTATGTCCTGTCACTTTGTTGTTAGTTTAGTGCAGTTCCAGCCACACACACCAACCTGCTGTTCCTTAAACACACCAACTGTGTACCAGCCCCAGGGCCTTTGCATTTGCTATTTTCTATGCCTAAAGATCTTTTCAGATCTTTGCAAGGCTGGCTCCCTCTTGTCATTCAGGTATCAGTTTGGATGTCGCTTCCTCAGAGGGATCTTAAATGATTGCCACCTAAGGAGTAGCCCCCAGTCAGTCTCTAGAACATGTCATTTTCATTATAGCAATTCTTACTTGCTGATAATAGTTTGCTTATTTGGTTTTTGTGTGTTTGTTTGCTGTCTGTTTTTCCCCACTAGAATATAAGCTCCATGTGAAAAGAGCCCATGTTGTTTTGTTCAATACTGTATTCCCAGAAGAGTGCCTGGCACTCAAAAGTGCCTACTGGCCGGGCGTGGTGGCTCACTCCTGTAATCCCAGCACTTTGGGAGGCCGAGGCGGGTGGATCACGAGATCAGGAGATCGAGACCATCTGGGCCAACATGGTGAAACCCTGTCTCTACTAAAAATACAAAAAGAAATTAGCTGGGCATGGTGGCAGGTGCCGGTAGTCCCAGCTACTCAGGAGGCTGAGGCAGGAGAATGGCGTGAACCCAGGAGGTGGAGGTTGCAGTGAGCCGAGATCATGCCACTGCACTCCAGCCTGGGTGACAGAGCGAGACTCCATCTCAAAAAAAAAAAAAAAAAAAAGTGCCTGCTAGGTGCTTTTCACACGGAGCTTACATTCTAGGGGGGAAAAATAGACAACAAACAAACATACAAAACACAAATAAATAAGCAAACTATTATCAGCGAGTTAGAATTGCTATAATGAAAATGACATGTTCTAGAGACTAATTGGGGGCTACTCCTTAGCACCCAGTAGGCACTCAAAAGTGTATGTTAAATGAACAAATGCCAGGATAATAATTATAATTATGTCATTCCTCCAGCCTGGCAAACATGGTGAAACTCCATCTCTACTAAAAATACAAAAAAATTAGCCAGGTGTGGTGGCACACGCCTGTAATCCCAGTTACTTGGGAGGCTGAGGCAGGAGAATAGCTTGAACCAAGGAGGTGGAGGTTGCAGTGAGCCCAGATGGCACCACTGCATTCCAGCCTGGGTGACAGAGTGAGACTCCATCTCAAATGATAATAATAATAATTAATAATAATAATAATTATTATTATTATGTCATTCTTTAACCTTGGTTCAGTTCAAGAACTTTATATGGGTAGTAATATAAATATTTCCTATGCAACTCACATTCGTCTCTATGAATGGTTTCTGTATAGTATGTATACTTGGTACTTTAGTTATGACTCCTCGATTACAACTTTTGTAAAGGCAGGGATTACACCTTACTCAATTTTGTATACTGACAGCCTATATAGTATCTGAACTATTATAGGCTCTAAAAATACTTTGGTGGCTTGAATAATATCAGTCAAGAATCTGAATACTTGCTTTAAGCTTAAGTGGTAAAGTTGATATAAAAATGCATTATGACAGTGATCCCTCTCTACAAGGCATTTAAAACCTAAAATCAGGAGGGGTTATTGTGTAAAATTAAAATACAGGAAACAATAAAACACTTTATAGAAGCAATCCAACATTTTAAGAATAAATACCTCCAGAAACAGGGAAAAATGAAAATAGCTGATGATTTGATAGTGACACTGTGGGTATGTTTTCTCATTTAAATTCTCTTAATTGTTGTTTATGTAAAAAATACAACTCGTGACCAGGCGCGGTGGCTCATGCCTGTAATCCCAACACTTTGGGAGGCTGAGGTAGGTGGATCCTGAGGTCAGGAGTTCGAGACCAGACTAGCCAAGATGGTGAAACCCCGTCTCTACTAAAAATTCAAAAAATTATCTGGGCATGGTGGCGCACACCTGTAATCCCAGCTATTCGGGAGGCTGAGGCAGAGAATTGCTTGAACCCAGGAGGTGGAGGTTGCAGTGAGCCAAAATCGTGCCACTGCACTCCAGCCTGGGCGACAGAGCAAGATTCCATCTCAAAAAAAATAAATAAATAAAAATAAAACTTGTAAGAAGAATTCTAG
This sequence comes from Pan troglodytes, assembly GCF_028858775.2. NCBI lineage: Eukaryota > Metazoa > Chordata > Mammalia > Primates > Hominidae > Pan > Pan troglodytes. The sequence continues at coordinate 137,780,534 of NC_072402.2, forward strand.
GTCCTACAAATATCAGTGCTTTCTCCCATTAGAACCTTCACAGAGTAGAAAGAAGATTTAAGAAATTCCTTTTCCCAGAGAGCCACAATAATGTTGTGCACCACCAACTCTCAACATTTTCCACCAGGCTGATGCCCCTGGACAGCCATTCATGTTACTCCTCTATCACTACCCAGTCAGTTAAGTAATCAAATACTGAGCACATGGCTCTACCCTCAAGAAGTTAACATACTGGTAGGGGAAACACCTGTAAACATAGAAATGCCCTGCAGTATGATAAATACAGCAAAAGAAGTATGTACAAGGCACAGATGCACTAACAAGGACTGCTTAATTCTGTCAAGAAACATGTCACAAAGGAGGTGATGATGAAGTTAGGTTTCTAAAATTTAAGTTGGAATTCACCAGGAGGAAAAGGAGAAGAAAAGTATATAAGACAAAGACATAAACCATAAAGTGACATTCCTAAAGGGGTACAGATCCCTGGATAAATCACAGTGTGTCCGTCTCCCCAAAATATTTTATGGGTAATATCAACTTTGTAGAAATAGCAACAAAAGCCTTGGAGAAAAAGTATAAACAAAACCTAAACTTTAGGTTAGTCTGCAGAAGAACAAGAGACAGTCCACCTAATCTTGGTGATAGATTGTGTGTATGTGTTTGAGGTTTTATATATGAATACATGTATGCGATTTTTATTTATCATCATTCAGCCAGCATTGAAATCATGATAAAATTAACTAAAAATTACCTACAGAAACTTTTCTAGGATTCACTCTCACATAAAGCAAAGTGTAATAAATAAAATTTTTAATTTCTTTTACAATGAAATAGGGCTCAAAAATTTTAAAAACCATTAAAACTGTTTCCTTCACTTTCTAAGTCTCTATGTTCTCATCTGTAAAGATATGTTAATTAATGTATAATCTCCCTTAAGACTGTGATATATATATGTGTACTAAAAGTGTTTGGAGCCTAGACAAAGGAGATAAAGAAATAGAATTAAATCTACTACCACTTTCTCTGACCCAGCCCGGAATACTTAAATTAACTAATATCACTATTTTTCTGTTACTGTTAGATACACAATGAACTATTCAAGGGTATGTAAAAGTAGTTACAATATGTACTCAAGTAAAAATCAGAAAAAAAGTTGCCTATCATGTCTGTGTGCACTTATGGGATATATATTCACAATCTAATTGAGAAGAAAATACATTTATGAAACAGTTAGAAATAATACGGGCAAGTGTAAATGAAGTCCTAAGCTACACAGTAAAGACTGTAGATGCTATCAGTTCTGAGGATGGAAGCAATATTAATGACACTCATGACCTCTAGAATGCGAATGTCCTTGTCATAGTTCTCTATCTCTTTTCAAAAATCTTTTCTCCCATGGGGTAAGAAAAAAAGTTCACTAAAGAAAGATTGGGGCCAGGCGTGGTGGCTCACGTCTGTAATCCCTGCACTTTGGGAGGCAGACGTGGGAGGATCGCTTGAGCCCAGGAGTTTGAGACCAGCCTGGGCAATATGGTGAAACCTGTCTCTACAAAAAAATTAGCCAGGTATGTTGGCGTATGCCTAGAGTACCAGCTACTCAGGGGGCTAAAGCAGGAGGATCCTTCAGCCTGGGAGGTTGAGGCTGCAGTGAGCCCAGATTGCACCACCATACTCCAGCCTGGGCAAGAGTGAAAAAGAGCAAAAACTAAGTCAACTATAGTTCAAGAATCCAAAGCCAATTATTACTAGCAATTCAGAGAATTACCTTCTAGGCTTTAGAAAACATATTAGAGCTATTTGGTGGGGGGAAAAGTTGGATTCACCCTTCATACCACACACAAGAATAAACTCAAAATGGATCAAGAGCTTTATTGGAAAAAAAAAAACTATACAAGTTCTAGAAGAAAACTTGGGTGAATTCCTTTTTAATCTCTGTGTAGGGAAAGGCTTTGTAACTATAATTTGAAATACAGAGGCAAATCAAATAAAATATTGATAAATGTAACGATATAAAAATAAAAATGTTTTACATGACAAAACATAAGAAAAGGAAATGACAAACTGGGATACAATATTCACAATATGTATCACAGATAAAGAGCTGACGTCTTAAATTTATTTTTTCTTTCTTTCTTTCTTTCTTTCTTCCTTCTTCTTCTTTTTTTGTCTGAGACAGGGTCTCACTCTGTCACCCTAGGCTGGAGTGCAGTGGCACAATCATAGCTCACTGTAACTTTGAGCTCCTGGAATAAAATGATCCTCCTGCCTCAGCCTCCTGAGTAGCTGGGACTACAAGTGTGCACCACTATGCCTGGTTAATTTTTTATTTTTTAATTTTTTTGTAGAGACAGGGTCTCACTATGTTGCCAGAGCTGGTCTTGAACTCCTTGCCTCCAGTCATCCTCCTGCCTTGGCCTCCCAAAGTGCTGGGATTACAGACATGAGCCACCACACCCGGCCAAATTTACTTCTTAAAAACTATTTAAAATATAACAAAAATGACCACAAATTCTACAGAAAAATAGGCAAAAATACATAAACAGACAATCCACTAAGAGCTATATAAAGACAGTCTTAAACATATATAAAAAGATGTTCAACTTTATTCATAGTAAGATAAATGCAAATTATTAAAATGATGTTAAGATATCATTTCTCACTCATCAGATTGGCAAAAAAAAGTCAAAAGCAACAATCCTGGCTAACACAATGAAACCCCATCTCTACTAAAAATAAAAAAAATTAGCAGGGCATGGTGGCACGTGCCTGTAGTACCAGCTACTCAGGAGGCTGAGGCAGGAGAATCATTTGAACCCAGGAAGCGGAGGTTGCAATGAGCCGAGATCGTGCCACTGCACTCCAGCCTCAAAAAAAAAAAAAAAAAAAAAAAAGGTCAAAAGCTTGATACAGTGGACCAAATGTTTATATCCCCCCCAAATTAATATCCTAATCCCAAAGGTGATGGTATTAGGAGGTGGGGCCTTTGGGAGGTGACTAGGTTATGAGGACAGAACCCTTAATGGGATTAGAAAGATCATTCTCTCCTTCTGCCATGTGAGGACACACTGAAAAGACCCTCTAAGGAGAAGTGGGCCCTCATTAGACACCAAATCTGCCAGTGCCTTGATCTTGAACTTCCAGGCCTCCAGAACTGTTAGAAATACATTTCTGTTGTTTATAAGCCAGTCATGCATCATTTTACAACAATGTTATGAGAAATGGGTCATTAGGCAATTTCCTTGTTGTGTGAACATCATAGAATGTACTTACACAAACCTAAATGGTACATCCTACTACACAGCTAGACCATATGGTATAGCCTATTTCTCCTAGGCTACAAACCTTTAGGACCCATTGCTATACCGAATACTGTAGGCAATTGTAACACAATGGTAAACATATCTAAACATGGAAAAGGTAATGTGTTGCACTACTATGTTATGATGGCTACAATCTCACTTAAGCCATAGCAATTTTTCAGTTCTATCAGAATATCATGGGACCGCCATCATATATGTGGTCCATTGTTGACTGAAATGTCACTATGCAGCACATGACTGTATTTTGTTATAGCAGTCCAAAAGGACTCAGGACACCTGACAATACACTCTGTTGGTGAGGATGCAAGAAAACATCTCATCCTCAATATAAGATGCAATGTATGAGAGTACATTGAGAGGTATTCTCATACGTTGCTGATGGGAATATGGCAGTATATAACAAAACTACATACAAATTTACTCTTCAACACAGCAATCCCACTTGTAGAAATGTATCCTTAAGTTATACCCCCAATGATTCAAAAACACATATGTACAAAGTAATATATCCACTGTACCAAGCTTTTGACTTTTTTTGCCAATCTGATGAGAAATGATATCTTAACATCATTTTATTAATTTGCATTTCTCTTACTATGAATAAAGTTGAATGTCTTTTTATATATGTTTAAGACTCTTTTTTTTTTTTTTTTTTTTGACGGAGTCTTCCTCTGTCGCCCAGGTTGGAGTGCAGTGGCGCAATCTCGGCTCACTGCAACCTCCGCCTCCCAGGTTCACGCCATTCTCCTGCCTCAGCCTCCCGAGTAGCTGGGACTACAGGTGCCCGCCACCATGCCCAGCTAAGTTTTTTTGTATTTTTAGTAGAGACAGGGTTTCACCGTGTTAGCCAGGATGGTCTCGATCTCCTGACCTTGTGATCCACCTGCCTCGGCCTCTCAAAATGCTGGGATTACAGGCGTGAGCCACCACGCCCAGCCAAGACTATCTTTGTATAGCTCTTAGTGGATTGTCTGTTTATGTATTTTGCCTATTTTTCTCTAGAATTTTTGGTCATTTTTGTTATATTATAAATAGTTTTTAAGAAGTAAATTCGGCCAAGTGTGGTGGCTCACGCCTGTAATCACAGCACTTTATTACTTTAATAATGCAATAATATATTGCATTAGTTGTAATATCAAAATATTAGAAACTACCTAATATCTAAGAGGACAGGTTGATTGAATAAACTATAATACATCCGTACAATGGAGTATTATGCAGCAATAAAGAAGAACTAGAAAGATCTCTAGGAACGATACAGAATGATTTCCAGGAGATATTAAATTTTAAAAAGCAAAGCACAAAAGACCATATAATATGTTATATTTTGTGGAAGAAAGAGGAGAAGTAAGAAAATATACATTATCATTACAAAAAGAAACACAGGCAGGATAAACCAGAAAACCATGAAATTTGTTTTCTGCAAGGAGTAAGGGTGAGGGGATGAGTGGAAGGGACACAGGAGAGAATGGCTGTTCTCTGAGTATAACTCTTTGTATAGTTTTGACTTTTGAAAGCATGTTAATATCTTACATATTCAAAAAATAAATCAATTAAGAATGAGGAGGGGGAACCCATAAGCAAATGCCAATTGAATAAATAAGTGTAATGTATATCAAATGAATAACATGACCACAATGAATGGAAAAAAGTTTAAAAGAAAAAACTAATCCAAGAAATGTATGAAAACAGTGTGGCCTCAGTTTTGGAGGGGATGAGGAAAGAAAAGTGCAAACGAGTCATGAACTCTTTTTAGTAGGGTTGTTAATGGTAGCAGTATGGGCAAAGCAATTTCAAAATTATTTTAGATGTAATTAGGATTGAGCAAATGAGTAAATGTGTTGGTGTTATTGGGAGTCAGGGTTCTCACCGTGGAAAAAGGAATATGTAAGTATGAAATGGGGAAAGGCAAAAAAAGAATCTTGTGGAGATGCACTGGAATTGGAGAAACTGGTATGAACTCATGATTTCTAAAATGTGAATATGTATATACATGTTTATGTATGTGCACATGTATATGTGTATGTGTATGCACATTTGTGTATACATGGCTTTACTTCCCATCTCTGTTTGTTCAAAAGTCCAAGAAGCAAATAAAACCTGGTAGCAATGAGTATGCCTCGTGCCTAGATCTTGGTTTCTAGTACCATTCCCCTCTAAAAGGAATCTGTCCTCCTTCAAGAAATGGCTGATTCCAGGGCTGGGGCAGCATAGATACATTGGAGCCTAGGACATCCTGTTATGCCATCCTGTTGAGGAAGTGCTAAAAGAAAAAAAAGTGACAGCATATTGCAAGGACATGAGGACTAGCTTGAAGGGGCCCCACTGGCCAAATTGGAGACAATTAAGCACCAAACTAGTACATATAATAATGAATTATAAACCATTGGTAAAACAGTGAGGGCCCAGAGCCAACTGATCCATTAGGCACAGTGTCTGAGACCCATGATACTTTCAAAGGCCCATGAAAATGTTTTAACTTCTTTTAAAAGAAATCAGAAGAAAAATAAATGCACTGGCAATAACATCCTGGATTATATTTATCTTCATAGCAACAAAGTCATCAAATATAATTTTTTAAAATCATATGGAGGAACGATAAAGACAAAAGTGCCGAGGGCCCAAGAAAGTCATAAGGCTGCCCTTCTAGGGACAACTGGCCAATGGGGACCATGTGCTAAACTGGAAAATTATCATTTTGCAACTTTCATAGTACAGATTAATTCAAGCAAGAATCATCAATAGAAGTTAAATCTAAAGGAAATTTTTGGTAAGGAATAAGATATTGGCACCATCTTAAAATGTCTCACCCACAGACTTATTAGTCGCAGGAAAGAAAGAACAAAAGATGATTATACAGTGGAAAACTAAGGCATCACTTTGATTGGATGATCAAAATTAATATTATCTTTGAGAGATAGATGGACATCGTGTGCCTCCAGATCCTGAGAAGGTCACAACATCACCTATGCAATATTCGTGCTGAGAGTGTATAAATGCAATCTAATCATGAGGAAACATCAGACAAACAAAACGAAGTGTTCTATTAAAAAAAAGAAAGGTGGGAGAGTTGTATTCTTCAAAAATGTCAATGTCAAAAAAGACAAAGACTGTGGAAATGTTCCAGATTTAAGGTGGCTAAAAAGACATGGCAATTAAATGCAATATTTGACCCTAAAATTGAAGCTGTACTGGAAGGGGAAAAACTTGTGAAGGACATGATTAGATCAGCTAAAACTTTTGGAATGTGAACAGTAAATTAGATGATAGCATTCTATCAAGGTAAATTTATGAAGTCAGTAACTAGAGCAAACCCCTTTCCTTCAGAAATACATGCTGAGCTGAGCCCTATGACAAGCTCCTGTGGTCCCAGCTACTGAAGGTTGAGGTAGGAGGATCACTTCAGGCCAGGAGTTCAAGGCTAGCCTGGGTAATATATTGAGACCCTATATCTCAATTAATCAATCAATCAATGCCGGATGATTTGAGGATAAAAAGCCATGAGCCATGATATATACAGCCTGGCATGGTGGCATACACCTGTGGTCCCAGCTACTTGGGGGCACTGAGGCATGAGGATCACTTGAACCCAGGAGGTTGAGCCAAGATCATGCCACTGAACTCCAGCCTAGGTGACAAAGTGAGACCTTGCCTTAAAAAAAAAAAGATATATGTAACCTACATCAAATGGTTTAAGGAAAAAATATGTGTGTGTGTGTGTGTGTGTGTGTGTCTGTGTAAACAGAAAGAGAATGTTAGCAATGGCTGAATCTTTGTAAAGGATATTCAAATGTTCCTTGTATTATTTTTACTTTTGCAACTCCTTATAAGTTTGATATTATTTTTAAATAAGTTTTTGAAAACTTAAGAAATAATAAATATATTAGAGTGTCACATACACTGTATGATGACATTGGCTGGAGTTTTCATGTTATAAACAGTTTCTCATCTTATTATATAATCTTTGAGTCTATTATTTTAAATGTCTACATAGCATTCTATCAAACTGATATGCTAGAGTTTGCTGAGCTATTGCTTTATTGTTAAAATTTTAAATTACCTTCAATTTTTTTTCTGTTTCAAACAGTGTTCACAGTTGTTAAGCTTCAGCACTCTAGAACCGTATTACCTATATTCAAAATCCCAGCTCTGTTATTTATTAGCTGTATGGCTTTGAGTAAATTATTTATCCTTCTATGCCTCACTTTCAAGTTAGGCATAAATAGTACTTATAGGGTTGTTGTGAGTATTAAATGAGATATTCATGTAAAGAACTGGCCAGGAGCAGTGGCTCACACCTATAATCATAGCACTTTGGGAGGCCAAGGCAGTAGGATCGCTTGAGCCCAGCAGTTCAAGACCAGCCTGGGCAACATGGCAAAACCGTCTCTACTAAAAATAGAAAAATTAGCTTGGTGTAGTGGTGTGCACCTGTATTCCCAGCTACTTGGGAGATTGAGATGGGAGAATCACCTGAGCCCAGGAGGCAGAGGTTGTTGTAGTGAGCCAAGATGATGCCACTGCACTCCAGCCTGGGTATCAGAGTGAGACCCTGTCTCAAAACAAAATAAAATGAAATTTAAAAATTGCTAGTTGGAAAGTAAATTGATGAACAGTTTGGCAAACAATTAAAGTTTAACATTTATGTACTCTAAAATGCAAAAATTCCACTCCTAGATATATATCCAAAAGAAATTCTTGCACATATACAATAAGAGACATGGACCATGATGCTCATGACAGGATCATTCACAATAATAAAAACCTAGGAAAAAATCTTCAAAATGCCCATCAACAAGAGACTGAATAAACTAAATCCATAACCACAGTGGAATATTACACAGCTGTTTAAATGAACGAACTGTGGTGACATGCAACAACATGCATGAATCTTAACAAATACCACTAAGTGCAAAAATTATTGTGTGCCACATGATATTTTTTATTAAATTAAAAACTTTAAAAATATGTGTATTTAGGAATTCTTATAGATGCAATAACACTATATAAAAAGGAAAGCAAGGGAGTGGGGATTCAGGTTGATGGCTGCCTGGCATGGGAGGAGTTAGGGCATGGTACGGGTAGGGGCCAAATGTGGTAGGTTTATGGGTGCTTTTAATACTTTAAACAAATGGTTAGCTAGCTAGCCAGGCAGCAAAGTAGACAGCTCTGACTGCTATGTGAAGAATGGATCAAAGGAGTAGAAGCTGGAGCAGGATGACCAGTTAGGAAGATGTTTAGTATCCAGATGAAGGAGGGTGAGGCATTGTTCTCGAATGGTGGCCATTGAGATGGACAGTATTGAACAGAATCAGAATCTATTCTGGAGGTAATGGAGAACTTGCTCTGATGACTTAGATGTGGGAGGCAAGGAATATTCTATTGTACAAATCTTCCATAATTAAACTCTGCTCTTATGGTACATCTAAGTTGTTTACAATATTTTTTGCTCCAATAAAGGTCTAAAATGAACATCCTTGTACCTTAATCTTCATACAAATTCAATTAATGTCTTTCTTTTTTATGGTGTGTGATGTGATCCAATTTTATTATATTTAAGATTGTATTTTTTTTTTTAGAGCAGTGTTAGGCGCACAGCCAAATTGAAAGGAAGGTACAGAGATTTCCCTTATGGCCTCTGCCGTCATACATGTTCAGGCTCCCAATTACAATATCCCCCACCACAGCGGTACATACATTACAACAGATAAACCTACATTGATACACCACTATCATCCAAAGTCTATACCTTACATTAGGGTTCACTCTTGGTGGTGTACATTCTATGGGTTTGGACATACATTCATTATAGTATCATATAGTATTTTCACTGCCCTGAAAATCCTCTGTGCCCCATCTATTCATCCTTCCCTCGCCCCAACCTCTGGCAACTACTGATCCTTTTACTCTCTCCATAGTTTTGCCTTTTCCAGAATGTGATACAGTTTGGAATCATATAATACGTAACATTTTCAATTGGCTTCTTTCACTTAGCAATATGGATTTAAGGTTCCTGCACGTCTTTTCATGGCTTGATAGCTTTTTTCTTTTTAGCAATGAATATTTCATTTACTGGGTATACCACAGTTTATTCATTCCTCTAATGAAGGCCAACTCGGTTGCTTTCAAGTTTTGGCAATTATAAAAGATGCTATAAATATCCATGTGCACGTCTTTGTATGGACATAAGTTTTCAACTCCTTTTGGTAAACACCAGAGAGTTCAAATGTTGGATTATATAGTAAGATGTATGTTTAGTTTTGTAAGAAGCTGTCAAACTATCTTCCAAAGTGGCTGTGCCCTTTTGCATTCCCACCAGCAATGAGCCAGAGTTCCTGTTGCTCCACATCCTCACCAGCATTTGGTGTTGTCATGTTCTGGACTTTGGCCATTCTAATAGATATGTATCTTGAATTAATTTTTAAAAATCAACCTGCAGAAATAAAATTGCTATACCAAAGGATATGTGCATTAAATAAGGCTTTTGATACATATTACCAAGTTAGCTTCCTGAAGTGAAAGATTGTACCATTTTAGCTCCCACTAGCTTGGACAACATGACGAAACTTCATCTCTACAAAACATACAAAAATTCTCTAAGTGTGGTTGCCCGCGCCTAGTAGTCCCAGCTACTCCAGCGGCTGAGGCAGGAGAATCGCTCGAGCTGGGGAAGTGGAGGTTGCAGTGAGCCAAGATCGCGCTGCTGCACTTCAGCCTGGACGACAGAAGGAGACACTGTCTTAAAGAAAAAAAAAAAAAGAACAAGAAGAACTTACAGTACTGCCTGGAACATACTAAGCATTCAACAAATATTAGCTATTTGAATAACTTTTGTACGTTAAGCTTTTTCCATTGGGGGGATCTAAACTTTTGCAATATTAATAGTTGAATATAAAGGCAATACTACTGATATTTTGGGATACATAAAATAATGTATAATGTAGAGATAGGAATGGCAATATTTCGAACAATGAAATAGTTTATTTTATAATCTTTGCTTTCTTTAATTAAAAAAATAGGAATTCATCTAAAAAAGATATATCTGCTATTCTAAAATCTACCACTGAGTGGCAGCATAACCAATTAATATGGCAATATTACTTTAACTCGTAATTTTCAAACTCAAATTTACAAAAATCTCAAAATAGAAAAAGGGTTCCTAGAAAAGAAGTATGGTTATAGCAGACACATTAAATCTATTGGCTGATGAATTATTTGAGGTAAATCTATCCCAATACCTTGCTAGGTGTTGGTTGGCCAGACATCTCTAAACTGATTTATCTTTTCTGTGACCCCATTTCCACTCTCCCTTAAAATGGTTTTTCTTCCGTTTTTTCCATCTCAATAAATGACATAAGTACCATCTACCTAATTGCTTAAGCCAGAAACTAAAAGTCACTCTATTGTGGGGTGCAGGGCTTTTTATTGTTGATTCATAGTTGTATTATATTATGGTAAAAAAAATGTGGTCTGTATAATATCAACTTTCTCAGTATTACTTGAGACTGGCTTCGTAGTCAAATTTTCAAGTTTTTCACATTTACTTAGAGAACATGTACTTAGAAAACATGTACTCTCCACTACGTGAAGGATTCTGGCTGTATCCATTAAATCAAGCTTGTGAACCATGTTTTTCAGATCTTCTGTATCCTTATTAATATTATGTCAGCTTCTTCTGTTTCTGTAGGAAATATGGTAAAGAAAAATTTGCCACTGTAATTGTGGATTTGTTAATTTCTTGCAATTCTGTCAATGACATTTTTGCTTTACATGTACTGAAGAGGTATTGTAAATTACATATAGAGTCAGAATTGCTACATCTTTTTGGTACCAACATGGAGAAACCCGTCTCTACTAAAAATACAAAGTTAGCCAGGCGTAGTGGCGCATGCCTGTAATCCCAGCTATGCGGAAGGCTGAAGCAGGAGAATCGCTTGAACCTGGGAGGTGGAGGTTGCGGTGAGCCGAGAATGCACCACTGCACTCCAGCCTGGGCAAAAAGAGCAAAGCTCCGTCTCAAAAAAAAAAAAAAAATTCCTTTATCGTTTACTTAAAAAAATCTTAGGCCGGCCGGGCGCGGTGGCTCACGCCTGTAATTCCAGTATTTTGGGAGGCCGAGGCGGGTGGATCACCAGAAATCAGGAGTTCGAGACCAGCCTGATCAACACGGAGAAACCCCATCTTTATTAAAAATACAAAATTAGACAGGCGTGGTGGCGCATGACTGTAATCCCAGCTACTCGGGAGGCTGAGGCAGGAGGATGGCGTGAACCCGGGAGACGGAGCTTGCAGTGAGCTGAGATCGCGCCACTGCACTCCAGCCTGGGCGACAGAGCGAGACTCCGTCTCAGAAAAAAAAAAAAAAAAAGGAAACAAAAATCCTTCAGTGGCTTCGTATGAGAAAGAATAATATCCAAACATTTTACCACAACACTTAGAATGACTTGGCCCATGCCTGCTTCCCCAATCTCCTCTCATAAACTTAAATACTTATGTTTAACTTTATAGGAAATTACCAAACTGTTCCCTGAAATGATTGTACGATTTTGCATTCCCACCAGCAATGTATGAAAGTTCCAGTTATTCTGCAACCTCACTAGCACCTGACATTGTCTTTTTATTTAATTTAAACTATTTGAGCAGGCATGAGGTGGTGTCTCATTGTCGTTTTAATTTGTAAATGACTAATGAAGTTGAGAATCTTTTTGTGTACTAATTTGCCATCTGTATATCTTTTTTATAAAGTATCTGTTCAAATCTTTTGCCCTTTTCTTTACTGGGTTGTTAGCTTTCTTATTATTGAGGTTAGAGAGTCTTTTATATATTCAGGTTACAAATATTTTATTAGACATATGTTTTGCAAATGTTTCTTCCCAGTATGTGGCTTGTCTTCTCATTTTCTCTATCTTTCAAAGAGCAGAACTTTTTTGTTTCGTAAAAATCCAGTTTATTAATTTTTCCTTTTCTACCCAGCCTTTTAATCCCATTTCTTCCCATCCTATTCTATCAGTCTTCTTTCTCTGTCTTCAGTCATGTATAATTCTCCCACTTTTTGCAAAAATCTTCACCTTTCCTCATTATCACTGTTCTTTTTCCCCTTTATTTCCCTGCCAAATATTTGAAATGAATGTCTACAAAAGCCTCCAATTCTTTACTATTTAGTCATTCCTTAAAGTCCTAAAATTTTTGCTTTCATTTATACCACACTACCAAAACTAACCTCTTGATGTCACCAAAAAGCCTCTTACATGTCCACTCTAATAATATTTTCTAACCCTAATTATCCCCTATTTCCTTTTGGCATTGAAATAGCTGATGAATCCTTTCTTCTATTTTTTTTGTTTGTTTGTTTAGACAGAGTCATACCCAGGTTGGAGTGCAGTGGCGCCATCTCAGCTCACTGCAACCTCCACCACTGAGGTTCAAGTGATTCTCGTGCCTCAGCCTCCCGAGTAACTGGGACTACAGGTACATACCACCACACCTGGCTAATTTTTGTATTTTTACTACAGATGGGGTTTTGCCATGTTGGCCAAGCTGGTCTCGAACTCCTGGCCTCAAGTGATCTGCCCGCTTTGGCCTCCCAAAGTACTGGGATTATAGGCGTGAGCCACCACACCCAGCCCTAAAAATTATTTTTTAACCTCTCATTTTTGACATTCCTCAAAAGCTGATCTAACCCCTATGATATTCCCTTGGGAATTAATTCAAATATTATTTAATATCATGTAAATAAGGGGTTTTGGTCTTTGGTTTATTTTACAGGTAAGGGTCTCATTGTGTTGTCCAGGCTGGTCTTGAACTCCTGAGCTAGCTCGTGATCCTCCTACCTCAACCTCCCCGGTAACTGGGTCTACAGGTGTGCACCACCAAGTCAGGCTTAAGGGCTTTTTGGTGAATAAATTTAAGGTTTTGTGTTGTTCTGAAGTCAGACTGAAGTAGCAAATATGAAATAGGTGTTAAATTGCTTACAGGAAATTAGTTCCCTTAAATGAGTTGAATATCATCATTTATTTTTTAAATGACATCATTGTCTTTTTTAAAACCTGAATTCCCAATGAGAGAAATTTCAGCAGAACATATAACTGATTTTTATTATAAACTCTAAATTACTGGAGTCCAAATGAACAAAATTTACTCATTTTTTTCATTAATTATAAAATATGTATTATATATTAGGAAGAAATACAATCCAGGAACAATTTCCTAGGAGAGGGAGTATAGTTATTAGGATCACAAAGGGTTTTTTCTAATATTTATTAGGTAGAGAAACTGAAATATAGTAAAATAGATTTTTCTCCTACCTAAAGTAAAATTATAAAAAAGACATTTCAGTTTTGATTTTGCCTCATTGGAACCATAATTAGCAGTGGTTTCATCCTTCTCAGGTACTCCCCCATCTACCACCCTTTCCTTCTCATTCACCTTCTCTTTCTTTTTCCCCTTTTTATTTCCTCTAATTAGTAAAATGACCAGAAATATGACTAAATTAAGTTATTGAGCTTCTCCCAATTCTAGGTCAAAGTAATTACTTCTCGTTATTCCAGCTGGTTCTTCTGCTGGCTTCCGTTTATCTGCTGAAAAGTCTGTTTTCAGATGGACAGCTCCTGCTTTCTTCTTCTTGGGCAGAGCAAAAGAGAGCAATGGCTGAGATTTCCTGATTCATTAGTGTCACAAAGTCAGGCTAGGAAAATCTGTGCTCTGGAATCCTCCATGTCTCCATTGTGGGGATATCAGTGCATTCTGAGCACATTGAGAGGAAGCAGAATATAGGAGAAAGAGCTTTGGAGTTAAAAAGACCCGAGTTCAAATCAATCCTGACTACCACTTAATAGCCACATGACCAGAAAGGCAATACATTCTTCGAGCATGTCTCCTCATCTGTGAAAGAGAGATAGATGATAATGTCTATTTTAACAGGAAACATGAGTAAGGAATCTGACACTTAGTACATACTTAGTACAGTTTAGTCTCTTCCTCTACTCTTCCCACAATAATTTCTTTAGTTGAGAATGGCTCTTTAAAATGTCATCCCTGGCTGGGCATGGTGGCTCATGCCTGTAATCCCAGCACTTTGGGAGGCCAGGAGTTCAAGACCAGCCTGGCCAACATGGCGAAACTCCAACTCTACTAAAAATACAAAAATTAGCCGAGCATGGTGGCACACACCTGTAGTCCCAGCTACTCAGGAGGCTGAGGCCCGAGAATTACATGAACCCAGGCAGTGGAGGTTTCAGTGAGCCAAGATTGTGCCACTGCACTTCACCCTGGGCGATAGAACGAGACTCCATCTCAAAAAAAAAAAAAAGTCATCCCTTCTTGGTGTACTGACACAAAGCCAATCCCTTGGCACTTCCCATGGGATACACTGATGTGATAGTGAGATAAGGAGATATACTGTCCCTTGAATATATTTGTGTTTTTAAAAACTTTTGGGGTAGGAATTTTTGATATGGCAAGGAAAGTGCTAGTCGTGGTTTCTACATTGTGTTATGCAGACTCTAAAAGTTCTATGAAGCATCTCAAGAAGTTTCCAAAAGCATATAGTAATGGAAAACATATTTCATTTCTGCCTGCTTTGTGACTTCCAGACCCCACTCTGACAATAGATATATTGGTCATCAACACTCAATTGTACTACTTTTTGTAGAAAGAGCATACAGGGTCCTATGAAGATCATACAGCAAGTGTAAGTCTATAAACAAAATTCAAGGCACCTGGTTAATTATTTTCTTTTGTCCTGAAGTATTATAATATGTTATGTGAAATAAGTGGAACTTTAATTTAAATCTGAAACTCTTTTGTCAAATTAAGAATACACATAATCTTGATTTGTTTTGCTTTGGGGTTTTTAATTTGTTTGTTTTTGAGAAGGGGTCTCCCATGTTGCCCAGGGCTCAAGCCATTGTCCCAAGTAGCTGAGACTACAGGTGCATACCACCAAACCCAGCATATACATAACCTCAACCCAGCAATTATAGTTCTGGGAATCTCTCCTAGAATATACTCACATATGCATACAAATATCTATCTATCTATATCTATTTATCTATCTATCTATGTAAAAGCATACTTATTGCAGCCTGTTTGCACTAACAGAAGACCAGAATAATTGGTTAAATATCATAGAATATCCTTCCCATATAACAAAATACTATAAACCAATTAAATAATAAATAATTATTAAATAAATAGCAATTATATGCCCAGAACCTTCTTAAGTGCTGAATAAGAATAAAAATAAGTGTAAGCCATGGTTCTTGTCCTGAAGGAGTTTACACCCTGTTTAGGTAGAGTCAAAGATGCCCAGTATATATCTAGCTTTGAATCATATGTCTTCTATGTGAGTCAACTTCTTGATTGGTGTTCTTGTAAAAAGATCTCCTGGACCTGGGATCAGCAAACTACAGCCTGTGGGCCAAATCTAACTCCCGTTCTATTTTGTAAATAAATTTTTATTAGAATACAGCCACACCCTATTGTGTGGCTGTATCATTTACCTATTGTGTGGCTAATATCATTTACCTATTGTCTATAGCTACTTTCCTGATACAGAGTTGAATACTTGCAACAGACACCATATGGCCCACAAAGCCAAATATACTTCCTAACTGGCCCTTTATAGAAAAATTTTTGCTGGGCGAGGTGGCTCAACCCTGTAATCCCAGCATTTTAGAAGGCCGAGGCAGGTGGATCACGTCAGCCCAGGAGTTCAAGACCAGCCTCTGAAACACAGTGAAACTCCATCTCTACTAAAAATACAAAAAATTACCCATGTTTGGTGGTGCACAACTGTAGTCCCAGCTATTCGGGAGACTGAGATGGGAGAATCACCTGAGCCTGGGAAGTCGAGGCTGCAGTGAGCCGTGATTGTGTCATTACGCTCCAGCCTGGGCAACAGAGTGAGACCCTGTCTCAAAAAACAGAAAATAAAAGAGAGTTTGCCAACCCTAAAAAACGAATGAACAAACAAACACTTAAGACTCATTTGGAATTAAGCACAGTAGTTTTAAAATATGTCCATATTAACTTGCTATTTTGACAACTGTTATGTGCCAGGCACTTTTCTTGACACTACATGCTTTGGGGGAAGCTAATGGTTTGGGCTTCCTCATATGTTGGGTTTGAAGTATCTGTAGATTTCCAGATAAAGATTAATTTGCTCTTTTAGCAAACATTGATTGAGAACCTAATATGAGCCAGGCACTATCATACACATTGGAGAAGCAGAGGTGAAAAAATATGTAGCGTACTATGAGAGACATATCGTGGCTATAGGATTAATAATAGCCATAAGATCCACTCAAACATCTTGCAAGGTCCTATGCTATATAAGCTACACTATAAAAATAATAATAATGTCACTCTAATTACTCAGCCCTTACTCTAAGATAGACATTTTGTATAAATAAGCTCATTAAATACCATTAACAACTCTATAAGGTACACATTCATATCCCCAATTTACAGTTGGGGAAACTGAGGCTTATATAAGATAGGTGACTTGATAAAAATCTCACAACTAGTAACAAATAGTAACTTGCTTTGAACGTCCATAAATTATCTGATGCTCCTTCCTTTAAAAGGTGGAGCTTGGCTGGGCATCATGGTTCACACCTGTAATCCCAGCACTTTGGGAGGCCCAGGCGGGAGGATTGCTTGAGCCCAGGAGTTCAAAACCAGCCTGGGTAACATGGCAAAATCCTGTCTCTACAAAAAATACAAAAAATTAGTCAGGCATGGCCAGGCGCGGTGGCTCACGCCTGTAATCCCAGCACTTTGGAGGCCAAAGCGGGCGGATCACGAGGTCAGGAGACCGAGACCATCCTGGCTAACACGGTGAAACCCTGTCTCTACTAAAAATACAAAAAAAATTAGCCGGGTGTGGTGGCGGGCGCCTGTAGTCCCAGCTACTCAGGAGGCTGAGGCAGGAGAATGGCATGAACCCGGGAGATGGAGGTTGCAGTAAGCCAAGATTGCACCACTGCACTCCAATCTGGGCAACAGAGTGAGACTCTGTCTCAAAAAAAATTAGTCAGGCATGGTGGTGCATGCCTATCATCCCAGCTACTTGGTAGGCTGAGGCAGGAGAATTACCAGAGCCCAGGAGGTGGAGACTGTAGTGAGCTGTGATCACATCACTGCACTCCAGCATGGGCAACATGGGCAACAGAGTGAGATCCTGTCTCATTAAAAACAAAAAACAAAAAAAAAGATGGTGGAACTTAATTTTCCTTTCTTTGAGTGTGTGCGGTACTTGGCAATTTTCTTCTAACAAAGTACAATGTAAACAAGGATGCCTTCTGATACTAGATCATAAAAGGTGGTAAAGTCTTCTCGTTGTTCTCTCTCAGATCACTTGTGCTAGGGAAAAACAACTGCTATGTGGTAAGAACATTCAGGTAGCCCTGTGGAGAGGTCCATGTGGCAAAGAACTGAGACCTCTTGCCCACTGCCAGCAAGGAACTAAGGCCTTCTACTAACAGCCATGTGAGTAAGCCTTCTTGGAAGTGGATCCTTCAACTCCAGTCAAGCCTTCATATAACTGGAGTCCTGGCCAACATCTTGACTGCAACTTTATGAGTGAGTGTGAGCCAGAACCGCCCAGCTAAACTACTGAATTCTTGACCCATACAAACATTTATTATCTCACATTATTATTTTGGGGTAATTTTTTTATTCAGCAATAGATAGCTAATACAAAGCTGAAAGATATAGACATTCTAGAACAATGGGTCCATAAACTTTTTCTTGAAGACCCAGATAGTAAATATTTTAAGCTTGTGGGCTATATGGTCTCTGTTGGAGCTACTCAACTCTGCCATTGTAGCAGGAAAGCAGCCATAGACAATAGGTAAGCAAATTGGCATGGCTGTGTTCCAATAAAACTTTATTTGCAAAAACAGGTGGCAGGCATGTGAATTGTTGTTTGCCAATCCCTGCTCTAGAGAAAACAATTATAATAATATTAAGCAATTATTAGAATGGAATAAAGGAAGCTGTGGGATTTCTCAGCTTAAGGCTGCAAAGGAAGCCCTTGATTAGGAAAGGGTATGTCCAGTTGGACATGGTAGCTCACGCCTGTAATCCCAACACTTTGTGAGGCCAAGGCGGGAGGATCACCTGAGGTCAGAAGGTTGAGACCAGTCTGGCCAATATGGTGAAACCCCATCTCTACTAAAAATGCAAAAATTAGCCAGACATGGTGGCACATGCCTATGATCCCAGCTACTTGGGAAGCTGAGGCAGGAGAATTGCTTGAACCTGGAAGGTGGAGGTTGCCATGAGCTGAGATCACACCACTGCACTCCAGCCTGGGCAACAGAGCAAGACTCTGCCTCAAAAAAAAAAAAAAAGTTGGGGGTATGTGCACAACATAGTCACAATTCTCTTTTTATCTTTTCCTGTAAGAAGAGAAATAAAATAATTCTTCTCAAGAAATCTGATGAAATGAGGACTGAGCACCAACCAGATAAGAGAATGAGCAAACTGCTTGTATGATCTTTTTTTTTTTTGCCAAGCTGCTAAAATCTTTCAGCACCGTTGCCAAAGCTGTGTTTTAAACAAGCAAGGCAATTTGGTTAAGGGTGGAAAGAAGATTATTTCCTATTAACACCTGGAAATACAACCAGGAACTAAAAAGCAGTTGATAACTGTAGTAGAAATTAAAAATTGACCCAAACTTTACTTAAGTCTATTTCTTAACATTATGGTCTAAGTGTGTCACATCTTCTTTGTGTTCAAATCTGTAAATTTACCAAACCATTATTATGGAAAAAACTCATAACAAACTGGAATTACATGCTACTAGATATCTGTTAGAAAGAAGCCTGACTGTTTGGACCTTACCATCATAGCCCAGGATCACTATTTGTAGTGGCAACTTCTCAAACTGCAGATTTGCCATGCAGCAGGCAACCCCAGACCTAATATAATAACAGCTAATATTTATTGAATACTTACTAAACATGAGGCACTGGCTAAGTACATCACATGTATTATTTCACTTAATCTTCCCAATAATCCTATAACGTCGGTGTTATTATTATCCCCATTTTACAGATGAGAAAAACTGGGGCTCAGTAAGTAATTTGTCCAGGGTCACTCAACTAATAAGTGGCCGAGTTAGAATTTGAACCCAGGCGGTCTACTCCTGAAGCCCATGGTCTTAACTGGTGCCCTCTGCAAGCCCTGAGAAGACAAGATTAAGTATAACATTGTACGATCGCTATGACCTCACATTTTCCTTCACACAAGATCAATTTAGTTGGGTGAAGATAATTCAAATCCACTAAACAATTGAAAAACACTCTTAAAACACAATAGCAACAATCATACATTACTATACAGTGGAGTAGTATCTAACAGAGGGTTGTTTCCTAAATCAACATGAAAGGAAAAAAACTAAATATAGGCTAATTATCCCCAAAATTCCTTAAATTGCTTATAAAGTGCAGTTCTGTAGACTCAGATTTGTAAGGAAACAACAGATTCACATCTCCCTTCTTATGCTCACTCTAGGATATATCCTCATTTAGGGGGATGGATGAAGATTTATCTTCAAAATTTAAATTCTCCCTCCTCTCCTTTCCTCCCTCTTTCTCACTGAGTATATATAGTTGAATGTAAATAATTTTAAAATAGTACTTATGACGTTACTCTGCTGTAATACAAATCTAGAACAGAACATAAATGCTAAGGTGCCCCAAAGTAAAGAATATTAATAAATCCTCATAAATGCTAAGGTACCCCTAAGTAAAGAATATTAATAAATCATCATACATGCTAAGGTACCCCAAAGTAAAGAATATTAATAAATCCTCTATTATCAAATGCAGCACAGGAATAAGTACTTCAGGGGTATTTTGACACATCTTTGTCATGGCATATCCACAAAGTCCATTCTTTTAAGCAGGCCATCTTAGCCTACCCTGTGCATGAACCTTATCCAGGCAACAGAACCTGTGTCACAAGCAGAGCAAAGTTCTCTTTCCTCCTCATTGTCTACAATCAGTACAGCAGTTGATAGGGCTTTTTGAAATGACAGATAAAGCTGTCGGGTTCTGAACTCAAATAGCTGGGACCAAGAAGTTTAGAAGACACTGCTTGGAAAAAGAGAAGTGAGGCAACAAGAGGGCAGAAAAAGACAATTAAGGAGGATCTGCCAGGGAACTGGTTTCAGAGGAAGAAGGCAAAGAAAGGTGGAAAATGAGAAAAACCTCTCTGCAAAAACCATATGTCCTACATATTCCCTCGTTATATTAAGCCAAGTTCAAGTGCTTGTTCATAAACAGAATCATCATAAGGTTAAAAAAGAAAAAAAGGAGGGGTTGAAACAAGGCCAGGACTAGAGTGAGGCAAGTGAGCACTCACTTGGGGCATTAAATTGAAGAGGGCTCCAAAATACTCAGTAATCAAGATAAATAATATTTTAATGCAACAGCTTATAAAATCAAATAGGCAAACTACAGCTAGATACCTGCTTTACCAATAAAGTTTTATTGGAACCAGGATCAGGGTTAAGGAGAGGCAACTGGAGAGAGGCTCTTACAAGTGCAGGATAGAATTCTGTCTTTATTTAAAATGTTGATATTTTGTTCATCATGGATTTTTTCAATAATTTTGATATTTTGTTTGTTTGCTTGTTTTTGTTTTTTGTTTTGAGACAGGGTCTCACTCTGTTGCCCAGGCTGGAGTGCAGTGGCAAGATCATAGTTCACTGCAGCCTCAAATTCCTGGGCTCAGGAGATCCTCCTACCTCAGCCTCCCAAGTAGATGGGACCTCAGGCATGGGCCACCATGCCTGGCTAATTTTATTTTGTTCTTTTTTTTGTAGAGATGGGAGTCTCACTGTGTTGCCCAGGCTGCTCTCAAATTCCTGACCTCAAGTCATCCTCCTGCCTCAGCTTCCCAAAGTGCCTGGATTACAGGTATGAGCCACCAAGCCCAGCCTAATTTTGATTGTTTTAAAATTAAGGCACCAAAACATTATTTATCTCAACTACTGATAGTAGAAATTTAAAAGTTACTGATAGTAGAAATTAGGGGGAGTTTTTCACTCCCCTTAAATTTTGGGCTTCGCTCATGTCACCCTAGTCCTGGCCTGGATTGTAAAAGAGAGAGCGGGGAGGTAGGAAGACAATCGGCGATTTAAAGATTTATGCAGAGACTTGGGGTCAAGACCTAAAGCAGGAAAGTTGGAGATTCCATTTTATCCTGCTGTATTGCATTCTGTGCCCTGGGCGCCCTCATGCCAGTGAAGGCCGTGCTTTCATTGAGCTCCTTCACTTGCCTTGGCAGCTGCACTCACTTTTATATGCAGGTTCTGGAATGCTGGGAGCTGTATGGCAGCCAACATCTCTCCTCTCCGTTCTCAAACATGACGTTCTCTGCAATTCAGTTACAGACACCTCTTTCCTTAGCCTTCTCACCCAGGGAGGCTGATCAAGGAATCTAACTAAGAACTAAGCCTCATTTGCCTTCTCTGGATATGCAAGTGAATTTGCATATATCTTGTGTCCATTTGCATTCCCCTCACATGGGGCATTTAGAATAAAAACAACATTCATGAATCAAAATGAAGCTAGTTCCATTCTTTCTCTGTCAAAGTATAGAGTAAGTAAAAGGATACTGCAGTGTGAGAAAAGAACCGAAATTATATTTGCCAGGGTTATGTGTAGTTTTAAAAGCAATCCAATTTGGTGGCATTTACCACCATGAAATTGGCATTTAATATTTATAGGTTTAGCCTTGGAGAACATAATCACTCATGACTGAAACAGCCACCCCTTTCCTTACCATTCTTGTAGAAATTTGAGCCAAGAGCCCTTAAAAGCTGAAGCTGTCCTCTTTTCCTCCTCCAGGTTGCCACTTAAAGTGTGGAAAGCCTAAGGGTTCCTGATGACTGATTCCTCCATTTGAGACAAAGTGGCTGAGGAACAGATTAAAAAGTACGAAAAAAAAAAGGAGTATTGCTCCTCATGCCCCCTGAGCCCCTTTGGGAGCTGAAAGAATTAAGGAAAAGAAAAGAGTAGGCTGGTATGAACGCTGCACAGAATTTCCTCTAAAGAAACCAGCCAGTGGACAGTGGACTACTAGTCTCAAAAGGAGATGGAGCTCAATATGACAAAAACTGATATTGTAAATAACAAGGGCAAGTTCATTATAGAGTTGTTTTTTAAAAATAGAACTGATAGGTAAGACTATGTCAGTATGTTTCCAGTCCTGTTCAAGCAAAATGGTACCTGACCAGAAGGTATGAACATTGCAGTCTGTGTGACAGGGAGATAATACAGTGAAAGATGACTCAGCCGGGTATGGTGGCTAACGCCTGTAATCCCAGAACTTTGGGAGGCCGAGGTGGGCAGATCACCTGAGGTCAGGAGTTCAAGACCAGCCTGGCCAACATAGTGAAACCCCGTCTCTACTAAAAATACAAAAATTAGCTGGGTGCGGTGCCGGGCACCTGTAATCTCAGCTACTCGGGAGGCTTAGGCAGGAGAATCACTTGAGCCCAGGAGGTGGAGGTTGCAGTGAGCCTAGATCACGCCACTGCACTCCAGCCTGGGTGACAGAGACTCTGTCTCAAAAGAAAAAGAAAAAAGAAGGATGACTCAATCCTTCACACCTTGAAAAAAGTCCTTTCAGTGCATTTAACCTCCTTATTTAAAAATACCTGGTTATTAGATAACTTTCTGGTTACTGGTTAATTGGTAACCAAGAAAGCAGTGCACTGAACAGTGGATTTCCATTTTCAAATAAGCTTATACCTGCTACTGTAATTTAATGAAGTGGCATCCTGATTTTTGACGAAGAGTTTTATAAATTTGATTCGTATAAACTGATGCCAAATTCAACTCTTGATTGAATTGACAAAAATCAAGCCCCTGAGCATGTTACTGAGCCTCATCATCTCTTCCTTTAAAATGTTATATGCATCTAGAGAAATATTATGACAAGCATGCAGAGATATATGAACAGAGAGGTTGCTTAATCATTGTTCTAATAGTCAAAAAAGGAAAAAGTCTTGGAAGTTATTTAAATGTCCATTAGTAGGAGATGAACTAAATATATTATGGGAAACTTACACCATGTAAAACTCTAACACTATTAAAAATAATAATATAGATTTGTATTTGATAATACAGAAAAAATTTTGAAGATATATTATTAAATACATAATGTACATCAGAACAAATAGTATAATTCAACTTAGGTAAAACTAAATATATATTCATGTGTGTATGACATTTGTTTGTGATCAAAGTTTTGTGGAACAATAGCAGTATCAATATTAGTAGTTGCCTGTTTAGAGTGGGATTGAAAAAGTATTAGGGGAACAGGGGACTTGTACTTTATAAAGTACTTCTGTAACACTTTAAATATTTACAATGGCCATGTGGTTCCTTTTATGAGTATTAACTTGCAGTAACTAACATATAGTAATTGAAGTAATTAATATACTACATATTTATATGAATTTACTAGTTGATATGTATACATATATTATACACACACACACACACACAAAGTGAGTGCAAGAGTAAGCACTAATTGGACCAGGTGTGACGGCTCATGCCTGTAATCCCGGCACTTTGGGAGGCTGAGATGGGAGAATTGCTTGAGGCCAGGAGTTCAAGACCAGTCTGGGCAACTTAGCGAGACCCCACCTCTGTTTAAAAAAAAAGAGAGAGCACTAATGTATGTGAAAGAAAATATGCAGAAGACAGACTGTGAGAAGAAGAGAGGGAATAAGTCCCAGTGACACTATCCAGCCCCTAGCTCAAGGCATAACTAAGACAAATTACCCCTAGATTTTTCCATCATGTTAGTCAATAAGTTTCCATTGGTACTTAAGCTATTGTAAGTTAGATTTTCTGTCACATGCAACAAAAGAATCCTAAATGACTTGGGTCAGTTATTAAGGATTCCATGTGGCAAAGTTAGAAATTAGGGCTTTATCCTATGAGATGCCACTTGTTTAAAAGTTAACAATAAAGCAAAGTTTTAAAGCAGATATAAGGTATAATAAAAGTTATTTGGTGAATATCATACTTTTTGTTATCAAGGGAGCAAATTACCACCAAGAGTAATTTGTTTTGACGGGATAGCATAACAAGAGTAGAAATAAGATTAAGTCCCAAACTTGGCTGGGCTCTGGAACTAGAATACTTGCCCTCCATGTCATTCTATTGTAGCTAGATCTTAGTGCTTCTCAAATGTTCGATCCTATCTTTTACTTAGCCCAACTTTGATAGAGAAATTATTAGGCTTTGAGCAATTGAACTTCTTCTTCTTTTTTTTTTTTTTTTGAGAGGGAGTTTCACTCTTGTCACCCAGGCTGGAGTGCAATGGCACGATCTCAGTTCACTGCAACCTCTGCCTCCCAAGTACAAGTGATTCTCCTGCCTCAGCCTCCCAAGTAGCTGGGACTGAGTAGCTGGGGTGGTGCCCACCACCATGCCTGGCTAATTTTGTATTTTTAGTAGAGACAGGGTTTCACCATGTTGGCCAGGCTAGTATCAGACTCCTGACCTCAGGTGTTCTGCCCGCTTTGGCCTCCCAAAGTGCTGTGATTACAGGTGTGAGCCACCACGCCCAGCCTGGGAGCAATTGAACTCCCTAGAGTATGGTTTATCTTCATAATATTTTCAAGATAATATAGGTTTTCAATGAATATGGTAGTGATAATGCTGCCTATTTTAACAGCCAATTAAATGTAACAGAAAATATAATGCCATATGAATGGTGCATCTAAAGCCACTGGATGTGAAATTCATATTTTCAATGTATAGTAATAATCATGTGATAGCAATAATTATTGATTTGTGAAAAAAGTTTAAAAGGAAAAATTAAGAAAGTTGGGTATTACTCATGGTTCTTTAATAGTTTTGTGTGATTGAGGATGGGCATGGTGACTCACGCCTATAATCCTAGCACTTTGAGAGGCCAAGGAGGAGGATCACCTGAGGTCAAGAGTTCGAGACCAGCCTGGCCAACATGGTGAAACCCCATCTCTACTAAAAATACAAAATTAGCCAGGCATAGTGGTGCATGCCTGTAGTCCCAGCTACTCAGGAGGCTGAGGCAGGAGAATCGCTTGAACCTGGGAGGCAGAGGTTGCAGTGAGCCAAGATCATGCCATTGCACTCCAGCCTGGGCGACAAGAGTGAAACTCAGTCTCAAAAAAAAAAAAAGTTTTGTATGACTGAGTAAATCACTTTCCTTTTCTAACTCAATTTCCCTACTTAAAAAATCGGAAAATAGGCTGGGCGCAGTGGCTCACACCTGTAATCCCAGCACTTTGGGAGGCCGAGGTGGGTGGATCACGAGGTCAGGAGATCGAGACCATCCTGGACAACACGGTGAAACCCCGTCTCTACTAAAAATACAAAAATTAGCCGGATGTGGTGGCACACGCCCGTAGTCCCAGCTACTCAGGAGGCTGAGGCAGGAGAATCGCTTGAACCCGGGAGGTGGAGGTTGCAGGAAGCTGAGATCACACCACTGCACTCCAGCCTGGGTGACAGAGCAAGACTTGGTCTCAAAAAAAAAAAAAATTTTTAAAAAAGGAAAATAATAATACTGCACTCATACTCCTGATACAAGGAGATTTAAACATGGCTTTGACCGTCTTCATCTATATTTATCAGGCACTTGAAGAACATCAGGGAAAGCTATTCTAGGAATAGAATAATAATAATGAAAGATAAAATTTATTGACTACCTACTATATTCTGGGTACTATTCTAAATGTTTTACATGTATTAAATCATGTATGCCCTACAACAACCCTATGAAATAAATCTAATTATCATCCCTATGTTACTGAGGCTCAGAAAATTTGTGATTCTTGCCCAAAAGCCAGAGCTAGCCATGATTTGAACCCAGGTATCTATAATGTCTCTGCACTTAGCTAATCATATGGTAAATAATCTAGAGTAAAATAATAAGCATGAAGAAACAACTCTGAGGAGTCAAAAGAGATGTCAAAAGTTTTTAAATGTTTTTTGTTTTGCCATAAGGGATTCTCTTGGGCTAAAGAACTATTGACTTTTTATTTCAGGCACAATTTTAACAAGTGTGTCAATGTTTTTCAAATCCGTGGGAGATGATAAGGACAAATAAAAATGCTGATTTCAAAGAGAAAAGAAGAAAGGGACAGCAAAATGAAAACACTGACAAAAATAACAAGACGCACAGTAAGTATGGGCCTCTTTAAGATAATGCAAACATACTTACCTACTACAATAGCCAATGAGGATATCACTGTGGTACAGCATAAATAACTGCCACTCCCAGTAACTACACTGAAGCCATCGATTAGAAGTTAAATGATGTATTTTAAAAGTCAACACTCTGTTTAAGAGAGGGTCAAGGTCCAGACAGAAGTCCCTCTCCCAGAGAAAGATTCCAATTAAAAGAAACCTGAGGATCCTAGAAACATCCTAGAAAGGATTCTAACCAAGCAAATGGGAAGTCCAGAACTCCCAAGGGAGATAAACATCTTCTCAGATAATTTTTTACTATCTTTGATGGACAAGATCAATTAAGAGGACATGAGTTAAGAGGAACCCAGCCTCACACATTGTAGAAAAATAAGGACTGAAATAATCCTGGTCCTTTTTTTTTTTTTTTGAGATGGGGTCTTGCTATGTTGCCCAGGCTTGTCTCAAATTCCTGGGCTCAAGCCATCCCCACAAAATGCTAGGATTGCAGGTATAAGCCACTGTGCCCAGCCAATCCTGGTTCTTTAAGTTAGAGCAAACTCCTCTCTTCTTCCAGGAAGATAATATTGGCTGCCTTGAGAAGAAAAACAAAAGATGCTTCTTTGTTTTAATCCAACATAGATGTAAGAACAAAATCTGATAAAGGTATCACAACTAAATAAATGCTACTGAGAAATCTTACTTAAGAATAATGATGGAAAATAGTAACTAAAATACTAGCAAACAAAATTCAGTGACATCTTAAGAGAATTAAACACCAGACCAAGTGAGATCATATCAGGAATGCAAGGATAGTTCAACATTAGGAAACTTATTGTGATAATCATATTAACAATCAAAAGAGAAAAGTATATTACCTTCTCTTTTGAGTGATTTATTGATTCATTCATCCCGACAATTATTTATTAAGCACCTACTATGTGCCAGGTGCTATACTAGATGCTTGGGATATGGCAGTGAGCCAAAATGGAAAAAATCTCTGCCCTCAAAAGCTTACATTTTCATCAAGGGAGATATACAACAAATGATTAAGCAAATAAATAATAACACCTGGTAGTGATAAGTGCTATGAAGAAAATAAAGCAGGCTAAAAGAGAATGATGGGAAGGATGCTATTTAATATAGGTGACTGGGGAAGGCCTCTCTGTTAAGATTATACTTGAGCAAGATCTAAAGGAGGTAAGAAAGCTAGCCAAGGGAATATCTGGGGGAAACTCATTCCAAGTAGAGAGAAAAGCAAATGCAAAGGCCCAGAACTGGGAGAGTGCTTAGCATTCTCCTAAGGTCACTGAAATGGCTGGACTAGAGTAAGCAAATTGGAGACTAGAAGAACACAAGATCAGAGAGGAGGAGGGCAGAGGAAACAAATCATATATGACCCGTAGGCCATAGTAAGGACATTGGCTTTTATTCTGATTGAGACCTATTATCACTAGAAGGCTTTGAATAGAAGCATGACATGATCTGGGCTCTGTAATAAAAAGACTGTTCTGACTGCTAGGTTGAGAACAGACTCCAGGGATAAAGGTAGAAGCAAGTGACAAGATAGGAGGATGCTGCAGCAGTACAAGTAAGAAATTATGGTGGCTGGTATTCAGGATGGCAGTAGTGAATGTGGTGAGAGGTGGTTACATTCTAAATATGTAACGAATTCTATTATACTATGAAGCTGCTGATGTACATGAAAATATTTAATCTGTATCAATTCAGTTTCTCCAGAGAAGGATCCTCTTATCTCCTCCCTAGGGATAGCAACAGTCTGGCTGCTAGCTTTCTGAAGCTGGGTCAGGAAAAATGCATAACATTCTGCTTTAGAGTTCAGTTTTATGTTTTTATACCATATCCTTGTTTTCATACCCATTCCTTAGAGCCTGATATACCCAAGTCCACATCCTTTCTAGTTCAATTTTTCCAGAGAAGACACCTTCTGTCTCCTGTATGGGGAAAGAGGGGAAAGTGTCTATTTGGGGTGGAAGTAGGAGTAAGGATCTGGGTCCTATCTGATCCTTATACAGACCTTCCAATAATCCAGCCCCTTTCAGCCCCTTCCCTCCTTGCACATATACTTCACCTGCTGTGGCTTTCTGAGGTTCCATAAGACAAATTAGTGTGCTTCTTGCTGGTGTTCTCTTCCTCTGCAGTACCTAGGTTTGAATTTCCTCTGCCTTGCTAAGTCATTTTTCATTTCTCCATCCACTTTTAGCCTTCATATACTATGCCTTCGGGTTAAAGATGTTTCCTAATGTCATTGAATATGGAGTCTGTGTTTTTATTTCTTGTCTTCCTCATACAAATACCTTTAAACATGTTAAAATATGCCTAATATCACTTAAATTAGAAAACAGCATGTTAAAACTTTAATAAGTTACTACTTTCCACCAACAGATTAGCAAACATCATTTACAAGTTTATTGGCAAGCTTCAGTTGCTTGCTGGCTGTTGGATGGAAATCTCAGTCCTCTGCCATGAAAGCCTTTCCATAGGCAAGTTGCCTGAGTGTCCCCAAGACCAGGAGGCTGACTTCCCTCAGAACAAGTGAGAGAAGAGAGAGCTCAAGACAAAGGTTGCAGTGTTTTTTAAAACAGCTTTTTAAAGATATAATTCATATACCATCCAATTCATTTATTTTCAGTGTACAATCCAATGGCTTTAGTATATTTAGTTTTGCATCCACCACCACAATCAATGTTAGAATATTTTCATTACTTCCAAAAGAAACTCCACACCCAGCCATCACCCCCAACCCTACCTTAACCCTAGAGCCCTAGGGAACTACCAATCTACTTTCTGTCTCTCTATATTTGTCTATTCTGGACATCGCACATAAATGGAATCATACAATATCTGGTCTTTTGTGACTGACTTATTTTACATAGTATGTTTTTAAGGTCTAACCATGTTGTAGCATGTGTATTTCATTTATTTTTATTAGGTGCTCTTTTCTTTTGCTGTCTTCTAGTGAAATTCCTTTTTATTTCTACTTATATATTCAGATTTTTTTTTTTTGAGACGGAGTTTCACTCTTGTCGCCCAAGCTGGAGTGCAGTGGCGCAATCTTGGCTCACTGCAACCTCTGCCTCCCGGGTTCAAGCGATTCTCCTGTCTCAGCCTCCCAAGTAGCTGGGATTACCGGCACCCACTACCACGCCTGGCTAATTTTTTGTATTTTTAGTAGAGTCGGGGTTTCGCCATGTTGGGCAAGCTGGTCTCGAACTCCTGACCTCAGGTGATCCACCCGCCTTGGCCTCCCAAAGTGCTGGGATTACAGGCTGAGCCACCATGCCCGGCCCAGATATTTCTTTCTTTCACTTTTCTAGATCCAAGAAAGTCCTGGACCTTCTTGGCTCAGGCTCCAGGTTAATACTTCCTAGCTTCAGAAACAGTTCCCTTTGGAAATAACTGAGGTTCTAACTTGGTCTGTGATCCCTGGGTCCTTGCAGTCTTTTATAACCTGATCTTGCAAGTGACATACCACTACTACTGCCATGTTCTGTTGGTGATATAGGTGGGAGAGAACTACACGAGGGTGCATAGGAATCGTTGGGGGCCATGATGGAAGCTGCTACTGTAATGAGGATGTGGTCATGTTGCAATCCATGTTAGAAGTAAAGGCTTAAGCTCTAGCTTTGCCCCATCTTTTAGATCACCACTTACAGAATAACAAAAACAAAGCAAAACTCACAAACTCACACTGCTTGATATAAAAGAAGAGTCCCCACTTATAGGGAGCTCTGGCTGGAGTCAGTTTTGCTTCAGCAGCACCTGATGTCCCTTAATGAATATACAAGTGAATATCCACCTTTATAGGAATGAGGAAATGGGGTTTAACACCTGCCTTTAAAAGAGAGCATTGAAAGAAACCAATGGCTGATAGCAACTTGACTAATTACAGAGTTAGTTATATAAATAAAGTTGAAAAATACTCACCTGGCATAAACGTATTCACCTGGTGAATGATTACTTCCAAGAATAGTACCATACAGGAGAAAGTAACTACAACTTTCTTATGGTTTGTTCATGCATACTCACTCAGTATTTTTGTCAGTCAACAAATATTCATAGTTCAGAAGGGACTTTTGGACTCAATTAATAGTCTCCAAGTGCCCCTTTGGGATATGACACTATACTTAACAATATAATAAAGAAACAGAAACATAAAACCAACCCACAGTCACTTCCTTCAAAAATCTTTCATTCAAAGGCAGGAAAAAATAGACAAATTACAAAATGGTATTGGTTCATTTTTAAGGAAAATAAACACAAGTAGCCATAAAAGTTCATCTTAAAAATAAACATAGTGCCATTTGTCTTGAATCTCTTTTTCCATCTCCATGTGTTTTTATTGATAAAATTGTTTATATACAAAATGGCCTTTTCAAGTAAAAACACATATTTTAGGGTACAACGTAGCAGCACCATCTGTTTGGGCTTATTTTTCTTGTTAGTGTGTGTGGGTCAGTTCAGCAGATAACAGTGATGAGTATTTGGGGTTTTGAAATTTCATTGACAGATTAATTGGTGTTGCATCATGTAACCATGTCAAAAGAGGGTAAGTTGAATCTCTTTGGTTCAATTAAAATATAGAGGAATGCAGGCCCAGGCATAGTGGCCCATGCCTGTAATCCTAGCACTTTGGGAGGTGAGGTAGGTGGATCACTTGGGGCCAGGAATTCAAGACCAGCCTGGCTAACATGGCGAAAACCCATCTCTACTAAAAATACAAAATTTAGCTGGGCATGGTGGCGCATGCCTGTAATCCCAGCTACCTGGGAGGTTGAAGCACGAGAATTGCTTGAACCTGGGAGGGGGAGGTTGCAGTGAGCCGTGATTGTGCCACTGCACTCCAGCCTAGCAGCCCTAGGAAACTACCAATCTACTTTCTGTCTCTATATATTTGCCATATATATATGAAAATACATAAAGATATCTTTACTAAACTTAGTTTAGTGGAAACATTCTAGATCATCAGATTGAAGGAAGCTTTATTTTAAAAAGTTTTGCAGATAGGTATATAAGCTCAAGACCAGATTAATTTGTGATAGTATAGGATAGTAAAGAATGTAATTTTACATATTTCCATTTTTGTAGACTATTAAGAAATTTTAGAGTGTGTATAATTTGGCGTTTATTTGCAAGATCAACTTAAAAGCAGCATTCAAACAACCCAGTTAGCAGCTTCCAGCCCATCTCAGTTTTTATGTCCCAGGCAGAAACTATCACACAAATAGATGGTTTCACTCAAGGGAATTCCCAGGCACAGTAACGTCAAATCAAGCTGTAAGCTCTTAATATATAAAGGAAGAGGAAATTTACTTTAAGTAAGGATGACTCTTTCTTCCACTACATAAAAAAATAGACAAATACCATTTTACCCCACTAGATTAGCAAAAATTAAGAAGTATAACAATACCAAGCATTAAAGAGTACATAGAATTCTTATACACTGTGAGACAGAAAAAACTAGTTGGCATTAATTATCTCACAAGGTTGAATATTTGCATACTCTACAGTGCAGCAACTCTACTTCTAGGTGGAAACACTTGCATACATTACCATGAGGCCTGTATAAGACTATTTATAGCAGCAGTGTTTAGAATAATAATTTTCAAAAGCCTGGAAACAATCCCCCCAAGTATGTATCAACAGAACAATAAATTGCAGTATATTCACACAATAGAATGTTATATAGTGTTGAAAATGAAAGAACTATCATTGTATAGAATAACATGGATGAATCTTAGAAATGAATTCCAGAAAACTATACATTGAATGATAGCATTTTTATAAAGCTTAATAGCATGCAAATTAAACAACATGCTGTTTTAGCATTTTTGTGATGAAACTAAATTTTAGAAGGAAAACTGCAAAGAAATAATAAACATAAAATTTAGGATCCTAGTTTTCCATGACGGCAGAGGGGAAGAGATAGAGGAGAAACACAAAGGAGATACACATTACTAGGAAATGTCCTAATTCTTGGTGTGGGTAGAGGTTCATGAGTATTCATTATGTTATTAAGTGTTATACTTAATATATGTGTTGCGTATATCTTTTGTATGTATTAAAAAGTAAATTTTTGGCTGGGCACAGTGGCTCACGCCTGTAATCCCAGCACTTTGGGAGGCCGAGACGGGTGGATCACCTGGGGTCAGGAGTTCAAGACCAGCCTGGCCAACATGGTGAACCCCTGTCTCTACTAAAAATACAAAAAATTAGCCAGGCATGATGGTGTGTGCCTGTAGTCCCAGCTACTCAGGGGGCTGAGGCAGGGGAATTGCTTGAACCTGGGAGGCAGAGGTTGCAATGAGTCGATATAGCACCATGTACTCCAGCCTGGGTGTTGCCGTGAGACTCAAAAAAAAAAAAAAGCAAAATTTTAAGAGATTTAAGAGATTGGTCAAATTCATCCTCACCTCCTCCAAGTGAAAAATAAGAAAGCTGATTTTCACTCTGCATGTAAAGAAATTAAGGGTGGCATGGCCCTATCCTCAAATAGGAATGAAATAAAGAGTATTTTTTTAAATTATACTTTAAGTTCTAGGGTACATGTGCACAACGTGCAAGTTTGTTACATATGCAGAAATAAAGAGTATTTTTAAGGGACTAATCAGTCAGCTGGAGCCAAGAGAATGTAAGTGAAATTAAATCCACGTGAACTAAATGGGATTTTTCCCTCCCTAACATGCGAATGGAATGTGCAGTAAACTGAAACTCTTACCTGCCAGTAAGGAAATAAATTGAACTCCAGCCTGGATGTCAGAGCGAGACTCCGTCTCAAAAAAAAAAAAAAGAAAAAGGAAATAAATTGGGATGATGCAGAATGGAATCTCGGCATCACTAAGTGAAGTTAAGATTTACAGAGCTAAAAGGAGCAGGAGGGCCGGGGCGCAGTGGCTCACACCTGTAATCCCAGGACTTTAGGAAACTGAGGTGGGTGGATCACCTGAGGTCAGGAGTTCAAGACCGGCCTGGCCAACATGGTGAAACCCCATCTCTACTAAAAATACAAAAAATTAGCTGGGCATGGCGGTGGGCACTTGTAACCCCAGCTACTCAGGAGGCTGAGGCAAGAGAATTGCTTGAACCCAGGAGGCGGAGGTTGCAGTGAGCCGAAATCGAGCCACTGCACTCCAGCCTGGGCAACAAGAGTGAAACTCCGTCTCAAAAAAAAAACAATTTTAAAAAAGGAGCAGGAAAATTTTTAGAAAAACTGGAGTCCGAATAGAATACCTAGGAGAAAATGAAGGAAAACACACAAAGGCTAAATGAATTAATTCATTTATTCAACAAATCTTTTTTTTGCATAGACTCTGCGCCAGGGAGAGGGAAAGGGACTGGAGTCATCAAGATAATTAAGTCACAGTCCCCACACTCAAGGAACTCACACTCTAGTAATCAGGATGCCCAAGACTGAGAAAAGGGAAGAATACTTGGAGGTTTTCAAGAACAATGCAGTTGGTGAGGAAGAGAACAGTTTTAATCTTAGGCCAGAGGATAGTAATATATGGGAGCCTAGACACCACAGTCTCTTAGTGCTTTATCCTCTGTGAGCCTGCAATATAAGAAGGGGAGGGAGAGCTTGTGCTTGGCTTGGACCTGGAGAGAAGGGCAGAAAAGTGATGCCACAGGCAGTAGGAGTCCACATTTATTGAGTTCTTACTATGTGTCAGATACTCTTCTAAATGCATCTTATGAATTAACTAATTTAATCCTCACAATATACCTATGTGCTAGTTACTATTATCATCCTTATTTGATAAGTGAGGAAACTGGGGCCTATAGAGGTTAAGTAATTTAATTTGCCCAAAGTTGCATAGGAATCTGAAAGCAGAGTTTTGAATCCAGGTGATTAGATTACACAGACCCATGTTCTTGACCACCACACCGAATAGAGGAGGGATGTTCTAAATAAAAGTTAGAAAAAACAGAAGATTTTCAAAAGTTGTTAATCTCACAAATTCATTAATGTGTGCTCTTATACAATCGAGGTATATTGTAACTATTAAATTTGCACACCCAAAACATTGTTACACCTTGTGAATATCACTGGGTGTGTCTCAAAAGTTTAGTACTGGACCCTATAGGAAGGTAGAATGTTGCAGAGGAACTAGTGGAGAACAGCTGTGTCTCTGGGTTGGTCCTATGGGAAAATCTCCTTTTTTTGATTCCTCATGAGATGGAGGCAAAAAGTTACCCAAGATAAGTCTTAGCAAAGCCTCCAATTTGTCATATAATAAACGGATATACTTTATAGCCAGTCTTAACACATGTACATATTTATTCAGTTTCTTTTTTTGGTTTCTCAGCAATTTAATAATGGACTTGTTGGCTAATTTGGTTCAGCATTGTGCTAATAAAGTAAAATTGGTGGGTTGGGTTTAATTCCCTTTTAGCTCTGGTGGCCATGTATTGCACCCCAACCTTAGCAAACATGAGCTGTTGAGTGACCTCAGAGAAACTGTGTTTGGCTCAGAACAAGTCTATCAACGTTATACAAAAGGTAATGCTTTACATAAAGTGTGTCAGAACTTTTATCTTTGTATTCCGGAACAACACATTAATTTTCACAGAGAACAACACACGTGATTTGTTTAATGTCTACAATAGATCTTTGAGACAATCAGGAATAGATACTTGGAAACTTCAATATCCTATACTTATTCAAATTGACCCTACTATTTATATTACACAGGCATATTAGTCTTTGACAAACCTCATGATCCAATATATACTCAATTCATCTTGCTTTTATATAGCCAGAAATAACTAAATTAAAAATAAAAATAGGCCAGGATCAGTGGCTCACGCCTGTAATCCCAGCACTTTGGGAGGCCGAGATGGGTGGATCACCTGAGGTCGGGAGTTCGAGACCAGCCTGACCAACATGGAGAAACACCATTTCTGCTAAAAATACAAAAATTAGCCAGGCGTGGTGGCACATGCCTGTAATCCCAGCTACTAGAGAGACTGAGGCAGGAGAATCGCTTGAACCTGGGAGGCAGAGGTTGCAGTGAGCCGAGATCACGCCATTGCACTCCAGCCTGGGCAATAAGAGTGAAACTCCATCTCAAAAATACTACATACATACATACATACATACATACATACATACATACATACGTAAATAAATAAAAATAAAAATAGGCCGGCTGTGGTGGCTCACACCTGTAATCCCAGCACTTTGGGAGGCCGAGGCAGGTGAATCACGAAGTCAGGAGATCAAGACCATCCTGGCCAACATGGTGAAACCCCATCTCTACTAAAAATACAAAAATTAGCCGGGCGTGGTGGCATGCACCTGTAGTCCCAGCTACTCAGGAGGCTGAGGTAGGACAATCACTTGAACCCGGGAGGCGGAGGTTGCAGTGAGCCAAGATCATGCCACTATACTCCAGCCTGGGCAACAGAGCAAGACTCTGTTTCAAAATAAACAAACAAACAAAAAATAATCGAATCTTTCGTTTTTAAAATTTGTTTGTTTAGAGGCAGGGTCTTGCTCTGTCACCCGGGTTGGAATGCAGTGGTACGATCACAGCAAACCCTAACGTAGAACTCCTGGGCTCAAGCAACCCTCCTACCTAGCCTCCCAAGTAGCTAGGACAAAAGGCATGCACTACCACACCCAGCTAATTCTTTTAAAAAAAACTTTTTTTGCCAGGCGAGGTGCTCACACCTGTAATCCCAGAACTTTGGGAGGCCGAGGCGGGCAGATCACGAGGTCAGGAGATCGAGACCATCCTGTCTAACACAGTGAAACCCCGTCTCTACTAAGAATACAAAAAATTAGCCAGGCATGGTGGTGGGCGCCTGTAGTCCCAGCTACTCGGGAGGCTGAGGCAGGAGAATGGTGTGAACCAGGGAGGTGGAGCTTGCAGTGAGCCGAGATTGCGCCACTGCACTCCAACTTGGGCGACAGAGCAGACTCCGTCTCAAAAAAAACCAAAAAAACAAAAAAACTTTTTTTAGGGATAGGGTCTCGCTAGCTTGCTCAAGTTGGTCTCAAACTCCTGGGCTCCAAATATCCTCCCACCGCAGCCTCCCAAAGTGTTGGGATTACAGGCGTGAGCCACCAAGTCCAGCTTACCTCAGTTTCTGATTGCTTATGGAAAAACCCTTACCTAAGGGCAAACTAATGAAAAAAAAATCAATTCCAACTCAAAAACACATATTTAATATGCCTAAAACAAAGTGATCTGAAACAATGCAATTCATTAAGTGAGAGAAACCTACAGGGTTTCACTTAACAGGTGCTTCTGCTCAGCAAACTAGATCTAAATTTTTAAAATTTTATTTTTTAATTGACACATAATTTTATATATTTATAGGTATATAGTGATGTTTTGATGCAGACAAGGTATAATGATCAGATTAGGGTAATTAACATATTTATCATCTCAAACATTTGTCTTTTTTTCTGTTGGCAACATTCAATGTCCTCCTTCTAGCTATTTGAAACTATGTATTACTGTTAACTATAGTCACCCTACAGTGCTGTAGGACACTAGAACTTATTCCTCCTATCTAGCTGTAATTTTGTATCCTTTAACAAATCTTTCTCTATTCTCCCTTTCCCCTACCCTTCCCAGCCTCTAGTATCCTCTGTTCTACTTTTTACTTCTGTGAGACGAACTTTTTTTAGCTTCCACATATGAGTGAGAACATGCAGTGTTTAACTTTCTGTTCCTGGCTTATTTCACTTAACATAATGTCCTCTACTTCCATCCATGTTGCTGCAAATGACAGGATATCATTCTTTTTTATGGCTGAATAGTATTCCATTGTGTGTGTGTGTATATATATATATATATATATATATATATATATATATACATACATTACGTTTTCTTTATTCATTCACCTGTTGTTGGACTTGTGGGTTGATTCCATATTTTGGCTATTGTGAATAGTGCTGCAATAAATACGGGGGTGCAGATGTCTCTTCGATATACTTTCTTTTGGATAAATGCCCAGTAGTGAGGTTGCTGGATCATATGGTAGTTCTATTTCTAGTTTTTTGAGAAACCTCCATACTGTTCTCCATGGTAGCTCTACTAGTTTACATTCCTGCCAGGATAGAAGAGTTCCCTTTTCTCTGCATCCTCATCAGCATTTGTTATTTTTTTGTCTCTTCATCCTAACTGGGGTGAGATGATACCTCATTGTGGTTTTGACTTGCATTTCCCTGATGCTTAGTGATGTTGAGCATTTTTTCATATATTTCTTGGCCATTTATATGTCTTCTTTTGAGAAATGTCTGTTCAGATAATTTGCCCATTTTTAAACTGGATTGTTTGCTGTTGAGATGTTTGAGTTCCTTGTACATCCTGGTAGATCCAAATTTCTGATGTGATCTGACATCTGACAAAGCCACAACAGTAAAGGAAATGCCTCATAATTATCCAAAGATATTCAGAGGAAAGGA
This sequence comes from Pan troglodytes, assembly GCF_028858775.2. Taxonomy (NCBI): domain Eukaryota; kingdom Metazoa; phylum Chordata; class Mammalia; order Primates; family Hominidae; genus Pan; species Pan troglodytes. The sequence continues at coordinate 137,818,504 of NC_072402.2, forward strand.
AAAGGATGGTGAAAGTTAATGTTAGCGTGAAAACTTAACAGACCAAGAATGAGGATAAGTAAATCTCCAACTTCAACTGGAAACAGAAATGGCTGAAATTAGGGCAGGAACAAATACAATTTTTAAAAATATTGAGAGACACCAATTTGTAAAGAAAACGTAAAATGTTGATGTCTGGTATTTCAAAGTAGATGTAAAAATCATGCTCTTGGAAAGGGCTGATACTCAAAACTTCTTCAAAGTAAGTTAAATATAAATACTACAGGCATGGGGTGGGGGAAAGGGGAGGAGAAGGAAAAGGCAGAGTTAGTTTAAATTGTGCAAGCTATGGAGGAAGACTGTCTGAGTTCTAGCTCTGCTATTTAGTAACTGTGATTTGGGCAGGTGTCTTAATCTCTGCGTCTCAGTGTTCTCATCTGTAAAATGGGAATAATAGAATTTACTCATAAGGTTGTTGTTAGCATTTTATTAGCTAATATATAGAGTGCTTATGCAGTGCCAGTATATAATAAGGGCACTATATAGCATTATACTTCTAAAAACAATGTATCTAAAGATTAACAACAATGGTAACATTTAATCAGAAAATCAAGAAGAAATCTGACACAGATCTACAATCCCTTATCCAAAATTCTTGGGAACACATGTGTTTCTGGATTTAATTTTTTTTATATTTTAGGGTACAATACATTGTATTATCTATATTTTACTTAATGTGTAGCAACCCTTCATCAAACACACTAATGTTTCTACAATGAAATGTATCAGTAGTCACACTAAATGGAATACATACTTTTTTTTTTTTTGAGACAGAGTTTCACTCTGTCACCCAGGCTGGAGTGCAGTGGCAAGATCTCGGCAACCTCCACCTCCCAGGTTCAAGTGATTCTCGTGCCTCAGCCTCCCAAGTAGGTGGGACCACAAGCATGTGCCACCACACCCAGCTAATTTTTGTATTTTTAGGAGAAATGGGATTTCACCATGTTGGCCAGGCTGGTCTCAAACTCCTGGCCTCAAGTGATCCTCCTGCCTTGGCCTCCCAAAGTGCTGGGATTATAGGCGTAAGCCACTGCACCTGGCCCATAAAGGATAATTTTAAATAGATTCATGTCAGTTCAGATTTTGCCACTAAATGAATTAAGAAATTTTTTTGTATTTTGGAATTACAGATAAGGGATTGTGAAGCTGTATCTGTAGAGCCATAAATCTTATGTATTAAATAATAGAATAATCATTAAGGGAAATATACAGCAATAATGATATTAAATGAAAAACTTTTCTGAAAACCTAATGAGTACCCAGAAAACTTAATAAGTTTGTTTTTCACTTAAGAAAAAACAAAAAATGTATATATAGTTATCATACAGGATGTTACTTGACTTACACTTGGGTGACTTTTTTGTGACATAAATTGTCCACAATGCCTGCCTGGAACATCTCCCTAAATGTTCCCGTGACTAACTATTTCAGATCTCTGTTCAAATGTTACTTCTTCAGACAGGCTTCCTTGATCACTCTATTTAAAATACTGGGTGAGCGGCATGCATGGACACTTTCACATACAATCACACAGAAACTCTCTTTCCCCTTTCCTATTTTCTTCTTCTTTTTAGCACTTATCACTATCTAGCATTATATTATACATTTGTTTACTGTCTTACATAGACTGGAAACTCTATGACAGCAGACATTTCATTTTGTTCAAGCATCTGGAACAATGTCTGGTAAACAGACATTTGATAAATATTGTTCAAAACATGACCCAAGAAAATAAGGCTGACTGAAAAACAACAAAGAATTCCAAGAACTAGTCCTGACATAGCAGGCCATACCTACTTTCCAGAAATTCAAGGCCAGAAAAAAAAGAGCCATCTAAACACCAACTGTAATATGTTTATGTAAGGTGTCTATTTTTATAGTAATATAAAAAACCTCTTCATCATAAACATACTTAAGCAAATATTTATTTCCGATCTAGGAAATATAAGCTAATCATTACATTTACTTTATCTTAAATTTTATTTTTTATTGATACAAAATACTTGTACATATTTTGGGGATACATGTAATAATTTAATACATTCATATAATTTGTAAAGATCAAATCAGTGTAATTGGGATATCTATCATCTTAAATTTTTGTCTTACGTTATTTCAATTATTCTCTTTTAGCTATTTTGAACCATACAATAGGTTATTATAAACTATAGTCACCCTACTGATTTATCATTATCAAACTGTATATTTGTATCCATCAATCAACCTCTCTTCATCCCTCCTCTCCTCTCCCCTTCTCAACCTCTGGTAACCACCAATCTACTCTCTGTCTTCATGAGGTCAGTGCTGGGATTACTTGCATGAGCCACTGTGCCCCGCCAGGATTTCATTCTTTTTTATGGCTGAATAATATTCCATTGCATATCAATCACATTTTCTTTAACCATTCATCCACTGATGGGCACTTAGGTTGATTCCATATTTTGGCTATTTCAACAGGACTTCAATAAACATGAGAATGCAGCTATCTCTTTGATATGTTGATTTCCTTTCTTTTGAATATATACCCACTAGTGTAATTGCTGGATCACATGGTAGTTCTACTTTGTTTTCGGAGGCACTTCCATACAGTTTTCCATAGTGGCTGTACTAATTTACATTCTCACTGACAGTGTACGAGGGTTCCCCATTCTCCACATCCTTCCACCAGTATTCATTATTCCCTATCTTTTTGATAAAAGCCATTTTAACTGGGATGAGATGGTATCTCATTGTGCTTACATTTACATTTTATAATTAATTTTGAGTATTTAAGTAGACAAGAAAAAGTATGCTCAAAATATAAAAATGATTACTATAACACAAAATATTAAAGAAATAACTGACTTTATATTTTTCACTTGGAGTATTGTCTTGATTTCTTCCCCTGACACATTTTAATCACCACAGAAAGAAATCCCACCGATCTTCTTCATCTAATTGCAAAGTGCTACTGCATTAGGTTATAAAAATGGCCTGGATTAGCTTCAGAAGGCACTGGTGTCTGGTTGTATGTAAGCAAGCAGAGGAGTTTTAGAGCTACCACAAAATATGCAACAAAGTTCAATAGTGCTATCCAGTTCAGATAGATCCACTCTTTGGAAAAGCCCAGCTTTCTTCTCCATCTCTAAGTTCATCCACATGTTAGTTCTGACATCTGAATTACGTTTAAAAACAAGGAAAGAAAATAAAGGTGCAAATAAGAATTTAGGTCACACTCTTTGTAAAAGTATCAAGAATAACTACCATTTTCAAATTGTCATACTTGTAGCCTACAAATTTACATTTTGCTGATTATGGTAAATGTAAGACAACAGTATCATTTCAACATCTGTTACTTTTACTTTGGTATTTTATTCTTGCCATTACTCTTAAATGATAAAGAAAAATATGCTTCAATAGTACTTAATCAATGACTTTCAAACTGTTATCCCACATTCTATAAGGATTTTCTGTGAGAATTACTTGAAAAAAATAATGGAAATTGAGATTGTATACATTTTCTATTGGAAGAGGAACCCTTGGAATAAAACAAATTAGCACACACATCTGGCTCAGGTGCTGTTAACCAATGATTCCAGAATGGGAGGAGATGGGTCAAAAAGATGAAGCCAGACAACTGATACTAAAAAAGATCAGAGACTCATAGTTACATAAAATTTGACAAATGAGATCAAGTTTAAATAATTACTGGTCCCTTTGCTCTCAAGTTATTGTTTAGTGAGTTTCATCTGGATAAACACATTTTGGTGTGGTGTAGTTAGGAGGATGAGGAATGATTTTCCCCAGCTTTATACCCTCAACAGAGAGGGTTCTGCTTACCTGCTTATGAAAACCAATTCGATACCATGTTAGCATTTAAGGAGTAAACTAAAGGATTCACTTTAATAACTCCAGTATCAACAATGAAAAAGCTGTCCTTGCTTAAACCAAAAATTCAAGATTGCTACTATAGTATGTTTCAGTGCACATATCAAGTCTACAAGTCTCACACTTCTGACCCTTGTCTTCAAGTCCCTAAACTGGAATAAAACTAGATAAATGCCTGAGGAACCACTTCACACCCTAAACACGTGCAAACTTTGTTCAACAGAACATTTTACTGCCAAAATGGAGTTGGCAGAAGTTTGGAGCAAAGGCCCCCAGGCTGCATGATTTGTTGGCACCAGAGAGCTTAAAAATCTTAACATAATACTGCAGAGTTTGAGTACTACCAATTTGCTTGAGACTCCTCCTCCAAGTTTGACTTGAGATAGATGGAAGACGCCATAAAGAAAGACTATTAACACTTCATCCTCTATCCAGAAATGCTTTTATTTCTCACTCCTGATTGTCATACCTCTATATTCCTTGGTGGTTGTATTTACACGGTAAATCAAATGGAGTCTATTTTGAAATGCACATAAATTCAATTGTATTGTGTTGCTTGGATAAAGGGACACAGGGAGAACTACTATAAATACATAAAATTAATTATGACAAAGTTCTACTTAGAAAACACTTGATCCAAATAACCCCCATATATCACAATTTTTTACCCTAAAAATGTGGGAGAAATTAAGATACAGAATTACCTGTAAATTGCTACCATTTTACATTTGGTTCAGCTTGTCTTCTCACTTCTGTAAGTCTGAATGACGGTAGTTTATCTTGTATGTGAACAATTTAGGAAAGCCAGGAAAGAAGCCAAGTAGAGTTCTCTTCAACAAGGGTCAACAATAAAGTCTTACTTGGAAATCTTCATAAGCTTGATGCTGTTAATTAGGAAAAACTGCATCGGAATTTTAAAATTACAGTTGAGTACAAGCAACTATATAACTAGCAACTTCAAACCTGTAAATGCTTGATAAATATGCAGTACTGAGAAAGGATGGTTTGCTTTGGAAGGTTATCTTGTCCTATGTTTCAATAAAAGACAAGGTTTAAAGAGATGCTACTTGCTCCTCATACACCTAAAAAACTTTTTTCTTGAAACTTTCTAATGTTTTCCCTCCGTAGCTCCATGTATTTTATTAATGTGTCTGATAGCCTTTCTGTTTTTCCTCCTCTAGAACCTCAAGTTTTCTAATTCTCAGCTATGATTTTATATCATAAAATCACCAGTTTCTAATCTCCACAATACAGTTGGAAACATTTAGGACAGAATATCCTTTAGGATATTAAGTTGCAGAAGACTGTACTTCGAAGGATATTTATATAGTAGTGCTGCCACCTAAAGATGAGGTGAATATAAAGAAGCAATTCAAAGGAAATGACCCATCACCCTTAAGCCAGTCTCATTTTCTCACCTCCAGCTAGGAATTAATAAGCGTGTTGCTGTTGTTGTTGTTGTCATTAACAGGGAAGTTGAACTGTTTCGCAATCACTTATTTCTGAGCTCTAATCCTCTGTGCCAGATAATTTCAGACTCAAACCTTTTCTAGTCCTCTGCGATTCTTCTCAGCCATCAGGCACTGCCTACAATACATAAGAGGCAGCAAAAGATACTTGGAAAAAAACAATTGAGAGATTTCTGGTTTAGTGAATAAAGCAGGCAATAATAGACCTTAGAGTTTCCCCTTTATCAGTGATAGACTACTCACAACGCTTAACAACTGACTTACATTTTGATAACTGAATTTTCATCTGTAAAATGGGAGTAATTATACCTTAGTCCTACTTGCCTTGCAGGCTCAACTAGATATGCTTCTGGGAAAGGTTATCTAACAAGTGAGTTTAAAAGTCTACCACTGCCTAACAAAGAGGGATTTTGTGGTATATTTGTAAAGTAACTTCAAAACAAAATAGTTAAATAGGTTGAGGCAATGATTAAGTTTTCCTAAATCACAGTTTGACTTCTCGGAGGTCTATTTAAATAATGATAAAGATGATAAATGCAGTTTTTATTTTGCTGCAGTTATTAGCTGATCCACGTTCCATCTACGTATTCAGTGTTGCAGGATGGAGACGTGACAGCGTAGAAAGCGAGCAAAAGCGTTACCGTGCACCAAAAATCTTGTCAAACTTGATACGATATCAAGAAGACTGTCTTAAAGGACATTTTATAATTTCACATTTAGCCCTTGCATAGCACTTTATGAAAATTAACTTTTACCCTTTCCCCCTCGGCCCAAGGAAGTCGCATTCCCTCAAAGGGGCCCGGCTTCAATATATTACACTGCGTGGGAGGCTGGGCAGCAACCCCACGCTTCCTGTCAAGGATTCCTGGGGCCAGAGCCTGCAAAGTGCTCTAGCCCCTCTTCTGTATGCTAATTCTGTCCTTCCGACCCCTCTTGGCGGGTGTCTGAGGGCCAAGGTGAGACTTTCCCCGGAGATGAAAGGCCTATTGCCTCTTCAGAGACCCGGGCGGAGTTGGGGCGGGGGTGCCGCGTGATGGGGTGGTAGCGGCAGTCGCAACGACGCACAGGGCCCTAAGTTGGAGCTGGCGCAGGCCCTTCAGGGTTCTATCCCCGCCAGAGCCTGGCTTCGGCCTTCAGAAGCCAAACGAGTAATAGGTCCTTCTGGGGCGCTGCGGGCGGTGGGTGGAGGAAGTGTGGGCGGAGAGGCCACAGACATCCCCCTCCTCAGACGCACCCCAAGGCCTGGCCCGCGGAATGTTGACGCGCCAGGAGCCGATAGGGCGCGCTCACGCGCGAGAAGGGGGCGGAAAGAGCGCGCTCGGCGGCCGCCGCGGCGGCAGCTAAAACGGAGGGACGCGAGAGCGAAGGGCGCGAGCCACGGAGTTGGGAGGAGGGGTGGGGAACGCGGAGCGCGCGCTGACGTCGCCTGGAGTCACGCACGGAGCGCCGGGTTACGCGCCGACGTCTGGCTGCCACGACTTGCCGTCTGCGGCGGCGGCGGCGGCGAGCGGATCCCGCAGGGGCAGGAGGAGGAGGAGGGAGAGCCAAGGGGGCTGTGAGTGAGCGGGAGAAGCAGGGTGTGAGCCGGACTTGCCCGCGGGAGGGAGAGCGAGCGAGAGCCGAGCCAGCCATCCGAGCCGCCTCCTCCTCCTCCCCTCGGCGTCCCGCCCCCGCCCGCCAGCCCGCCCTCCTTCCTCCTCAGCCCGCAGAGCCTAAGTGAGGCGCAGCTCGGCTAGCGCCGCTGTCCAGGACAGGTGTGCGCGCGCGCGCCCTCCTCCCCTCCCCCCTTCCTCGCGCCTGTCTCGCGCGCGCCCTCCCTCCCGCCAGCCTGCGCCCTCCCTCACCTGCGGCAGGACAGCGCCCGCCCGCCCGGGTAAGCCCCTCGCGACCTTCCCTGCTGCCACTGCCACAGCTCCAGGTGACGCTCGCCCCGTCCCCTTTACTTGCTCTCTCAGCCCAGGAATAATTATAGTACCATTGCAGACATCCCCGCACCCTCCCTCTTGGAGACCCAGGCGGTGCAGCAACGTTCTCTCCCACCCCCCGCAGCGAGAAACGAATGAACCCCCTCCTACTTTCAAAAGAGAACAAAATAACACGCCCCTTAAGAAAAGAGGCGATCCTACCTCCGCAGGCGCTGGAGACCACCAGTGATGCGTTTGCTTAGCAAGCCCTGAGCCCCATTTCCCCTGGCCGTCTTCGCCCTGGGGCCTGGGACTGTGCGCTAGACGTGGCTGACACTCCCTGCACGGCAACCCTGAAGGAGGGAGAGGAAGGAGAGTTCTATAACCCAGGCTTCACTGCCAACCCCTCCTCTGTTCGGTTCCCCCCACCCCACTACCACCAAATGCATACACCCGCCCAGGATGCGTTGTAAAAACAAAACAAAACCAGGAAAAAAAAAAAAAAAAAACCTTTGGTGCTGACATCGCAGATGAAGCCGGGCCCAAAGATGGGTGGCCCGAACAAGGCATTTTTACTGCCCCACAGCGCTGGGTCAGCTCCACAGCTCCTCTGCCTTTGTCCGAAGGCAAAAGGAACGGATGTGAAGCTGAGGGGTCTTCTCTGTGAGCGGCGGTGGGCCCCGGAGGCGGGCTGTGATGTTTGTAGGGGAAGGCACCCAACCAATATATCTGCCATAAACCTGAACTTGGGTTGGAGAGCCCCCAGAGACTGGCTGGGGTAACTGGTTCGTAGCTGTCTACCCCGGAATAAATGCCACCTTCTTTTCCGCGGTGTCTGCGGGACCCTCTGTTGGGGGTTCTAATTCGTTTTGGTCTGGGCTCCTTACATTTCTGTCCGGCCAGGCGCTTTTGGACAGCTTTTCGCAGCGGTGTCTAAGCTTGTGTTCGGTGTCCTTGGAAGGGAGGTCCCAGAGCTTTACAATAGGCTGGATTTGGTTTGACATCTTTTGGTGGACTGTCAAAGGGGAAAGGAAATTTTTGGATTACTTCAAGATCCCCCACCGCCCCCGCCCAACTGACGTTTGCGAATTGCGGCTTTGGAAATTGGAGTGTTGACTAGAGTGTGGAGAGAGAGTTGCTGATTTCATTGCTTTGAGTACTAGTAAAACCATTTAAGTATCAGCCGGAAGGGAGACAGCTATTGACATTTACATCGGTTCTGTTTGGACCTTTGGGGTACATAAAATGTCGGGTTCTCTGAATTTTTTATCGAATTTAGAATGTCTGCTACATTTATTTAACTTCTGCAAATGCTTAAAATGAAAACATTTTGGAAATGCGAGGATTTTTATCAAGTGGATTGTTCTCTTCATATATTAAATGTTTACTTCATATCTTTAATCCTAAACATTAAAATAGCATTGAAGAGGCATGATTTTCAAGATTAAGTGAGCTATGGAAAAGGAATACGCTTTTAAAGAACGATCTGGGAAATGCTGTTACTATTAGTCATTGTTGTTGTTAAATGTTAAGATTTATTTGAGAGTTTCTCAATTTTTTTGGTAGATAGTCATGAGAAGAAATGGCTAATTCCTCCACTTTGAACATTTACAGTACAACATCCCAGTTAGTTTTAATGATTTGGGTATTGAAGATAGTTGTCTGGTTTAAGACTGGTATTTAATCTAAGTATCACTTGAAAACACAAGCTCTAATGTTCTTTATTTTGGAAATTTGTGATTTTGTAAAATATTAATCAACATATTGTTTCTATTAGGAACTCTATAATCAGAAGGGTTTACTACCCAGAGGTAGACAACCTCTTTCCAAGTCTATTTTATAAATGTGTGTTGATTTTTACTTTATAAAACCAAAACTGAATTAGATTATTTCAGAATCACCTGTAGTCAGGCTGAAGAAAATTAAAGCTTTTTTCTTTTTTGTTCTGCCTAATGTGTATTTCTTTGCGCACAATTTTTTGTTGGTAAGAGTTTGTTAAATACATAGAGACAGTGGGATTAAAAATAAAGCAGTCTCTATTCTCTTTAAAATGTGTCTGTTGTATTAATAATAAAAGGGCTCAAGAAATTAGAGACATTATGTCTTTGTAAGCATATTGTGAGGAGAAAGGAAATGTTTACTTTTTGATGTTTTTCATTAACATGGATTTTTGCTGCATATTAATTTGCTGTATATTTCGTTTTCCCTTTGTCTTTCCTACATTCTAATGAAATTATACATTTAGTTTTACAACTATTTGTTTTACATTAACAAATTCAAACAGCTGGATACTAGAACAGACTTCATTCACCAAGTTAGTATATTGTTTAGATTATTAACAAATGGTTAGAAGTCTTAAAATCCACTTATTTTCTAATGACTTTTCAGTGTTACAATGCAAATATAACTGTGAAGTTTTATTTAAAGTTTAAACTTTTAAGACTTCCGGAAGTTTATATTCATTTCTCCCAGATTGCCTTTTAAGGCTACTGTACACTATAGCCCAAAGAAAGCTGCCTTTCACCTCCTTAGTCTGAGAAAAAGCCCACACTTAAAGGCTTATTCTGAAATTAACTCTCGTTTCAGTAGTGAAAATATGCTAAAAATCCTATTTATCATTGAATTATTTTGGAAAGGCATTGTTAATCTTGTTTGCTTTTTAGATACACACATAAAGTAGAGAAGCTGGCAAATAAGGGCAAAAGTTTTATACATATATAATGAATAGCATAAAACAAGTACATATTTATGTGGAGAGATCTAGGTCCCAGTCATTTGCTGATTTGACCTTAAAATTCCCAGTTTAAGTGTACAAATGAGATTCAACTTGTGTTCTGTCTGGAAACTTCATCAGTTGCCTCTGCGCTGAGTAACTAAGAAGTCAGTTCTTGGTGGCAGTCACTTTTTCAGAAAAACAGGGCACTTCCAAACTCAAATCATTCGGAATCCCTGTATATAGACGTCTAGGACGGAGGGCAAGAAAATTTAGACTGCAAGTCGGGACAGGAAGGCGGGAAGTTGGGATACGAAGGCGGGAAGTTGGGATAGGAAGGCGGGGCAGCTTCCAGTCTTAGTCTTCTGTCCTGGGGGCAGCAATCAGCACGGAAGAAAGGCAGGGACTGGCAGGGGGGGTGGGTGGGGCCCTCATCGTATTCTCGTTGGCCTTGTTGCTGCCTTGAGTTTTCATTAGGGAGCAGGGGCTTGGTTTGACGCAAGGTAAACTCTTGAGGAAGAGCAGCAGCCCTTCTAGATCGGATTGTACCAGATCTTAGCCTCAGTTTACAAGTGAAGCATAATGTCCCACTCCATTCTCTGTGGAGAGCCTGCTACTGAGCCTTTTTGTCCCTGGAGGCGCTGGTGTCTATCCAGAGTCCTGATTGCTACTGTTCGAGCCTGGAGGAGTTACTGCTTCTTCACACGTGTATTTCTGTGCAGTTCAAAGTGCTTCAAAAGTTCCTGTGTCCCCTTCTCAATAGACTTTGGGACAGGGGAAGGAGTGCAGAAAAAATCAACACGGAAAGAGTACTACAGGGTACTAGAGGTTGCCTCCCAAATAAGGGGAAGTTCTTTATGGGGCCCAAAGTCTGGGTTTTTATCTCTTGGTGTGGAGCCTTCCCTTCAGAGAGCCATTTCAGGGACCACTGGACATAGGTGGGTGGTTCTGAGACGGGTGCACAGGACAGCGCCTGTTTGCTCCTTGGTGGCCAGGTGCTTCTTGTTTCTTTTCAGTAGGAAGTCGCAAACTTCAGCCCAGGGCTGAAGTAGCTAATGCTGAGTAGAATGGGGCTCTTTCTAAGAGAAAAAGGAAGCTGTGAATACCTAGCAGGCAAGTTTGTTCAGGAGGTGAAGAGATATGGTAAGGGGGGCTTTGAGGGTACAGGAATCAGCAAGGCTTATTCCCTAGCCTGCTCTTGGTTTCTTGATCGTTAGTCCACTCTTTTCTAGGAAGCTGGGCAATCATATTCCCAGTTGTCCCTCGGGCTAAGAGTGAGGGAGGCAAGTCTCCTTACTTTTGGGGGAAGAGGGAGATGCTCAATGGGAATAGAACCCACAAATGGAATAGGTATACTTTCCTCAGGACAGAGGCAACGATCTGTGCTTGAGAAAGCCAGGGGCAGAGCTGTGTGATCTGTGTCTCTCAGCTGCCTGTAGAAGGTGATGGGGGAGAGAGTGGGCACATTGGCAGGGGGGGTCCCCTGGAGATAGGCCTTAGCTTTC